>NW_027526460.1:64999501-65744501 GCF_048455015.1 Haemaphysalis longicornis | reverse complement strand
ATACACTTTGCCGACTCTATCCCTCAACGACCTTACGCTGAAGTCGCTACCAGGTACATGCCTCGGAGCCCCGTCGTTTTCTCCACCACCCGGCCTTTACCTCCGCCGGTGTTGTCTGGTCCCTCGCTCACCAACCCTTGAAGGACGCTGGACAATCGCCCAATTTGCTTTGCCTTTAGGACTCCTGGACACGTGGCACGCTATTGCCGCTGCTATTGCACGCTATGGCACGCTATTGCCGCTGGTGACATGACGCAACCCTGCCGCAGCTTCTTCCAACGCCCATTCCCCACTCATGCAGGAGGCCACCGCGTATTCGCCGATGACATCTATGCCGCCCGGGAGTCGTGACCTCGGAAGCCGTCGGTCCTCATCTCCGCGACGCCGCTCGCTATATCCCATGCGTCGTCGTCCTGTTCCAACGAAAGCGGAAAACTCGGTGCCGCAGTTCCGGAGGCAAGGACTGCGTCGTCGTGGATCTGCCCAAGGCCTCCTCCTTCTCCCGCAAACGTCAATCGTATTACCATAGATGGCGCTGAAATCTTAGCCCTTGTCGACACTGGAGCCGCCGTTTCTGTCATGGACGCCAAACTTTGCCGCCGCTTGAAGAAGGTTAGGACGCCACATCTTGGATTCTCATTACGAACTGCTACGGCACACCCAATTGACCCAACTGGCGTGTACACTGCCCGTGTCATTATTCGGGACGTCATGTAGGCTGTTCAGTTCATTGTACTGCCTTCCTGTTCCCACGATGTCATACTGGGGTGGGACTTCCTTTCTGAACATGGAGCAGTCCTCGACTGTGGCCGTGCCGAAGTATAGCTCTTCCCGTTCATGGATCATACCGCTGATGAACCGCTCGCTCCTTCTGCCATAAAACTGGTCCTCGCGGAAGAAGTTAGCATTCATCCTCATTCTGCCATGCTAGCTTCTTTATCCTGCCCATTTATGTCCAATGCTACAGTACTCTTTACGCCTTCTGACCTGTTTCACCAGCGACGTTGTCTTCGGCTTCCTTTCTCCCTGCTTCCCATCCGTAACAGCCAAACTACACTTCTCCTTTCCAACTACGGCTCGTGTCCGTGCACCTTGCAATGCGGAGAGTGCGTCGGCCACGTCGAGACCGTCCATTCTGTTGTCGCTGTGGCTGTGTCCGACGATTCAACGCCGCTTGAAATCAGTGGACTGTGTGGTCCTTCATCAGCAAAACCCCCCCCGTCTGCAGACGTCTTCCTTCGCGCCATTGATGCCGACCTTTCACCGTCCGAACGAGACCAGCTTCTCGCACTGCTGAACTGATTTTGGACGTCTTTTGATTCTGTCCAGACTGGTCTGGGACGTACCACCACCATCGAACACACCATCGATACCGGGGGTAACGCACCCTTACGGCAACGTCCCTACCATGTTTCCCCCACTGAACGCCAAGTAATCGATGAACAAGTCGAGGACATGCTCCAACGCGGTGTGATTCGACCCTCTACCAGTCCATGGGCATCGCCGGTAGTGTTTGTCAAGAAGAAGGACGGCTCTATTCGGTTTTGCGTCGATTACCGACGGCTCAACAAGATAACTTGCAAGGACGTATATCCTTTGCCGCGAATTGATGACGCCCTCGATTGTCTACAAGGCGCAGAGTTCTTTTCGTCCATTGACTTACGCTCGGGTTATTGGCAGGTCCCCATGGCAGAGGCTGATCGAGCAAAAAAGGCCTTTGTTAGTCCTGACGGCCTGTACGAGTTTAACATTATGCCGTCTGGCCTCTGAAATGCGCCTGCAACCTTCGAGCGGATGATGGATAATATTCTCCGTGGACTCAAATGGCAGACGTGCCTTTGTTACGTCGATGATATTGTGATCTTCTCTCCCAATTTTTCGACGCATCTGATTCGACTTGAGCAAATTTTGACGTGCGTGACGACCGCAGGCCTTCCGCTCAACCTCAAGAAGTGCCGTTTTGCTGCCCGAGAGCTTACTATCCTTGGCCACGTTGTCTCCAAAGCTGGTGTCCTGCCGGATCCTGCCAAGTTACGTGCTGTGGCGGAATTTACCAAGCCGACAACTGTGAAGGCCCTTCGCAGCTTCATTGGGCTGTGTTCATACTTTCGCCGATTCGTTCGCAAGTTTGCATCTCTCATCGCACCTTTGACAAAGCTCCTCAGCAAACAAGGCAGCATCTGTGAGTAGTTCATGGCCTGCAACGACGCATTTACTAAACTGCGCCATCTCCTCACATCTCCGCCAATCCTGCGCCATTTCGATCCTGACGCCCCTGCCGAGATTCACACGGACGCGAGCGGAGTTGGTTTGGGGGCAGTTCTCGCTGATACGGAGCACGGACTCCAGCTCAGGGCCGTCCAGCGGCTCGAGGCTGCTCTGGCGCGGCAACGGCGAAAAGAGGACCCGCGCTCCCCCCCGGTTGCTTCCCTCGGGAACGGTGACAGGAGGCGGGGCGGGGACACCCCTAGTAGCCCGAGCCGCAGGCCAGGCCCATTGCTTCGAGGTCAGCCCGATACCTAGAATAGATAGATAGACAGGGGTGACCGCGAAGCCCTGCGTGGCCTGACCCGCACCCCCCGCCGGACAACGCAATAAAGGTCATTTCTCTCTCTCTCTCTCTCGCTCAGCGCAAGGCAGGATATGCAGAGTATGTCGTTTCTTATGCACGTCGCACGCTAACAAAGGCCGAGACAAATTATTCCGTGACTGAGAGAGAATGCCTGGCCGTTATTTGGGCGTTTGCGAAGTTCCGCCCGTACCTCTATGGGCACCCTGTCCATGTTGTCACATATCACCACGCGCTTTGTTGGTTGTCCTCGCTCAAAGATCCTTCTGGTCGGCTAGCGCGCTGGGCTTTGCGGCTACAGGAGTATGACATTCGCATCACGTATCGCTCAGGCCGGCAGCACAATGATGCTGATGCCCTTTCGCACTCCCCGCTGCCTCATGATAGCGACCGGGTCTCGAGCTCCGACTGCTACGTGTCGCCAATGGAGATCCACTCTATGTCGTCCGAGCAAAAGAAAGACCGTTGTATTTCCCCAATGTTGGACTTTGTCTGGCTCATCAACGAGAACGCTGCATCTCGGACACTACGCCGGCAAGCGTCGCACTTTGCCATTCGTGACGCTTTTCCGTCGCAACTAACAATCCGAAGGTCGCAAGTGGCACTTAGTATGTCCGCGCCACCTACGCTCTGAAATGTGTGCCTATTTTCACGAAGAGCCACATTGCGCCCATGCTGGTGCCCCCAAAACATGCCAGTGCTTGTGATTGCGGTACTACTGGCGAAGCATGTACCGCTTGGTTCGTCAATACGTCCGTTCGTGTGTTCGATGCTAACGCCGAAAATATCCTCCCCGCTAAGGAACTGGGCCTTAGCAGCCCTTACCATGTCCAGCAAGACCATTCGACCGTGTAGGAATCGACCTTTATGGACCTCTTCCTTGCACTGCAGATGGCAACCAATCGGTCGTTGTTGCTGTCGACTACTTGACCCGGCAGGGCGGCCGAGACTGCCGTCCTGCCAGATGCTACCGCACGCAAAGTAGCCCCCTTCCTACTTTGGCACTTCATTTTACGGTATGGGGCGCCCCGTGAACTCCTCAGTGATCGAGGAAGGGTTTTTTGTCTGAAGTTATAGAGGCCCTTCTTAAAGCCTGCCGCACGGTTCATCGCACCACCACGGCGTATCACCCTCAGACCAATGGACTCACCGAACGTTTCAACCGGACTCTGAGTGACATGCTTGCTACGTATGTCGCGGCGGACGATTCCGACTGGGACGCAGTACTACCATTCGTGACCTACGGATACAACACCGCCAAGCAGGCCACGACCGGCTTCTCTCTGTTCTTTCGTTTGTATGGCCCTGAGCCTTCATGCACACTGGACACCATCACCTTAAGTTGTATATACTTCAGTCAAACTTCAGGTCTCCTAGGGACAGAAGATACTGAGAATCCTATTTAATTCACAAATTCAACTCCATGGAACCTACTGGAATTAATGCGTCTAGGGGCAACTTGGAATCCTTGCGATATTCACCGGGAATACAGAAATAGGCAATGTCTTGCATATACCTTATCCAAAGACTATTACCGCTCCCTCTGGTCCTTACCTAGTCACCTAATTTCTATTTTTTTTCACTCTTTAGCATCTAGCTTAACACTCGCCCGCATCCCTCCAACCTTTGCTTTTGGAATTCCATTTTATTTTTATTTTTTTTACTCCGCGTGGTCTTGTGCCCCGTGCGTCACTCTAACTTTATCTTTTCGTTTTTGAGTTTCAGGACAGGCCTGTTCCAGGAATGTTGCCGTGGGTGACATGTGCCATTTCAGTTGTCGGGTCATTGCTTTTTCTTTTGTGTGTGGGTTTGTGTGGTTTCCCTCCCTGTTTTTTGCTCTTTTTTTTCTTTTTTCCTTGACCTAGTTATTTCCCCCCTTCTCTATCCTTTCTTTTGACCTGAGGCTTGCAGATAGTTTCTGATAAGGACCCCACTCTCACCGCCTGGTCTGCTTCCGGCGGTTCTGAGAACCTTTCAGTATGCCCTGCGGCGGGTCAACAAACACCCTCCCATCCTTTCTCTCCGAAAATTCCCCGAATATCAACCTCCGCCTGACTTCCCTGTGACCTACTTCGCGGCTTAAACTATACAACCTTCTTTGCCCCTCAAATCTCTCCCGACATACTCCCAAACCAATCCGCTTTCTCAATTTCACTGCCTTATTTCCTTGTCCCCTCTCACCGGGGACCTACCCCTATGTAAAGCGTGGTAGCCAGGCGAGAGATTGCCCTGACGAAAGCAAGTCTCTTTGCTGAAACGTTGGTAACAATTGTGCGTTTACCCTGTTCAAAGTTTTCTTTTCAGATACATACATATATATAAATATATATATATATATATATATATATATATATATATATATATATATATATATATATATATATATATATATATTGTCACGAAGACAAGGACGAAGCAGTTGTCTTGAATGAGAAATACGTTTATTGGAGCGAACTTGTGCTCCCCTAACAACTCAAAAGAATACAGAGGCGGCGAAGCAGCGGTCAACAAAGTGACTTGCACAGACGAGTGTCGTCGAATCGAATGCCCCGGCGTTCGCACTGCAGGCTTTTTATCTTTCGGCGCGCGTGGTTCTCGAAACGTCGATTCGCATCGAGAACATAGTAGATCCAAGAAGATTATTCTGGGTTGTTCACGTTAGATCGGAATGCTCTCCCTATCACAACAGATAACACATGCGGCACAGAAAGAAAGAATGGAACACACGCTTCCCTTGGCGCAGAGATAACGCAGACCGGCGCAGCCGGGCGGTAAAAGCAAAACACAAATAAACAAACCCAATGTATGGTTTGCGGCATTACCCCCCCTCTAAGAGTGCATCAACCCGATGCTAACATAAGCGACAGTCCGAATAAATGAAAATAAAAGTTCGTCATCGTCCGTAGAAAGGTTTTAGGCGAACCACGTGGACGACTTCAGGCCGCCTGCGTTGTCGTGATGTGCCGGAGTCACCATCAGGGATCACTTCGTAGGTAAGTTGACCAACACGTCGTAGAATCTGGTAGGGTCCGAAATAGCGGTGCAGGAGCTTCTCACTGAGTCCGCGTCGTCGGATGGGAGTCCAAACCCACACACGATCCCCTGGTTGGTACTCGGCGTCTCGGCGTCGGAGGTTGTAGCGGCACGCATCCATCAGCTGCTGGTCCGTTATACGAACTCGAGCGAGCTGGCGGGCCTCCTCCGCACGTTGAAGATATCCGTGGACGTCGGCGTTAAGGTCGTCGTCTTCTACGTGCGGAAGCATGGCGTCGAGCATCGTAGTCGGCCTTCTACCGTAGACAAGCTCGAACGGCGTCAGCTGCGTCGTCTCCTGGATAGCCGTGTTGTACGCAAACGTGACATACGGGAGCACTTCGTCCCAAGTCTTATGTTCAACGTCAACGTACATTGACAGCATATCTGCGATTGTCTTGTTCAGACGTTCTGTTAGTCCGTTCGTTTGGGGGTGGTACGCCGTCGTTCTTCGGTGATCCGTGTTGCTGTAGCGTAATACTCCTTGCATCAGCTCCGCAGTAAATGCCGTTCCGCGGTCTGTGATTAGGACTTCCGGGGCTCCATGTCGCAGCACAACTTGGCTTATAAAGAACTTTGCCACTTCTTGTGCAGTCCCCCTCGGAAGAGCGGCGGTCTCTGCGTAGCGCGTCATGTAGTCTGTCGCTACGACAATCCACTTGTTCTGTGATCGTGACGTAGGGAACGGGCCTAAAAGGTCCATTCCAATCTGTTGAAATGGTCTCGATGGGACGGCGATCGGTTGTAGAAGTCCGGCGGGTCTTGTCGGCGGCGTTTTTCGTCGCTGGCAGTCACGGCAGCTCCGGACGTAGTGGGTGACGACAGAGGTAAGGCCGGGCCAGTAGTACCTCGCCTTGATTTTTCCAATAGTGCGGGCTGTGCCGAGATGTGCGGAAGACGGGTCGTCGTGGCACGCTTCCAAAATTTCGTCACGAAGGTCCGCAGGGATGACGAGAAGGTAATTCGCTCTTGTTCCGGGGCTGAAATTCTTCTTCACGAGGACGGAGTTTCTCAGGCTGAATGCTGGTAAGCTGCGTTTGAAGGTCCTAGGAACGGCAACGTTGCATCCCTCGAGGTACTCGATTATGACGCGTAAGTCGGGGTCGGCACGCTGCTGGGCGGCTAGGTCGCTCTCCGTCACGATCCCGAAGAACGCGCTGTCTTCATCAGAGTCTTGTGGTGGTGGGTCGACAGGGGCGCGGGACAGGCAGTCGGCGTCGGAGTGTTTCCTGCCTGATTTATAAACGACTGTAACGTCGAACTCCTGCAGGCGCAAGCTCCACCGCCCAAGACGGCCAGAGGGGTCCTTCAAATTGGCGAGCCAACACAGCGCATGGTGGTCTGTTACAACCTTGAATGGCCTTCCATACACGTATGGGCGAAATTTTGAAATCGCCCATATAATAGCCAGGCACTCTTTCTCCGAGGCAGAATAGTTTTTCTCCTCCTTCGACAGACCACGGCTGGCATAGGCGATTACCCTTTCGCAGCCGCTTTGCTTTTGGACAAGGACGGCACCCAAGCCTATATCACTGGCGTCCGTGTGCATTTCCGTTTCGGCATTTTCGTCGAAATGAGCGAGCACGGGCGGGCTTTGCAGGCGTTTTTGCAGCTCGCAGAATGCTTTTTCTTGGTCGTTTTCCCAGCTGAAATGGGTGCTGTCTTTCGTCAAGCGCGTGAGTGGCTCTGCAATGCGTGCGAAGTTTGCGACGAAGCGCCGGTAGTATGCGCACAGCCCGAGAAATCTTCGCACGCCCTTCTTGTCTTTCGGCCTAGGGAAGTTCGCGATAGCTGAAGTTTTTGCCGGGTCAGGTAGGACTCCCGCGGCGTTGACGACGTGGCCCAAGAACTTGAGTTCCTCGTATGCGAAACGGCACTTTTCAGGCTTCAGCGTCAACCCCGACGTACGAATGGCCTCGAGTACAGACTCCAACCTTGCAAGGTGTTCGTCGAAAGTCCGGGCGAATACCACTACGTCGTCGAGGTATACGAGGCAGGTGTGCCACTTAAGGCCAGCTAGCACAGTGTCCATGACTCTTTGAAACGTCGCTGGTGCTGTGCACAGCCCAAACGGCATCACCTTGAACTCGTGTAGGCCGTCTGGGGTTATAAATGCAGTCTTCTCTCGGTCTCTCTCGTCCACTTCAATTTGCCAGTAGCCGGTCTTCAGGTCCATCGATGAGAAGTACTTCGCGTGGCAGAGGTGGTCGAGGGCGTCGTCGATTCGGGGGAGGGGGTACACGTCCTTTTTCGTGATTTTGTTCAGTCGCCGGTAGTCAACACAAAACCTTAATGTGCCGTCTTTTTTCTTTACGAGTACGACGGGCGCAGCCCATGGGCTTTTCGATGGCTGTATAATGTCGTCGCTGAGCATGTCGTCGACTTGAGTCCGGATGGCTTCCCGTTCGTGTGAAGAGACGCGGTACGGTGACTGTCGGGTAGGTCGGGCTCCATCTTCGGTTATTATTCGGTGCTTCGCTAGAGGGGTCTGACGTAGTTTTGCGCTCGACGAAAAACATTCGCTATAGCGACGCAGCCAAGCCAATAATTTGTTCCGTTGTTCTTGCGGTAGCGCCGGATTCACGTCGAAGGGCTGCGGGAGCTTGAAGGTTTCTACGGGGGTGCGTTCAAAGTCGGCGACCGCGATCACGTCACTTGCTTCTTGCGTTTCTTCGAGGAATGCAATTGCAGCTCCCTTGTTTAAATGCTGGTACTCTTCGGTGAAATTAGTGACCAAAACGTGAGATTGGCGTTGCTTAAAGTGCGCAATGCCTCTTGCGACGGAGACACCGCGGTCGAGAAGCAACCTTCGATCACTCTCTACGATAGCGTCGATGTCAGAAGCAGCATCCTCACAGTAGACGGCGATCATCAAGCTTGCGCGGGGTGGCAGGGTGATGTGATCGTCGGCGATCCTGACAGCAGCACGGTGATCGGGGTTCGGCTGCGGCGTCGTGGAGTGATTGGAGGAAAATGTTATCGACTTGGTCTGCAGATCAATTATTGCGCCGTTGTCCGTCAAAAAGTCCATTCCGAGAATCACGTCGCGGGAGCAGTTAGGCAGAACGACGAACGCCGCAGGCTACGTTGTGCCGTCTATGGTGACGCGCGATGTGCACGTTCCACTTGGCGTCACGAGGTGGCCTCCTGCTGTGCGTATGTGCGGACCGTCCCATCTGGTCATCACTTTCTTCAGCTTAGACGCAAATGGTCCGCTCATTACCGAATAGTCAGCTCCCGTGTCTACGAGGGCGACTACGTCAAAGCCGTCGATGGACACCTTGACGTCAGATGCAGTCGTCCTCGAGTTCCGGGTTCGTCGGGGCGTCGTATCCCTGCTTGTACGTGTTGATGGTCGGGCACTGTGCATCGTCGTTGTCGTCGTCTTCTCAACGGACGTCTCGGTCAGGTCGGGTACGCGTCGCGCCGTGTAGCTGTCGTCGTGTTCGGGAGTCTCGTCAGGGTTAGGTCGGGTCGTCGGGATGAGGGCATGTCGTGAATCACTGTCTTCAGCGCGTCCTTGCGTCGTTGGAGGGTTTCTAGTTTTTCGCCGTAGAGCAACTTCACCTCCAGAAGTTGCCGCCTTCAGTTTCCCCCGCGTGGGCTGGGGGACCTTCCACGGGCGAAGTCAGCGTTGCTACGGCGGTTCGGCGATTGGTAGGGGTAGGGCGACGGCGAACGGTTGAAACGCGCTGGGCCACGGCTGGTTTCAGACAGATACTCGTCGATCTCACGTGGTCGTTGGCCAGGGAGAGGGCGAGGTGCGTCGACGGAGAAACCACGCAGTCCGAGTCTCTTGTATGGGCAGCGACGGTAAATGTGGTCGGCCTCTCCGCAGTGGTAGCCCAGAGGACGGTTATCGGGAGTTCGCCATACGTCCGTCTTCCTCGGCGTCTGGTTTCGGGCTACCGGGGGTCGGGCGGGTGACAGTGGGCGGCGGTACGGCGGGGCCTCTTGACGGCGTGTTGGAGCAGGGCGGGGTCGTCGAACAGCCGCGGAGTATGTCATAGCTTGTGGCTCTCGGGGTACCTCGGATGGCGTAGAAGTTCCCAACGCTTGTTGCACTTCTCTAATAACGTCGGTGAGGGAAGCGACTTGGGGCTGCGGCGGCGTTGGGAGAAGTTTCCGCAGCTCCTCTCTCACTATTGCGCGGATAGTCTCGCGTAGGCTGTCGGCCGGGATCCGCGTGCTGCCAAAGTCGTTCGCATTGGCCGCGCCAACAAAGTTGCGGTCATACTGCTTAGCACGCATTTCGAGGGCTTTCTCAATGGTGCTGGCTTCGGTCACGAATTCGGCGACGGTTTTGGGCGGATTTCGGACAAGTCCAGCAAACAGTTCCTCCTTCACTCCGTGCATTAAGAAGCGCAACTTCTTTTCTTCCGTCATTTCGGGGTCCGCGCGGCGAAATAGCTGCTTCATCTCCTCAACGAAGATCACGACACCTTTGTTGGGGTGTTGCATGCGCGTTTCCAACAAAAGGGCGGCTCTTTCTTTCCGCACGACGGTAGTGAAGGTCTTAGTAAACTCGCTTTTGAACTGAGCCCAGTTTGTCAAGGAGCTCTCGTGGTTCTCGAACCAAGTGCGAGCCGAATCTTCCAAGTAGAAGAAAACGTGCCGGAACGTTTCTGCGTCGTCCCACCTGTTGAATTTCCGGACGCGCTCCAGTTTCTCCAACCATTCTTCTGGGTCTTCTGCGGGGGCTCCTCGGAACGATGGCGGTTCCCGGGGCTGCTGCAGGACGATTGGCGACGTTGTTTCTTGCACCATGGTGTTGGTTGCAGCGTTCCTTTTCTTGGGCCCTTCTGGCATCAAACCGAACTCGGGTGGTAAATCTTGCAGGCGGGGGCTGGCTCTTGTTGGACTGGCTTGGCGGCTTTTCGAGGTTGTAGTGGGCATGAAGGGTGCGTACCCAGCACCTCCACCAGATGTCACGAAGACAAGGACGAAGACAAGGACGAAGCAGTTGTCTTGAATGAGAAATACGTTTATTGGAGCGAACTTGTGCTCCCCTAACAACTCAAAAGAATACAGAGGCGGCGAAGCAGCGGTCAACAAAGTGACTTGCACAGACGAGTGTCGTCGAATCGAATGCCCTGGCGTCCGCACTGCAGGTTTTTATCTTTCGGCGCGCGTGGTTCTCGAAACGTCGATTCGCATCGAGAACATAGTAGATCCAAGAAGATTATTCTGGGTTGTTCACGTTAGATCGGAATGCTCTCCCTATCACAACAGATAACACATGCGGTGCAGAAAGAAAGAATGGAACACGCGCTTCCCTTGGCGCAGAGATAACGCAGACCGGCGCAGCCGGGCGGTAAAAGCAAAACACAAATAAACAAACCCAATGTATGGTTCGCGGCATTATATATATATATATATATATATATATATATATATATATGTATAAGGTTAGTATAGACAGAGACACACGAGAAGGACATTAAAAATAAAAATAAAAGTTTACTGACGTTTCAGGGAGAGGACTCCGTTTCTTCTTACTCTGAAGAAAGGAAGTCCTCTCCCTGAAACGTTAGTAAGCTTTTATTTTTATTTTTAATGTCCTTCTCGTGTGTCTCTGTCTCTAGTAACCTTATTTTTTCGCGGTCTGTGTGAGTTTTTGTTTCCATACTATATATATATATATATATATATATATATATATATATATAATAAAGCCATGAATAAGTTCCGGAATTTGGTTTCAAAAATACACGAGAGGGTAGACACAGGCATGAAAACGATAATTGAACTAACGTTTCGACCGGGGTCCGGTCTTCCTCAGACTCTGACGAAGAACGGACCCCGGTCGAAACGTTAGTTCAATTATCGTTTTCATACGTGCGTCTACCATCTTGTATATATATATATATATATATATATATATATATATATATATATATATATAGTGAATCGGAATAGGAAATGAGGGGAATGTTTAAAATAACACAGGAAATAAGAGTTGGCAGTCAAGAAAACCTCGGAAAGCAAAGGGGAGGATGTGGTAGGTTATTGAAACAGATAAAGAATTTGCAAAGAAAGAAAGGAAGTGGAGAAAAAATGCCCGCCAGGTGGGATCCGAACCCGTGACCTCCAGAATACCGGTCTGGTGCGATAACCACTACGCTACTGTCGGGGCGATTTGCCCCTCCACTTTCTGGGGTATTTATGTTATGGTATTTTTGTTTCCTGTGCTTGGGGGTGGTAGCCAGCGCCACTCGGACTATTCGGGGTTAAGGGGGCCTTCTTTTTAACCCCCGGGCCGCGACTCGAGTGTCTATGACATGTCCAGAGTGGTCGACCAGCGTTGAACCCTCTTAAGCTTCCTATGGCACCAAGACTGCCAGAACAGAAGCCTTCGCTATGCATGTAGTGTATCAGAATAGGAAATGAGGGGCTCGTTGGAAATAACACAGAAAATAAGAGTTGGCAGTCAAGAAAACCTCGGAAAGCAAAGGGGAGGATGTGGTAGGTGATTGAAACAGATAAAGAATTTGGAAAGAAAGAAAGTGGAGAAAAAGTGCCCGCCAGGTGGGATCCGAACCCACCGCCTCCAGAATACCCGTCTGGGGCGATATTTTCCAAATTCTTTATCTTTTTCAATGATGTACCACATCCTCCCCTTTGCTTTCCGAGGTTTTCTTGACTGCCAACTCCTATTTTATGTATATATATATATATATATATATATATTTATATTATAATGGCGTTTATTGGCAGGTCTTGCAAGAGGCACGAACGAGGTCTGGCCGTTGCAGAGTCCAAACGAGGTCTGGCGTCCGCGCGCAGGTCTCGCGCCGAAGCACTGTCGATGGAGCTTCCGCCGTGTCGCTACGGGGACATATACCCACTGGGGGATTGACGCCACTCAGAAAGTCAGCCTCCGCTTTAGCCGAACACATACCCGCTAGGGGAGACTGGTGCTCTAACGGTCGCTCACTATCTTTGTTACAATCACCCCCGGGGACAGAAGGAGGCATCCTTGGCGACTCAGGGTGATGCGACGATGAGCGCGTCGTAATAGGGCTTGAGACGCTGAACGTGAACCGTCTCGCGGCCACGGAAGCGACGATCGGTACTAGGAGTGACCGGCTCGACGATGTAATTGACGGGAGACGTTTTTTCGACGACTCGGTAGGGACCCTGGTATTTCGTCTGAAGTTTGCTTGAAAGCCCTGGGGCCGTAGACGGTGTCCATAGCCATACAAGGGAACCAGCAGCGAAAGTTGGCGTTCCACTACTGTCGCCGTGGCGATACTGCTGACGTCCTTGGTCTGCTGCCGTGAAGGAGCGTGGCACTCTTCGGCTCACTTGGCGATTTCCGAAACTGGAACACATTCCGAGATGTCAGGGCGGTAAGGAAGGATGGTGTCAAGTAGGCAGGAAGGTTCACGCCCGTACAGCAGAAAGCATGGTGAGAAGCCGGTGGTTGACTGCGTGGCCGTATTATACGCGTACGTGACGAAAGGAAGAACTAAGTCCCACTTCGAATGGTCACGAGAAACATACATCGACAGCATGTCGCCCAGTGTACGGTTGAAACGTTATGTCATCCCGTTGGTTTGGGGGTGGTAGGATGTAGTCTTCCTCTGAACAACGCGGCATTCAGTGAGCAGCGCCCCCACGACTTCGGACAAGAAGAGTCGTACGCGGTCGCTCAACAGTTCCCAAGGGCGCTCCGTGCCGCAGAATAAAACGTTGAAGAAGGAAGGATGCGACATCGCGAGCAGTGGCAGTGGACAGTGCAGCTGCTTCCGCATACCGTGTCAAGTGATCAACTGCCACAGTAATCCAACGATTGCCTGCGGCCGTGCTGGGAAGTGGACCGTAAATATCTATTCCAACACGGTCAAAAGGTCGTGCTGGACACGGTAGTGGCTGCAATGCTCCCGTGGGATGTTGAGGGGGACACTTGCGACGCTGACATTCTGTGCACGAGCGGATGTACTTCATCACAAATGTGTACATCCCCCGCCAGTAGTAGCGCAAACGGAGCCGCTGATACGTTTTCAGCACCCCAGTGTGGGAGCACTGTGCGTCAGCGTGGTGGTAAGAGCAAAATTCGGAACGCAAATGGCCAGGAATGACGAGTAGCCACTTCCTGCCTTCAGATGAGTAGTTCCGGCGGTAGAGCAGGTCGTCACGTATTGCGCAGTGTGAAGCCTGGCGGCGCGTTGCCCGGGATGCTGGAACTGTTGATGGACTCGACAGGTATTGCAAGATTGCGGCAATCCACTGATCCTTACGCTGTTCTGAGGTCATATCTTGTGTAGCTAGTGACGCCACCGCGCAGTATGCTGTGGACAGGGAACCAGTGTCGGACACGACGGATGACCGAGACAGGGCATCAGCATCACTGTGTTTGCGTCCGGACCGGTATATGACTCGGATGTCGTACTCTTGAAGTCGAAGAGCCCACCGTCCGAGTCTACCGGAAGGGTCTTTCAGTGAGGACAGCCAGCATAGAGCGTGGTGATCCGTGACAACGTGGAATGGACGACCGTAAAGATAGGGACGAAATTTGGCGATAGCCCAAACAATAGCCAAACATTCCTTCTCGGTGACGGAATAGTTCCGCTCCGCCTTAGTCAGGGTGCGACTGGCGTATGCAACAACGTATTCATGGAACCCTGCTTTACGCTGAGCGAGAACGGCACCTAGACCGACACCACTGGCGTCAGTGTGCACTTCAGTAGGTGCAAGCGGATCAAAATGGCGTAGTATGGGTGGCGACGTCAACAGGCTTCGCATAGCCACAAATGCCTTTTCACAAGCAGGAGGCCAGTCGGTAATTTCTGCGCTTCCGTTGAGGAGCTGTGTCAAAGGGGCGATAATGGTGGCAAAGTTTCGAACGAATCGCCGAAAATAGGAGCAGAGACCAACAAAGCTTCGAAGGTCTTTCAGAGTGGTCGGTTTTGGAAACTCTGCCACTGCACGAAGCTTTTCCAGGCCCGTAAGTATGCCGTCTTTAGAAACAACGTGGCCCAAGATTGTTAGCCTCTGAGCAGCAAAGCGACACTTTTTCAAGTTTAGTTGCAAGCCAGCCGAAGCAAGGCACGTCAACACTTGTTCGAGGCGCTCAAGGTGCGTGTGGAAATCTGGCGAAAACACGACAATGTCATCGAGATAACACAGACATGTTTTCCACTTGAGGCCCCGTAAAACATTGTTCATAATTCGCTCGAAGGTAGCTGGCGCATTACAAAGCCCGAAAGGCATCACATTGAATTCGTAAAGCCCGTCGGGTGTAATGAACGCCGTTTTTGAGCGCTCGGCATCGGCCATGGGCACATGCCAGTAGCCTGACCGCAAATCTAGTGAGGAGAAGAATTCGGCCCCCTGTAAGCAGTCAAGAGCATCGTCGATACGAGGTAGCGGGTAGACGTCCTTGCGTGTAATCTTGTTCAGGCGACGGTAATCTACGCAGAACCGGATCGACCCGTCTTTCTTGGTTACCAGTACCACGGGGGAGGCCCACGGGCTGGTAGAGGGCCGAATTACGTTGCGCGCAAGCATATCCGCTACTTGCTCGTCGATCACGCGGCGCTCCGCAGGTGACACGCGATATGGCCGGTGCCGTAGGGGCGCGTGGGAGCCGGTGTCCATTTCGTGGGCGACATTCGACGTGCGTCCCAAGGTGGCTTGCTGGCAATCGAACGATTCACGAAAATGTTGTAGAAGGTTGATGAGCTGGTCGCGATGGGCCGAGGTGAGGTCTTTGTTGATAGACTGTAGGAACACGTCTGGACTTGCCGTACACTCGGGACTAAGTGCACTCACAGGGAAGAACGACGGTTCGTCCGGCACGGCCTCTACATGCGAGGAATCAACAGCTTCCACGAATCCCAGACATTCCCCGTGGAACAGTGTTGTCGGGCAAGGCGATGCGTTGCAGACCGCCATTAAGCTTGAACCAGAGCGAACATCGAGGACAGCGGAGGGTAAGGGGAGCAACTTGCGCCAAAGAAATAACCTCGACGGTGTGAAAATCACGGTTGTGTCCGCAGCGACATTGCAAGAAACAGGAACAATCACGGAGCAGCTCGGGGGAATATCGGTATCTTCGGAAACCAGCAAATTTGATCGACAGTTCGTTCTGCGGCGGCTCCCACAACGGTAGAAGTTCAACTTGCGCACGAGCACAATCGATTATGGCGTGATGACGGGATAGAAAGTCTCACCCAAGAATGATATCGTGAGAACAAGACGGGAGTACAACGAACTCGATCACGTAAGTGATGCCTTGGATGAGGACACGAGCGGTGCACATGGCTAGCGGCTTAACCTCTTGTGCACTTGCAGTCCGAAGAGTAAGTCCACCGAGAGGTGTTGTGACTTTACGCAACGAGCGGCAGATACGTTCACTTAACACTGACACTGCGGCTCCCGTATCAACAAGCGCTAGTGCGGCGACACCTTCCACAGTCACATCTATAACGTTAGCGGGTGATATAAGAGGACTTCGGCATTTTGACGTTCGTGGAGTTTTTGCCTCGGGAACTGCAGCCGTCAGTTTCCCTCGGCAACCGGATTTTGTAGGGGGCGCATGGGCGACACGGAGCGGCGACGCGGTGAAGAAGGCCGACGGCTCGAAAATGGTGGTGGCTCGCTAGTACAGGAGGTCGGTGTCGGTCCTGAATCATCGGGGGCGAAATACGGCTGAGATCCGTAGGCCGATGCAGCGTGGACATCGCGATCAAGTGGTGGCCGCCGACGGCACATCCGCGCCACGTGCCCGGGCATGCAGCATGCGTCACATATCGGGCGGTTGTCTGGTGTGCGCCAAGGATTGAGCTGTTGAGGTGCCGGACGAGAATACCGTGTCACCCGCTGGGGTGCCGTGTACTGATATGCCTGAAAGGCGCCTGGCTCCAGTTGTCGTACGACTGAAGCGTAATTCATCGCAGCCGGTGAAGCGAGAGGCGCAGCCATGGGTACCGTTAGGGTCGATGCTACTGGGGAAGCGAGAGGCGCTGCGGCGGTAGTTGAAAAGGGCGGTGCCACTGCTGACGCTAAGTGTGAGGTCAAGGGTGAAGCCACGGATACAGGCACATGTGGCGGTTGGCAGGCTGAAGGAAGTGCCTCGGCGACCTGTTCTTGAATCACTCGCCGCACAGTCGGGGGCAGCGGAAAGGCAGGCTCTCGAGCACTAGGAAGCAGGGCCAGCTGCCGCGAAACTTCTGCACGCACGAACGCCTCGATGTGCGGCAGAAGAGGGGAAATGTCGGAAGGTACGGCCAATGACGACAATGTCCCTCGTGAAACATCTTCGTTGGGCAGTGTGCGTTGTCGAGTCACAACACGCTGTTTGCGCAGCTCGTCATAGCTTAGGCACCAATTGAGGACTTCGTCAACAGTCTGCGGATTCTTGCCCAGGAGCATCTGAAATGCATAATCCTCGATGCCTTTGAGGATGTGCCTGATCTTGTCGGACTCAGGCATCGCCGGATCCACCCGCTTGCAGACGTCCACGACGTCCTCAATGTAACTGGTGTAACCCTCGTCGTCTCGCTGTGCTCGCACGCGAAGCCGCTGCTCAGCGAGAAGCTTGCGCACAGCGGGGCGACCGAACGCCTTAATGAACTCGGTCGTGAATTCAGGCCAGGTTTTCATGCGCCGTTTGTGGTTATGAAACCACGTGTTGGCGAGCTCGGTCAGGGAAAACTCGACGTTGTTCAGCTTCATCCCGTCGTCCCATCGGTTGTAGGCGCTCACCCTTTCGTAGGCAGACAGCCAATCCTCGGCATCGGCGTCGTCTTTGCCATTGAAAAAGGCGGGGTCGCGTTGGCGAAGAGACCCGGAGCACACGATGGGTGCCTGCTGTGGCGACGCCATTTCGTCGTCGATTTCTCGATGCAGGGGCGGGAGCACTCGCTTGCTTCGTTGTTCCAGGCTGCGGATGGCGTGAAGACTAGGACCTCCACCAAAATATAATGGGGTTTACTGGCAGGTCTTGCAAGAGGCACGAACGAGGTCTGGCCGTTTCAGAGTCCAAACGAGATCTGGCGTCCGCGCGCAGGTCTCGCGCCGAAGCACTGTCGATGGAGCTGCCGCCGTGTCGCTACGGGGACATATACCCACTGGGGGATTGACGCCACTCAGAAGGTCAGCCTCCGCTTTAGCCGAACCCATACCCGCTCGGGGAGACTGGTGCTCTAACGCTCGCTCACTATCTTTGTTACAATATATATATATATATATATATATATATATATATGTATTGTTATGAAACCACGTCCGATTATCAAGACGCCATGTTCTTTTCTGCCTTTACGAGCTCCGCGCTTCTTTCTCTTCCAATAGGTGGCCGTACTCTTTGGCTTAGTGGGAGATTGTCCGCTAACCTGACTTTCAGCTTTTGCTTGGCCATTCTTGACGCCACCACACTCGGCCACACTGCGATGAGCCGCACCGAAGAACTCTGTGGGTTTGTTCCTGACTCTGGTTCGAAGGTGGGCATAAAGGTGGGCATACCATCGGCGGAACAGACGGTTGTACGTCTGTGCTCGCCGAAAGTGTTTCGCGTTTTGCTTTGTGTCTTCCTTTCTAGGTTGTACCAGAGATATGATTTCTTTCATTGCAAAGGAGACGACGGTGGCTTCTGGAATTATGTTCTGTGGGCTTGTCCCGCCGTTCTTGTCTTGTTAGGTTTTTTTCTTTGCTGAGTGACTCTGCATTTGCTTTAGCGGTATTGCCTCGGTTGGATCTTTCGCTGCTTCCTAGGTTTCCCTGGCATGCCTCTTTGTTCAGCTTCGTCGGGCTGAGCCATTTCAATCGTCTTGTCGCGTTCTTGTGGGGACAATCACTCAGTGAGGTTGTTGGATTAGCACTTCGCAGTGGATGCAAAGTGATCTTCCTGTTGCGGATTTATGGAAGAAGGGGAAGACGCCGACCCTTCCGCCGTCACCCTGGTTGTGTTGAAGTTCCCCAGGGAACTTCCGGGTGTCATGTTATCCTCGTTCGAGGGCGGGAGCGTCGAGATGCCCGCAAACTGGTAGGTTCCGCCCTCGCATATTGGACTAGGGGTGACGGACGTGAGTATCGATGCAATGGGCCACTGCTCCAGCGGACTGGGGTTGAGCGACGGTGGTGATTGGTTCTCTGGGATCGCACACTTCTCCGAACCAACGCACGTCGAAGGTGGCTCACGTTGAAGACAGGCCTGCTGATGCACGCAGGAAACCATCGGCGGGCCACTGCCTTGGTAGGGAGGGTTGGGATTCAGGGCCAAGTCTTCAGTGACAGTGAGAGACGTAGAGGTGCTCCTGTCCTCAGCCTTTTGTGACGTATTAATCGTCTCCAGTTTGAAGCCAAAAGCCAATTCCAGAGACTGCGCCGACGTTTGCAGGTAAGGCTCGGTGGCAACCGGGCAGTGCTCTGCTGCAATTCTGCTGCCAGGCGGATGAACGGTTGAGGGCTCTCTGCCGGCGGCTGCACGGTCAGGACTGCAGCATGAACGGAGTCGGCCAGGCCATCTATGACATACTGTCTCGCAAAAGGAGACACAAAGGTGAAGTCGCCGTCTTCGAGCAGGTGGAGCTTGTCATATATGTACGTCACGACGTTTCCACTAGGGCCTTGGGGACGGACACGCATTTTCATGAAGCGAACGTCATAGCTGGCAGTCCATTTGCCGAATGCAGCGATTAACGCTCTGCTCCAGCTTTTCCCAATACGAATCTTCGTAAAGGAACCATGCTCGAGAGCCATCGCGGAGGCGTTCTTGTGCAAGTAACCACTTTCTGTAGTCGGGTCACGCATGGTGGTTGTCAAGGCCATCGATTAGCTTTACCCAAGACAAAACATCGTCCTCGAAAAGCCGCTGTATTTGGAGAGTTTCTGCTAATTCTGATGGGAAACTCAGGGAAAACAGGGCAGGTAGGATTAGTGAACATAGTTATAAAATTATAAGGCCGCCAATTTTAATCGAGGGATAAGAACGTTAGTTTTCCGTAACTGTCATTAATCCCAAGCGTCGCTGACCCAAACTTATAAATGAGATAAGATTCCCGAACCTCGCGGTCGTGGTGGGTTTTGAAGGCGGATTCTAAATTGTTGTTTTAAGATGTTCAAATGCATGCCCGGGACTGTTCACATGTCTTGACAGGGGCAAATAAGGGCAGCGTTTTGCATGAGAGCGGTGATTATTGAACCGTAATCGGAAGGCCGTTTCAGCTTGGCCGATATATTGTTACGGAGTCACGATATATTAGCGGAGTCACAGTTAAAGTTACCTTTTATATTTACGTAGTAGTCTGAAGCCGTGCTGGTGGCGCGCTGCGTAGTGGTCATGTGTGGGCATACTTTACATCGGGGTTTAATACAGGGCACGCAGGCAGTAGTTTCCGGTCGGTTGATACGAGAGTTAGTAAGAAAGTCGCCTAAATTCTTATTACGCCGGTAGACAACGCGTGGTGGTTTGGGGAATATGCTTTTTGAGCGGTCAATTTGCATTAGGATATTGTGATGTTTTTTTAGTATGGTTGACAATTTTAGAGCGGAGGATGAGTGGGTTAAAACTAAGTTAGCTTGCGGGTTACTGTTCGGGGCTTTTTTCTTACAGATTTCGTTACGGTCTAATTGGTTGGCTCGCAGAATAGCGTCGTCGATAACGTTCCGGGTATTTTTTATTCAGGAGGGTGGTGTTGAGTTCTCGACAGTTTGAGTCAAAGTCGGCTTGGTTTGAGCAAATTCTCCTAAATCGGTGGGCTTGGCTGTAAGGTATTGCTGTGTTGCAGTGTCTGACATGGCTACTTTGTTTAAAGTGCAAATACTGCCGCGTGTTGTCGGTTTTTTAAACAGCTGAGTTTGAAGCCGACCTTGGGAGGTAGTAACAGTGACGTCCTGGAAGTTGGCACTGTGTTCCGAATAGGAATGAGCAAGGGAAATACTAGGATGGGCTAGGTTAAATGCCTCAATGAAGGTGAGGAGCTCCGCGTCACCGTGTTGCCAGATCATGAATATGTCATCAATATACCTTTTATAGTACAGTGTCTTTAAATGTTGGGTGTCAAGAAAGTTTGATTCGAGGTGAGCCATAAAGATATTGGCGTAGTTAGGTACGATTCGAGTTCCCATTGACGTTCCGCTGACTTGCCCTTAATGAACTCAGTCAAACTCAAAATTGTTAAGTTGAAGAATAAGCCTAAAGAAAGTTTGAAGAGCAGAAATATCGATAGGTTTGTCGCACGATGACTTTTCATACGCAAGGGATACAGCGGCAATGCCATCTTCATGGAGGATGTTGGTATACAGTGACGCAACATGGAGGGTCACTAGGAGGCAGCTATCAGGAATTGCAATTTTTGAGATGTCTGAGAGAAAGTCATTGGTATTCTTAATGAAGGAGGGAAAGCTGGGCGGAATGTCGCAAATGAGATTATCCACATAGCGCGAGAGGTTTTCGGTAACAGGGCCAATGCCAGAAACAATGGGGCACCCTGGGTTGTTCACCTTGTGAATCTTTGGGAGAAGGTACAATTTACCGGCTACTGGGCTTAAGGGGATCAGGGAACGAGCCGTGGTTTCATTTATCGTCTTATTTTTAACAAGCTCAGCAAGCTTATTTTTGACAATTCGCTTATAGTCTTCAGTGGGATCATTGGGTAGTGCTTTATAGAACGCCAATACCGATAGTTGCGTATTGGCCTCGTTAAAGGAGCCATGAAGAGAAAACACAAGTTTGGTTTATTCGAAAGAGATACTCGTTAGAACCATACTGACACCACTTTTAACACAAACTTCGCTCAAATAAGCTACATAATTAGGAAAAAAGGCAATGACCATGCGACCCACCAGCTCATTTTCCGCAACAGAACCTATGATGTCACACGAGAATGCTCTGCGATTGGCGGAGGCCGGCAAAAGCAAACACAAGTTAGGCAGGGCTTACCAGTTTGCATAGTGAGCTATATGCCCGTTAAACATACTGCATATTCTTTTTATGACACTAAGAACGGTGGAGTAAACGGATGAAGTTCCGAATAAACACGCAAGCGTGTACGCCAATGCGTACGAAACTACCGCCAGCCGAACTCGACATCTCGCCGTCGCCACCGTCACGCAGGCGAATTTTCGGGTTCGAGGCTCTTCGGGGCCAACAAACCTTCCCAGCACGCACAGCCGCGACCTTGCTTGGTACCATAATCCCTTCACAGGAGGTTGGCCGTCATATCGCCAACCAGCAAAGCTAAAAATAGAAACGAGGGGAGTAAGGAACAGCAAGCAGCGACGAGATAGTGACAGTCGTCTAAGAACTTTCGGAATGGTGTTGGCTTGCTGCTGTTGTTAGAAGCTCGTTTCCAGTTTACAACCACTGAAAACTTCAGTTTGTTCGAGTACTTTACAATGAAATTTCGTGGCTGCATTTTGAAATGCCCGTATAGTACGGGCAAATCGTCAAGGGAGTGCGACATCCCCGCCGGTGAGGAGATCTCCTTTTATGTGCTGCCCAACGACGAACCTCGGCGAAGCAAGTTGCCACGTTTTGTGAACTTTGCAAACGGAGGAGAAAGAGAGCTAAAGGGAGGACGAGTGTGCTCGCTTCATTTCCGAGGAAGTGATTACGGCAGGGACCCTTACGTTAGCTCACTCCTGGGACATGCTGTCCCTTGTCGCCGACTTCGTCAAATCGCCGTCAAAGCGCTCTGACCTTGGGGGAAAAATGCCGTACACACCGCGCATTGACGCTCGTATCTTTCTGGTCGGAGCAGAGAACTCGCGCGAACGGCTTTCCATACACGACACCGGCCAACTGGCATAAGCGATACTGCTGCTGAAATTGAACTATTATTAACCGTAATAAAAATACGGCACTTACGTACCAGTCTGTATTCGTCCGTCGCGACGGGGCTGACGAGGCAGCGGTGCCGACGGCTGGACGTTCGTCTGTTGTGGCTATCGCGGAATGGTCGCTTTCCGGTCCATCCACGTGTCCCACAACTCCTGCCGCTCGTGCACTTAGAAGCATTGAGCGTTCGAGTGGTGTGAGGTTGTTAAATGCAAGCCGCAGCTTCTCGGCGAGAGTTTTGTTCTCCCGATCAGGCGATTCCATGACTAGGGCTGCGGGTGCACTACGTTTTACTAGTATTTTTAAAATGGCCACCGTCTCGGTTTCGGCACGAGTTCCGGTTCCTGTTTGATTCCCGCGTGTGGGTGCTATATGGAGTCGACATACTAAGTATCTGTTTCATGGACAGGCTCGCATGACGCCATTGTTCAGGTCACGAAATGTGCAATTTACGGGAGATTTAAAATTTTGGCTTAATTTGCCTTATTTCTCAGTGAATAAAGCATCATTTGCTTCCGGGAAAGCGCTTAGGGTACTATGAAACACCTAATCTTTCGAATAAAACAAACTTTTGTTTTCTCTTCATGGCTCCTTTAAGATAGTCGGTTTTGTCAAGGATTACGATGGCGCCTCCTTGTCGGCAGGTTTAATAATTATGTCGGGACAGCTTGCGAGTTTCTCTATGGCTTTCTTTTCGTTGGTAGTCATGTTGTGGGGGAAAGAAATTTGTGTTTGGTATGCTGTTCGCACATCCCGTTGGACAGCTTTGATGTACATGTCGAGGCAACTATCACGCTGTGTGGGAAGGGTTCAGTGCTTATAGCTAGGTAGGGTTCTGCGGGCTTCTTCCGTCGCGGGGTGATCCTAGAAGTATTCTCGTAGCCTCATGTTTCCGGCGAAATTACCTAAGTCCTTAAAAAGTTGGAATTCATCAAAACTACCAGTAGCCGGGCAAAAGTTTAAGCCCTTTGACAAGACGTTCATCTGAACTGGGGAGAGGGTTATACTTGAAAGGTTCATTACATTCCCGGTAACATTTTATTTTGTGACGGCAGACGAGGGAAAATTATTAGTACAGGGGCTAAATTAAACTGGTTGGGGTGCAGTCGTCATAAACATTTATTACACTGGTAGTGATATTATCGGTCGTGTTGCCAGTGTGGGGGCAATTACTAGTACCGGAGTGTGTTAGATTCCTACGCGTGTGGCCAGTGTTAGAAATCTTATCTCGGTTAAATTTTCGGGCTTTTGTTCGGGATATGGCGGAGGCCGTCTTGGATTCGCAGTTGCTTAAAAGGTTTAACTCTCTTTTGCTTAGTTCCTGATTTTATTTTCTTTGTTGTTGTTGTTGTAACATAGGCGTAGCCCGACTGCATGCATACTCTCCGTTTCCGAAACATCTTCCGCTCCTTCTAACAGTTTTCTGCAAAGCTATATAAGAAATGTGTTCCAAATGCTTGTGACAGCAAAATCATGTAACTGTACTCTGATGAAGGCAAGTCCCGTTGCCGCTACGTAAGTAAACCTTGTTTATTATTGCTCTTGTTGTGTATCCGACTCTTTACTTATACTATATATATATCTATATATATATATATATACATATATATCTTGAGAAAGATAAACTCACAAAGCGCGCAGAAATAGTAGTCGGATACACAGCAAGAACAATAACAATCAAGGTTTACTTACGTAGCGGCAACGGGACTTGCCTTCATCAGAGTAAAGTTACACGATTTTGCTGTCATGTAAAATTATGTAACTTTACTCTGATGAAGGCAAGTCCCGTTGCCGCTACGTAAGTAAACCTTCTTTGTTATTGTTCTTGCTGTGTATCCGACTCTTTACTTATACTAAATATATATATATATATATATATATATATATATATATATATATATATATATTTATATATATATATATATATATATATATATATATATATATATATATATATATATATATATATATATATATATATATATCTATACCTCTCCTGCAGGGATGAGGGAAGTAACCCTCCCTCACAGAAGTTTTTGTATAAAGACGCAATGTGAGAAATTAAAATACAGCCCTGAAGAAGGAGTTTCTAACTCCGAAACTGTTGGCAACAAAAACGGGAAACGTGTCAGTCGACTTCTTTCACTATTTTTATACTGGCCCATCGAACCTCATGATCTCTCTCTCTCTCTCTCTATATATATATATATATATATATATATATATATATATATATATATATATATAAGGTTAGTAGAGACAGAGACAAACGAGAAAGACGTAGAAAATAAAAATAAGTTTACTGACGTTTCAGGGAGAGGACTCCCTTTCTTCAGAGTACAAAATGTTCGTTTCAGAGCTATATATATACAAAAAATGTAGCAATGGCGAGGGCAAGGTAAGAGGAGGGAGAGTTTGTACAATTGGATCATGGTTTGTGGGTAGCAAAAGAATGGAGAGAGAGAGCGGGAAAATAAATTATAAAAAAGATAATAAGAATACACAGTCACGCGGTACGAATTTGGAAAAAAAGAGAGAGGGAAGAACCAAACACAGAGAAAAAAATAAATAATTAAAAGAAATAATAATAATAAATAACAAGGTAATTTTTCTCCCCCGTGGCAACGGGGGTGAAAGAGGGGTCAAAACAAGATATGCCCATGCCCGTGTTTGACATGGGCAAAAAGATTAGTCACGCGGAACGAAGACGTTCCAAAGAAGATATGCACACAAAGGGCGAACATCTGCCCATTCACACCCGTTCTAGGAATCCAAGTAAGGTCATTGAAACTAGAGACACGTGGCTTCTGTTGGTGGGAGGCGGGGTCGCGCCCAAAAGCAGTAGGACAGGCAGTTTCGACAGGAAAGAGTGTACATTTGTGTACAAACAGCGAAAAAAAAAATAAAAAAAATAACATAACCAGGTGATTTTCCCCTCCCTCGTGGCAACGGGGGTGTAAGAGGGGTCAAAACAAGATATGCCCATGCCCGTGTTTGACATGGTTAAAAAGATTAGTCACGCGGAACAAGGCAACGAAGATATGCAAATGCACACAAAGGCTGAACATCTGCCCATACACACCCGTTCTAAGAACACTGGTAAGGGTGTGTATGGGCAGATGTTCAGCCTTTGTGTGCATTTGCATATCTTCGTTTCCTTGTTCCGCGTGACTAATCTTTTTGCCCATGTCAAACACGGGCATGGGCATATCTTGTTTTGACCCCTCTTACACCCCCGTTGCCACGAGGGAGGGGAAAATCACCTGGTTATGTTATTTTTTTTTCGCTGTTTGTATACCAATGTACATTCTTTCCTGTCGAAACTGCCTGTCCTACTGCTTTTGGGCGCGACCTTTGCCTCCCACCAACAGAAGCCACGTGTCTCTAGTTTCAATGACCTTACTTGGATTCCTAGAACGGGTGTGAATAGGCAGATGTTCGCCCTTTGTGTGCATATCTTCCTTGGAACGTCTTCGTTCCGCGTGACTAATCTTTTTGCCTATGTCAAACAGGAGCATGGGCATATCTTGTTTTGACCCCTCTTTCACCCCCGTTGCCACGGGGGAGGAAAATTACGTTGTTATTTATTATTATTTTTTTTAAATATTTATTTTTTTCTCTGTGTTTGGTTCTTCTCTCTCTCTTTTTTTTCAAATTCGTACCGCGTGACTGTGTATTCTTATTATCTTTTTTATAATTTATTTTCCCGCTCTCTCTTCATTCTTTTGCACCCACAAACCATGATCCATTTGTACAAACTCTCCCTCCTCTTACCTTGCCCTCGCCCTTGCTACATTTTCTGTATATATATAGCTTTGAAACGAACTTATTTTGTACTCTGAAGAAAGGGAGTCCTCTCCCTGAAACGTCAGTAAACTTATTTTTATTTTCTACGTCTTTCTCGTTTGTCTCTGTATCTACTAACCTTATTTTATTTATTTCGCGCTCTGTGTGAGTTTTTATCTTTTCAGACTATATATATATATATATATATATATATATATATATATATATATATATATATATATATATATATATAGACAGAGAGAGAGAGAGAGAGAGAGAGAGAGAGAGAGAGAATTTCATTTTTAGTAAAATCGGGAGAGTGGGCCTGTCGGAGAGCGTAATGGAGTCTGAGTTCCTCCGTCCAGGCTCCGCCTTCTCGATGGAGGAACCAGGCAACGCTGCTATTTGGCATTCTAGCTGGACAGCCATTGTACACTGAGGTATTCGCTAATTTGTGTGCAACGGAGGCACTCCCATGATATGTGTTGATTGGCGGTGGCATTGCAAGAACGACACAAGGTGGCCTCTACACCAAGCAGGAGGTGCAATCAAACCACTGTGTGCAGCGTACCGGCTTGCAGTTGTCAAAACTCAGCCCTGTTGGTGTCTTTCTAGCTGTGGCATAACTTCTGGCTGGCCCTTCTAGGGTCTCTAAGGTGAAGTTGTAAATCAGTTTGGAGACGGAGAGAGAGACCGCGAGGCGTCAGCTGAGTCACCCGTAAGTCGTAGCCGTGGCTCACCCCGCTAGGCAAGATTTTCTCCATTCCGCTAACGTTACGGGAGACCACTGCGCATGCGCGTGTTTGTTGTATTTGACCATAGTAACGTGATGGTGCTGGCCAGTCTGCGCCCCTTGCTACTTCTGCGGCGGAACTCCACGTAGGGCTTATAATGTGCAGGTGATAATTACCCCGAGTTTACCATTCCGCAGAAGACGTATTTGCAATTTTTCTCTACTATGCTAAGTGTTCTAACAATAACACCTGAAAGTGCCGTAAAACGTACGTACTTGATGCGAAACCGGTTAAATCTGCAAAATTCGAACAACAGTAGAAGCAGGAACGATGAACTTTTATGGGTGTCTACATTTTTCCTAGTTGATTTAACGTGGTTACCAGGGTTACTGATCCTAAAAATAGCCATGTAAAAGGCCTCTACCAAGGTGTCCGAAATGTGAAAGCGCGGTTCTGCAATGACGCGCTTCTTAGGAAGTCACAGCCCGTCCACATTTTTTGGGTTAAATAAAGTACAATAAACGGAACAGTCCCTTTCGGAAAAAAGAAAAAAAAAACAACTTCGGACATGCTTTCAAATGCATGCCGGCTGGCAAAGTGGCTTCTTTACTATTTTTTGACAGCTTTGTGATTCAGAACTTTGGGCTCAAAGAATGCTTCTAAATCTCCGCCGTTAACGATAGCCACAAACGCCTCCACTTACCCACACCGTCGTCGTAGAGATAAAAATTCGGCTCGTGACGACTAATTGTGGGTGAAACGTAGATAACGAAGTCAGAAATAATGCAGGGGCCCTTTTTGGCGCTGACATAGAACACAGCGTCAGAGTAATTTTTAACTATGTCTTTCTTCTTGGATCCTTTGAATGTGATACGTCCAACGCATGGGCTTTGCTGAAGCAGACCCAGGGGTCCCGCAAAGTGTCCGTTGAAAGGAGACAGGTCGTCGGCCCAGGTACGGCCTACATCCGGCCCTCTGGCGGTTGGTGAATCCTGCACGGCGCGACCAGTGTCGTTGCGTTCATCGGAGACCTGTTCGCGCGTGTAGAGCGTTATTCGAGGCTTATAGGGTTGCAATCAGTTCGAACTATAGCCAGTACTTAAGCTTGGCTTTTAGACGCGCAACTGGAATTTGAGTTGGTGCAATGGTCCGGCATTACAGATCATCGGTGACGTCATTTCTAATCAGCCGCAATGCAAACAACGGTGCAATACCACAAGAAAGCGCTTGTGTGTGTCGCTCCTCTCTGTCCGCGTTTTTAGTGCACTTTGAAGTCTTCAAGCACTCAGTGGCTAAGGCATTGCGCTGCTGAGCACGAGGTCGCGGGTTCGATTCCCGGCCGCGGCGGCCGCTTTTCTGATGGAGGCGAAAAGCAAAAACGCCCGTGTGTACGAGATTTCGGCGCACGTTAAACATCCCCAGGTGGTCAAAATTAATCCGGAGCCCTCCACTACGGCGCGCCTCATCGCCTACGTTGCGTCGGCGCGTTAAACCTTACAATCAATCAATCAATCAAGTCTTCAAGCCAACAACAAAACAGATATCGACTAAATGGCATACCAGGAACTGCCATTTTCCTGTCCGCGCAATGTCCAAACCACACACTACAACATCGCGCGAGTGAGTGGACCACAGCCCCATGTGAAACAATGACAAAGCAGCACAGCCTTAAAACGCGAAAGCCGCTTTTCGTGGGACACCTAAGAGGCAATGACCTACCAGATTAACGGGGTGAAGCCTGGTTTCGTGGGCAATATGCATTTCTAGAGCGTTTTTTATTATGTTTCGTGGCACTGCGTTCCGTTTTGTCGTCTTGACGGAACGCCGCCTATGCGTGTGCGCACACTGGCGGAATTGTCGCGAGCGCCAAAGCGAATAAAATTTTACCCATGATGTAGAGCTCAAATTCCTTTTAGAACGCCGGCCTTAAGCGTCCTATCTTGTGGTTTCGCGTGGTCCCTCGCTACCGTCCTCGTTGTAACCCATGCAACGAAGAGCACAACGAGGATGAAGCGAGCAGAAAAGCGGGGCAGGAGAGTATTGCGAAAGTGCGCGGGCGAGGGCAGTATGCCGAGGCTGCCCTGCGAGGCGTGCTCTGAGGCTGCGGCGCGCTATGAGATAATGCCACTGAGTGCCTCGTAGCCAGCCCGTCTCCCCATGTGACGGCGCTGGCAACGAGGCATGGGCGTCGGCGGGGGGGGCAAAACGGGCACTTGCTCCCCCCAAGCTGCCCCCGACTTCCCCCACCCCGGTATTACTCCTTCTTCCTCATCCCCTTTGCTTCCCTCGTGATTGCTGATTAACCCACTGATATTGATGATCAAACATTTTTCACAATGTTCATTGTGAACAAACCTTCCGAAAACGGGACGGGGGGTGTCCGTTAGTTTTGCTTCAGAAAGAACGCACCTAGACATCACTAAAGATGATGCAAGCCAACCACCACTGGAAGTCTTTATTGTGAACGTTTGGTGTCCTGGCCTTTTTTTTTTCAAAAAATGAAATTTCAGATTTCAGACGACGTGTAGCCTGTCATTTGAGACGACGTCGAGGCCCGCTTTGTGAACTTGCGGATCCGGTACGCCTGGGTTTTTCCTTAGCCCCCCCCCCCCCCCCACACCACCCCCCCCCCCACCCCCCTCTGCTGAGGGCAGCCGCAGCTACTCACGCGAACAGTCAAATTTGTATGAGAAGCTGGTTTCTGTGCGCGTTGCGCCTGCACCTCCCGGTCAGAAGCCGCAGTTTGGCTTCGGAACATATATTTCCTTTCTTTGCAATCCTTGCCAAGGTCTTTTTTGCAAGTAACAGTGTTCCGGTGGACATAATAATCCCTTCTACCGCGTTAGCCCCAACTGTGTTGCCTTCGAATGGACCGTCAGCATCAATAAAACAAATGCATAATTCAATTGCATGGTACCCAGTACGCATCGCATGCTTTGCAACTCAGGAAAGGTGCCACTGGGTGTGTGGTCCAAGTATTTGCTGACTGACGCGGCGGTAAACTCTTCGGCCCCTCTTGCACCTTTCGCAGCCAGTTTTCTGATGTAAGTAGACTGGATAGCAGCGTTGAGAGAATGCTATGAGGGTTCGTCACCAGCCTCTGGTCAAATTTTCCCCAGTCTTAACCAGCAATAAATTACGGCCGTTGATATTTATTTCACAGTCCTGCACCTCTTTTGCCACAGCCATTTGCCGAAATAGTCCTTACATCGGTTTCTGTTGCTCTTTTCCATCACACCGCGGGGGAGAGGAAGCCTTGATTACTTCACCATTATGTTACCAAGATACACTTGAGCGAAGTAACATAATATTGCCGCGAACCATACATTGGGTTTGTTTATTTGTGTTTTGCTTTTACCGCTTGGCTACGCCGGGTGTGTTATCTCTGCGCCAAGGGAAGCGCGTGTTACATTCTTTCTTTCTGTGCCGCATGTGTTATCTGTTGTGATAGGGAGAGCATTCCGATCTAACGTGAACAGCCCAGAATAATCTTCTTGGATCTACTATGTTCTTCGACGTTTCGAGAACCACGCGCGCCAAAAGATAAAAAGCCTGCAGTGCGGACGCCGGGGCATTCGATTCGACGACACTCGCCTGTGCAAGTCACTTTGTTGACCGCTGCTTCGCCGCCTCTGTATTCTTTTGAGTTGTTAGGGGAGCACAAGTTCGCTCCAATAAACGTGTTTCTCATTCAACACAACTGCATCGTCCTTGTCTTCGTGACATCTGGTGAAGGTGCTGGGTACGCCCCCTTCATGCCCACTACAACCTCGAAAAGCCGCCAAGCCAGTCCAACAAGAGCCAGCCCCCGCCTGCAAGATTTACCGCCCGAGTTCGGTTTGATGCCAGAAGGGCCCAAGAAAAGGAACGCTGCAACCAACACCATGGTGCAAGAAACAACGTCGCAAATCGTCCTGCAGCAGCCCCGGGAACCGCCATCGTTCCGAGGAGCCCCCGCAGAAGACCCAGAAGAATGGTTGGAGAAACTGGAGCGCGTCCGGAAATTCAACAGGTGGGACGACGCAGAAATGTTCCGGCACGTTTTCTTTTACTTGGAAGATTCGGCTCGCACTTGGTTCGAGAACCACGAGAGCTCCTTGACAAACTGGGCTCAGTTCAAAAGCGAGTTTACTAAGACCTTCACTACCGTCGTGCGGAAAGAAAGAGCCGCCCTTTTGTTGGAAACGCGCACGCAACACCCCAACAAAGGTGTCGTGATCTTCGTTGAGGAGATGAAGCAGCTATTTCGCCGCGCGGACCCCGAAATGACGGAAGAAAAGAAGTTGCGCTTCTTAATGCGCGGAGTGAAGGAGGAACTGTTTGCTGGACTTGTCCGAAATCCGCCCAAAACCGTCGCCGAATTCGTGACCGAAGCCAGCACCATTGAGAAAGCCCTCGAAATGCGTGCTAAGCAGTATGACCGCAACTTTGTTGGCGCGGCCAATGCGAACGACTTTGGCAGCACGTGGATCCCGGCCGACAGCCTACGCGAGACTATCCGTGCAATAGTGAGAGAGGAGCTGCGGAAACTTCTTCCAACGCCGCCGCAGCCCCAAGTCGCTTCCCTCACCGACGTGATTAGAGAAGAAGTGCAACAAACGTTGGAAACTTCTACGCCATCCGAGGTACCCCGAGAGCCACAAGCTATGACATACTCCGCGGCTGTTCGTCGACCCCGCCCTGCTCCAACACGCCGTCAAGAGGCCCCGCCGTACCGCCGCCCACTGTCACCCGCCCGACCCCCGGTAGCCCGAAACCAGACGCCGAGGAAGACGGACGTATGGCGAACTCTCGATAACCGTCCTCTGTGCTACCACTGCGGAGAGGCCGACCACATTTACCGTCGCTGCCCATACAAGAGACTCGGACTGCGTGGTTTCTCCGTCGACGCACCTCGCCCTCTCCCTGGCCAACGACCACGTGAGATCGACGAGTATCTATCTGAAACCAGCCGTGGCCCAGCGCGTTTCAACCGTTCGCCGTCGCCCTACCCCTACCAATCGCCGAACCGCCGTAGCAACGCTGACTTCACCCGTGGAAGGTCCCCCAGCCCACGCGGGGGAAACTAAAGGCGGCAACTTCTGGAGGTGAAGTTGCTCTACGGCGAAAAACTAGAAACCCTCCAACGACGCAAAAACGCGCTGAAGACAGTGATTCACGACATGCCCTCATCCCGACGACCCGACCTAACCCTGACGAGACTCCCGAACACGACGACAGCTACACGGCGCGACGCGTACCCGACCTGACCGAGACGTGCGTTGAGAAGACGACGACAACGACGATGCACAGTGCCCGACCATCAACACGTACAAGCAGAGATACGACGCCCCGACGAACCCGGAACTCGAGGAAGACTGCATCTGACGTCAAGGTGTCCATCGACGGCTTTGACGTAGTCGCCCTCGTAGACACGGGAGCTGACTATTAGGTAATGAGCGGACCATTTGCGTCTAAACTGAAGAAAGTTATGACCAGATGGGATGGTCCGCACATACGCACAGCAGGAGGCCACCTCGTGACGCCAAGTGGAACGTGCACATCGCGCGTCACCATAGACGGCACAACGTACCCTGCGGCGTTCGTCGTTCTGCCTAACTGCTCCCGCGACGTGATTCTCGGAAAGGACTTTTTGACGGACAACGGCGCAATAATTGATCTGCAGACCAAGTTGATAACATTTTCCTCCAATCACTCCACGACGCCGCAGCCGAACCCCGATCACCGTGCTGCTGTCAGGATCGCCGACGATCACATCACCCTGCCACCCGGCGCAAGCTTGATGATCGCCGTCTACTGTGAGGATTCTCCTTCTGACATCGACGCTATCGTAGAGAGTGATCGAAGGTTGCTTCTCGACCGCGGTGTCTCCGTCGCAAGAGGAATTGCGCACTTTAAGCAACGCCAATCTCACGTTTTGGTCACTAATTTCACCGAAGAGTACCAGCATTTAAACAAGGGAGCTGCAATTGCGTTCCTCGAAGAAACGCAAGAAGCAAGTGATGTGATCGCAGTCGCCGACTTTGAACGCACACCCGTAGAAACATTCAAGCTCCCGCAGCCATTCGACGTGAATCCGGCGCTACCACAAGAACAACGGAAAAAATTATTGGCTTTGCTGCGTCGCTATACCGAATGTTTCTCGTCGAGCGCAAAACTACGTCAGACCCCTCTAGCGAAGCACCGGATAATAACCGAAGATGGAGCCCGACCTACCCGACAGTCACCGTACCGCGTCTCTTCACACGAACGGGAAGCCATCCGGACTCGAGTCGACGACATGCTGAGCGATGACATTATACAGCCATCGAAAAGCCCCTGGGCTGCGCCCGTCGTACTCGTAAAGAAAAAAGACGGCACATTAAGGTTTTGCGTTGACTACCGGCGACTGAACAAAATCACGAAAAAGGACGTGTACCCCCTCCCCCGAATCGACGACGCCCTCGACCACCTCTGCCACGCGAAGTACTTCTCATCGATGGACCTGAAGACCGGCTACTGGCAAATTGAAGTGGACGAGAGAGACCGAGAGAAGACTGCATTTATAACCCCAGACGGCCTATACGAGTTCAAGGTGATGCCGTTCGGGCTGTGCACAGCACCAGCGACGTTTCAAAGAGTCATGGACACTGTGCTAGCTGGCCTTAAGTGGCACACCTGCCTCATATACCTCGACGACGTAGTGGTATTCGCCCGGACTTTCGACGAACACCTTGCAAGGTTGGAGTCTGTAGTCGAGGCCATTCGTACGTCGGGGTTGACGCTGAAGCCTGAAAAGTGCCGTTTCGCATACGGGGAACTCAAGTTCTTGGGCCACGTCGTCAACGCCACGGGAGTCCTACCTGACCCGGCAAAAACTTCAGCCATTGCGAACTTCCCAAGGCCGAAAGACAAGAAGGGCGTGTGAAGATTTCTCGGGCTGTGCGCATACTACCGGCGCTTCGTCGCAAACTTCGCACGCATTGCAGAGCCACTCACGCGCTTGACGAAAGATAGCACCCCTTTAAGCTGGGAAAACGACCAAGAAAAAGCATTCGGCGAGCTGCAAAAACGCCTGCAAAGCCCGCCCGTGCTCGCTCATTTCGACGGAAATGCCGAAACGGAAATGCATACGGACGCCAGTGATATAGGCTTGGGTGCCGTCCTTATCCAAAAGCAAAGCTGCTGCGAAAGGGTAATCGCCTATGCCAGCCGTGGTCTGTCGAAGGAGGAGAAAAACTATTCTGCCTCTGAGAAAGAGTGCCTGGCTATTATATGGGCGATTTCAAAATTTCGCCCATACGTGTATGGAAGGCCATTCAAGGTTGTAACAGACCACCATGCGCTGTGTTGGCTCGCCAATTTGAAGGACCCCTCTGGCCGTCTTGGGCGGTGGAGCTTGCGCCTGCAGGAGTTCGACGTTACAGTCGTTTATAAATCCGGCAGGAGACACTCCGACGCCGACTGCCTGTCCCGCGCCCCTGTCGACCCACCACCACAAGACTCTGATGAAGACAGCGCGTTCTTCGGGATCGTGACGGAGAGCGACCTAGACGCCCAGCAGCGTGCCGACCCCGACTTACGCGTCATAATCGAGTACCTCGAGGGATGCAACGTTCCCGTTCCTAGGACCTTCAAACGCAGCTTACCAGCATTCAGCCTGAGAAACTCCGTCCTTGTGAAGAAGAATTTCAGCCCCGGAACAAGAGCGAATTACCTTCTCGTCATCCCCGCGGACCTTAGTGACGAAATTTTGGAAGCGTGCCACGACGACCCGTCTTCCGGACATCTGGGCACAGCCCGCACTATTGGAAAAATCAAGGCGAGGTACTACTGGCCCGGCCTTACCTCTGACGTCACCCACTACGTCCGGAGCTGCCGTGACTGCCAGCGACGAAAAACGCCGCCGACAAGACCCGCCGGACTTCTGCAACCGATCGCCGTCCCATCGAGACCATTTCAACAGATTGGAATGGACCTTTTAGGCCCGTTCCCTACGTCACGATCACAGAACAAGTGGATTGTCGTAGCGACAGACTACATGACGCGCTACGCAGAGACCGCCGCTCTTCCGAGGGGGACTGCACAAGATGTGGCGAAGTTCTTTATAAGCCAAGTTGTGCTGCGACATGGAGCCCCGGAAGTCCTAATCACAGACCGCGGAACGGCATTTACTGCGGAGCTGATGCAAGGAGTATTACGCTACAGCAACACGGATCACCGAAGAACGACGGCGTACCACCCCCAAACGAACGGACTAACAGAACGTCTGAACAAGACAATCGCAGATATGCTGTCAATGTACGTTGACGTTGAACATAAGACTTGGGACGAAGTGCTCCCGTATGTCACGTTTGCGTACAACACGGCTATCCAGGAGACGACACAGCTGACGCCCTTCGAGCTTGTCTACGGTAGAAGGCCGACTACGATGCTCGACGCCATGCTTCCGCACGTAGAAGACGACGACCTCAACGCCGACGTCCACGGATATCTTCAACGTGCGGAGGAGGCCCGCCAGCTCGCTCGAGTTCGTATAACGGACCAGCAGCTGGTGGATGCGGGCCGCTATAACCTCCGACGCCGAGACGCCGAGTACCAACCAGGGGATCGTGTGTGGGTTTGGACTCCCATCCGACGACGCGGACGCAGTGAGAAGCTCCTGCGACGCTATTTCGGACCCTACCAGATTCTACGACGTGTTGGCCAACTTACCTACGAAGTGATCCCCGATGGTGACTCCGGCACATCACGACGACGCACGCGGCCTGACGTCGTCCACGTGGTTCGCTTAAAACCTTTCTACGGACGATGACGAACTTTTATTTTCATTTGTTCGGACTGTCGCTTATGTTAGCATCGGGTCGATGCACTCTTAGAGGGGGGGGGTAATGCCGCGAACCATACATTGGGTTTGTTTATTTGTGTTTTGCTTTTACCGCCCGGCTGCGCCGGTCTGTGTTATCTCTGTGCCAAGGGAAGCGCGTGTTCCATTCTTTCTTTCTGTGCCGCATGTGTTATCTGTTGTGATAGGGAGAGCATTCCGATCTAACGTGAACAGCCCAGAATAATCTTCTTGGATCTACTATGTTCTCGATGCGAATCGACGTTTCGAGAACCACGCGCGCCAAAAGATAAAAAGCCTGCAGTGCGGACGCCGGGGCATTCGATTCGACGACACTCGCCTGTGCAAGTCACTTTGTTGACCGCTGCTTCGCCGCCTCTGTATTCTTTTGAGTTGTTAGGGGAGCACAAGTTCGCTCCAATAAACGTGTTTCTCATTCAACACAACTGCATCGTCCTTGTCTTCGTGACAATATATGTTATTCACATATGACGCAGTGGTAGTTCAACGAACAGCGACTTGACTTTTTTAGACACACTCGCACCGACAGTTCCCGTCTCTTAAAGCTCACTGTAATATCTGCCTATGTTGATATTATAAAATAAGGCCAAGTGTTACGTATAGACCTCGCAAGGTAATATGTGAGCAATTAATCCTTATGGTACAATAAACAAGCCATCAACAATCAACGTGGAATGAGTAAGAAAAGAAAAACCAGTGGGACGTCCTGAATAAAGAATTTCGAAGGAAGTTATTCATTGTGATTTGTTTCAAATGCAAAATGTCACATTTATGTTTTAATATTTTAAAGGGGTCGTAAAACCTAATAACATTTATCGAGCCCACTAAAACAGGCATGCAGTCCAGCAATGCGAGTCACTCTTGGTGTTTAAGAAATGGAAAAGCTTTTAATTAGGGAAAGAAAACCGTGCTTTTTCATCATTTTGACGAAATATTGTTTGCTGTAGCCGCACCGCTAATTTGCCATCAGTAGCTCCTGAAATTTCACCCGTTTTTTCACTATCTGGTGCAGAATTACACGATGTGGCAACGCAGCGGGCGAGTTCGCTGCGTCGGCTGAAGCAACACTTGTGGCTTCCGTTCGAAAGGCAAGAGAGATGCATGCCCTTTTCCCTTGAAAACGACACGTGAAATCGGCGACACCAACGTTCAGCTGTTGGTACTGTCCAATCCGGAAAGAATGCGCCCATGTGCTGTCGGGTCCCGACACCCCCCATCTAGCGTATGGTAGCCGCTACGATGAACACTTAATTTCACCAACTTTCTCACCTACGCCAGAGTGAAAAACAGTAAGCTCTATTTTGCAAATAAAGGAGCGCCTGGTTGGATTCCTCATTTCAGCATCCAGTTAGAGCTTGCTGCCTTCTCCGCACGGTCCACCAGACGAAGCTGAGTTTCGCTGGTGGAGCTGACCAGTTCTCTCTCACACTGATCATGAGAAGGGTTTCGATTAGGCGAACATTTTGGTTTTTCTGGCAGGCCCACACCACGTGGTAGAGAATGCAGACCTCACCACACTGTGAGCAAGTGGCGCTGTGGAGGGTGGCATTGATGGCGTGAACTTCACATAGGTGTGGGAACAAGTTTGTCTGCAGAAGCCTGAGTTTATGCTCCTGTTCCTTGGTGAGTGCCGGGTGTGCAGGATGATACTGTTGCCTAATCAGCTTGTAGTGCCGTGTGATTCTTTGGTATGCTACTAGGGGATGAGTCGCTTGAAGCCCGTGGTCTCGCGTGGTCCGCTAGGGTAATTCTTGTGCTGTCGCGTGGGCATAACATTGCATCGAATAAACGTGTGTATAGGGGCCCAAACCAGACGGATCGTGTGTTGAGGGAGTCGCTGGAGAAGAATTCTTGAAGCTGGTCTTCAAATTCTTTCGCGGGGGTAGCTTCGGTATGCTGCTTGAGATTCAGTAATGATTGTATCGACTGAGGTGTGGGAAATGGCAAGAGCAATGGCTGCTTCTTCTGCTTGGGTGGTGTTTATTCCAGTAAGTGTGACACTGGCGACGTGCTCGGTGCATGTAGTGACGACAGCTGTCATCGTATCATTGCGAGCGTAGTCCGCAGCGTCCGTGTATGCAGTTGTGGGGTTGGATCCACGGACTATATCTAATGCCTGTGCTCTCGCTTGACACCTTCCTTGGGGAAACTGAGGGTGCATATTCCGTAGAATTGGAGCCACATAGATGTTTTGCCTTTTGGTTGTGGGTATGTCCATGGAATAATTGCCTTGTTCTTCTGAGGTATTGTATCCTAGGCGACGAAGCAGTTGGCTTCCTGTTCTTGTGGTCGCTAGACGGTGGTGCTGGTTTACCAGATATGCCGTTACGATCTCCTCCACCGTGTTGTGTACTCCAATGTTTGAGGAGTCTTTCCGTGGCAGTGCTGATGGGGAGACCAAGTGCCTGTTTACAAGGAGTGTATCAAGTTTGTTTACGTCGTTTTTGGAGGGGATCGCATACGGGATGGTATAATTGATGCGACAGATGAAAAAGCTCGGACAGGATGTAGTGTGTCTGCTTCCTTCATTCCTCTAGTCTTCTTGCGGATTCGGCAGAGCATGTGAACAATTTGTGCTGTTGTTTGAGTGAGGTGCCGAAGAAGAATAGAGTTGGAGCAGTCTTCTTCAAAGTTCATCCCCAGTATCTGTATGTGTGGGGAAGGCGTGATCGTAGCTCCGTCAAGTGTAATTTGGATGCCTGGGTCTTGTTTTCTACTTTGGAGTTTCAGGTCTAGGGGCGCTCAGATTTTTGTGGAGAGCATCCGGAGCCACACATAGTTGCGTAAGCTTGCACGATGTCAGCAGCCTGCTGAAGGCGATCTTGCATTTCAATTGCCGAGCGTGGGCCGGTTCATAACGTTATATCATCGGCATACAGGCCACGTCGATGGTCAGGGATGGCGTCTAATAGTTTGAGAATGCTGATGAGGGCGATGTTAAAATGCGGTAGGGAAAGAACCAGCCCTGTGGTGTGCGTCCACCCCCAACTTGAATGGGAGGTGATTGCGAGTCACCGACTTTCAGGACTGCTTGTCGGTTTGTGATAAAATCCCTGATGTAACTGTATGTCCTGGCTATGCAGTGGAGGTTATTGAGATTGTTCAGGATCGTTTGATAATTTCGATGGTCAAACGCCCCTTTTAAATCAAGGGCGAGAATTGCTTTCGGCGTGAGAAAATTGGCGTGCAATATGATTTCCTCTTTGAGCTGAAGAAGAATATCTTGGGTAGTGAGACTTGGTCTGAATCCGTGCATTGATGTAGGAAGTCGGAAAGTACCATCTAGGCATTGTTGCAGGCCAGCGAGGATGGATTGCTCGAGTAGCTTTCTTATGCAGGACGTTAATGAAACTGGGTAGAAATTCTCGACGCTTGGCTCCTTTCCTGGCTTCTGTATTAAATGAACCTCAGCCGTCTTCCATTCCGGCGGTATGACTCCCTGTTTCCAACAGCCATTCATGTATTGTGTGAGGGACGTGACGGGGGCATGGACAAGGTTGGCCAGTATCTTGTTTGGGATAAGGTCTTGGCTGGGCGTGGATCTCTCGGTATCTTCGCTAGCACTGCCCTTACCTCCGATTCATCAATGAGCCTATCCAGGTGGGGTTTTGGATCGCCAGAGTAGTCTGGAGTTGTGTATGGCGCAGATAGGGGCAGGCATCTTTGCTGAAGAATTTTGAGGAGGTCGTGAGTGGTGCCTGGAAAGTTGTGCAAAATGTTCTTCATTATTTTGGTGGTTTTGCCTTGAATGTTTGAAGGGTGAATCAAATACCTGAGTAGTCGCCATGTCCTAGATGTGGAGAGAATACCATCCAGGCTGTCGGAGATCGTGCGCCAATTATGCTTGCCAAGTACTTTGGTGTATTTGACCGCATCCTGAGTCAGGGCTGCGATTCCCAATTTGAGTTATCGATTGGGCTTTTGCCGCTTCCATCTGCGGATGGCTGACCGGCGAGCTTCCCATAAGTGGAGTAGTTTTGTGTCTCTACGCTGAACCTATATAGTTGTACTTGGCTGTTGCGTTGTGGTTTTTACATCAGCTCGTCGCTCGTGCGTCCACATATTGACGTCCTCAATCTTAGAAATAAGCAGCTCAGACCTGCGGTCGCGGAACTTGTCCCAGTTGGTTATTCGAACTTTGTTTAGGGGCGCCACATATTTTTTTTTCGTGAAGGGTTGTTGAACAACTGAGTGGTCACAGTGGTAGTACTGGCCACAACGTCCCATGAATACGCCAATTAACCCAGGGCCCTCAGTCTCCAGTGGCTGCGAAGAAAAAGACCAGGGCGGCGGTCAGACCTGTGATGCCGCAGAGGGTGCTAAGAATCCCTGGAGCCGGACAGGCCGCCATTGGAATCTAAGCCCGGCAACGTTATACGCGAGAACTTTATCTAGAGAAGCAAGTCTAGAGGTGTTGTTCGAGGAATTAGAGGGAAATAAATGGGATGTCATAGGGCTTAGTGAGGTTAGGAGGGCAGGTAAAGCCTTTACGGTGCTAACGAATGGCCACGTCCTGTGTTACCGTTGTCTAGTGGATAGAAGAGAGCTGGGAGTGGGGTTTCTAGACAATAAAAGCTTAGCTGGCAACATAGACGAATACTATAGCATTAACTATAGGGTAGCCGGTCTTGTAATTAATAATAAGAGGTACAAACTGAAGGTGGCACAGGGCTACGCGCCTACATACAGCCACGACGACCAGCTTGTTGAACGCTTCTATGAGAAGGAGCAGTCGGCAATGGCTGAAGTAAAAAACACAGCATACCGTAGTTATGGGAGATTTCAATGCTAAAGTAGGCAAGAACCAGGCTGGAGACAAGGTAGTTGGGAACTGTGGTTCAGGCTGTAGAAATAGCAGGGTGGACCGACTAGTGGAGTTCCCAGAACTGAATAATCGATGCATCAAGAATACGTGCTTCTGCAAACCGGAGGGCCGGAAGTGGACGTAGAAGAGCCCGAACAGGGAGCATAAAAATGAAATAGACTTCATATTATGCGATAAGCTTGGCGTCGTGAAGGATGTGGAAGTGCTCGGAAGGATAAGATGTAGTGACCACTGTATGGTAAGATCTCGAATTAGGCTAGATTTGAGGAGGAACCGTAACAAGCTAGTACGAAACAAGCCGAATAATGAGCTAACAGTAAGGCGTAAAGTTGAAAAATTCAGGATCGCGCTGTAGATCCGATATTTATCTCTTACCGAGGAAGCAAAGTTTACAACACGGGAAGCCATTGGCAGTCTTACAGGCATTATCATGGAGTGTGCAGTAGAAGTCGGGGGCACGTGGCTAGGCAGGATACTTGTAAACTTTCCCAGGTGACCAAAGACTAATTAGGAGACGGCAAACCATGACAATCACCACCCCAGCTGACAGAATAGAACTAGCGGAGCTTTCGAGGTTAATCAATCCGCCTAAGACAGCTGACATACGGAAGTATAATATGGAGAGGACTGAATATGCTGCAAAGAATGGAGGCAGCCTGAAAGCAGTGAAGAGGCGTCCAGGCGTGGGGAAAAATCAGATGTATGCACATAAAGACAAGCAAGGCAATGTCATCACAAATCGGAATAACATAGAGTAGCCGAGGAGTTCTATAGAGATCTGTACCGTAGCCGGGACATCCAGGATAATGCCGAAGGAGAAAGCACTGAGGACATAGACATCCTACCAGTAACGACAGAAGAAATAAGGAAGGGTTTATCATGAAAGGGGGCAAAGCACCTGGCGAAGATCAGATAGCAGCAGAATTTTTGAAGGATGGCGGGCAAATTGTACTAGTAAAACTGGTAAACCTATACACGCAATGAATAATGACCTCGAGTGTACCGAAATCTTGGAAGAACGCGAACGTCATCCTAATCCATAAGAAAGGTGAAATGAAGGACATGACCAATTACAGGCCGATCAGCTTACTGTGAGTCGTCTACAAGGTATTTACCGAGGTAATCGCTAGGAGAATTTCTGCCATTTTAGATTTCAGTAAACCTAAAAAACAAGCGCGGTTCCGTAAATGGTATTCAACAATAGACCATATCCACACGATCAAACAGGTGATAGAGAATTGTGCGGAGTATACTGAACCCTTATAAACAGCCTTCATAGATTATGAGAAAGCATTTGACTCGGTTGAAACTTCAGCAGTTATTAGGGCATTACGGAACCAGGGTGTAGACCATCATTATGTAAGAATACTAGAGGATATTTACAGTGGGTCAACAGCTACCATCAGCCTCCATAAGGAGAGGAGTAAAATACCCATAAGAAAGGTCATCAGACAAGGAGACGCAATCTCTCCAAATGTTATTCATAGCATGTTTACAAGAAATATTCAGAACATGGGATTGGGAACATGTGGGAGTAAGGGTTAATGGAGAATACCTCAGTAACCTCAGATTTGCTGATGATGTTGCCTGGCTAAGTAAATCGGGGGAGGGTACAAAGCATGATTACCGCGCTGGGCAAGCAGAGTAAAATAGTGGGCCCAAAAGTTAATAAACAGAAAAGTAATGCTCAATAGCCTCGGGAGAGCACCGCAGTTTGAGACAGGTGGCGAGGCAGTGGAATAAATAAGTGTATATATCTCCTTGATTGATTGATTGTAGGGTTTAACGCGCCGACGCAACACAGGTGATGAGGCGGAGGGCTCCGGATTAATTTTGACCACCTGGGGATCTTTAACGTGCGCCGAAATCTCGTACACACGGGCGTTTTTGCTTTTCGCCTCCATCAGAAAAGCAGCCGCCGCGGCCGGGAATCGAACCCGTGACCTCCTGATCAGCAGCGCAACGCCTTAGCCACTGAGCCACCGCGGCGGGTGAATATATCTCCTTAGGCCAAGGAGTGGCCCCGGAACCCAACCATGAGGCAGAGACAAGTAGAACGATATGAATGGCGTGGAGTGCATTTGGCAGCCATTCTAAGATGATGAATGGCAGCCTACCATTGTCCCTGAAGAAGAGAGTGTATGACAGCTGAGTCTTACCGGTACTCACCTACGGGGCAGAAATTTCGAGGCTCACTAAAGGGGTTCAACTTAACTGGATGTCTCAGCGAGCAATGAAATGGAAGGTGATAGGTGTAACCTTAAGGGATAAGAAGAGAGCGGAGCGGGTCAGGGAACAAACGCGTGTAAAGGACATATTAGTAGAAATTAACAAGAAACGGACGTGTGCAGGGCATGTAATGCCAAGGCAAGATAACCGTTTGTTATTAAGAGTGACAGAGTGGATCCCAAGAGAAGGCAAGCGTAGCGGGGGACGGCAGAAAGTTAGATGGGCAGATGAGGTCAAGAAGTTTGCAGAGATACATTAATCGCAGTTAGCACAGGACCTGGACAATTGGAGATTAATGGAAGAGGCCTTGACCCTGTAGGGGGCGTAGATATGCTGGTTATGATATTTTTTTCCGTGAAGGGTTGTTGAAACAACTGAGTCGTCACTATTCAGATTTTCGTCTAAGTTCACCCCTGTGGCGTGGTTGACGTTTTCAGTAAAAGTCAAATCCTGCCTCTCTTGTTCGCATATTTGTATCCCCTTATGGGGTGGGCCGCGGTGCAGTTCCCAAGGACAATGAGGGGACTGGAACGCGCGGCGGAAGTTGCTCGTAGCACTATGCGGTCGATGCAGTCTTGCTTATTTTTCGGGTGGCAGTAGACCTTGAGGACAATCAAGCTTTTTTCCTTGTGTACCTTGCTCGGGATGAGCTGGCCGAGGATGCCAGTTTGTTCTCCATGGGTTATTTTGTGGTGTATGGCAGTAATGAATTTCTGTATTAGCGTGCAAGAACTAAACCCTTTCGAGTCTTCATGTATAATCTATCCTGGAAGGTTAGCGTGTGAGTTGGTTTCTTGAAGCGGAGTGACGTCTGGTACAGTGGACACTGATTCAATTTACTGTTGGAGTAGGGCAGTCTTGTTTTTATGCCCCTGCTATTCTATTTCCGGTTCCGTGGACGTTCCTGCATTGTGCCTACTCATGAAGCACATGGGGAGGTCCCTGTCTGCCGTGCCTATCGTTGCCAGTCGAGGGTACGGTTTTTCTTTCCGAGAAGACCAGCTGAGAGACGGCGTTGATTGGCTTTTTAAGGGGTCGAAGCGGTTCAGTATTAGCGTATTTGTTTGCTGGCACTGTGTCATGATCGGTGCGAGGGAGCTAACCTGCGCAATGAGCGCACCGAGTTGCTTATTAACAATTTGAGCATGTTTCTCGATGGCAGCCTGGCATTCTGTTGTGACGTTGTCAGTTTGTGTAGTAGCGGGAGCACGATTCGGAGTGGTTGTTTCGCTCGCATCGGAGATTTTGCGCTTATTCTCTACCCCTGCTTGTGGGTGCTGGGCTGTGGTGTTTGGCCGCGTCAGTTGCGAGATGGCTTCTGTGAGCGATGAAATTTCGCTCCCAAGACATGTGAGTTCTTTTTGTAGGTTAGTGCATTCATTACAGGTGGCTTTGGGGTAACGAGCGGTGGTAGACAGAATCTGAGACCAGCTCACCTGCGGAGTTGGCGTTTCTTGGCAGATAGGCTGCTGGCGATTATGATGGTTAATTGTCAACAAAATTCTTTACTGCGCAGATGTTCTAGGTTGAGCCTAAATAATAAGAGGAGGAGTGCTAACTCAGGCTCAGTGAAGAGGAGAGATGGAATCGACTATCAAGGGAAGAGCAAGCGCCAAGCACACGGAAAGCGTGGTAGGGAGAGGGCGAGGGAGACCTTACGTTGGAGAACCTAATTGTGAGCGTTTTCGAGGTTGCGTAACGCTTAGCGGAAAGGAGCCTTGTACGGGCAGCAGGGAACTTGGACGGGGAGGTGGTGGGGCGGCGACGTCGAAAACGTCGTCGGAGAGCGGACGGAGGAAGAACCCGAAACAGTTCGACGGAGCGCAGCGCTGTCTCAGAGGTGCAGCCCTCGCCTCAGATGCGGGAGATACCAGGCTCGAATCCGCGTGCCGCGAAACACCTATCGGATTCTTTTATGGGTACAGGCTGCCGTGGTCGACTGCAAACCCTTCAAAGGGGAATTCACGCCTAGAAAGCTGCCTCTACCTTTACAAGGGGCCCCTGACCCTTGTCCATATGGCCGGGCACCCCGTATTCTTGCCTGGTAGCACGTCCTGCCACAGGCGGTTAGCAAGTTGAGCGTCGATCGTGGCAGTGGAGGCCACGGTGTGCATTTGTGTGCCTTGGCGGTGCCTGGCACCGACCCGTAAAATGGTAACAAGCTGCTCCTTCGTCTGGCGCCTCGATCCTGTGTGGGACAAGAATGCTCTGGACGTTGACCTGGGTTGCACTACAAAATCTCCCCTATTGAATGGGGCGCTGAAAAACGCAAATTTTAACCGGAGCGATGGCTCAGAGGTACCGCGGGAGGAACCGGGTTCGAATTTGCGTGCCGCCGTGCACCCACCGGTTTCTTTAACGGCTGCAGGTGTCCCTGGTCGAGTGCGACCCTCATAAAAAATCCTGTGGTGTTTTTGATGTATTTCTGTAGAGTTTTGTCTTCCTCTTGTGTAGAGATTTTGTAGAGTTTGTGAAGAATTTTTTTGACGAGCTCTTGACGTGTTTCAACAAGTATTTGGCCACGGAGTTTCTGTAGAGAGTTTGACGAGTGATTTTCTGTAGAACTTCTGATGTATTTTTGCAGCCTTTTTACGTACATTTATGCGTACTTCTTGATGCACTTCTCATGGAGTTTCTGTAGAGAGTTTGACGAGTGATTTTCTGTAGAACTTCTGATGTATTTTTGCAGCCTTTTTAAGTAGATTTATGTGTACTTCTTGATGCACTTCTATGGCTTTTATGATGACATCTTATGTACTTCATGACGTATTCTTACGGAGCTTCTTCATTTATTTCTGCGTACTTCCTGACGTGTTCTTGCCATTTTTGTAATGGGTTTCCTGAACTACATGAATATTTTAGGTCGGCAAATTGATACATAATTACATATTTTACGCTTTGCTGCAAGTAAGTGTTATTGGGCAAAATAGGGGCATTTTTGGCAGTCACAAGATGTAAATCGGTAGCATTGATAGTCACACATAAATTTAGTCAGACAGCGACAGCTAGCTGAAAGGCCAGCCAGTCAAAGCTGCTGAAATATACAAGCAGAGACAAAACTCAGCGACTCACGATCGATTTAATTCTGAGACAGAACTATGCAGCTGACTGACCGACAGCCTTGATTTTCCGTAACACTACGGACAGGAGGGTCGCCTTGATTAGCTGCTGTGGCACGGCAAACTTGGCCCATGTGCAGGCTGGAAAGAAAGAAAAAGCAAGCTGATATCAGAATACAACATATCAAAAGTAACATTTTTTTTAAATATCCTTTTTTTGCTGAAGTTCTGTTTTTAGTTTAACTCTCTTCGATGCTGATATTTAGCCCATTTTTAATTTCCTTAAATGCTAATTTGATGATAAATTCTTAGCAAGAATACACTAATTCTCATTTGAATACTTGTGTCATAGCTTGAATTTTTTAAGGTTGCATGTGTGCTAAATTATTTTTACATGAACCGTACCAGCAGTGGTAGTAATTCAAAAGATTTTGCTCACATATACATGATCTCTCAGTATAAAAAGCCACCTCATGTCACCAGACGTTCGGCACCAGCAAAAATGACTGAAGGCTAATAAAGTTTTATCTGAATCCCCAGAATGACAGGTTACCTGCCAAAAAAAGCTATCCAATAAAAGCACCAATGACTTGGGTTCACTTACGAATAATGTTTGGACACCTAAATAGCTTGTGCGCCTGTATACACAGGACACCTATGCGGTTGTCATTCCTATTCTCTGTATATGTCCGTTGTTATGTCTTGTGCAGTTGTAAGTAGCTGGCACACATGAGAAGCCCAACAATTTGTTTTAGGCAATATAGATGTCCACAGGACCACTGCTGTACAAGGAAAGCTCACTAAGTGTAAAAAGTACTGCTTATTATTTTGTTGTAAGCAGCTATTATGCAGCTTCGATGTCTGCTCTCTATCAATTATCATCAGCTATTTTGCAATGCCTTGACGTTATTTTAGCTTTCGAATTCATTCATTGCTGAGACGTGCGAAGGAAAGTTTGATCCCCCGCTTAAGCGGGCGAACATGTGGATCCCCCGCTTTGATAGAGGAGAAATATCCAAAATACTATCCACATTAAAAACCACTGTTCTGAACGATGTGCAGGAAACAAGTTGCCGTAATTTATGGACAATTTATGCTCAGATGTCAGCTATTTTGAACGCATAGTATTCTATAGCTAGCAACACGTAGTGTTGTACGGCTTCGAGCAAATTTTCATTCATGGTTTTTTACCACGGTAGCTTTTTCCCATGCGAAAAACCACTAATGACATGATGGACATTCCATAATAGCCAGCCTGAAGACGAAATACATATAAGCAAAACTCTTCCAACCTACTACCATTGGTAGCGTGGTTCATGTCAACACTGCTTAGTATGCTGGCAAGGGGGCCTTGGGCAGACATAAGGAAAAACACAAATTCACAAATAAAAGTTACAGAGCTTCCTTAAATATATTCGGTTCGTTTCAACGAAAAAAATTAATGCAGGTTAAAAAACTGTTGAAAGGAGGAGAGACTAAGCGGCACAGAAAACGACCTGCCTTGTGCTGCCATAAAGGGTGCCAAATAGAACAAAAATAAAACAAAGGATGCTGTCCGTGTGGGGAGACGTGAGCCAAAGCAGAGCAAAAATAAGCAATGGGGTGAACTATTTTGTCATCAGCAGCGCCAACAAACCAAAATGTACAACTGTAGTAATGTTGGTAAATAATCAGCTCCACAGTGCAAAACATACAGAACAAAGGGACAAGAAAACACAGGACAGGCTCTGAAGTTAAACAAAAATATGCCGCCAATAGATGCACAAAAACAAAATTTAACCCAATGAAAGCCTCGGGCATTATTGGGTTAAGTTTCTCTCATTTTTTGTATGCATGCTGGGTATACATTTTTGTGCAACTCCAATAAGTTTATTTTAGTTGACATTCAGAGCGTGTCCCATGTTTTCTTTTCCCTCTGTCCTGTCGGTTTTGTGCTGAGGATATAGACATGCACAATTGCAAGAAACGCAATGAAGACGAATATACAATTGCTACACACTACGTGAAAGTCCCTAACAAGGATTTCTGTCTAAAAATTTTTAAGTAAGCATTGAACCAAATATTTCAAAGCTGGAGCTATACTAAAAGCTTACTGTGTATGAAGAGATCTGTGAAGGAAGTTTGAACAGCCACAGGTACGGATAATGCATGTTGTCATATTTATAGCTTTAATAGCAGCAAAAAAGACAACAGAAATTTTTTGACGAATTTTTAAGTTTCAAATGTCCCTATCAACGTGCACAGCTACGGATAAGTCGTCACCTGACAATTATAACCAACCAAACTTCGCACGCCCACAGAATAGTCATCAGGCACAAATATGATGTGAAATATTTCCTTTTCTTTACTGTTCATGCTTTTATTGGGGCAGCCAAACATACACTGGCACTAAATATTGAGTAGAAAGTGTTCACAATTTACATTAAATACAGTAGTCAAATCCCGTCAACCCTAATAAACAGAGCAATAAATCCTTCAAGTAAATTTTGCAAAAAGCCATAACTTGCTTGATGCTTGAAAAAGTTTTCTAGCAAAAGAATATGTTACCAAGCAAATTGCCGCTTGTAAAACATGAAAAAAAAAACAGCATGAAAATTGGACCTAAGCTCACAATTGCAAAAACACAGGACAAGAACAAGTGCTATTTCTCAGCTGTTCATCAACACAAAGAATGTATATATGCACCGAAATATCGCGCTGGTGCCCAAATGCTTCAATAATGCCAGGCGTTTCGAACAGGCCGAACTTCCCGACATCCCTATGTGCATCCAAAAGAAAAAATTGTGTGTAAGGTGTTGAACCAAGATTTATTTTTCTCTCTTTGCGTCACACAATGCATTAATGATTTAGCCAAGGAAATGGGCACTGACCACTTGCGACAGGTAAAATTGCGATTTGGACCACTTGCCCACCATTTCCTCCCCATTGTGGGGCGTGCAATCGTGACCAGCAATTCAGTGGGGCTAGGATTTTAGGGCAAAGCAGATACCAACCAGCCCACAAGGTCATAAAAGCTTTTATGAAGGGATGCTCAGCAGGGCACTACTGTTAAGTTGAATCGGTCTGAAGTTTTTTCATGCATATTTAAGTTTTTTTTATCATTACGCGCACTGCTTCGGTTGACGAGAGGGATGATCTGCCTTTATAAATCCAACTTGGGGGTTCTACGCGCTGAAGCTATATCTGGTCTTGAGGGGTGCAGTAGTGAAGTGCCAGCACTTTCGTTTTTTTTTCTTTGATTCCAAAATTGGCTGCCGTGGCCGAAAGAACCTCTTGAAATGGTTGGCATCATTCGAGATACAGCAGCACATCTGCGTCTCCACAAAAGTTCAGTATATACATACATTTAGTGTGCAATAAACAAATGAGAGCCAGCTCGTACCTTGTGTTGTTTAAATTGTAAATCTACATCAAGCTTAACAAAACTTGTTGCTGAGCTAGTTGGTACATAGTTCAAACAAAGTTAAAAACGTGGCGCAAACTAGACGGGACAAGAGAGACAAGAAACAAGATATGGCGCCTGTATCTGTGTTTCTTGTCTCTCTTGTCCCGTCTAGTTTGCGCCACGTTTTTAACTTTGTTTGAACTACATCAAGCATTCGCAGTGCTACGTTGTGTCGGAAAAAATCTAATCTGCACAAATAATCACCAAAAACCGCACTGGTGTAAGATTGCTTAAACACCTTCAAAGAGTCCCTAGTGAAAAAATGACGACTTCAGATCACTGAAATTCCGTTGTGCATGTAACAGGAAGACGAGGTCTGTAAAAACCATAAAAGAAACGTGTTCACCCACTTTTGCATAGACTGCCAAACAGTCGGCGGCGCCCGATGAGGAAACAGCCTCGGTCCTTGAAATAGGCCGCACCAAGAAGTCATTTTGAATGCAAGTTGCACCAGTCAGCAGCCTGCAACATGTAAGTTATTAGCAAACGACAGGCCAGACACCAGAATCATACTCTGCCTTAAACCTGCGAAATCCCAAATGCTGCGTTACTCTGCTCACCAAGGTGTGTTGCACACTAAAATTCATTAAGCTGGAAATTCCGTAAGTGACCCAAATTTAACAGCCATTCTTGAATATTTTTACTTGGTTCTGAATGGTTAATTTACGTTTGCGATGCTACAGTAACAGTACGAAGCGCAACCAGCGCTACTCATACTACTGTACCAGTTACGACATGCGTGTAGTTCTGACGCTACAAATAAATTCGGGTTCCATACACTTTGTTCATTCCAACATGTCACGACCAAACTGAGCGTTCAAAAAGATTAATCATTCAATCGAAACGCGAACAAAACATCCAGATGGCATTCTAATTTAATGCTGTACGCTCGGAAATCATTCGATTTATTATTTTATTCTAATGCTACACGCACGGCAATAATTAAATTTATTGTGCACGTTTTTTAACTGAAAACTATTATGACGGGAAAAAAAACGGCATCTGCAAAACGAAACAAAAACCAAGAGTGCAGATCATGCTAAAAGTACACGATTTGCGTTTAATGCATACACACTTATATCGTACCCGCACTCATATTCTCATATTCGCACTCTCCAGCTTCCCTTATTTCATTTCATATCAAAACATTCGGCTAGCAAAACAGAACAGGACACACACACACTTCACCAAACACAGTGCTAGAAATCGCGTCAGAATTGATTATGTTTACACACGCAACGGCCAGGTACAAAGGTCTACCGACAGATCTGCGCAACGCACAAAGCGAGTCAGTGAAATCGTTAGGACTAACCGCTTACGCGGACCGCAGTTCGCGAGCAACTCTGCCGACTCTGCTACGATAAATACATATGACAAGAAAACAAAGTTCACTAGTACTCACTTACCTTCACTACTTCGCAGTATTTCTTCGTCCGATAGATAAATCCATGGTAGTCAAATCACCGAAACAACGAAAGTTGAAGGCGTGCACAACCGTGCCGCCAACGGCCAGTAGCACCCCCACCGATACGGAGTGCAGATAGGACGGTTGGGCTCGCCGCGCAGCACTTTCCTGTCTCATGTTCGTCCGAGGGAAAAACTAGTTCCTGAAATGACACCCACCTTGAAAAAAACGCGTGGCGAAATAGATGCCCAAGTTATTGGTAAATACAGATATTAGTTGCCAATTATATACAAGAAAAGCTTGAGCGTGGGGTTTTTTTAAAGGAAACAGTAATTGTACCGACAATGTAGATTCAGGGTCTACGGTGGAAATACAGCTGGCGTGGGGTTGCGGGCGCCGTAATTTTACGGTTTGTTCTGAGGCCGCTACTAAAAACGCCGATCGAGGGACTTTAGCCGCTACCACTAGCAGCGCATTTTCCGCACTTTCGCGCGTCGACATCGCCCCGCGTTGACGGTGTCGGCAAATGCACGGCGACGTGAGCTGACGCGGGAGCGCCAGGAACACCCGAAAGCAGACGACATCGTCCGGATTCCATGTCTATCTTCTGGCTTGGAGTCATTACTTTCGCAGAAAACAATCAATTTCTTTTTAACCTACGGTAATCGGGTGCCTTGAGGCAAATTACAAGCTATTTCTGTTCGAAAGTGCGCATTCCTTCGTGGCTAGCTTGGCTTCCATCGGGGAGACCGGGGATTTCGGATAGCTTTTTGCGAGTTAAATACGGGAACTTTGGCTACATCGCTTGTAGTGTTAGCATTATGGGCTTGTCTGCAAGATCGGTGCGTAACGAACAAAGTTTATTAAAGCCAGAAATCTAGCGGCGCATTCAATTTCATTCGCGGCTACCGTAGCTTGCATAGGGGGAACGATGAAGCGCGATTGCTTTTCTTGGCTCAAATAAGGGAGCTTTGGTTACATTACTTGCATTATTAGCATAATTGGCTTCGCCTCCAAGATCGACGTGGAAAAAACAAGCGTTATCACTGCTGAAATTTGTCAAATACAACCAAAACGAATCACCCGACAATATTCGTTGGCAGCCTCTGTTAGTGTACCGAATTCTTGCGCACGCGCGTACCGTCCGGCGTGGTCGAGTGGTTAGGAGCTTCGGCAATTGCGTTATGTTTTGAAAGTCCATGGTTCGAATCGTAGAAAACCCCCCTTTTTTTTTTTTTTTTTTTTGCAATGAGGGTATCATAGACAAAAAAAAAAAGGCAGAGTACTTTGCAATTTAACCTACAAGTGACGTTCGACGGTAACCTCACTATCAAGGCAGCCTCGAAATTTGCTTTGCTCACACTTTGAATTCATGAAGCTGCAGTCGGTACATACACTCAGGTTAAATCAAGTAGCAAGTAAAGTTGTGCTAATTGCGTCTTCGTTCATCATCCTATCATATTTTGTTCATATTTGACGACAATAACCCCCCCCCCAAAAAAAAAAAAAAAAAAGAAACTTACAAGGCTTGTTGGCAATGTCGCTTGAATACGAAGTTCTGCACTAAGTCCCTACCTCCTTCCGTGAGGTTCGGTATTTACTGGGCTACTGTTTTGAAGGTCAAAGGTTCGAATCTTCACACAAAGTGCCGGTTATTTTTTGGTGATAGCTAGATCACCTATTTTGTACTGGCGTAAACTAAGGGTACCAGAACACCTTTCCTTTTAAGTCTGACTAACCTCAGTAGCAAGGCAGCGCTGAAAATTTGTTTTGCTCACGCTTTAAAGTCATCAAGCAGTCTGTACATTACTTCTAGGTAGGACATCAAGTTGTAAGGAATTTGTTCGAAGTGCGTCTTTGTTCATGAGGCTGTGTTGTTTTGTTCAGATTTGACTGTGATAACTTGAAATACATTTTGCAACGTTTCAAAAATGGCCCACAAGCATTCTTGTAGAGCAAAGAAAGTGTATTTTGTATGGCAAATCTAGAATGCTAATTACTGCATTTAAACAATTGAAATAACTGCTCATAAACGATCAAAAATAATTTAAAAGTCCTGCAGATCGAGTTCATTGAAACGTGCTCAGCAACGTTCGTCGACGCAGTGGTTGACGCATGACTTCGCCTGTTCCATGCGTTTGCATGTGGTTGCGGCTTCTTGCAGCTCTCCTGCGTGATGGTGCGGCGACGCCGATCAACGTTGACGCTCGCGCGACGCGTGAATCGCGTGTACGTGTGTGTGCGCGCGTGTATCGTATTGCTTGGATGGAAGGACGGCCGCTGGTACACACGAGTTATGATGGCAAACAATAAAAGTGCTGGGGAGCTGGCTTATAATTGAGTTAAAGTTCACAGAGTTTCTATGGAGAACTAACTGTAGAAATTCTATAGTCTTTTTGGAGGCTTTGATGAGTGGAAGCTTAATGAACTTTTATGGTGAAGTCACAACAAAAATTCTACAGAGTATTCATAGAGGCCTTGAGTTGTTTAAGTTCACAGAGCTTCTATGGAGAAGTGACGGTAGAAATTCTACAGAATATTCATAGAGATGTTGAAGAGTTTGCTCTTAATGAACTTTTATGGGGAAGTCACAACAAAAATTCTACAGAGTCTTCATAGATGCCTTGAGTTGTTTAAGTTCACAGAGTTTCTATGGAGAAGTGACGGCAGAAATTCTACAGATAATTCATAGAGATGTTGAAGAGTTCGCTCTTAATGAACTTTTATGGGGAAGTCACAACAAAAATTCTACAGTCTTTATAGAGGCCTTCAGTTGTTTAAGTTCATAGAGATTCTATGGAAAAGTGACTGTAGAAATTCTACAGAATATTTATAGAGGTGTTGAAGAGTTAGCTCTTAATGAATTTCTGTGGAGAAGTAGCTATAAAAAGTTTGTAGACTTTTTATGGGGGCAACTCCATAAGCTCAGAGTTCCTGATGAGTTTCTGTAGTATTTCTTGTGACTCCATAAGATCTCCATGAAAACTCTACAGAAATTCGTAATCCATTTTTGTGAGGGGAATTATTAAAAGGAAAATTCACGCCTGGAAATCTGCCTTTGCCGTGGTGAGGGGCCCTTCATCTTTCTCTGTCTGGCGAAGCGCCCCGGCCTTCTCCAACACCGCATTACCGGGGGCGAACCTGTCTGGCAGCATGTCCTACCACAGGCGGTAACAAGTTGAGCGTCCACCGTCGCCGTAGAAGTCCCCATGTTCATTTGTGTGCCTTCGCGGTGTCAGGAACCTACCGGCAAAATAAGTACAAGTGACTCCCCGGCCTGGCTCTCGGGCCTAATGTATAGAAAACAACGCTTGCGAAGTTGACCCGGGTTGCATGGGAAATCGGCCTTAGTGAATGGGGACGCTTTTTAATAGACAATATTGTACGGAACACTTAAGACTCGTACAACTTCAGGTACTAGCCTTGGCTCGCCGGGAAAAGACAGAGGTACGCAAAATCCAAGCGAGGAGTTCCGCGCGCCCCGCGGTCTACTGATGGTCGCCGTCGTTTGACATGCGTCACGATTGTTCCTTCTTTTGGAGGAAAAATACGAGATGCGGTTGGAAAATGCGGGTGGAGACACAGCCGTCGACATGAGTTACGGGAGAGGTCGGCCGGCGATTGAAGCCGAGATTTGGGTGGTTGCCGTAAAGTTGTTAGCGTCGACAGTGCGCTTTTCGTTTGTAGTATGCGCAAACGAAGTTGTAATAAACTAATGATAGCTCAAGTAGTCGTGATATAAAACGCCGGAGAATTCAATCTCGTCTTCATCGTTGGTGAAGATGCTTTCATCCTGCAACGAGTCCGACAGTTCTTCAAGGATTGTCAAAGAACCGAACAAAAAACGTCACGGGTATGACAAAAGTAAATCAGCACAGCCTATGTTTGAGATGTCGAACATTCATCTCTCGTGCGCGCTAATTAAAGTGATAAAAATGACTGGAAAAAAAGAAGCTAAAAAGCACTGACGATTACAATACTCCCTAATATGAAATTTGTGTTCAGTGAGAACTGCAGTATTCTCGGTCATGGTGCATATCTCCTGCGTCTGAGGAAGTGATCGCGCGGTCGGCGAAAGCACGGCGACGCGCGATACCTTGTCATTATCTCGCTTCGCTTCGCCGCCGCTGAGCATGTTGTTGCAAATCCTGTTTCAACCTCCCGCGAAAATTCCACGTGGGTCGTACTAGCCAAAACCGGAGAAGGATCATGTGGCGAAATTACGAGGGGCAGGGCGTCTCGTCGGTGATTACGCATGGCGAAAGTGTGAGGAGGAGGCAGTGAGACAAACTGAGCAGTGGGGATGCACTGGGCGACTACACCACAGCAGCGCCTCCCACCTTCGCCCTCAGATGTTCGTCAGACGCGTCTCCTCCGTTTTCTTTCTGCCTGGGGTGTCTCGTTCACTTACTCGGTTATGCGAACATCGCCTTCGGCACCGCCGTCGCAGCCGGCAAAGCCCTGTACGGGTCTTTTGAGGCCTGCGCACTAAACACGGAATTGAGGCTACGCATGCCTCAGACGTCCGCGCAGTTCATGCGGCGAATCGGACGGAGAGGGCAGCAATCGTTGGCTGATGGAGGCAGGACGCGAAGAAAGAAAGGATGAAGAAAAGTACGAGGGGGTAGGCAGAAAAGAAAGCTAGCCTACACTACGCGAACTTGTCATATGAAGTGGTGAGCACGGCAGTATAGTCCTGGTCTGGCAACCATGGGAGACTCACGGAACTATTTGCGGGTACACCAGCCAAAACGCGCCTAGGGTTGTATTTTTAGCCTGCGCTGTACAGGAAACCTCAGTATGTTTATGAACCACGACGGTATAAGCCAGTGGTCGTCGATTGCGGTAATCTTCAATATCTCTACACCGCAGTTTTATTCGTTCTTCACAAGCGTTGCGTACATTTGGCGCTGTGGAATGTCAAAAGATTATGAAATTTCCAGCGCGCCTACGTGCTGCATTACGACCTTATATAAGCAGTTAGCGCGATACCCGCTACTATGGCCCCTAGAAATATTTCTAGTGATCATAGCAGTACATAGTGCAGGGGCTGTGGAGGCGGGAGAAAATGATTTCGCGCCCAAAGCCAAAGCGGCGGGAAGTGAAAGCGAGGAAGGTACTCCTCCTTGCAGAGGAGATGGATTCTGTGAGGCCGGGAGAAAACACCTACTGCGCGTGCGCATTTGCCGCTAACAGTGGTGTCGCTAGGGGGGAAGGGGGGGGGGGAGGGGGCGTGGTACCAGCCCCCTCAACCGGGAGAGGGTGCCACTTCTACTTCTCCAATGTGTACAATGGATGTCAAATACGCGAGCACTCGAAGTCAACAGTCCCGATACCCCCGCTTTCGCATGCATAATTAATGCCCCCACGACCCCGGTCAGGTTTGTTTCCTGGCATAAAGGAAGAACGTGAGGAGAATTCCGGCATTCAATAATGCCCCTGGTAACGATGATTGGTTTATTATGATTGATTATGAGGTTCAACGCGCCCACGCTAAACTGGCCACGAGGTGCGCGCAGCAGAGGGGTCCGGATTAATTTTGACCACCTGGGGATCTTTACTTTGCTCCGAAATCTCGAATACACGGTCGTATTGCCTCCATCAGAAAAGCGGCCACCGGGGTCGGGTGTCGAATCGGCGTCCCTGGGTTCAGCAGCAGAACACCACAGGCACTGCGCCACCGCGACAGGTCTAATTTCATTGACGATGGGGATACCGGAGGCGATAAATGAACGATTTCTGGAGGTGGTAATAGTGGCGGAGGGGGGGGGGGGGGGCGGGGGGGGGGGGGGGCGTCGGTATGAGCGAGACGCAGGGAAGGGAGTAGGGAGGAAGGTTGTTTCTTGAGGAGCGACAGCGGTGCCAAGGAGACTGAAGTCTTTATGTGTATTCGGCGCCTTCGTGCTGAACTCTTGTTGCGCACTAGAGAAGATGGAAGTTAGCGCTTGTCCTTGTCTTCTTTTTCCGTGCTATTTTTCGGCGCGTTATGAACGCTAGAGAAGTTAGGGGAATGTTAGGTTGTTCTTGCGTATTTGCGTTGATCCATCGTAAACCGTGTACTACTCCAGTCCTCTCGTCAGGTTGTCAGAGGAAATCTTTAGAAGGAATCGGTTAACAATCTTATGATTGGAACTTGAGAAAGGGGTGTGGCTGCTGGCCGCAAGAACCAAGCCTAGTGTTGAAAAGCTCGCTATGCAAACTAAGTACAGGGGGGGGGGGGGAGGGAAGGGGGGACCACTCAGGTGTCCAACAATACGTGAGGCAGTTGGAGTTCCGTGTTTTCCTTCGGTTGCACTAAGAAAACGATTATTTCTAATCACGATGACGCTCATCGAAGTTTGATGAATTTAAGTTATCGAGTTTCATTTATGGTGCCCAGTAAGGGAGCGCATAACGTTTACGTGAAGGTGGAGAGATATGTATGGGGCTCATCTGATGCGGCCTGGTGCAATAAAACTAGAAAAACAAAGAAAAAAGAGCTGGTCTGTTAAATTATAAAAAAGCGAACAGCTTCGTCTACATTTATTTTGTTTACGTGGATGCTAATGAGTTAAATTTACGCCTTTTTGTTTGGTTAAGCTATAAAAAAAACATGCAGCTTTGCATGTTTTGTATGTTGTGCGGATAAATAAAGTGGGAAGCCTCGTGATAATTTTTTTAAATTATCGGGGTATTTTTATGAGGTTCCACGTACAGATCTAACCAAAAATGTGCTAGAAGCTGGTGACCTAAATATTTCACTTTGTTAGCTGCACCTTTAAAAGGTAGACCTCGAGTAAAAGAAAATTAAGCGCATAAGAAAAACCTGACCACCGGGTACTGCCCCATTTCCCATCACCAGCCTGCTGCCATTCGATGAAACGTTTTTAAGTGCAGAGCACTTTAGGCGCTCGCGTTGTCGTCCTAGCTCACTTGCTGGAACCAAGCATATCGCCACGGCGTTACGGTGCAGCCTGCCACAGTCCCTTCGCCGCAGCGTAACCCAGAGGCTGCGAAAGCCAAGCGGCTATGCCACGATATGCGTAGCGTGAGCTAAGGTTCCGCTGCTTATTCTTAGCTTTCCTGGTTGTCTTGGATCAGCTGATTATCATGCTTACTGCTGCTTATCATCCAATCCAAATCCAATCCCAACCCAATCCAAATCTAATCCAATTCAATGCAATCCAATCCAATCCTCGCGCTTGCGCAAAATGTGGCAGCGCAATGCCGGCACGTGGGGGGAGAAAAGCACAAAGACAACAGAACTCCCGCTGCCGCAGTTTCAGGCAGGGGGCGCGCGAGCCTTGCGAAGGTGGAAAATTTGATTTGCATGGGGTTGTAGCAGTAAGCGGATAACGGCGGTACAGCCCATTATGGCGATTCATTGCTGCGCCCTTCCGACAGCTTTTACATTGAGTGGAACATCTAATATTTTTTTCATCGAGCTGCCTGGACCAGCCACTCCGTCCGCTGAGTGCCGCACTTCCTGGAGAAGTGTTCGGGAGGTCATGCAATACTTTAGGTCCTTTAGAAGGGCGTTTCTGCGCGAGTAGAAACGTGCTGCCCAGAGCGGTTTGAATGTTACTGCAAAAACATTTCACAGAGCTCTGTAAAACGTCAAAGCCTGTGCGACGAAGCACAGGGCAGCCGGTGTCGTATAGAAGAGTCTTTTTTTGCGGAGATTGTAGCTAGAACTTCTATTGCCTCTAGAGATTGGAATTGTAGATTGTATCTAGAACGAACCAGGCAGCATGAGAACGACGTCCAGATGAGAAACTAAGAGCGAGCACCGCCGGCTAGTACTGCGAGACATCACACAACCCAAAATGGACTTCGTTGGAACGCTCATCTTCAAAAGCGTGACCAACAGGAGCAGATGACTTGTACTTATTGCAAAGAATATTCAAGAAGTACCACAAAAATCATGTCTTCTAACTCTCCCGCTCGTCCACATTCACGAACTGCGCTTTGTAAGCGTCCGCTGCAACAACGTGACGCGTGTTACCCCTGAGGAATGCATCGAGCTGGTTCCCGAAACTTCGGATTGTCGGTTAGTGCTTTTGTTTGGAGGTGGCGATTTCTCATCTCACGCAATAATAAAAGACTCAATTCGCTCAGTGCTCTGAAAACTCGCCTTACCGGGACGCTTCATGCGCGGGCGTACTCGGAGCTGTAGCCGCTAAACACAGCATTGCTCTTCGGTTTCTAGCAACTGCGGTGTGATTATGGCGTTGTGGCGCCAAGCCGAAGGACTCGGATTCGATCCCGTCCGCGGAGGCTGCTTTTCGGACGAAGGCGAAAGGCGGAAATGCCTGTGTGCGGTCGTTCACATGCACGTGAAGGAACCCCACGTGGTCAAAATCATCCGGAGTCATTCAATACGGATCGCCTCATTGCCCAAGTGTACCGTACAGCGTGTTACACCTCAAAAAATTCCCCCGCATTTCCCCGAGGGGGAGAATGTGAAAGTGCGAATGCACGGTTGTCGGCCCGCTTGCGGCGCTTGCGCTCGGCCCCCGCAGCCCACCGCCTCGCCGCCTTCTCTTCCATCTCTTCCATCGGGTTTGTAGTATCACGTGTACACCACGCAGTTATCAAGCCGCTATAACGCCGCTGAGTCGCCAACGCACGCCGCTGACGACGTAGTTTGAATGCGTTAAAGATATAAGGCGCGTCAACACTGATATCACCGTCGCGTCTGTGGCTTGGTCGGTAGAGCGTCGCGCTGCGGCCGCAAAGTCCGCGGATCGAAACCTGGCGCCGGATGCTGTTTCTTTATAGAGGAGCACTGCGGACGCCGACGCCGCCGACGCCGGCGGTGGATGGTTTGGGGTCGCTTATAAAGTGTTAATATTCGAAATAAAGAAAACCCCTTCGGTTCCTCGTCTTCTGAGTTCGTGCTGCGAAGACGGAAAAAACAGCAGTAAGGGAAAGTCTACTTGCGAGTACTGAACGAGGGCGCCCGGCGCTCGCGTTTACGGAGATACGTGCCTCGCTAGCGACCGCGTAATTCACACAAGTGCATCTGGGGACGGTATCCTTGCGAGAATCATCAGACTTGGTGCGGCCGAAGTCTAGGGTGAACGAGGGCGGCACAGCACGAATGCAGAAGTACCGCGAGAAAGTAATGTACTGAGAAATGTTGTGGGTGCAAGCGAGATAAAGTATTGGTGACGGGTTTTCTTGTGTCGGTCGACGAGCTTTTAAAAGTAATCTGCAGATATGCTCCCTATGCACATGCATTTATGCTCGTTGTGAATAGGAAGGGAAAGAGAAAACAGAACTGCGGCAATTATGCAGCCAGTTACACGAGTTTCTACATCGCCGAAATGAACAAACCGGACACGAACTAGAGCTCTTGTTGAAGGCTATAGGAATTATTTGATACTATGCTGCCGCCTAACGCAGGGCCGTTTACCTCCCTCTTTAAGAGCCACAGAATAGAAGAAGTAACATTAACTAAAAATGGGGGCTTCTCGGAAGCGTCGACTTCCTGACTACACAAGGAAGGGGGGTGACAGAAGACCTATATATGCCCTGGGTGCCACACTCCTAACGTGCGCCACAGCGCCCACTTGTTTCTGTGCTCTGCGCTAGCGGCGTGCTCTATTGTCGCGTGCGGCTTTGTCGCCGTGGTCTTCGTCGACTTCCTGACTACACAAGGAAGGGGGGTGACAGCAGACCTATGTATGCCCTGGGTGCCACACTCCCAAGGTGCGCCACAGCGCCCACTTGTTTCTGTGCTCTGCGCTAGCGGCGTGCTGTTTTGTCGCGTGCGGTTTTGTCGCCGTCGTCTTCTTCTACGTGTGCTTTTGTCGCGGGGCTCTTATTTCGTAGCCAAGTTATCATTGTGCCCTTCTGTCACTGTTCCCTTCTGTGCCGCGCTGTTTTGTCGCGTGCTGTTCTGACGCCACGCTCTAATGTTGCGCGCTTTTGTCGCGTGCCCTTTTATCGTGTGTACTTAGCATCGGCAAGGCCTTTCTACACTTGTAGAACTAGCGGCATGCGGCGTGTATGTCAATATTTTTTCTGCGAAAACAGAGATTGTACTTTTTTGGTGTAGCTTAAAAGCATAAGTGGCAGTATCAGCATTTTTTAGGGGCGAAGCTCCTAAAGCCATGAGTCTGTCCATCCCTTGTGTCTCGTGGTACGTGACCGCCGCATGCTTTCGGAGATGTCGCGAAGTGGGCCGCGTTGCACGCGCAAGAACCGGCTGCAACCGGCAGCGCAAACTCGGCACCGGGAGCGCGAGCTTGTCTGTGTTCGCCAACGAAGGCGCGAGCGCACGTGCACTGCGAGGGGGAGATCACGCAAGAGATCACGCCACGAACGCAGGCAGTCGTTCTCTGAGATCGAACGAGACGCAAGGACCTTTGCTCGTTTCCTCTCGTCTTGTTCGGGCACAAGTTCGCCCTAAATAAAAGTTCTTTCTTTACCGTTGAGTCCCATCCTACGTGACAAATTGTGGTGGAGGTGCGGGGTAGTCCTCGATGGCGCGGGGTCTTTCACCAGGTCTGGGCCTGGGAGCATTGACTCCGAAAAAAAAAGTTGATTTGTACAATGTACGCCGCACACAGTCTTACGTCTTTCTTAATGATGTAATGGGCGAACTTTCACGGGAGAGTTACGGTTACCGATGATCTCCCCCTCTCGAGCTTCGCCCCACTTATCACCATTCATTCCGTGGATATGGCGTGATTTTTTTTATTAAGAAAAGACATGTGATTCGTCTTTGCAGTATCACGCAAAGGAACGCTTGACATGAAGATGCCATAGGTGACATAAAAGTAAACAGCAAGAAAATGCAGTTAAGGCCTGAGCGTTTGTGAAAGCCAGAAAGCCACTGAGCCAGAAAGTGAAAGCAAAAGCCTGGCGGTCCTCTTCCACCGTTACGCACTTTTTCGGTATTATTCGACGGCCATTACAGCGTGGTTCGTCGTCAGCTACAGCTGTGTGGAATGAAGTTATGCACCCACACAGCGCCGCATACATGATAAGCGAGCGCACTGCGAGCATGGTGCAACTATTTACAGAACTTTCTATTGGCGCCGCCGCCGCTGCTGTTTCTCTCCTCCTCCTCCGCAGCACCAACATCGAAGGCTGCTGCTACTGCATTGAGCGGGTGCTGAATTCACTCTTCCGTCTGGCCCGCACCAGTGAATTCATTAATTGCGACCGCAGGTTCCGCTCACTTACGTTGGTGTCATCGACTTGTGAAACGTTCGTTTCCAGGGACCTGTAGGCGGGGACGGTGGGTCCACGGTCACCAGTGCACGGCGGCATTGCATAAAATAGCATTGCGGCAACGATCCCGGCACCCATAGGGAACAGATTCCTGAACACAGGACAAGAAAAACGCCAATCACTAACGCTTAATCAACCATGAGGACATTTCTCTGGCCGCATTCTTAGCTGGCGTAGCCGGTAACGGGTGTGCTCACGAAGCGCCGTAGGTTTTAGCGACCGGGACTATACTCGGTGACAACTTAAGAACGGCACCGGAAGTTGCCGCTGTGCCTTATCACCGTAGCCGGATGTATATCCGCGCTGTGCAAGTAGTGCGTTACTGGGAATATTTTGAACATGGCGTGAGCCGTTCTCGTGATTTTTTGGACTTAATATGCTTATAAACGACTCCAGTGACGACAAACAAACTGCGTGAGACAAGGCAGACGATATCACGCATTCATAGAAAACCCCTTTCAAAACGCGCGCTCACTGACGTCACGGGTGTGGCGCTTTGGCGGAGTGATACACTACATGAGGTGGTGCCGTTCTTGAGTTGTAACCGAGTATACCTTGATCTCAACGAGCAATTGCTACATGCGGGGAGCAAGTATAGACTTCTAAAATACAGGGACATAACCACTCACAATCGCTTAGGCCGTCTAAAATACCCCGCGCGGTATACAGCCCTCATTCGGCGACTCTTGCGTGGATAGTCCTGCAGTTCAACACATTTTCAGACCCCGTAGCCTTAGCCGCCATTACCTACACCTTTACAAAGTGCAACATAGCTGATGCTCCGAACGACCTAACGTACAACACATCCTACGGGGCTGTTTCCCGAAACCACAACATATATCACAGACAATGATAAGGACTTTAAAGTAATGAAATGCCGTGTTGCGCAGCTCCCAACAGGAGACGCAAGGCAACCTTGTCCAGTCACATAAGATGCCGCAAAGACTAAACGGGCTACTAGCCGTTATCTGACGGGGAAGGACTGCTGAACACTACCCTCGCCCCGGTGTCTCCCCCAGTGTGGCCCAAGTAAAGCTCTCCCACCACCATCATCATCATCATCATCTTTTAAATAAAGCTTTCAGTCAAATCCACGGGGCTACGGAGTTTGTTGTAAGAAAAAGGCACAAATGTCCACGTGCGCTTGTTAGCTGTTACAAAAACCTAACCTCCCAAAGTGTGCCGCGGGTGATTTGGCGAGTTTTAGCGCAAAATGCCGGCACATTTGTTGCGCGAAACTGAAACGCGGGATTTTTTCTGTTACAGGTAGTAGCTATCCTAGGCCATATTCCCCTGTCTGCTTTTCGGCCACCAGCATTCTAATCTTCTTTTCGTCATCTCGACAGCCTTGAATTTAACTCCCTCTGTGGTACCCTTAAATGCTAAGGCTTCTGATTTGGATGGGTACCTTCGCACTCTGGCAGGCACTATGTGCCGCATAGTTTGTTTCATTTCCGCAAATTACACATACCCCATCATTTTGTGAATACTTCCACACAAAGCTCTTAGTTCGCAAGGAATCTGCCCTAGCCTCAACAAAAAAAAAAAAAACACTGCCGTGGGAATAAAAATGTTCCTTTTTGATGTCAATTTTCTCAGCCTTTTACATCTCTTACGACGTTTTAGCTTCCATTTTTTCTCTCCATTTATTCGCTTCTATCTTCCTTGCCTCTGTTTTCGTTACCACGGCTGTTTTGGATTCTCACTGTTCTTTCCGTATTTCATCGTTAGCCTTCTAGACTCCCTTAACCACTGTGCGTCCACGCTATTCAAGTATTGGTAACAAAAACCTTCGCTCTCTACCTAAGTTGATTCATTGCTCTCAGACTCCCCTCAAAACATATTTAACTCTGCGCTTCTCGAACTTCAAGCGACGCCCAGCCCATATCTCGCTGTGCTGCTTCGTTAGTTGTTTTTCCATGCGCGCCTAAGGCCAAACGGCCTACCATTCTCTGGTTCACTTTAAGGCCGGATAGAACATCCGATTTTAAGCAGAGTGCAGCATTCGTAAATGTGTGACCCGGAACCATTACTCTTTTCAACATTCCTCTCAATACTTCATATTTGTTATACCCCCACAGACCTCCATGCTTCATTATGGCTGCATAGCGCTTTCCCTAACAATTAATTTGCTCTTCTTGAGTTATTAAGTAGTTACCCCCTTCGTTTTCCCACTGCGCCCTATAGCGCCCTCTGCGCCCTCTATCGGCGGATCTGGGAATCTGCTCGTGCGCTCCGAGACCCAGGACCTTCAGCAGATGGACGAAAAGGCTCAATCCGCATACGCTCCTCTATGTCATTACTTCAGGGTTCAAATTAAAGCATAGGTTTTCCGGTTTTCCTGTAGCATGCGCTGACGGAAACGAATGATTTAGAAAGTAGAACGATAATGTAATCTCACTTGTGTGCTCCGATATTAAAACACGGCTCCAAATCAAGGAAAAAAAAATGACACAGTCATCGGCGTTCCATACATCGTCGCAAAATAGTTCTCGGGACACTAGGCCTGCCTGAGTGATATTGGCGATGAGCGCGACCACGGGCGTCTCGTCGGCTTACGTATTCCGGCATTTGTCTTCTGCTTCACTCAGTCTTGCTCTTCCGGCCGTTCCTTTGCCCTCGGTAAACTTTTCATGCTTGTCCGCACTATATTTTGCGTATGGTAACTTTTTAGCATAGCAAAAGACTTAAATCGCATACCCTAGCTCAAGCCGTATTTTAAAGTATAGGTTTCGATACCGCTGCGGAAGAAACATTGGCGGCGTCACCCAGCCGATCCTGTGCGAAGCGCAAATACTCGGAGCTAGGCGTCAGCTTCCGCATTCAGCAATCTTTCGAACGAACGCAACAGGTCTAATAACCGACAAAAGCGAAAATACAAGACTAACAGAAATTCCAGGCCTTCGGTGCTATCGGCCTTTAACAGAAGGCATTACGACTCCCGGGAATCGTATGTAAAGTAAAACAGTTTTTGCAGTCTTGCCGTACAATCGAAAGTATTGTTCACATCAGCTTACGTTGTCATGGCATGAAAGTATGACGACATGCACTATGGCGCGCAAAAAATGTAGGTTGAGTTCTAATAGCCCAGTGTTTGTAGGCGCGTGCTGGTGGTATACCAGGCTTCTAACCAGTGTTGAGGCGTATTGAACTAAGCGAGCCGCGTGTACGGTAAAAATACAGGAACAGTATGTTTGTTCATTCTTGCAGGGATACTTCTGTACACATTTCCTACAGCTATGTCTCACCAATACTCAGATATGGGTTATAGCGAAACTTCACTCAAGAGGAGCAGGAGGAGGATTTTAACAGTGAAATTGAGCTGGTTAGTGGGCGAGCTCCTCAGTCCAGGACAAGAGAGTAAGATTAATTTGTTCAATTCACGAAACGCCATTCCGTGTAGGCCAGCATTTGGTCCTTACGCCTGAAAGGGTTGCAAAACAATAAACAGCTACGTGGACATATTCAGTGGTTTCTACTCTTGTTATTCTGAAAACCTGCTCGTATACTATTTATGGCGTTTCTTGGCGAGTATATCAAACCTTCAACACCGTAATCACTTCATAACCGTTCTGGTTGAAATGCAGTTCGCTACGATTACGATGGTTGCGATAGAAATTCGGGACACAAAAGCCGCGTTCGGGTACTCGACAATGTTGTCTGCGCCGTTTCGCGGTGGCGTAGCGCAAACATTCTCATTGCTATTGCATGTGAATAAACAGCGCACCCTGCGGATATCCACCTTCTTGCACGCAGCCATAACGAAAGCCAATTTCTTGCGAAGGTAGAGTATGCCTTCCAGCCTGACGAAAATTACCCCACCTTCCCGCGAGGGGAACCCTGTGGAAATGCGACGCATCTTGGGGGTTCACTTGGTGTTTCCGTTGGGTTGATTCTCTAATTGCGTGGAACGTGTGAGGAACGCGTATGATGTATTCTTTATTTAACACGCGGCGTAACGTTAACGATGACGGCTTTGTGGTCGCTGAAGTGTACGGGTAGTGGATGGTGAAGTACGGCCGCTGGATGAAAGGTTCGCTTTCATCCAGCGGCCGTGGGTGAAGTAACGGGACCACCGTACAATTTGCAGCGAAGATCAAGTCTATGCACGTGCCCGAAATCGGAACGCCGGTGCTGGAACGACCGCGGCTATGACGCAACGTGGCGCGGCTATGACGCAACACAATCCAACACAATCCACTTGAATCCAATCCAATCCAAATCCAATCCAAGCCAAGCCAAGCCAATCGAATCCAATCCAATGCCCCTCGCGAGAGAGTGTTCGCTATCGGAGAGGAGAGGAGAGGGGGTTGAGCGGCGGAGAGCGCAGTTCTCGCGGCGAGGAGAAGGGGGGAGGGGTGCGGACGGACAACAACAACGCCGTATGGATGGACAAGGCGAGTGAATGAGATGCAGTCGCATCTAAAATATCCAGACGAACTTTCTAAACCTCCCAAACTCGCCAAACTTCGTAATAAGACGTTTGTGATGTTGCGTAGAAATTAATGCATTGGGCACACACACACAAAAAAAAAACATTCATCTGATGCAAATTAACACAAACAAAAGAAATAGAAGACAGCAGTTTCATTTTATGCTGTGAAATGCGCGTGTAGTGGCCCGCTGCTTGGTGCGTAGCATTAGTCTGCTGATTCTTCATGAGAGCATCTCAAAAATACTCGAGAAACCTACCCATTTTGAATACTTATCGAAGAGCTGTTAGCACTGAACCTAGCAAATTATAAGCTAGAAAAGACGAGTTGTACGCGATCATTTGACCGATTCTCTGAAGGAAGTTGTTCTCTCTCCCTCTTCGTGTGTTGCACACGTGTTCGAGGTACAGCTTGAAATTATAAATTATTCAGAGGTGACAGAAGCTGCCAAAAAACTGAATTACTGGAAATGCGTTTTATAACGCACTAAAGCATCAAAACCCGGGTGTCGGACCGGAACCGGAACCGAACCGAAAACCGGAACCGAACCAGAATTTTTGCCTGGAACCGGAACTGAACTGGAACCGTATTTCTTCCGCCATTTTGGAACTGAACCCGAACCCGAACGAATCGAAGGAATCGTTCCGAACCGGTTCCGGGGCCTGAAAACTGTGATTTCTAGTTTTCCATTCCGGTACCCTACGTTGTCTGTGAAGATGTTTTGACCGTGCGCCAGACGGCACCACGAAATATTTTGCAGTTCCCAAGGCGCGTAAGGTTCTCTTATTATTATTACCCTCAATTTAATGCAAGAATGTCCGTATATATTATCACTTTGCATTAGGTACTGCCCATATCCCCAATAATCTGTTACATTTAGAATGACTTAAGTTAGAACGCATATTCCGAGGCAACATATCATGGAACATTCTTCATGGTTTCTATCTGCATGGTGTTTAAAGTCGTGTGAAGTTTTCAATGTGTTGTTCGTTCGAATACATCCATGCCCGCTTGTGTAGGTTTTCAGGGACGCCATGAACAATAAATCCATATCGTCCACTTATTTTAGTTCTAGTGGGCAGTTATATACAAACACTGAGACACAAACGCTCACAGTTCTCTACGTCACCATCACTTTTTCTTTACAGTGCCGTTGTGTCCTTTGGTTGCTGCTCTAAGAGAACATGAGAATTGAAAAAAAAAAAAATTGGGGCTTTCTCATTTGCACTTTTAAAGTACATGCGATAGCATTTTTATGTTATCTTGAACCTGCTCAACCTTAAAATTAAGGGGCGCATGGATTAAAGTCGATTAATGCTGAGTAGTGGGTAGACTGGGGTGCGTTAGTAAGAATATTTAATGAGTTAATGTGAATTAGTGGGTCTGGTGTGTTGATTAATTTGGATTAGAGGAATTAGCGGGTCAGTTAAAGTGGATTAGAGGGTGGGACCAAACATGATATCTTTGGGGTCCCTGGCATTTCGAAACTTTACAGCGTTCGCCTTTTCACCCGATCGGTAAATTAGTTACAGAAATTACTAGAAAATAGCCGGAAAGGTCTGTGACGGCCACCTTAATGCTATAAAAGGCCTTTCCTTATGCACGTATTGCGCTGTTTTTTTTTGTTTCTCGCGTAAACTTGACATCTCGCACTGAATTTTATAGCTAATTGCTAATGCATATCTTATATTCATCAAAGGGTTTTCAAAACATGTATTTATTTATTTATTTATTTATTTATTTATTTATACGTACTGCAGCCCAATTGGGCTATTGGGTTGGTACATAGAATGGAAAACACTTTTCTGCACAGAATAACACATATACAAACACAACACATTTAAATTCACTTATTCATAAAGTTTAGACATAATAGATAATAAGTACAGCAAGACATTGAAATTGTGCAAAACTGACATAACACAATCAATTTAAATTCTGCAAAAATTTTTCCAAAGGCATGCAAATGACCTAATTTCACCTGGTAGTAGGTTCCATTTTTCAATTGTTCGCGGGAAGAAGCTGTACTTAAATAGATTATTTTGTCGATGAAAAGTTGCAAGGTTGCGTTTGTGGCTATTTCTAGTAGATTTAAGTTTATCGGGCGACAAATAGCTGTTCTGCAATGAGTAGCGCAGAGTATTCGTCATAATATGTAAAAGTTGAAGACATTCGCGTTCACGCCGCTCGGACAGAGGATGAAATTCTAGTGTAGAAAGGTGGGATGACGGCGGACAGCTCCAATCGAAACGGCGGCAAATAAAACGAATGGATTTTTTCTGAACAGATTCAAGTGTGTTAAGTTCAGATACTTTATAAGGGTTCCAGATGGTACAAGCGTATTCTAAGATACGTCGGATAAGCGTTTTATATGTCAGCAATTTCGTTTCGAGTGGAGCTTCCCGCAATGTACGGTTTAGGTAGCCTAACTTTTTTAGAGCATATGAGACGTAGACATATGAGGTAACACTGTAGGAAGCAACTAAACTGAAAAAAATGTGGAACGATCAAGTGGTTTGATGCCAAAAGACACCCGATAGCATTCTTCAATACCTTCTCTTTCTTTGTGCTAGCGTTCTGCAGCCTTCCACAGGTGTACCATCTCAACTCCCGAAGACAGCCCCCTCCAGGCTGAGGAGGCGGCGATAGCACGTGCGCTTAGCCAAAGCGGCGCCAAAACTCTCATAACAGACTCTTAGCAGGCGTAGCGCAACTTTGCCGATGGTCGATTGCATGTTACAACACTTCGAGTGATCAATCAGAGACTCCGAGCCCAGCCAGGATTGTATTGGCACCAACTCATATTGGCATCCCCGGCAAACAAGATCGCCAACCTCGTGGCTCGAGATTTGACCCGCTTAGCCAGCGCTGATCAAGCCGAGCCCGAGCGCATGCATCTTGCAGACACATACCAGGAAATTACTTAGCATATAAGATCTCCCGTAGAATGTATTACTCCACCCACAAATCGCTACCGATTAACCAGAAAAAACTATTCCGCGCCCTGCAAGTTAACACCTTCCCACATACCAGCAAACTTCACCTCTTTGACCGGACACTATTCTCTCCTTCGCCGGTTCTGTGCAGAGCCAGGGAACCTCTTACACATAGTAGGCGGCTGCGACAAGTCTGCCCTAGATTCGCCTAACGTCTACCTTTCCAAATAGATTTGGTAAGAGCACTGGCCAGCTCCGGCCTCGAAGATCAGCTACGCTTGATGGGAACGACGGTCGACTCGGCCTTCTTGAATGAGGACGCCTCTGTGAACTTTTCCGCGATGTAATTAACGTTAATTTTCTCTCTCTCTACGAGGGATCATTTATGCTGCTTGTGACTACACTAAGCTATTATCTTTCTTAGAGCACAATCGGTGTCACCCGTCGCTAAATTGCCATGAGCAAGTTCCTATCTCCGGTGGTTCCCTATCCAATGCCGTCCTATACACGCCGTCCAATGAGTCAATAAAGCCGTTCTTTCTTTCTAACCGGTCTGTTAGCGGATAAAAGATGAGAAGAAGGAAATCGCTCTAAACGCCACCAGCCACGCTTGACAATCGGAGGTTGACGCCGACGCCGGACTGTTTTCGACCTCTAGCACTGCTAATGATTTCATGTTAAAGCTAAAGCACCATTGAAACAAGGGGTGCATCAAAAGCCTAGAAGACCAACTAATTTATTTACAATGCACAATTTTTTTTCATCATTGTGCGAAAGTAGGGGTGCGTGTGCGCGTGCGTGCGTAGACATTTGTTGGTTCCAAAAAAGATCGCGGGCGCGCAGGCTCTCCTGCCTGCCAAACAGACTGCCCGCTTGCCAGTAAACTGCCTGCCCGACCGCCTGCCTGCCTGCCTGCCTACGAGGCAGACGATTCCTGAGAGGATGCCTGATTTGGGACGAGGGGCGGACCGTCACGAGACGCCCTGGGGGAGTGGGGGTGCAGACGCGAAGTGCCGCACCATGGTGACACTCGAGTGTACCAAAAAACGATTGTGGAGAGGCGGGTCGTCTGCTTAGCAGGACGGGGCAATTGGCAGCCTGCAGGGAGGCTGATCATTGCCAGAAGATTGTGGCAAGGATGCACAGAGGGAGGAGGCGTCGGAAACACCGGGGCGCTGTCCACTGGCCAGGAGGCTACATGTTTGCCTTCCAGAAGACTGTGGCGAGGATGCATTATTTGCAGACGATGTGCGGCCCGTCACTATTTGCGAAGGGAATGCATCACAGGGCGTCCAAGTGGCGGCTACATAGAGCCATAGGTTAGAAGAGCGTAGTCCTTGAGCGCCCGCTCTAACAGTTTCGCGTAATCCCTCAGTATCGGCCTCGTTGTAACTTAGAGAACGAAGCCGCCACCGAAGATAGAGCGAGAAGGAAAGCAAGCAGGAGTATGAAAGTATCACGAAAGTGTAAGGGGGAAGCGGAATTCCCAGACTGCGCGAGACGTGCTTCAGGGCGGCGACGCCTTAAGATATGACGACAGAGTATCCAGCGCGCCGTCGTGCCTTTGCTGATGACGTGATCACTTTTGAGACACCGCAGCTATGCTGCGTTGCGAGAAGACTACAGATGGCGATGCATTCAAATTTCGCATTAGCCAGTATCGCAATCACCTGATAGTTTTTTTTTGTTTTGGTAAGAAAACAACTGCGGGGTACGAAACTGCACTGTTATGAGCCAGAAATAAAATTAAATTAAAGTAGAAAAATGAACAAAGCTAAGTTAAAAAATACACTAAATTAAATTATAAAAATCAACAAAACTAAATTATTAGAAATAAACTTGCGACCGTAAGGAGTAATGCCTTCACATTCATACAAATACGCAGCCTTTAGTGTTCCCGCGTATTTTTTATTTCACTTCAGTTAATGTTCGCGGACCGTAGAAAACCTTTTGCAGTAGATTGTACAGTTAAGGATCTCTTCGAAACTTTCGATCAATGCTATCACTCTTTTCTTTGGATCTGAAACACTGCGAAAGCTATAGCTATAGCACAGATCATCAGTTGGCTGATTTGCTCGGCGCAGCAGACAAGCGTGCCGTTTCTGCTTCGCTTTTGTGGCTTTTTTTTAGAGTCGCAACTTAAGGAAGGCCGGAAAATAGCCGCTACACCGCTGTAATGACGGCTTTCGAGAGGTACAACAACGCCAAGACCGGAAAAGAGAGGAAAATATTTTAAGCAAGTTTTTAAGTTATCTGATGGGGACACAGCAGTAATTTTTGTCTAAGGCACTTTGCGACCCCCTAATATAAACACTGGATGTCTTGGTTGATTACTTTCTGCAAGCATTCAAGATTTAGAAAAACGTTGAAAGAATGTGTTGCGGGGTCACTTTAATTTGGCCAAGACAAAACATTTGCACAAAGAAACCCACATTATGGCTTTGTTTTTGACAAGAAAACATGTCAAGGAACCGAAAACCGAACATCAAAAAAATTAACAGAAAAAAACACTGCCTGCTTTTTTTTAATTCCGAACCCGTTTGAACCCGTTTGAACCACTTCGAACCGGTTCAAACCGGAACGGAATGGTGCCCTGGAACCGAACCCGAACCGAACAAGAAATGCTTGAACCCAAACCCGAACCGAACATGAAAAAAGTACGGTTCGACACCCTGATCAAAACGGGTGATTTCTAGCACAGGCACTGCTGTGCCTCACAAAGCGGCCAACAGGGGAATAGTGTAGCAGCGGCGCGGGTGAACCAGACGACAGCGGCACGGGTCCCTTAGCTGACACCAGAGCCAGGAAGCGCCACTCAAACATCCCACCGCCAATAGAGACGTATTTTTATGGCAGTTTTGTGATCTTTGCCTTCTATAAACACCCGCACGCGCCCGCACAGCAGGCACGTTATTCCACATAATCCCATTGAATCCTTCTCAATCTGTCTTATTCCCGCCTAATCCATATTTGTCAACTGTTATTTACCTTTACGCACGTTAATCTAAGTTAACTCTTTATGGTCGATCATATTCCACCCTAATCCACCTGAATAACCATAACTATCAATCCCTAATCAAAATTAATTGCTCCTTTATTTTAGCCTACCGTAATCCGGCTTACTACTCGTTACTATCAATCAGTAATCAATCATTCTTTTGTAATCATGATCAGTTCGCATGGTTCACTTGTGGTTATTCGTCAGTGTGCGCACCGCTCGTAGCAACACCGGAGTCATAGAATGTCACCTTCCAATAACACGAACAATGCTTTCAGGGTAGTAAAAATGCCAGGAACACTGACGGCGAGGGCGAAAAGTGATAATTTCAGTACACTTGTTTTACAACTGCGGACGATTGGCAGTATTTCACGGCAGATTGGGCAGAGTTGGTACGTGAACTCTGCGCTACTTCCTTCTTAAGAAAAGGCGCCTTCTTTTGTGGTTCAGGTGGAGCGAGATTTCAAATTACCCGCAAAGGCTTAAAGCTGGTGTACGGTAATAGCTTGCTGCATAGGCTGAGACACAAGTTATTCCCTCCGTGGGAGTTAGGCTTATGCACTCTAACCCAGATCAGGGTGTAGCATGTGCTCATATATGCGCGCACTACGGAGATCCCGACCGTTTCTCTGAATGGCTTGTTCAACGCGTATTTTGCTTACCTTGTGGCCATGGCTGAAGTCTGATGCGGCCCGAGTGCTGAGAAGGCACAGCGTCTTCCTTGATGCGCAGTCGGAGATGCAGTATGGCGTGGCGGTGGTGGTAGTTCCAGTAAAATGACGCGTACCCACTCAGTAGGATTGTCCAGGAAATGGGCGACTTACCGAAAGAAATTAGGTAATTTTTGTTGGGAAAGAAAAATATTTAAATATTAGGATGAATTAGCAGTAGATGACTAGACAAATAAATTTAAGGAGATTAGAGAATGAAAGAAAAAAAGGTAAAAACGAACACGTCCCTTGTTGTTGTTGTTGTTCCTTAATAATAAATGGCGCATACGCAATCAGGGGATCGGCCAAACATCAGTCGTTAAAACGAAAGAGATTACTGCCTAGGTAGATTACTCGTGAAAAATTAGAAAAATTTGGAAGCTTTCTTCTTCTTGTGTTTGAGGAATCGAGTTCAAAAATTAGTCAATATAAAATAAAACAAAACAAAAAAGACAAATAAATAAATAAACAAATAAATAAATAAATAAATAAATAAATAAATAAATAAGAAGAAGGAGGAGAAGAAGAAGAAGAAGAAGAAGAAGAAGAAGAAGAAGGAGGAAGAAGAGGGAGAAGAAAATAAGAAAAATATTCAGAAATGAAGACTTTTGGAGGCTTCGGAGAGGCGCCAGAATAAGAATCGAATTACGTTGTGAATCTTTCGGAATTTTCTAGGAAGCGCAGAAGAGCAGACCAAACATACCGGCGGCGGCAATATACCGTTTCTGAAGCCCCAAATGATAATAGAGCCGGCACTGATAACGCCAATCCAAGGCTATGAAGCGGCACCTTCTTGCTTGTTCTTCTTCTTCTTCTGCTCGCTCCAGCGGCCATGTGCCATGAGACGGTATTTGCAAGCCCGAGTTCTCCATGACAGATGCTAATTATATTACCGAAAAAACAACAGCTATGAAGATCTTTATGATCTTATCTTATGTTTACGGCGCTGTTAAAATTACAAATGACTGAGTAATTTCCAAACTGCACTTTTAACAACCCAGGCTTCCAGCCGAGAACTCAAGAGGCCCTTTAGGATCGCAAGAACGTTCTTGAGGTAGTTGACTCTGCTGATGGCCTTTGAAGGCAAAAATCTGGTAATAACAGCTTCTTACGACTACATGTTTTCATTCACTTTCTTCACTTTTGTGTCTTTGTCGTTTCGTGCGAATTACTTCGACCGGCTTCTTACCTGCCCCTTTTGTGGCGCACATTTCAGGTGTCATGCGGTGTGCACTAATCCACAACGTTTACGTTTTCCTTTCATTGATTTGGGAATATTGTGACGAGAGAGAGAGAGAGAGAGAACTCTTTGTTGTAAACTGGAGAGGTCAGCTCTACCAACGGGAGCGCTTGTTAGACCACATAGGGATGGTTACAATGTGAGATGTATGTGAGAGATTGGACAGACAAGAATGTGAGAAAAACAAAATAAGTAAAAAGAAAAACGCGCAAATAAGGGCAAGAAAATGAAATCTAAATAAAGGTTGGTAAAAAACCTTGTGCAAACGATGCCGAGGAAGCGGAGAACGCCGAACAACAAAAAGGAAAAAAAAGGGAAAAGTGACGTTTAATACTACCTGCACGCGCTTTTATTGCTCCAGAAACATAGCAATTTCTGTGCCCTGCGCTGCGTTTCTTTGCAGTAATAGGAACAGTTGCTACAGTTACTGTCTGTTGAGATAAAAACGCCCTTAATATATTTTGATGTTAAGAGGAATAACTAGTCTTGGGATGAAAATGAACTGGAGAGATTTGACTAGTGGGTAATCGGTGCATGAGGGCGAGCAGCACGAGGAGGTACTTTAGCGTGAGGAAGAGCATGATAGAAATGGACGGAATAAATGAGAAAACTTTGAAGCACAGAATATACTACGAATAACAGGACAGGACAAGGATGGAGGAACATTGGAGGTGCTTTCATCTAGCGGAGGGCACAAGAAGGCGGATGACGACAGCAGACATATTGCTGAACCGAAACTCACGTATTTACCAGAGTATTTAAAAATTTCGCCATCTCCTCGTAGGGAACCCTGAGTAGTATGCGAAGCAGCCATGGGGTCGACTCGAGTTCCCATTAGTTTTCAGTTCGATCGCGGAGTTGCGGGAGGAGAATGAGGGGAGCGGAGCGCGCGCGTCATTTATACCGCAGAGCTACAGTGGCGTCCCCAGCTTAGTATGCAGCGGCTACCGTCGCGTCTCTAACCCTAAGTTGCTTCGCATTATCGCGCGCGGAGCCGCAGGTGTTGCCATTCGTTGCGCAATCCCGGAGAGGATACGAGCTTCGGAGAGGAGAGAAAAAATGCCGGAGAGGAGAGGAGTGTCGGAGAGGAGAAGAGGAATGCCTCGCATACTACTCAGAGTTCCCCTACGAGAAGATGACGACGGTGGTTGAACGCGAAGCTATCTCGTGATGGATTCTTTGCTTGGCCAATCCCTAGGGGCATCCTGCCGCAATCATCATCAGCAGTGCCTGGCCGGCGATGCGGAGTGGGGGTGCGGATGGCGTATAACGACACGGGAGGGAGGGACGCAGCCCCGAGCATGAGATGCTTCGCATCAAAAAAGTACTGAAGTAACCGGTTGCACCAAATCTCCAGCACCCAGTGGTAATGGGGGTGGTGGTACGAGTGAAATGGCTCGTACCCACTCAGGGGGATTGGTCAGGAAAAGGGCTCCTCACCGAAACAAATTATGTAACTTTTGTAGGGAAAGAAACATATTTAAATGTTAGAATGGATTATGAGTATATGACTAGAGAAATAAAAGTAAGGAGATTAAAGAAACAAATAAAAAAAGGTAAAAACGAACAACATTGAATGAAAATTGGAAGTAAGATACACGAAGAAAGAATGTGGTACAGACGAAGCAGTGAGCTAGGCGTGTCAGGGGAGAGAGAGAATAAACATATTATTTCCTAGTGAAGAGTCTTTAGGGTGGCCTCCTCATTCCAGGCGTCCATTGGCACGGACCGCATCTTCTGCCCTCTCCACCAACTTGCGCTGGCCTTCGAGGGAAGAGCTGGCCACGACGCTCTCCCAAAGCTCATAAGTGTTGAAGAGATTGGGTGGGTGAAGTGGGCTTTTTGTGCAGCCGCCGACCATATAAAAAAATTCCGCCCACCTCCTATCGCGGGAACCCTGGTGTGATGCAGCGCATCTCATGGGGGGTTCCATTGGCGTTTTCCATCGTATTGATTACGCTTATACCAGGGATTCTCACGCGAAGGGGAGGTGGGCGTAATTTTCAATTTTCACCATGCAATGCACATGCAGTACACGTATGCTCAGGTACGGTCTTTATTGCAGAAGAGAATGGGTGCCTTGTGGTCCGTAAAGTGTACAGTTAGGGGATCGACGATTGCATCAAGCAATCGTCGAGTACTGCGAGAAAGTGCAAGCGTAACGTGGACGTCCGTCGACTGAGACCGTCGGAGCGGGGCATGCCGCTTTATATTCACAGCGCCCGAAGGATAGGAGAGCGCGGAGAGAAAGAGTACTGCACATGAGCAGCGCGCGCAGCGCCGCCCACCAGCGCCTAGCAACGTAGTGAGAGCGCGCTGCCCCTACCCGGAGCTGTTTGGAAGAGAGTGTTCGCTATCGGAGAGAGGAGAGGAGGAGAGGCGCAGCTGTGCGGACAACGTCGGACAGACGCAGGAAGGAGAGAGGGGCGAGCATGAGAGGCGTTGCATCTAAAAGTGTTCCGGATTCCCCACAGAAGCGGCACAAACGGGGATACAAGGTGGGGGATATGTAGTGGTATGTGCTCGTGGGGGGGTAAGTATTAGTTTGCAGGGCGCGAAGTATTTTGTCATGGCCCTTCTGTAGTTGTTTGTGCGGTGGGGCGTACGTTTGTCGCTGTAGCTGATAGTGCGTAGTAATCTCATGATACGAGACTAGAGGAAGCGAACGCAGATCTTCGTATTCAGGTGCTCGGCCGGTCAATTCTGGAGCTGTGAGATGAGCAATCTCATTCCCTGAGACTCCAATATGCGCAGGCGCACAGATCATCTTGGCGGGTCTCGCTAGTGGCGTCTGTTGCAGTATTTTAAGCGCAGTCTTGTGTATTCAACCGCAGGAAAAGTTGCCGCAGGCCTGTTTAAGTCGGTAAGTATGGTCTCAACTTGAGTTTGGGTAAGCGCCAAGGCAATGGCCGCTTCCTCCGCGAGTAGGGGGTTGGCTCGGCCCAGTGATACGCTGGTGCGGTGGTCTTGGCCAATAATAACTGTCGCTACTGAAGCCCGCCTTCCGGCATAGAGGGCCGCGTCCGTGTATGGCACGGCAGGATGGCTTCCATACTGATTTACTATATCACGGCCTATTGCTTCTATCCGGTCGGTGTTATGCACTGGGTGCGTGTTTCGCGGTAGTAGAGGTACTTTAATGTGGCGCCTGATATCATGCGGGATGTCTGTGACTTGGGGTGTTTGGTGTTGAAGCGCAATCGATAGTCCAAGTCTCGAAAGGATGGATCTACCGGTTTCTGTAGTGATGGGAGTGCCAAGAGACAGACCCACTCACGGACACGCTGCCACCACGCTTTGCCAGTGCGGTGGCCAGCACAGACTGTAACCTACAGCGGGAGGCCGTTCAGCTTGCGCTGGCGGCCCTTGAACGCCAGCGGCCGAACACGCTGCCTACCCCCCCCCCCCCCCCCCCCAGGAGGCCGGCGACAGCAGGTAACCTCTCGCATGCAATAAAAATGTTGTTTCTTTCTCTCTTGCTCTCTGGTGGGACAGATGTGCCTCGGTGAGCTCATCAGCTGTCTTATTGACTTCGAGACGAAGCAATGTTTCGGTTGAAGTGCTGACTGATAGGCTCAGAGCCGGCTTGTAGGTTTTTCTTATTATAGTGTCTAGTTTCTTCAGTTCCGTTATTGAGATCAGAGCATAGGGTATTGCGAAAGTGATCCGCGAGATGACGAAGGCCTGTACGAGTCGGAGTGTATCAGATTCGCCAGTGCCCCTTGTCTTAGTTGTTATGCGCTTGAGCATGTGTGTGACTTGTTCCGTAATGGTCTTGGTTTTGTTTATTGTCGTGATATTTTCTTGTCAGCTTGAAAGGTGACGCCCAATATCTTGATGTTTTGAGTAGAGATGATAATGTGCCCATCTATGTGTATGGTGATGGTGGGTGCCTCTGAAGATTTCTGTTTGGTTGGAGACACGAGTGATAGTTCGCATTTTCGAGGGGCGCAGCTAAGTCCGCATGACCTGGCGTAGCCATTTACTACATCCGCTGCTTCCTGTAAGCGTTGCTCCATTGCTCCCAAAGAACCCGTGGTGGACCAGATTGTAATTTTGTGCGCGTGGACGCCATGATTTACACCCTGAATGGAATTAAGTAGTGAAGAGAGGCCTATGACAGCAATGTTAAAGAGGAGGGGAGATAGTACAGCCCCCTGGGGAGTTCCACGTCCTTTTACTGCAAAGGGGTCCATGGTGTAGTCCCCTACTTTGAGGATGGCGTTCCGATCTGTGAGGAAAGACTTGACATACTGGCAGGTCTTGACTCCGCAGTCCAGGGTGTTTAGCTTCGCAAGGATGGCCGTGTGTTTCACATTGTCAAAAGCACCGTTTAAATCCAGCGCCAATAAAGCCGTCGGAGAGTTACGGGTTGCGGGTCTCATTGCTTCTTCTTTGAGCTGGAGCAGTATAGCGTTGATGAATGAGGACGGGAACCCACCATTGCTGGGGGCAGTTTTCCCGTATCTTCCAGAAAGGATTGTAATTTTTTGAGGATGATGCGCTCCAGGAATTGTCCTACGCACGAAGTAAAAGATATGGGCCGGAGGTTCTCTAGTGGTTTTCCTGGTTTCGGGATCAGCCAAACTTCCGCGGTCTTCCATTCCTAAGGTATTGTTCCTGCCTTCCAGATATTGTTAAAGTAATTGGTGAGCTCCAAGAGCGACGGGTCGTCAAGGTTGACAAGCATCCTATTAGAGATTTGATCCATTCCTGGAGCTGTGTGTCTTCTCAAAGTCTGTATGGGTGCAGTGACCTTGTACAGGTGGATGTCTTTGTCAAGCGCCGGGTTTGGTGCTCCTGAATACGATGGTAGGGGTTCTGTTGGGCGTGTCTGAAGATACCTGTTCTTGAGGGTAATGAGCAGGTCTCCCATGTCTCCAGGAAATTGGTGTATGATTTTGGCCATGTTGTGTTGGGACTCTGTTTTGCTAGCTGAGGAGTTGATCAAGCATCGGAGGAGCTTCCATGTTTTTGCAGTGGGGAGGGTGCTGCCTAGGTCATCGCACAGAGACAGCCAGTTTTCCTTACAGAGAGAGTTGGCGTACTTCGCAGCTTCTTGTCTTAGCTGTGCGATCCGTTTTATTAGTCTTCGATTATGTCTCTGCCGCTTCCATTTCCACTGCAAACTTGTCCTCGCTTCCCAGATGTGCAGTAAATGAGAGTCAATGCACGGTGTGGCTGTGTTTGTCTTTAGTATGTTGGTGTGTTCTAGGAAATCCTGATGGAGTTGTTTGATCCAGTCCTGTAAAGACATTTCGACTTGGGTTTCTTGGGCAGGTTAGGGGTTGCTCCATTTCTCTCTGAGCTTCATCCAGTTCGTGAGGCGAGCCCTACCTATTACTGCTTTGTACCCCGCTCCTATTACAGTGGTAGATATATTGGCGTCATCGCTGCCTTGATATTCGCCCGTGTGGATTCATTGAACTTAAGGAACGTTTTTCGTAAAGTCAGATCGGGAGCTGTGTCACGAGTGACGCTTGTGCCAATGCGTGTAGGTCTACTGTGGTCTGTGACAATCGTGAGGTCTTGATTTTCTACCCGCGAGTGTAATCGAGTGCCTCTTGGGTTAAAGGGACACTGAAGTGAAATTGTCAAGCTCCCGTTTTTGCTTGCAATGCGTATACTGGCTCAAATTAGCACACTTTTCATCGTTTATCCGGTTGACAAATCGGTAAATATTTTACAAAGCGCGAAAGAAGAAAAACTACCATGCGCGGTTTGCGGCGGCCACACCAACTAAAGCTGTGACGTTAGGAGGAGCGGGCACCGTGATTGGACGATGCCCAAGGTGAGCAACCAAACAAGTTTCGGTTTCGGTTCTGTAAAACACAACCGGTGACGTTGTTGGATGGGCATTCTCAATATCCCAGTAATCGTAGTACCGCGCTTCTGCCATGTTGTCAGCTGTACAAATGCGTAAAGATAAGCCTCCCAGGACGGCTTGGAATTGTAGCATTCACTAGCCGAGGCCTACGCAGTGCATGAACGCCCTCCGCGTACCTGCAGACGTCCAAATGTCATGCGCTTTTCCCCCATATTTGGAGCTTGCCTCACTCATGCCTGTACCGTAAAAAGCGTGTTCGCACCAGGCCAAGGGTCTGTTCATTCTGGCCTGTGCCCACTGCCCGCAAGCAGTCGGTGCTTATGGCAACAGCACGCCAACGAGAACTCGCTAGCGCGCCAGTGCCAGCCTGCGCGCGTTCTGTGAACTAGTTCGTGGAGCCATGAACGTTGCGGCGCAAAAAAAGGTTAACAAAATGTAGAAAACATCGGCAGAAAACGAAAAAGTTCACTTACAAAAAAAAAGCACGTACCCGCGGAGACTCGAACTCGTGACTTGCAAAACACTTGCGGCGACATACCTAGCGCCCCAGACAACTCGGCCACGGAACTTTTTTTTTTTTTTTAATGCATGGAAATGTTAGAAAACTTCAAAAGACGAGACACTTAACACACAATTTAAGCACTAACAGACAGTACGGAACAGGCTACGCCGACCTTGGTAATATAAGGTATATATTGTACAACAAGTTTACACTTTTATTTAGTTTCAGTATATCAAGCAGCTTAGGTTACTATTTGTTGTATTGCGCTCGTGCAGTAAGCGTCCCCCGAGTTTCCACAATAGCTCACGTCTAGCAATTGCATTTCGTAGACGAAAAAGTGTTCGCAGATGCGTTGTCGTGCTGCTGACCGCTGTGCTTGTTCGCCCAGCGCAAAAAAGTGCTTCCCGCACCCTAGTTTTACGCTGTACGGTAAAAATATCAGTTGATTTTATTTCCTTAGCACCTATATTGACTTCGCTGACTCTTCTCCCGCCTTCAAGATGCCTTATATTTTCCTACTGGCTTACCAGTCAGCGAAGCGTCGCATGTGCGCTTGTGCAGCGCTTGTGTGAAGCGACCTTGACTTGGAGCTAGATACAGTGCACAAACTAACGAAGTAAAGAAAGGCCCATTCTTCCATTCACAAACGTATCCTGGCTTCGCTTCTACTGAGCGAACAAATTGCGACGACCCGTCGGCGGCCGGCGGACGAAACGCTGGGCCGACTGACTCTGTCTGAAGGCTGGGGAGCCGTGCAGTAGCGCAGCCAATTGCGAGCTCGGCTCCTCTCGACGTCACACGAAAACGCCGCAGAAAATGGGCGAGCGTAAAGAGAGGAGGACAGCATTTTCGAATTAATTTTTCTACTAAATAAAATCGCGTAAACGCGCCCAGAGTGGTCGTAACATGGCCTGGGGACTCCGGACTACAATTTGCGCAAGTAATCCCGCAATGTTTACATATCACTTCAGTGTCCCTTTAAATGGACACTGAAGTGAATTTGTCAAGCTCCCGTTTTTGCTTTCACTGCGTAGACTGGCTCAAATTAGCACACTTTTCATCGTTTATCCGGTTGACAAATCGGTAATTATTTTACAAAGCGCGAAAGAAGAAAAACTACCATGCGCGGTTTGCGGCGGCCGCACCAACTAAGCTGTGACGTTGAGAGGAGGGGGCACCGTGATTGGACCATGCCCAAGGTTAGCAATCAAACAAGTTTCGGTTTCGGTTTCGGTTCTGTAAAACAACATGTTTGACATCCGATGGCGTCGTTGGATGGGCATTCTCAATATCGCAGTGATCGTAGTACCGCGCTTTTGCCATGTTGTCGGCTGTAAAATGCATAAGATAAGCCTCCCAGGACTGCTTGGAATCGTAGCATTCACTAGCCGAGGTCTACGCAGTGATGAACGCCCTCCGCGTCCCCGCAGACGCACAATGCGCTTTTCCCCCATATTTGGAGCTTGCCTCACTCATGCCTGTATCGTAAAAAGCGTGTTCGCCCCAGGCCAAGGGTCTGTTGATTCTGGCCTGTGCCCACTGCCCGCAAGCAGCCGGTGCTTATGGCAACAGCATGCCTACGAGAACTCGCTAGCGCGCCAGTGCCAGGCTGCGCGAGTTCTGCGGACTAGTTCGTGGAGCAGTGAACGTTGCGGTCCAAAAAAAGGCAAACTCAGTATAGGAAACATCGGCGAAAAACGAAAAAGTTACCTTATAAAAAAAAAACCTTGTGCCCGCGGGGATTGGAACTTGTGACGTGTAAAATACCTGCGATGATATACCCAGCGCCCCAAACCACACGGCCACGGGCGAGAGCTAAGCGGAAGGTGGAAATATAAGGTATATAATGTATAACCAGTTTACACTTTCATTTAGTTTTAGTATTTCAAGCAGCTTAGATGACTATTTGTTGTATTGCGCTCGTGCAGTAAGCGTCCCCCGAGTTTCCACAATAGCTCACATCTAGCAATTGCATTTCTTAGACGGAAAAGCGTTCGCAGATGCGTAGTCGTGCTGCTGACCGCTGTGCTTGTTCGCCCAGCGCAAAAAAGTGCTTCCCGCACCCTAGTTTACGCTGTACGGTATAAATATCAGTTGATTTTATTTCCTTAGTACCTATATTGACTTCGCTGACTCTTCTACCCCTTCAAGAGGCCTTATATTTTCCTACTGGCGTACCAGTCAGCGAAGCGTCGCTTGTGCAGCGCTTGTGTGAAGCGACCTTGACTTGGAGCTAGATACAGAGTACAAACTAACAAAGTAAAGAAAGGCACATTCTTCCATTCACAAACGTGTTGTGGCTTAGTTTCAACTGATCGAGCGTATTTCCATGACCCGTCGGCGGCCGGCGGACTAAACGTTGGGCCGACTGACTCGGTCGCGGAAGGTCGGCGAGCCGTGCAGTAGCGCAGCCAATTTCCAGCTCCTCTCCTGCTGACGTCACACGAAAACGCCAAAGAAAATGGGTGAGAGTGCAGAGAGGAGGACAGCATTTTCGAATTGATTTTTGTACTAAATAAATTCGCGTAAACGCGCTCAGAGTGGTCGAAACAGGGCCTAGGGACTCCGGACTACAATTTGCGCTCGTAATCCCGCATTGTTTACAAATCACTTCAGTGTCCCTTTAACAACTGCTCCGGCGCGCGCAAGTGCGCGCATGGGCGACTATCCTCCATTGTCTCCTCTCCTTCAAGCGCTGTGAATATAAAGCGGGTATCGCGCTTCGGCGGTTCAGTCAAGCGCTCGCTCTCGCACTTTACGTGACCTTGCTTGACTACTTCGTGCTTGACTTGATTCTTCCGATGAAGACGTGATGGAAGCGACGGTCCCTTCAGTGAGTGGTGTGGCACAACAATTACGCCCATCGTCCCGCGTATAGGAACACCTGCATGTGATGGAAATGCATCATACGCGTTCACAACACGTTTCACGCGATTTAGAGAATCAACCCAACGGAAACACCAACTGAACCCCCGCATGCGTCGCATCACACCAGGGTTCCCCTCGGGAAGATGGGCGTAATTTTTTTATTTCTTTTTGTTTGCATCTCTAGTAAATATCATTTCGTTTTGATTTCAAACACATTGTAATCACTCTGGGCTGACTTCTTCTGCAAGGAGCGGTGGGAACCAGGGTATCCCAGTTTGAATGAACCGTTCTGTATATCGACGCGTTCGAATTATCGGAAGTTTTGCCCCATTTAAATATAGAGGGCTGTGCCGGGACCAGGGCGTCAGTTCAAATTAACTGTAAGTTCGAACTGACTGAGTTGGAATAACGAGCTTTTACTGTACTGCAGGCGCTGACGACATATCGCGTGACAGGTGAACGTTACTGCACGTTAGTATAACATCTGGACGCCAGCCACAAACAAGTCTGAATCATTGAATCTGAGCTTGCGGTAAAGTGTCGCCAGTATGGCCGTCAAAACAAATGAAGCCAAAATACAAAAAACGAAAATGAATAAAGAGACGCAGACACATTCTAGAAGTGAGGTTTGATAACTATCGGCAGAGGGGGCCATAATGCTCGTAGGTTCCAAGTGCTTCAGCATTCTTGTGCCGCGTGGAATTTTTCGGAATTAGACACTATTTTTTGGTAATGGCCAGCATGCCTTGACTTTTCTCCTGGTGCATGCCGTAAGCAATGTACAGGTACTTCAATCTCGTTAGCTCAAGCTATGGCGTTACGTAGTTTCAAACTGTTTCTGCTGTGTATTGTTTTCTTGCAGCGTTTGTTGCAGGCCTCGCAATGACAGCTTACAGCAGCATTTGCGTGTACTTGGGGCCTTTGATCAGGGTAATTATTTTGAATACTTGTTGTCGAATCTTTTTACACTAGAATTCCTTGTGAAAACAACTCTATAGTTAAAATAGCACACTTGCATAAGGGAATAAAATGTAAAATATTGCTTAGTAAACGATATATAGTCCTGAATTTTTGCCCTGAAAGAATGCGCACTCAAAATTGTAACAAGGGTGGGGCTCTCAGCGGAACAAAAATCTAGTAGCCATTCTACTCTGTCAAGGAATATTACAAACAAAGCGGCATTAAAAGCACCTCGGGCCCAGGGTTAAAAAATTTACTCGTACTTGTTTTTCTGTTTGGTTGCTAATGGTGGTGACTACGGATTTGTGATTACTTAATGTATCTCGCAAACACTACAGTTTTATACAAGCAGAAAAACATGCTAATGTACATTTCTCTTCCGTAGGAGCCCATGTAATTATCGTAGACGGGAGTTTGGTAGCATGCAAGCAAATGAAACTGGACGTAATGTTAGAGTCGCTTTATCAGCTAATTGTCATGTAATGTTTGCTTAAAAAGTTTGCATAAAACAAGTGCTGAACCCAGGTCACAAAATGTAAGTACGGCAGCTTCCTACCTGCTATATATGTCGCACATTAAAAAAAAAAAACGTTGGGAAAAACTTTATTTACAGGCCACATGCCCCATGGCGAGCACAGATTGCATAAACCATCTCAAGTAAAAGATTTTTACACCCCACGTTACGTAAATCCGCACACAAGGGGTTAGGGTGACGACTGCAGCCTTTCTCTTGCATCGCTTACCCAATCCCTTAACGAGCGGCAACCAGATACCACTTCCAAAGCTTCCGCGATTTCCTTGGTCCGCCCCTTTGCCGGGGTGACCTCGGGATCCAGATCGTTGCGTGCTGCGTGCATTGTGGAGTATGCCCGCAACGTGTACTCGAGTTTGAGCCCCGGGTACCAGAAAGTATTGTAAAAAGCTATGAGCACCAATTATCGTGGTACACTATACTAAGCCCGACTGCACCAGCCACGGTGGCTCAGTGGACAATGCGTTCTGCTGCTGAGCTCAAGGGCGCTGATTCGATTTCAGCCTTGGTGACTGCTTTTTTGTTCGAGGCGAAAAGAGAAAACACCCGTATGTAGAGATTTCAGCACACACTAACGATCACAGGTGGTCAAAATAATTCCAGGACTTTGCACTACGAGGCGCCTCGTAGCCCAAGTGCAGCTTCGGCGGATTAACCCCGACAATCAATCGCTCGGCCTAATTGCACATTTTGTGTTTGGCGTAAATTATTTTCGAAGTTCCTAGGAAGGCGTGTGCTACATGAGTGTTCTAGGCACAGTGATTGCTTTCGAGTGGAACGCGGCCCATGAGCAAGTGCTCTTTGGGCTTTTTGGTGTATGGCGGGCAAACATCCAGGCATGAATGAAATCGCCTGGCGATCCCAAGCAAGTTTCCGCGTAAAGAAATTCGGTTTTGTATGAGTTCTCCTATACAACCCTAATTCTTAATCGTGGCTCTCACGTTAAGAACCAATTCCATGAAGGTATGCAGGAGGTATGGGGGAGCCACAAGGCTACTCGTAAAACTACATTTTCGGGTTTACGTGTGAATTCGTGTCTCTCGTGTCCTTCCGGTGTTTCACTTGAAATTTTGTTAAGCTGTACCTTTTAATCTTTCTTCAGACTTTGTTCTCTACCAGGTATTTATAACGGCATACTCCGCCTGTGCAGCGCCTTTCGTGGGAATGTGTGTCCTGGCGGTCTTGTTCCCGTTTGTCCACAGTAAAGTACGTATTTTGGGGCAACAGACAGACAGACAGACAGACAGACAGACAGACAGACAGACAGACAGACAGACAGACAGACAGACAGACAGACAGACAGACAGACAGACAGACAGACAGACAGACTAACTTTATGCGGCCACAATTCCTGATTTTGTTTTAAAGCAGTATATTTACCATACTATCGATTATAAGGGTCAAAGCAGATTATATAACAAAGATCACAACCTGCCAGGATCGAAGATCTCAGGGGCTGTGACATGGGAAGTTAAAGAATTAGTTAAAACCTTACGCGTTCATGAACTGCGCCAAGGTAAGAAGCCGAAAGAGCACTGTCACGAACGAGGGGCTGATTCAATGAGCTCAGGCTGGGACTCAGCACTGGTCGGTTCGTGCAGATCAAGTCGTAATCACATTATATAAAAACTGTTAGGTGCAATCGTCAAACCTCCAACATTCAATGACCCAATCTGAAATCATTGTAGAGAATAACAAGGATATGGTGCACCATCCAGTTTTTCCAACTGTATAGTTCGCCGCCCTCTAAGCATAGAAATATAGATTACATAGCTGCACTTCAGCAACAGACGTGTTCCTTGTGCACACAAAATCGCTGTGAACATGCGAGCATCTATTACAACCACCCTGATGTGCCATTGCACACGGTTGAGCGATTTGAAAGAGGGAGCAAAGACACTTTGATGGTGTTTATGAGCGGAATGTAAAACTGAACAATGCATGGATTGTATTGTAATTCCGCACGTCAGAGTAACTGGTGCGAGAATACACCCGGATACTTCGCCAAAAAGATGACAAAGTACCTCTGAGTAAAACCTTCGGAGATTGAAATAGAGTACGTAGTCATTTCATTTCCCCTCAACATCACTGCCTTAATTTTTATCGAAGACATGTTTTGAGAAATGGGAAAGACTACCTTACCTAGATATCCTTCTGCTATACATGGGGACGTCGAAGTCATTCAGGCGGAACACTCTCGATGCCGTGCTGACCGAAGACACTTAAAATGTCTGCTCAGTAGTACCTTCCAAAATTGAGTAACGGGATAGAGCTCACAGCTCGCGCCTTTAAAAAAAAATCATTGCCTTGAGTTGTTTGAAAAAGAAGACGAAGAGCCGCGCCGGCAACACGTGCGTCCCACGGTCTCTCGCTTTGAAGACCCATTTATCCGGAAGTGCGCCTCCGATTTCCACGAAAAGCGCCTCATCAAAGAGGTTAAGTTACCCGGAATGGTCCGATACCAGACACGACCAGGGGCACCGACTACTGACCAGGAAAGCGATCACCAAGACATTGCCATGGCTGACTCACCGCAAGCAACACCTAGCGCTAAGAACACTTCTGCTCCACCACCCTGCGTTCCTCCACCACCATCAACTGCTACGGCTACGACGACCGCAAAAGTAATGACATCCCACACGGCGAGTCCCGTGGCACAGACCACACCAGCCACCGTGAGTGCCGGCGTAGATGCATTTCCAGCAGCCCTGACAAACGCTGTCACCACTCACACCCCTCACATTTGAGACCATCATGATGACATGGAATTCGACACAAACAGCGGCCGTCCAATCTTCCCGCCAAACCCCTGGTAAGAAATTATCTCTGATCAAAAAAGTAAAAAGCCTCATCTGGCCCAAGCTCGACAACACCGCAGCGCGAAACCACCCGGCCTACCTCGACTTCTAGAAAACGACTATAAAATTGTCTACCAACCACGCACCAGCCTGAACCTCTCTTCCTGGACGGATCGAGTCATCACGAACGGCTTACAAGCCGCTTGCGGCATTAAACCCAACATGTTCCAGCAATTTGTCGTACAAGTGCAGACCCGTGAAAACCTTATGATCGCAAGCACAGCCGACGAGGTGTGCGCCCTCGCGTTAAGCGCCACCAGTCACACCTAACTCAGCCACATTACTTACGACCTCCAGCCATACTTGAAACCTCCACCCGGCACGACTCGGGGTGTCATACATAGATTAAGACGGTCAACAACCAACGCCAAACGACCCAATGTTCTCGCCTCGGATGACGCACCAATGCTACATGCACGACTCTTAGGCTGCACGACATCCACGTCGGCTGTCATTACCTTTGGCGGAAACGAGTGCCCTTCTACATACGCACGTACGGCAATTTCACTCGCTGCCGCCCTTTCCGTCACACCGTGCAGCTATGCATGCTTTGCGGCGACCTGGGCCATCGCCGCGACGTATGCCCCACCCCCGACACGGGCATCTGTTCCACTTGCCATGTAAAAAATCCCACCGTCAACCACATCTGCAACCCGCAGTGCCAACTGTGTGGACTTCCCCACCCTACGGCCAGCAAGGACTGCTGTCACCGACTCCACCCGCCACCACTGCCAGATCACGCTCGCAAAAACAAGACGTACCTATCGCCTCCCCCGCCACGCACGAACGTGCAAACGTCACGGGCCAACGTCGCCACTACAGCATTCAATTCCAGGGTGAGCTGGGCTAGCGTTGCCAAACAATTTCCCACTGCTGATGACCGCTTTCACGCACAAATACCAATAGATCAAGACCTTTTTCCCCCCTACCCACCAACTCCCGATCCCCTGCAGAACTCGCCCTTCTCAAGGAAAATGCAGAATTAAAAGAACGCATCCTGTCCATTGAAAAAACCGTCTCCGAACTGCTAGAACAAAATGTACGCGCTCCCACGCTCTTTACTCAACCCCCTCACTCCTTCTCCACACTATCTACCAACCCCCAGCGCCCAAATTCGCTACCGTTCCCACCCAACCTTTCCCACCTCCCTTACACCCCCTCCACACCACCAACCACCCTCCCGGGACCAGATCTTTTACCGTCAGCGTCAACTCCTTCCCATACCGACTGTGACAAAAAATACCACCACCTCGAAGAAAAACTGACTCAAACACAAGCCTCCTTTACGGCCATCATTCCATCCACCATCGTGACAACCGTCACCGAAACCGTCGCCCGCCTCCTTGAACCCCTTGGCGGCCCGCCTCACCAACCTTCAGCGCATCATTGCTGAACTAACCCCAGTCACCCAGGAACAATCCGAACGCATCGTACACTTGGAAAAAAACATGCCTGCTCCCGATAAAAAGCCAAGGCGACTACTTCTCAGGTCACCCCACCTTCCGGTCAGCCTGAGCCCCTCATCTAATGTCTACCACCGCTTCAGCGCCCCACCCATCTCCCTCAGGACTGACTATTTGGCAGTGGAATTGTCGCACGTATAAAAACAAGCAGCCCTCTCTAACCCATCTAACTCAACGTCACTCTCCCGATGTGATTGTTTTACAAGAAATGGAAACACCTCACGTATCACATCGTAATTACATCACCTACACACATTCACATCAGCCTCGCACCGTCATACTGGTTCAAAAATCACACACTGCACAAGCACACACCCTTTCCATTAAGTGGAAATATACCTTCATTTAACTCATCCCACCCAAGAAAACTGTCACCAGTCTCTTTATTCTTAGTATCTACAGTCCCCCGCAGCACTCCCTAGCTTCTATAAATTCCATCCTTCATAAAGTTAAAGCTACGACGAAACATCACCACCTAGTCCTTCTCGGCGACTTTAACACCCCTCATACTGCATTGGGTTATACCAAAACCAGTAAAAAAGGAGCGCATATGCATGACGCTGCCCAACAAGCACACCTCACGCTCTGGACCTACCCCGCATACCACACCCGCATCGGCAACAGCGTGGCCCGAAATTCCACCCCCGACCTCACATGCACTCACAAATAACACGAGCCACAAGGGCACGCATCGACGAAATATTAGGCAGGGATCATTATATCATTGAATTCACCATCAATCACACCCACATTCCTAAAAATTCGGCCATGCTCAACTCACAGACTGTAAATTCTTTCGTGACTCCCCTCTCCCCACCACAATTGAAGACATTGAAACATGGACCCAAGATATCCTTAAAACTGTCGAAGCCCACACCCGCACCCTAGCTATAGAGATCACCCTTCGGCGGACATGCATCTCCTACATCTGTGGGATGCCCGCCGAGGGATTATCCGCTGCTTAAAAAACAAAAACACAACAAGAAACTCAAAACACGCATCACCCACATCACACAACTGGCAGCGGACTATGCTCGCACCTTACACAAACAAAACTGGACACAATTTTGTAACCGCCTTCAAGGAACTCTCAGCATTAAGTCCACTTAGAACATCTTCCGCTCCACGCTTGGTACTAAGCCCAGCAAAGCAGACACCAGCCACATCATCCGTCGCCTGATCCACAATCACCACCTCAATGAAACTCAGCTCCACGCGCAACTCCTCACACAATACGCAGACCACGAAACACAACCACCAAAGATTCCACCTCGCAATTACCAAGGAAAAGAGAATCCCGACCTTGACGCCCCCTTCACTCTCATTGAACTCACCTTCGCCATCAGCAACCTCACTCTTAACACCACACCAGGCAAAGACCAAATACACAACAAACTACTCCGTAACCTCAACCACGAATTCACAGCATCACTGCTTGACTATTTTATTCATTGCTGGACAACCAACTATCTGCCCTCTCAATGGAAACATGCCGAAATCACGCTCCTTCCAAAGCCCCGGAAGCCAGTCACCCTAGAAAATATTCGTCCCATATCTTTAACTTCTTGTGTAGGCAAGTTATATGAACACCTAGTTATAAATCGGCTCACAGCGCACCTAGAAGAAAACAGCTTACTAGCTCATACGATGTTTGGCTTCCGTGCACACCCATCCTCGCAAGACGTCCTGTTACAGCTAAAAGACGAAGTCCTTACACCGCTGAGCTCACAAACCAAACGCGCTATTCTAGCCCTGGACATTACAGGAGCTTTTGACAATGTATCACATCAGGCTATACTGGAAGGACTCCCATTAACTAACTGCGGCACACGTATATAGAATTACATACAAAACTTTCTTACCGATCGCACAGCCAACCTAAACCTCGGCCCCATCCGCTCTATCGCCTTTCGTGCCCCACCTCGTGGTGCACCCTTCGGGTGATTGTTTTCCCCACTCCTCTTTAATATTTCCCTGCTACAGCTTCCGCCACTTCTACAACAAATTCCACACATACAACACGCACTTTATGCAGACGATCTCACTATTTGGACCACACGGGGTTCGATTGGGGAACAACAAGACGCCCTCCAAGAAGCCATTGACACCACCGGCAACTACCTTACAACCCGTGCCCTCAATTGTGCGCCAGAAACATTTGCCCTTCTTGTCTTCCAAAAACGCACGCAAGGCCGTAAACGACAACCCCTCCCAGACCCACAATTAAGCCTACATGGTACTCGCCGCCTAACCACCCCTACAATTCGTGTTCTGCGACTCACTATCCAATCAGACGGTGCGGGCATTTCTACTATTTATAAATTACAAGGAACGCTATTAAGAATCACAAACCTCATCAAACGCATTGCTAATCGTCGACAAGGACTGAAAGAACATGACCTCGTGCAACTCATTCAAGCCCTACTAATTAGCCGCATCACATACGGAATCCGTATTTGGCTCTCAAAAATAGTCAAAACCAAAAACTCTATATAATATTCTGGCAAGCCTATAAATTAACACTAGGGCTACCGCCGAAACTTCCAGTGCCAAATTACTACAGATGGGACTTCATAACACCTGGGACGAACTTCGAGAGGCCCACCATGTCAACCAGATCGAACGTCTCAAGCTCTCGCACACTGGCTGTCACCTCCTCCGTCGATCGGCTACCAACTAACTGTCACTCATCACCCCCGCCAACGCATACCTCTGGAACTGCGCGATTGCATCTCCGTGGCCCCAATACCCAAGAATATGCACCCCCTTCATAACCAGGGTCGCCGACAAGCCAGGATTCGAATGCTTCGCAAGATGCTTCAAGTCAAGCCACGAGACATCCGCGACGTTGACGCCGCCAAATATGCCGACAAGCCAGCCTTCCCAATTTCAGCAGTACACCGCCGAAGAATCGAACTGACTTCCGCAACAGTAATTGGCAACGACTCCACAACTGCAGGAGAAATTGCAATAGCCCTCGCAGCCACTACATCGCAAGACATTATCACCATAGTCACAGATTCGCACGCTGCCTGTCGCCATTACGCCGCCGGTCACATTGCTCCTTTAGCCCTCCGGAATGAGGCGGCTCATGGGGAATGAGGCGGCCCATGGTGTCGCCCGCGCTCATATCTACAGGGCGTTCCCTCCAACACTCCATCATCACCGTCGGAAGCATACCATTCTGTACCTCGAAAATTCAAAGACCTCCTCGAACACTACCACCTCATATTTCCCCCACCCCACGACAAGTTGACTGAGGAAGAAGCCACCGCCTACTGCCACCTTCAAACAAACACCTACCCTCACGGCACCCCCTCCACACCATCCACCCCACCTCTTACTCCGTTACCTGCAAATACTGTACCCAACCCTGCACACTCTACCATATGAATTGGGCGTGCTCCCACACACCATCCCTCCCCCCTATTCCCTCCCCCAACCAAGAGCAGTGGGAAGGCATGCTAGCCAGCCCGGACCCTGGCGATCAGCTTCGACTGGTTGAAAGGGCCCGCCTGGCAGCGACCGAAGAGGGACTTCTGGACTGAGAAGACCCCCCGTTGCCACTACTCCTGAACTAATATAGAAATAAAGTTTATTTCTCCTCCTCCTCCTTGAGTTGTTTCGAACACATTCGATGCTATTTTGTCAATAACAACGGCAGAATAATACAAAGTTGTAGGAAATGGTAGTTCCCGTTTCACTGATGTCCCACGATATGTGTGCTGAGCGCGATGGCGAAGGACAGTATACCCGGTTAAAACTTAAGAGCGGCAGCAGAAGTTGCCGCTGTCCCTCGTCACTGCAGACGGATGTCACTCCGCGCGGCGCACGTAGTGTGCTATTGGGAACATATTGAAAATAGCACGAACCGTTTTATGGATTTTTTTTTGTACTTTATATAACTATAAATCACTGCAGCGACGACAAAAAAACTACGTGAGAAAAGGCAGACGACATCACGCATGCACAGGAGTCTCCTTTCAGAACGCGCGCGCCTGTTGACATCCGGATTCGTCGCTTAGGTGGAGTGATACCGTACACAAGCTATTGCCGTTCTTAAATTGTTCCCGAGTATAGTGCCACAGGAATTTTGTTTTTTCGGGAACGGCACATCTACAATGAAATCTGCGAACGGCCTGGCGCGTGCATGTTTGGGTAATTTCTTGCCGAAGCATAGCCCTTCGGCAGTATTCTTTTCTGCTGAGGCAATTTCAAAGTAGGGATTATTTACAGGTGCTTGTATTTTTGCTCTGGCTGGTTGCTTTTCTCAGACCTATTGCAAAACAAGTTGATGTATAATGCAACATCTTGGTATTTACATGGATTCATAGAAACGTTCATGTAATTGAAGGTCTGGATCCGTCCTTCAAAAGTTGGCCTGTTAACGTTGGCGCCAGCCGTGTTTTAAAGAAAACAATTGAAATAATAATTCAAGAATAAATACACTTTAGGCTTTAGGCTCGTCGAAACAAGCAGCTTACGGAACATCAGATTACAGTTAGAAACGTCATCACAATTAACCCCACGGCAAACGTAAACACTTTGAAACCACCGGATAGGATGTATACGTGCAATTAAAACGTTAACTTGGGAACTGAAAATGTTTTTGAACAAACACTCGAACCACACGGTTGAACAGTTCTTTACTTTCGGCAGATATATTTAAGAAAGAGACATATGCCCCTATTGCATTGTTCAATGAAAGTTTTATAGAACAGGTTTGTGCTCATAAGCTGAAGTTTCCAAACCTTCTGAGCAATTTTATTTTTAAGTTTAAATATTGCAAGGCAGCGCGAAGCTGGTGTACACGTTCGAAAATGTATAGAGGCCTTCTGTATTGCTTTTTTTGCAGGGCGCTGGCACGGCGACACTGCTGGTTACTATATATCAAATTTATCACATGGTACGAACAATCACAAGCGGCAAAAGGCCTCCAAGGATGCCAGTATCTCTGGAGTTTTGCCCAAACAACTTCAGCAGTGGTGTTTTACCAGCAAACATCACATATACACCTGTGACACGGTAGGCATCTTCTCGCCATTCTAGCAGTGTATTTTAATTAAAAAATGCATTTATTTGTAATGTTATTTTCTCTATGGGGAATCATAGAACGCATAATCTAAAGTAACTACAGATGCTTGCGGCATGCTGGAATTAACGAGAGTTTAGCCCCTATTGGCTATCCCTGGGCCTAAGTCACAAAAAAAGCCCATGGGCTACAAATTGCTTCAGTGAAAAAACAAGAAAGGCAATGTCTTGAAGTCGCGCCAAATTTTATTTCCAAGTTGCAATTTTTGAAAAGTGCATCTAGTTATTCGCAAGTTACCTTTATTTATGTCTGCACTGCCGAAACACGAACAACACAGAGAAGACCATTACACCAGTGCTCACAGAAGGAAGTGGTCAAACAAGCGCTATTTGCCGTGTTTCTCAAGAGTTTTTGATGTTTTCATTGCGTGTTTTTGCTCCAAAGTCTGAAAAGCTGTTGAGAATGCACGAAACGCTTACACTGCAAGCTTTGTGCTGCCGTGGAGCAATGTTTGAAAGGTGGATCTGGCTATTCGCGGGTCTCCTATATTTATGTTCGCTCTGTCAGAACGGCCGCAACAAAGAGAAGACCATTACATTAGTGCTGTCAACAGGAAATCGTCAATCTAGGTCAATTCACCGTGTTTTTTTTTTCAATTCACCGTGAAGAGTTTTTTTCTCTTTTGATGGCGCGTTTTTGCTTCCAGGTGTCTAAACACTGTTGAGCATGCACAAAACCTTTATACTGCGATTATTTTGTAGCCGTGGAAGCTGTTCACGTAAATGTCAACAATGAGTAAACAGTTTGAGTTCGGCTTGCGAATCGTATCTGCTTTAAATTTTCCAGGTCAACCGAAGGGTTCTTCGTTTTCCGGTTGTCCGCTTTTTGGAGCAGCTTCTTCTGAATATTTGCGACAATTCTGATCGCAATATTTATAAGCGCTATTACAGGTAAAGTTTTCTTTTTAAGATTTCCATTTACTCTTGAGCGATTTGAGCCCCATCTTGACTGTAAACACTGCGCCAACCATGCAGTGTAACACTGCTAAACTGAATGCACTAGACCATTAAAACAACGAATACGGTCAGCGTTCTGTGAAGTTTACTATGTGAATACGATTGATTAATGCTGCCCCTACATCACGAACTACACTCTTGTTTACCCATAATTTAAAGCAGTCATAAACAGGGAGCTCAATGTTTATACTGTGTTATATGCCTAGACAGTTGAATGAATCATCGTGTGGTGGGTAGTTTTGAATACCTTCATTTCCGCAGGATAAAATTACCGTATAGGCCTGTATTGTTTGCCGGCTTTACAATTGCTTCAGCTGATATCAGGCTCGTAGGGGCAAATATTTGTATTTTGGTTCCGTTCACAATAAGATAGGTCAGCCAGAAGAAAACCTATTTCACTTCTTTATGTTGAAGGACGAATTTACCAGGTCGCACATTCCCGGTTTTGCATTGCATTCCAATAATGATTTGACCAATGTAGCAACCAGAGAAGAGATCGGCTGTTTTGTGCAGATTTCTGGCCAGGATAAGGAGTTTCTTTCCCCGATTACAACATATAAGTAGTACTTTGAGACACGAAAGGGCCCTTGGGCGTCTAACATATATTTTGGGAATGAAATAGGATATAAGTACTGCTACTGTAAAATTTGTGTTTTTCTCTCTTGACGTACATGCGGAAGGTGCAGTTTTCTTTTTAAATAGTGTTTGGCGGCAGCCATATATTTTAAATGGGGAGTCGTGGAAGCTGATAGTACCACTTTTCTTTTTATTTTCTTGGTTTTATGTTAGGTTACATTTTATGTGCTCTAGAAAGGATTTTTTTACTTAAAAACTGGTGCTCTGGCATATCGAATCAAGGGATATCTCAAAAGTGAGTAACAAAAATCAACTATCGTTTTGTTGAAACGACATTGATGAGGGAACGCGAAGACTTCTAAAATCTGGTTTAACACTAAACGAACCAACCCAGAAACAAGCACCTGTATCTTTTCGAGGTGGTTTACTGCACTGCGATTTTGTTTTCTGGTGCTTCACTGATGCGGGCACTCCATGGCTTTCCCCAGCGTTCCACCATTGACATCGTTTGAAAAAAGGTTGCATTTCCTGTGCAATATTGCCCATCCGCACACCCCTCACCAAATTAAGACTGCTTCGACCATGCCGGAATAGCACAATCGGATAGAGGTATGTTTCACGACGCGAGGACCCGGGTTCCATTCTGACCAAGGGAGGTGTTTTAATTTTTCTTCAGTTCACCCACGATCATCGTCATAGTCTGCGAAAGTTGGCGTTCTTGAAGTTAGTTTTGGGTTGGAGATAGATGGCTAAAGTGAGAGGCTGAAACCTTCGCTTTAAAAACAAGACGTCTCGGTAAGTAGTAGAAGGGAGAAAAGGCGTGTTGTTGTTTCGGCAGTGAGTTTTCTCTCAATGGGGGTCATAATACGCATGCTGATACATTGCGGTGAAAAACACTACACTTGTGCAACCAAGATGCCAATTTACGCATTTTGAATCTATTTATGCGCTTGCGAGATTTCCATTTTGTTCATTGCACTGGCTAAACAGATATCACGGTTGTGTGTAGCAACAAAATTATTTTCAGGTGAAATGAAAACACGGAAACAGCAACGCCACCTGTGCAGTGATGCGCTTGTGATTTTATGGCGAAAACTTTCTTGCAATAAGGTTACACATATGGGAGAGGTAAGCAATTGTGGGCCAGCCAATAATATTAGTAGAAAGTTACAGCTTTGTTTGTTTCCTTTTCCAGGAAGTCGGAGACGCAACATGCAAGAGAATATGCCCCAATGATGAAATTGAAAATACGAATCTCCTAATGCAGAATGTTGAGACAATAGCTTGAACCAACTGTTTTGTGGAAGTTACGGGAAGGAAACTGAAGATTTCAGAAATTATAAGACTTGGAGCATAAAAATGAATAAATAATCAAACTATGCAACACTCACGCTATTTTTGTCGGTTTGTTACAACCAGGGTGTCGAACCGGAATCGAACCGAACCGAGAACCGGAACTGAACCGGTATTTTTGCCGAAACTAAACCAGAACCCGAACCGGAACTGAACCGAAAAAAGAAATAATGGTTACCGGTTCATACCGAAACGGTTCGACCCTCCGTTGTTGATATTGCACAGTCAATGCAATTTAGGCCTTTTTCTTTCACGTACCATCAACTTCGTACCCACTCGCGCACTTTCCCCTCCAGACAATTGAACACTATCACCGTCTATATAACAACAGGAAAAATGAATGACCACCAATGTAGCAATAGTCTGTTGCTGCTGGAAGCGCGAGCGGAGTGCCAGCTGAGCAAACGAAATGCCATTCTCCGCAGCTTGCAAGGGATATAAAACGACTTTGCCCTTCCCTAGCTGCAACTTTAGTGGAGCAATCAGGCTGCAGGAGTGCTCCAGTGCGCATCAGCGAAAGCCCGATGTGTGCAAACGTTTTGCATATCATTATTTGTTTAAAAGGTCCGACACCTGCAAATTGTTAATACTTGGCAAATGTGACCACAGGAGCTGCTCAGTGGCTAAGCCCTTTGCTGCTGACCACAGGTGGCCTCGAACTCCCTTCCCCACGACCGTTTTTCTGAAGTAGATGGAAATCGAGAACGTCCGTGTATGGAGATTTTGATCCACGTTTAATATCACCAGCTGGTTAAAATAAGTCTGCCGGCCTACAACATAAGCTGCGCCTCGGAGCAGAGATATAGCACGGGGCATCAAATGCGCCAGTTTTTTTTAAATGTGTTGACACGGAAAACAACAAAAAAGAAAAGGCGAGTCCCGTTGTTTTAAAATATTACACAAAAAGTAAGTAAAGCTGAATAATTAAAAAAAGCATTAAAATGTGGATATTGCTCTATACTTTTCTTTGCCCTGCCTTTTACAACCAAACGTGTCATCAATGCAAAGGAAGTGAGTTCCGTGGTCAGTTTTTGAGGACCGTACAGTGGACAAGTTCCGTTTTTTACAGACACAAATAACAACAGATATGTCACGGAAAACTGTCAACGTGCGCACCTAATCCCTTGGAAAGAAACTGCAGCCCTCCACCTTGTCTTCGAAGCACAAACAGTAATAAAGCATATGACTCGTGCAGAAAGGCGGGCCGCTACCTCACACTGTCCCATTTCCCCAGCAATCATCTTTTTGCTTGTTCTGCAGTTCTGCCTCTTTCATATCTGCGTTTTTGAAGGTGCACTTGCACTGACTGCCCAACTCGCTACATTACTTCTACTTCTACTCGTTCCAGAGGGGAGTTCTGATGTGGAAGAATTAAAGGCCGTCTGCCCAGAAACATCCCATCTCATGCTCCGCGCGTCAAATTTCCCTTTCATTTTGTAACCGAATATTCTGTTATAACATTCCTCAATATCGTACACGCAACGATGGTTGCGGGTCAGGCGGTACAATGACATACTGATTGTAATGCACACATCCGGTATAGCTGTCGGAGAAGAAATTGCAGTGGTCAGAGCAATAATGCAGTGACTGAGCGTTAACTAAAGCTTACTTTTTGCCCGTTCTGAGCGTTAACTAAAGCTTAACAAAAGTGTGGCTAACACATTCGATAAGGTGACAGCTAACAAATTATTCAGGGTCACGAAATATTTTAATTCATTGGTTGTATTTATGTGCCTGTTGTAGGATTTTTCTGTATTGTTAAAAATATAAAAAATGTGCGCCATTGGTGTTAAGCGCTGGTATTTGAACGCGCCAGTATGCAGGCCTAAATTTAAGACTTCAAGGTTAGCGTGATGGGCGATTCCATAGCGACGATTGCGAATTCAACAAAAAAAGGAAAGATCAGAGAATATCTCAGCGCCTTCAGAGTAGGAGGGTGTCATTAACAACGTAGGGGGAAAATGTTGGGGGAAGCCACAAAGGGCTTCGATTTGGGTGGCCAAGCTAGACTAGACGCGGAATTATGGACTGTAGTGGCGAGCAGCTTAGTTTTAACACGAGCAGGAAACATCAAGGTAAACTTTGAAGGAAAGAGGTTTAGCGAGGAGGTGGCTTGTATGTGCTCATGTAAAATCAGCAGTGCTCATGTAAAATCATTTTCATCATTTTATGGGCTACACGAAACGTTTCTGGGCCCCAAAGAGTTTAATGTAACATCTTGACGCTTAACGGTCGCCAAAATTGTTTTTATAGTGGAAAAAAAGGTGCTTTCTTCTGCTCTCTGAAACAAAACCTTTCAACATCGTTGAAAAGGTAATCTTGCACTTTTAATTTTTGTCCCCCCCCCTCCCTTTAGGCACGGCCTAGAAAATTTTCAGAAAGGCTGTACCCTCTTAGAAGGATTGCCTCTGGCCACTATGCAGCACAGAATGCCGGGGTGTTTGGGCATCTGCTGCTGGACTACAGCAAAGGCAAAGGACAATGTCGGCACATATGTGATGCTGTACCGTCGCTCTGTGACTGGAATCCTAAAGGGGGTAGGGCAGTACCATCCTTGCTGCTCGTTTGTCCTTGAGGTGTTGGCGATACTGTTCCCGTTCAGTCACGTTGCCCCGCTTTCCCTGCATGATGTTTGTTATTCTCTGGTGCACTGCGGTCAGCGGTAAATTTTGGTGTGGTTCGTATCTTGCGGTTCGTTGTGATTCGTATCTTGCTTGTAACGAGTACTTAAAGGTACGAAACGTGGGAGCTGGCGAGCAATACTTTCGAATATGGGTCACAATGACGAAGGTCTCGTCGTATTTTATAACGAAGCAGGGGCGGTATTCCCGTGTTTTGTCCCTTTTGTGTCCCTTTCAAAAGTGTCCCTTTTGAGCGAGCCCTGATTGGCTAAAAGCGAACACCCGGATGAGACGCCATGGAAGCACGGCGGAGCTATGAGCCGTGGCTACTCGGAGCAGACGATTTGGGGTAGACGATTTTTCGTCGCCTTATTGTTGGTTCGCTCGCAGTACAATAAACACATAAAAGATACTCTTATACGGTTTCAGTTCTTTAAAATGCGTTTGAAAGAACAGTTACGGTATTTGAATCAAAGGCCCACTGCTTAAGCGGAAGTACGTCACGATGAAAGGGACGCAAAAGGGACGTTTTCAAAACGGACAGTTACAAGAATAGCGCCCCAGAAGTCGTTCTCCAGCTCCATAATGACACTGATCACAGGTACTTTCCTGTCAAATTCTGCCTTCTGGTTCCCTCCTCCAGGACGAAGCCTTGGGGGATCGGGATGTTTCAGTGCGACAGGGAAGTGCGTGAAGTGCCACTAAGCATTTTAACAGGTTCTATAATGGTATCCACTGCGGTGCCACAGTGTCCGTAAAATCTTGCGGTGGCGCCAAACGAGAAGATTTTATTTCTGCCCGTGTTGCCAGCTTGTACGATAATTGTCGTATTTTCTGGAAACTGCGGGGAGCACCAAAAAAAATGCAATGTATACTTTGAAGTTACGCACAAAATGGTTACGCATCTAAAATGCCACATTGGCCTGCTTTTGCAACGATTAGAAGTAGCACGTTGTGATAGTAATATTGTGCGCAATACTGAATATGAAAAAAAAATGTCACAGCTGCGAATAATTTTGTCAACGCCATAAAATCCGCCGTCAGTTTTAAGGGTCCCACAAATTTATTTCTAGAATGACCACCCTCCGAACTGTACGATATTAAGAATAGGGCTATGTAAATACATCCACAGAATCAAAGCCAGACAAACGGCATCTTCGAGTAAACCCGAACAGCTTGCCAAAAAAGTAGGGCAAGCCGGCAAAATTATTCTGCAGATCGTAGATTTCCCTTCCGGGTTTAAGCGACTCTGTTAATTTCAGTAGCTTCACTTCATGAATGAAAACCGCCCAGCAACTAGGTGTATTTTAGTGTACCTAGTTTCAATTTATTGTTTGTTTCCTTGCCAGGCACGAATTCCGCAGAGCCTACTAAAATACCCGCATGGACGTCAAAAAAATAGGACCTTGAACTCCCGCTCGGTGATCGCATAATTCCTTGCGGTCGACGTGAGGAACCTTTTTGGTGGTAATATGCCACGTGGTCTAAAGAAAATCGCGTATCTAAAGGTACAGAGCGGCACCGTGTCTCACGGTGGAACGTAAGACGGGAGGGGTCCTGGGGTTCGTAGAGGCACCGATGGAGGTCGTTGGGTCTCCCACGGTAGAGGCCTGTTTGTTCCTCGTAGGTGTCGACTTCTCGCCGATTCTTTTGAAGGGCAAGTCCATATTAGACGATTAGCATCACGCACCTTTTTCCGCAGGAGCTATGACGTGAGGGAATGCCAGGGGTAAGCCAAAATGTTTTTACAAATATCCCCATGGAGTCGCAGGAGGACGCCCCTGAACCACGCCTGCTTCCGCCCATCTAAACAAAGGTGGATTGGCAGAGATAAAACTTGCATACGACCGTTTGTTTAGTTACAAGAAATTTTAGCGGTTGAAATGCCATTTTACGTGTGTGTCTGGGTAAAAGGGAATCTGACTCGGATGCTCTGACGGAGTGGTGAGCCGGTGGCGGTGAAGTATGTCTTGCCGACACTGCTGTACGGCAGGCTTCCGTGGCACTACTACGGCGCGCCTGGATAAAGAAGAAGAAAACGCTGAGTGGCAATAAGCTGTGTTTGCTGTAGCTGTAGTTACCGTCTGTTCGCCTCTGCTTACACCAGTAAAAGTCGTATTAAACAATGGAGAGAATAGGAGTCATCTCTCAAGTCTAAGAGCCAACCGAACGGTGCGCGCCAATGTTGGTCGTGCCGAAGCCCTCAGGAGACGTGCGAATTTCCGTTGACTTCACAGAGATTAGCTGCTTTGTTCAACGAGAATGGCATCCGATCCATCTGTTGAACACACTTGGACTTCTGCCTGGGGCGAAAGTATCTTCAAAGCTGGACGCCAAAATCAGGATTCTGAGAGATTCAGCTGTCGGAAGAGAGCAAAGAGGTTGCGACGTTCAGAACGCCATTTGGAAGGTTCCAGTTCAACCGACTACTATTTGGTATCCCCTCTGTGCCAGAACTGTTTCAAAGGCAGATGGCTACCATCCTTCAATCTATGAGACGTGTCATTTGTCCTAAGGAGGACATCCTTGTATGGGGAGCCCCTCAAGAAGAGCACAGCGAGTCTCTTCGTGAAGTACTGCAGAGGCTCGCGGAAGCTGGCGTCACACTCAACGAGAGCAAATGCACGTTCACCTGAACTGACATACTTGGGACACAGGATTGGACAGCAAGGTGTCAGGCCTGATGAGTCCAACATTACAGCTGTTACGGAAATGACACCACCACAAACGGAACAGAGTAGTAGTAGTAGTAGTAGTATGAAACTTTAATGAGCCTTATAAAGTAGGAGTGGTTCCCTAGTCCGGGAATCCAAGTGACGACCGGGCGACCGACGCCCTAGATGCCAGTAGTTGCTGGACGTCGGTCGCCCGGTCAGAGCTACAAAGGATACTTGGCATGGTGACATATCTTGCTCGGTTCGTTCCAAATCTCGCAGACATCCTGCAGCTCCTCACGCTGCTGCTGTCGAATAAACAGGAGTTTGTGTGGGGTGCGCCGCAACAAGTAGCGTTCGACACGCCGAAGCTTTTGTCTATATAGTAGACCAGTTGTTGCCGTCTACGACCCCGCAAAAGAGACAAAAGTCACGGCAGATTCTTCCTCTTTCCGACTTGGCGCCGTTCTTCGCCAGCGGCAAACAAAAGGGAACTATGCAGTAATCGCTTACGCATCTCGACTTTTGACAGACACTGAAAAGCGGTACGCACTGATCGAAAAAGAGGCACTTGCACTTGTGTAAGGCTGGAAGAAATTCTCCGGCCATCTCGTTGGCAAGCAATTTCTCCTAGAAACTGACCACAATCCTCTCGTGCCTATTTTCAACTCGAACAATCTTGATGACCTCACTCCAAGGCTACAGAGACTTCGCATGCGCATGATGCGTGACAGTTACATTGTGGCCTACGTACCTTGCAAGAAGCTTTTAGCTTCCGATGCTCTCTCTCTCTCACCGCTCCGATCGACCGTCCCATCCGTAGTATCCTGTGAACTGGTTGAGAAAATAGATGCCTTTGTCGGGCAGCTCACCGCAAATGTTCCAATCAAGCCAGCCTGTCTCCGGCTGCTTCGGAATAGTCAGAAAGTTGACCAACTGTGCTGTCAACTGCGGAAATTCTGCAGCAAAGAATGGCCTTCTCAGCTAGCCCGACAACAAGAGGTGAAGCCATTCTATCAATTTCGCCAACAACGAAATGTTGAAAATGACCTCCTCTTGCGTGTAACAAGAGTATTAGTTCCAAACGCCTGCCAGCCTCACATTTTGCGCCTGCTGCTACACGGAGGACATTTCGAAATATCAAAAAAACATGCAAATGCCAACGATACGGTTTAGTGGCCATGCATATCAAAGGAGATCGAACAAACTGTCCGTAGTTGTCCGAAATGCGTGGAGACTAGTATAAACCGGAAAATGCCGCTTCAACCTACACCTTTCCCGGAAATGCCCTGGCAGCGGGTGTCTAGGGACCTGTTCAACCAAAGCACCAAATGGTGGTTGATCATCGTTCGCCTCCAGGTACCCCGAAATCGCGGTGTTGAACAAGCTTACTGCAGCTAAAGGTGATGAACCATTGCAAGTCAGTCTTTGCACGCCATGGGATTCCTGGGGTAGTTGTTTCAGCCAAGGGCCCGCTGTTTTCCCGCGTAAGAGGATCTGAGCTTGCAGACTTTGCGCGAGACTAAGGTTTTCAACACATAACCTCCAGTTCCCACTACCCACAGAACAATGGAATGGCGGAAGCTGACGTCAAGATCATCAAGACACATGTCTCCAAGACGAAGGATTCCTATATTACCTTGTTGGCCTACAGGACTACACCATTAAAGAATGAATACAGCCTTCCAAGCTTCTCATGGGTCGCCGCTTGCGCACCAAGCTCTCTCTGGCAACCAGAGCATTACTTCCTGCAACTCCCGACCCCCTCGCAGTCCGGAAATTCTAAACAGCAAGCTGGGAGAACTAACGTGAATATTACAACAGTCGTCACGTTGTCCTGGATATAGTTGATCTTCTGAACGGCGAAGAAGTTTGGGTGAGCGACATACATAAGAAAGGGTAGTGGACGCCGCCTCTAGACCAAGGTCTTACATAGAGAACACCGGGGATAGCATTGTGCGTCGCAACCGCACTCGCTTGGTACCGTTCCCAGAATGCAATAGTTTACGCCACCTGCGGAGCAAGCACAAGCAGAAGCCGGTGCAGTGACGCAGTGCCAAGGCACATCCACACCCGAAGCGGTCACTGCAGCATCCCGCCGAAAAACTACATAGCCTCTTTTCTTGCGGAAGGAGAACCTACATAGCCTGTTTTCTTTCGGATGGAGATATTGTACGGCCGGCCACCGCGGCGCTGCTCCCGGGTGCCTGGAGAAAGAAGAACAAAACGCTGAGTGGTAATAAGCCGTGATCTTTGTACTTGGAGTTACCCGTCTGTTCGCCTCTACGTACACCTGCCAAACTCGTATTAAACAGCCACCTCCTTGTTCTCGCCCTAACTTCTTCTGCTACACTTTTTCTACCCCCTTCCCCTCTCTATCATCTATTACCTCTCCATTTATCGCGCTTCCTCTCCTAGCGTTCCTCCCCCAGCTACCACCCTCCTCTCTACCTCTTTTTTATCACGGCTCTAAGGGTCACTACCCCTGTGCCAGGAGCTAAATCCCCTGCGAGACTTCCAGAAGCCCAGATTCGCCCAGAAGCGGCTGCCCTTATAGGCCTGGAACTGCCGTGACAGCTCCTGGTCTAGACAGGTGGCTTGGTCTTTCCAACAGACGGACGAGGCGCTAAACCCTGCACTGTCCCGGCAGGAGCAGAACACCTGCAATGCCGGCTGCCTGTTCCCTCCCATCTGTACAGCGGCCGCTGACAAGGAAATGCAATACACAAACATTAAGTAGGCACTGGAGCAGGGTGGCTGATAGGGCGAGCTGGTGAACCTGCGTGATGGGAAAGAGCGCGAAACCATGAGGACGAGAGAACCGCGCCTGTCTTGTGCCTGTCCTGCTTGTTTTTCACCTAACAATTCCCCCCGAAGTTTCGTTGTTTATCATCACGTAGTAGCAACTCGGTGTGATGATATGCCCTCCTCGCGGGTAATTCAGTATTGATTTCAAGTACGTAGAATGAGATGTACAGGGCGTTCACCGAAAAGGCGGCTTGGAGGCAAGATTCAATTTTGTCGATCTGTTCCCGCACAGACAATAGCTGGCCAAAACTAATGCCATCAGGCCCTCCCTCTCTCTGAATTTCGTCGACGCGCCTTTTATCAACGCAAATAAATTTCGATGCTTGACTTCACTTTCGTTGCTGGGAATTCGAGATTTACGGGACGTCGGCGCTGCGGTTCTCTGGGGCCCCCGCTGCCCCTCTCTGGCCGTGCGGGTCCATGAGGCGAAAGGACGCGCGCTTTGACTGGTGCGCTTCCATCCCGGTGAGACTGTCGCATTCTGTGGCGTGGCTTCGGGAACCTGCGCCTGCGACACATCACCGGATGGACGACAAGGATCCACTTCGGAAAGCTCCGCTGTCAGAAGTATTCCCGCCGAACGTGGCTATAGCACTTGGGGTGCACAGAAAAAGCTAGGATTGCCCCCAGACCCAATATCCGAGAGTTGCTGGCCACCAATGACAGCTGTGCCACCATTTTTACGAAAGTTAAGCTTTTAAGTTTAGCCTTATCAGCCCCCTTTCAATACCACTCGGGCCTCTCTTTTTGTTTTATTAGCCACGCTGGATGCCACCTGTTTTTGCCGTCAAGCAGGTACCGCCTGCTTCAAGGCTGCATGAACTTGGGCGCTCGTTTGTTAGCATTTTGTGCTCGCTTGCAAGTCGTCGCGAGTGCTTCCAGATAAAGAAAACAGCTTTTTAGCGTTGCCGTTCTCCAAAAGTTTCGCTGAAGTCAAATATTAAAGACTGCCGTCTTTAATATTCGGCTACGACTATACTGTAAGACCGAGCCTTAACTCTGAGTGACTGTGAACATACGGTGACTAGACAATAACAGCGCCTTTTCATACATGAATCACTCTGTAGAGTAGGCTGTGAACGAGTACGTTTTATTACAAGTAACACCAGAATTAAGTGTTTATAGAGCAACTTTTAATTCGTCTGAATAACATCATCATTCAGAATAGACAAACCACCAAGCTTAAGAGATCACAGGAAATAGTCGTGTGCTTTTTAATTCATACACTGAAATTAAAGAGCTCCGATTGAACAGTGTAAGCATGCTAGAAACAAAACAGCTGGGTTCGCAAAACACAGTTCAGGACCGAATCGTTAATATGTATGGCAAATCCACATCCGCGGAATCAAATGAACAGACAGTTTGGTCTCGCCGTAACAATGGCGTCTTGACAACTCTTCAGGCATTGTCGATGGCTTTACGGGCGGAAATTACCCGAGCAAAGTCCGTCTCGCAAGCGGTTGGTGCCAGGTTGCCAGTTATGTTGAACAAGACCCAGGCCATGCTGCTGCGAAACATCTTCTCGTTCACGTAAGCATATATTCGTGTGATCTAATAAGCACAAAAATAGGACGAAAAAAACAGAAAGCTCATTAGGCGAGCGCGATTTGAATTGTATTACAATGTATCAAAATATTTTTCACGGCATTTAAGCACCAAAATCACGCTGTAGTTCATACGATTCACAACTAGCAGTGAACGTGTTTTGGATAGAGTAATTTTTTTTTACTAAAAACAATCTGAACTCCCCAAAAGAACTTGAGGCGAAAGCTAAGTGAAGAGTCGTTCCAGTGATCATCAGACATACAAATTGACAACTCTTTACAGTTATCCAGTGTAACCCCTTCCACCCACCTCTGTTACTCAGGTTTTCTTTTAGGCGCTGAGTACCTTAGGAGCGAACAATGTCCGTCCGCGTCTGTGCGCCTAGCAAAAAATCACACGGGCACCGGCAGGATTCGAGGCTGTGTCTGGTAGACCACACAGAGATATTATCAGCCGTCTTACCCATTGGGCTACGACCGTGAGTTCGTACCCGAGAGTCAAATTGCTTACTCTCTCGCCTGTAACGGTGCGGTCTACCTTAGGACCTCCCAATGTCTGTCCGCGTCCATCCGTGTGCACTCCACCATCCAGCGAAAATCAAGCGAAATTTGATTTGAGCCATGAGTTGCAGTTTCATTTAGGAAATAATCAAGGAGTAACTCACGGCTCAAATTGAATTACGGTCGGAGCGCAACTCGGATGTCATTTCGAGTCCCCGTACTCTTTACCCTCGCCATCATCCACGGAGTGGAAATGCTGCAATTTTTTTGTCTGAGCCAACGCCTCTCAGCGCCCGACGGGTTAACTGCTGCTATGTAGGATAAGATTAGAGCAGCCACAAAACATGTATGCACATTTTCACGAAATTCACGAGGTGTTGAGACAGCTGTAAAGGGAATGACCTAAGGGAGAAAGCGCTCGCGTTGGCTGTAGCTTACTAGCACAGCTAATAATTCGTCAGCAATGACGACCTTCCGCGAAGTAGGTGCTTACGAGTCCTGCCAACACCGAAATGAGTCGTTGCATAAAATTACGAACTTAACTGTAGTAGTGCTGTAGCACGCGTGTAGTGATCGCCGTCGAAGGTAACCGCCCCTATTAGACTCAACGATCGATGAAACCGCGGATCCACTACGGCTACTAGGAATCATGGCGTTTGTTGTTCGAGAAGTAGCGAGGAGTCTCCACCTATAATATCTGAGTAATATGTCGCTTGAAATAACCTGAACCGAGAAGATTGTGTGTAGGGATTGGTAAGCGTAGGAACAGACAGACAGACAATGAACTTTATTGTAAGCGTAGGAAGCTATTAAAAAAATCCCGGGCCACCTTCAGCAACGTGAAACCTGGGGAGGGGTGAAAAATGCAATGTGTATTATTGGCGCCTTGGTATTTTTTTCCAACGGAGATGGAACCTTTGCGGGCCTAGAGGTATACAGCTTTGCTGTAAAAATCTCTTGTCTTCGAAGCACGAAGCTCTCTACCGCGCGGCGTAAACGAGCGCCGCGATGTCTTTTTAGTACACGTTACGTTCTAGCGCGTCGTGTAAACAAGATTCCTGGTGTTTAAGTACCATGGCAACATAAGACGACGACAACAGGAGACGTCAACAGCCCCAGCCACTAAGGAGCTTCGCCCCTAAAACGCACCATGTGTTACCACCAGTTTTGTGGGCATAAACACTGTTCCGTCATGCAGCTTGTGTTGAGTCTCCTTTCAACAAATCAAAATTTATTGATTCAAATCTTCAAAATCGTCAATTCCTGTCCCCACTCCACCAGCCCACCCTCTTTCCAACCACGGAGCACTGGGAGACTGAGGTGACCAGACTTGCCGCGACCATACCTGACAAGACTTGATTTTTGGGGCCATAGACTCGGCTCAGTCATGAGGCATCCTGGAATAGCGACGTGTCACTGTCCCCTTTCTCCTTTTGCTCTGAAAGTTTCCCACTATTACTACTACTACTAGAACTACTACGTGTTTTACGACCGGAGAGATCACACATGCAAGATATAGTTACACTGGAAAGACTTCCCGAGTGGGTTTCATAATTTGTATTGAAAAGTGACATTTTCTGACCGATGAAATTGTGCAGAAAGATAGACAGTAAATGGAAGTACCTTGTCATTAATAGATTTTGCTGTCTCGAAAGCGTATACAAGTTTGCTAGCAGGGTCATGAAGGAAGCTGCAGAAACATTGGACGCTGTAGCCAACGTCTATTCCTTTCTGTGTATTGTATATCTCTGTCTGGCAGGCCTGGAAGGAACAAAAAAAATAAGTCCGTAGTGCAGGAAATCTCCGTGAAATAGCTGAGGGTTATATTGTTTGCATAACTTCAAGAACCACAGTGGCAAATACACGCAAACAAGGGCCACTAAACGCTGGAGGAATATCGCGGTAGTTGGGTCACAAAACATACGAGAAAGCATTTTGTAGAGAGTAAGAGCGTTTTTTAAGTAAAGCTTTTCACAGTATCCCTAGTGGCATCCTTGCGAGATGAGAGCGCGAAAGAATTCTTTGGGTACGTTTGTCAACTAATCTTCTGCTAATGGGTTTGTTTTCCCCACGACCGGCCTTATAGATAGCGACCTGCCCATGCTAGCCGATTCCGAGTTGTTATTGCTTGTTTATTTTTTCTAGTTCTTTCCCGTGCCACTGCACCGGCGGGCGCTGCATTTAATCCCCATTTCTCCGCTGCATACGCGTTCGCTCAGTCAGCCATATATGCTATCTTGCCCTTTTCCTGGTCCGTTGCGCTCAGTCTTCGCCGATTCACACTAGGGCAAGTGCACGCCTTCTGTGGGTTCGGCGGTGTGGGGAAATAAAAGTTTCCTAACGCGAAATTGTTACCTGAATGGGCTGGACGAAGCACGCACCCGGCCGGCGCCCACCAAACGTGCACCCACTCGAATATCGTAAGCAAAAAAAAGTGTGCATAGCTGCTAACCCTATGCCAACGCGTGCCATGGTGCTCCACGAGTGGGATAGCGCTCGTACATCCGAAAGAATACCCCCCCAAAAAAAAAATTTATTCAGAGTTTTCTGTTCTATAGCACGGATCAGAGAAAATGGACTGGAAGACGCACTTTGCGCGCAGCTTGATATAGTTCATCAACAGAAAAAGTAAAAACAAGACGACACACTCCGCTGGGTCAATTTCTATTGGCTTACCCCACATAGCACGAGTATAACAAAAAAAAAACTTGGGAAGATTTTTCTTTCTTTTTTAGGAATCGGTAAACCACAAAAGTGAAATATGCAGCGAAATCTGCAGCTGAGTATTATTTGCGGGTCGGCGGCTGTATTGTGGGTGTTCTTGGCGAGCGACGTCCTGCTGGCGGGTCGCTTCGCGAAAGGTGTATTGGCGTCATTTCCGTAACGGGTATCACGTCGATGAAATGTTGGTGTAGCCCGGCATAAAAAACTTTCGTGCTAACATATAAAACCCTGAAAACGAACCGGAAGTACAACGTTCTCTTTAGTACTAAAGGTTGCTTCGCCGCAAGAAGACCTGCGCGCAGAGTACACTTTTTACATGCCGCTTGCTTCGTTGTACTAGCGTCACTTCCGTGGCGAATATGACGTAAGTGAAATCTTCGTGAATCCCGCAATAAACCACGTTCGTGTTAAAGACGATCGGGCTTCAGAAATTTTTACCGCAGTCTCGGTTGGCCCTCAGCTTCTGTGAAGGCAGTGTAGCAGCATCAAGAATGGTGATTCTTGAAAAAGAAGCTGCAGTGAGTTTAATGCCGAGGTTGTAAGTTACTTGGGCAGGAGGCTCGGCAACAAACCTAAAGAGCATTCTGAAAGATCCTGCAACTTTCTTGCATCGTACTTTCAGTGAACATACCGGACGTGATTGTTGCCTGCCGCTGAGCACAACCGGCAGCCGCACAGTAAAGGCAATTTCTTGTTACCACGTTTCCACCGCTTAGGTACGGCGGCCGTAGTACAAAGAGCTATCTCGAAGATAACTGCTCTTATCGCCACAGCTTCAAACTAATGTACGCTAGAGGGGGCACTGGCCTAGTGTCTATGCGAACCACCGATTGTCTGCTTCAACCCCATGAAGGCGGCCATGACTGAAGGATGCCTGATTTTCGAACTTGGCTTGACCCAGGCGTCATCTTGGCTTGACTTAAAGTACTATTTTGAGTTTGAAAAGCTATAACTAATGTTTATTAGGGTATAAATCATTAGTGAGGTAAAGAGCTTGTACCTAATGGTAATTTTAAATTGAAGTTTACAATTATTTTTTTTGTAAGGCGTGAAGAGATTTTTAACTGTATACAGGGCTGAGTTTAGCGGAGCCGGCGATTTGGCGGCAAAACATTTTTTTGCCTGCGAGTTGACGATAGCTTGCGGCTGTAGAAGGGCCACTGTACTGCGTTTAATTCGTTCTGAAAGTCTACAAGCAGGGGAGTGAGGCGTCATGTAACTCCAAATAAGTATACACAGTTGTTCATTTCCACATATCAGTGCAGCTGTGGTCGTCTTACACGACGTGCGGTCGACATGCTGACAAGTGAAAGGGCTTGGGGATAGGTTGACCGCAGCCTAACATATAAAAATAGCAAAAACAATCTCGTTCATTCACTCAACATTTTGACGCTCAGTGGCAGATGCTCGTTTACTTCGGTGCCTCAAAGAAGTTGCTCGTTTACTTCGGTGCCTAGGCGATTGGCTTTCACCACATGAATGCAAGTTAAAACTGACATCATGCGTTGTGGCTGCGGTGCTTTGTTTATGCACATGTGATATCTGCGCAAATAATGGACTGAAAAATGTCAAGCTTTCCTCTCCTGTCTTGCACTGCTAGTACGGCTCAAAAGATTCTGTTCAATGGAGTAGAAGGCTGCCTCCCCCTCTGGCTGTTATGAAGTTGCAGATTGCATCCACCCACTGCTGTTCGCTATGGCTGTGTATTGCCACACGGTGCCCACATACAGATCTTGGATCCTATTTTGAATATTTTCAGCCGTAGATATGCTATTTGCTATTGTAAATGCTGCGGCAGGAGTTTTCGGCACCGACCGCTTTCTTCTTGCAGTCTATGAATTTTCTGCCATTGTGCCTGGGATGAAGCCACCACCCTCAGCACTCGCTCGAGTAGCCTACGCGGCATCCATGTCAGATAGGCGGTGACTGAGGTGCAGAGAAGCGAACGTTTTGACGTAGGGCAGGAGACCTCGGTTTTGGGTTTGTTGTCCCGTTCTGCCGAACGGGGATGGTGAACTTCAGCAAGCGTGGGTCCAATGCTCCTCCGTGCATCCAGCCATCGAATGTGTAGGTATAATGGACACCAGGCCTGAAGCGTTTTGCGGCCAGGACGTTGTCGCGACCATTCAGAACATCGCCGCCATCTTGAGGGAACGCCGTATTATGTCAGTGACCACCTTACACGTACGAATTTGGGGTGGAAACTTTTATCCATCCGAACAGAAACAGGAAGGCGTTAAATGAATGAAGTTCTGTGCCATCTTTAGGCACACTGGAAGAAGGCGCCGATAGCAGCGCTGGAGGAGTTCGAAAATATCCGATGACGTTGTGCCGTTTATTTCAAGGACGCGGGTTCGATTCTTGGCCCCGGCCGCTGCTTCTCTGACGGAGGCAAAAAGTAAAAACGCCCATGTGCTCGAGATTTCGGCGCACTTCACTTCACGCCCTTTTTGCACGGCAGAGACTAAGTTTTAGCGTGTAACAAAAAGAGACAAAGGTCGCTACCTCAAGTTTACCTTGCTCCCCACGTTACTACATGGTGCTTGAAGGTTGTGCTCGAGATCTCAGGAGTAAGTATTCAATACGGCCTAGGTATGGTACCACGGAACGAAAAGTCGGCTGGCATGAGGGGGAAGGCGAGTGCCCCTGACCGTCTTTCTTTTAAGACGCGGGGCTTAATTTTAATCTGTTGATTGAATACTTGGAATATTTGGTTAAGTTTGCAATAACATTGCTATTTTTATTATCGTCACAAAGCAGTCTTTTCAATGAACAAATGCCGCATTTTGTTGTGATGGCCTTTCTTAAATGGTTGGCTTCATGGGGCAAGCAGGAGCACCGCACACTTCTTCCTTAAGGGACGTACCACAGAAAATCTGGCTACTAACTGTAGGCCACAGCTGACTGCGGTCCTCATTGGGTGACATTGTTGAAGGCCTTTTGTGCTTTCCCATTTTGCCGAGAAAAATCAAGCAGGCCGGATTTTCTTTACGGAATGGTGTTTACCTCAACTCTAAGACGAAGACTTTGCCTTCACTCTACGCGTGGTTTTATAGCCAACGTCATTAAACTCTTTCCACAAACTGACAACGTGTGGCCTACGCCATGACCCTCTCTCGTAGTTGTGAACGTTACTCCCCTCATCTCCACCGAACCCCAACCATCGTTCCACGACGATAATCAGGACGGTGGGTTTTTGATAATGACGTCAATATCCCTCTTAGCACACACGTTGTATTCCACGCGTAGAATTATGGAGTAGTCATGTTCCCTCTCTGCAGATCCCCAAACCTCGTGAAAGCGAAAGGGGTGGTCATGGTGGGGTTTTGAAATCACGATGTCGTCTTTCTCCGCTAGCCTATTAAGTATGCTGAATTACCACACATACGGCCTCTATGTCCAGCACTAATTATCGCTATACTGACCGTGCTGATGACGGTGGGTATTTGATAACTGCCATGCAATCTTGCGTCTGTAACGTGTGTAGTGTACATCCAAGTAACGACTATTCATCCTTTATTCATTATGAGGTTGAACGCGCCGATGCTACACAGGCGATGAGGCATGTATTTTAGTGGAGGGCTGCCGATTTAATTTGACGACTTCGGGTTCTTAACGTGCGCCGAAATCTCGAATACACGGGCGTTGCGACCCAAATCAGAAAAGCGGCCGCCGCGGCCGCAGCACTAACCCAGGTCCTTCGGCGTAGGAGCACAACGCCTTAGCCATGCACTAAGCCACGTGGCGGGCACTAGTCATCCTGCCTCTCTTCAGAATCCCAACATTCGGGATGACGGCGGTGACGATTGCAGTGGGCTTTTGGGTTTCGATAGTGGCGAAGAAACATACTCATGATGCAAGTGATGCATTTGGACTTGTTTTGTAGGCATGACGTACATACACCAACAATCACCCTTATCGTGGTTCTCTGAATTGTTTTTCAGTGACGAAAAAGATGTTAATAACGATACGTTATCATGTACTAAATAATATTAATGGTTTTTATAAGCAGACAAGTGTTACGGGGGCTGCGATGAGGTCAGGCTTTGCTTACGTCTTCAAATCCTTCTTCGGCCACATGTGCGGCGGTCTTTCCAGTTGGCACATTGAGAAGAACACTTCCGCCGCTGTCCGAGACATTTTCGAACTTGTAGGAAGACATTGTTATTGACATCGCGAACGTCGCCTTAAGAGGCTGAATGCTTGCGACGAGTTCTAGCACCTGAAACTGCAAACAAAAGCAGACAAAACCACTGGGGCTTAAGTTTACGAATTCCTTATTGCGTTTGTTGCTTATTTTTAGAACACATCATTCTAATTTTGGCCCTAAAAGGCAGGTGCTTTCTTTGCGCACCTTTGAGGATTTTGATCAGTAATAGGAGGAAAGTGCTGGTTTTGTTGAGGTTGTCTGACTTTTCCCGCAAGCCGTTGTGATTAGGTTAATTGTGTCCTATAAGTTCGATTGATTGATTGTAGGGTTTAACGCAATGACGCAACGCAGGCGATGAGGCGCGCCGTAGTAGAGGCCTCCGGATTAATTTTGACCACCTGGGGACCTTTAACGTGCGTCAAAATCTCGTACACACAAGTTCCGGCCATGGCACGAATTTTTTGCTGGTCTGGACCTCTTGCTAAGTCTTCATGCTCCAATGTTTATGCCTTCATATAATTGATTACTGCTCAGGTTTACCACAAAAGCGTGAGTCAGGTTTTCAGTTATAAATATGATCTGTTAAGAGTAGTATGGCAACATTATGGCTATGATACAGAATTCCCAGAATACTTGCATTAGTTTGAACAGCCATTCAGATTGGTAATAGTGGCTGTGTTGTAATTGTAAGCATTCGCGCACATTGGCTTGTCTGCTATATGTGCCCAGAAATTGATCCTTCGTGTTTTAGGTTTTTCAGACTGAGACCGTGGTGTATGTTATTTTATTAATTTCTCAGTTATGAGACAACCGGAATTAATCGCATGTTACTTGCTTCGTCAAACAACCTATTGCACAAAATAGGCCACGTGGGGATGTTTTTCTAGACTTTTGCTAAATGCAAATTTCCCTGCTGTTGCATGTTGTACGCAATGATAAAATATATTTTGAAGAACCTGTAGAAGAGTTTGTGCTCGATTTGAAATAGTTACAGCACAAAAAGGAATAAAGAAAAGAAAGACGACGGAACGAGCGCTGTAACTACCCTTTTTTGGACGATTTAATTATTTCCATATCGCCTTTCAATACGCCCAATAGCAAATGCGGTATTCGAAATAAACTCAAAGTCATTTGCTCTATTGATGCATGGTACATCAACCACGTAAAATCTACATCGCCTAAAAAGCTAATAAATTATTTAGTTCTTCTCAAGAATAAACAGCAATGATAGAAGTTAAGCCCAACCAGAGGGAAGTTTGTGATTTTATATTTAAAATCATTTTTTTCAGTGCAATAAATTGCATCCTTATAGAAGAACTGGGACGTTTATATCAAACTCTACGGTCTACCGGTAATTGGCCGTATGGAATCGACTTGTGTCACGAGTGTATAAGCTGATTTTTAGCGACAGTAAACGTCTAGAATGTGAATTTACAATCTGGTTTGAAACTTGCCATTCTATAAAACAGTGCGTAAAAGAAACGTACATAATGTTGTCTTTCCTTGTGCATTTCGCGGGAAAGGTCAGAGAATTCTGGGCTCCTCACGCCCAGAAAATGCTAAATTCGGTCAATACGCCAAGGTGTGTCTAATTGTAAAATTACGTCAGCAGCGATGAGCGCCATGTGCGAAAAGATTATGATTTCACGTGCCAGGCGTTCAGCGAGCCGACTGAAACCGAACAGTAAGCTTCTGCGGGATGCACGCTCGGAATTATTGGTTTAGGCCGTAAATAAAGACAGTGAATGGACAAGACTGATGTGCCCGCAACTCCGTAGCTGCAAATACTGTGAATAAAGTTTTTCCCACATTCTTTTTCTCATCAACGTCTATCCGGTGCTTCGCCCTTCAACGCGGCTTAGCGGCTAAAGGCAAAACGTTTCTTCGTTAAGCAACCTGAACCTGGGCCAATCTTGCTCAACTCCCATCCTGTATAGTTCTGGCATGTAGAACGCTAACTTTATATGCCTACCGACTTTGGCAGCAGCTGTGGTTTATCATCACCAACACTACCACCACCACAACCACCCACACCACTATCACCATCATCATCACCGCCGCCAAGATGTCTATTTCTACGTTGATATATAATTTATATAGTTTTTAGGTTTGCCTATTCTAAAGTTTAAGCATGTGTTTATGTGCTCTATTTTAAGATTTTTTTGTAGATATATCTGGTTGGCAATTTTTATGCCCCAAACAGAAACCTACAGAATGGCGAGATCTTTGCAACCTAGCCGTATATTTCCGACGTAAGAACACAAGGATTTTTTTGAAAAGGCCACTCACTACATTTGGCTGGATGTTATCGTCGGCGTTGCAGCTGGCATTCCAGGCGGACAGGCACTCTACGACCAGTGGGCTACGCGTCTTCTCAAACGGTGTGAGGAGGCCCAGGACGTCAACAACACTGCGGAAAACAAACTAATTATCAGGCGGGTGCAAGGACAGAAACGTTCCATGGGGCTTAGCAGGATTATGACGGCTGTAGTCTGGTCGAGGCGGCTGTTTTTAAAGCGCAGCTTTATACACCAGTTTTGATATCAAATATGTATGTGTATAGACCAAGTGCGTAGTCCAAAAAAACGTAGCAGCGCCCACACAGCTAAAGATAGCTACGGTACACCACCTCCACGCCCCCTCTCACCCCCGGTGCGTTGTCGCGCGCGAGCCGCACAGATACTACGAAGCTTTGCCACTCGGCACTTGGCTTCGTTCGCTCATGCGCCTTACAGCTTCGGCACCTCCTCTCCACTCACTGTACGTCGTGGAGGAGCGCTTCCCAATTGCGGCGCACTCTGTTCGCTTAGACCAGCACTTCGCTTAGACCACCAAATACAAACGGAAGAGTAAACTACATAAAAAACTAGAAATCTGTGTCTGTCTCGACACTTCACGCACTGCATAGCTCCGCTGTTCATCCACCTTTACAGAGTGAAATGGTAGTGATATTTTCACCAGAACCGAATAAGAACGCTCGTGTTTCGTGATTTAGCCCACGTTAGAAGCCCATGGGTGGTTTAATTACTTTGTAGCCGTCCACTGAAGTGCACTTATAGGAAACATTCTGTGGCGAGAGAGCGACACTCCTATTTTTTTCGCCGATAATGCAGTCGTGATGGCGTTCCTGCTTCGACTAGTCATTCCATAAGAAGAGAAATAGAGCGTTCCCACCACTCTAAAGTAGATGAATCGTGACCTCGAACTAAATGAATATGTCATTCAAGAATAGGGAAGAACGTCAATGCCTTGCTTCGAGCGAGATATTTAGGTCTCGCACACTGTTTCTCAGCTCGTTGTGAGGAGCAACATTGCAAAAACAAACCGGCTGCTTAAAGGGAAACTAAAACAAATTTTTCAATCTTCTCTTTTTGCTTGCATTGGATTGACAATCTAAAATGAACACTTTTTTCATAAAAGATAAGAGATAACGAACTTAAAAAGTCACGTGCATACGAGGTGCCACTGGAATTGGACGAAGTCCAAGATTAGAATTCAAACTAGTTTCGGTTTCGGCTCTGCGAAACAATATGCTTGGCATCTGATATTACCATTGGCTGGGCATTCTCGATATCTTAGTAAGCGGCATACCGCGCTTCTTCAATGTTATTGGCTCTAAAATGCGTCAGATAAGCCTGCATGCACGGCGTGGAATCGTATTATTCGCTAACCGAAGCGTACGCAGTGGATGAACGCCCTCCACGTCAGCAGAGACGCTCAAATGCCATGCGCTTTGCCCCCGCTGTAGGATTGATTGATTGATTGATTGATTGTGGGGTTTAACGCGCCGACGCAACGCAGGCGATGAGGCGCACCGTAGTGGAGGGCTCCGGATTAATTTTGACCACCTGGGGATCTTTATCGTGCGCCGAAATCTCGTACACACGGGCGTTTTTGCTTTTCGCCTCCATCAGAAAAGAGGCCGCCGCGGCCGGGAATCGAACCCGCGGCCTCGTGCTCAGCAGCGCAACGCCTTAGCCACTGAGCCACCGCGGCGGGTCCCCGCTGTAGGAGCTTGCCTGGCTCGTGCCTCTATCCTAAGAGGCGTGTTCGCACCAGGCCAAATGCGGGCTGATTCGTGACTGTGCCCGTAAGCAGTCGGTGCTTATTTCAACACCACGCCTACGAGAACTCGCCAGCGCGTCAGTGACAGAGCGTGTTCTGCGAACTCGCTCGTGGAGCAATCAACGCTACAGCGCGAAAATGGGGAATTCAGTATAGAAAACATTGCTCAAAACAAACAAAACATTTAAGAGACACGCTCTATCAGGGATTCGAACTTGCGAATTGCAAAATAACGGAACGAATGCGCCAGACCACTCGGCCATAAGCGCGGGCTGTCAGGAGTGGGAATATAAAGAATATATTGAATAGCCTGTTTGTATTTCTTTTTCATTTCAGCAATCCAAGCAGCCTAGACGACTTTCTTGAATAACTCTCGTGAATTAAGGCTTCCCCAAAGTTCCGCAAATATCTCATCTTTAGCAACTGCATTGCTTTGGTAGAAAAGCGATCGCAAATGTGACGTCCTGAAGCTGGCCAGCGCGAAAGATGCTCGCCTCATCTTGGTTTACCCGATAAATAAAAGTTTCGTTTTATGTAAACTTCCTAGCACCTTTATTACTTAGTTGACGCATCTCGCACCTTTAATTGGCCATAGAATTTTCTATTAGCGTACCAGTCAGGGGAACGTCGCATCTGTGCTTCTACGGAGCTACATGGACTTGGAGCCTGGTAGATTCTACAAACTAACACACTAAAGGCACATTCTTCCGGACACAAATCGTGTCATGGCTTAGTTACAACTAAGCGAACAAACTGCGACGGTCCGCCGGCGGCCGGCCGATTAAACACGGGGCCGACTGGTTCTGTCGGAGTGTCGGCAAACCCTGCAGTAGCGTATTCAAGCCAATCCATCGCGTTTAACATCATTCGAAACGTCACAGAAAATAGGCAAAAGAGGATGCAAAGAGGAGGAAAGGACTTTTCATTTGGTGTTTCTACTAAATAAAGCCGCGTAAACGCAGCGAGAGTTGTCGAAACATGGCCTAGAGATCCAGGAATACAATGTGCGCTATAGTAATCCCGCAATGTCTAGAAACCCCTACAGTGTCCCTTCATTTGGGCGAAACGCTTTCGCGAAAAGTCTAAAATACTCTAATTGTATTAAATTTCGCCCCGTAGAGCACACTCTCGCAAAACACAATTCGCGTAATATCACCGAGTTGACGCAAATGGACGTGACAAGGAGAGCAACAGGACGAAGCGCTGTCCTGTTGTTCTTCCTTGTCCCGTACTTTCCGCTGTTTTTGCTATTCTTGAATGTGTACCAACCAGCCCAAATTTTTACCTTGTGGAAATATTTATTATGCAAATCGATAATCGTGTTGTACTGGAAAGATTTTCTCACCGATCGAATGTCTTCATAAGGCTCTTGAACTTGTTAGAGTTGCTTGGAACTTTGCTTACGATAAACATAACAAACAGGACGGTCTCTTCTTTTTTGTATTGAGCGGCAGCCAAGGAAGTCCGTAATGCCTGCGGAAAACGAACCAGAAATTAGCGTTAACCACGGCGGCAGTTTAAACCTTGATGCTGTTAATGTATCGGTTTTGTCCGTGCATTTGTTTAAACAGATACGACTTTGATGCATTGGCTGCAACGTTAGGGTGACTACAATTCACAGCACGCACTTCAAGATACTTTGACAACATTTCATACGAACATACGGGCCACGGCCCGGCATTTCACCGTACTGGATATCATCGTCCACAACACTTCAGACAAAAGGCCAGACATGAACGTATTACGTAATAATTACCCTCCGAGTTTTTAACAAAATTAGATGCCGAATTCTTTTATAATTGTTGACAGAGACTCCTGGAAAGCGAGCGTGGTCACGTCGCTATGGAGGGACGCCGTCATTGTGGTTGAGGGCTTAGACGGAGACAAAATGAAAACAAACGGATGCATCATCGCTACTACGAGCGAAAATATCTGAAAAACTGTCGTTGATCCTTCTTTCATAGGAGACGGCAAAAGACGAAAGTGAAAGGGGCCTTCACAGGAGCAGTTGAATGCTGAAGGAACCTCCTTCATGTGCGAAGGGTTCGCGAACCTAACCCCGGCGGACGAAGTGACGCCAACACGCAAGAAACAAAAAACAGCGGAGGGTACCTCAATTCACGCGCGTCCCCTGTACACGAAGGCGCTGGCATCGAGGCGCCAACTGCCGGCGCTCATTAGCGTCATGATGCGCTGCTTCGCTTCGCCTCTCCAAGAAGGCAGCACCATCTCAATGAGTCATAGGGAACGACATAAGACACGGTCGTAGACCTGTTCACTTCTCGTTTCATAGCGCAGTGGGAAGAGCGCTACGTACATCCCGTTGCGGCCAGAGAGTCGTGGGATCGAAACCGGGCGCCGCCGTATCAAAGGCACCTTTTCTGGCGACGTCACTTCCGTGACAGATATGACGACACTGAGATCTTGGTGTACCCCGGTATCAAACACTTTCGTGTTAAAATTCCTTCCACAGTTGAAGCATTGCTCCTACTGTGCTTGAGGCACATAGGGGCCACAAATCCAGCATAATATGTTTAAGCGAAAATAGCGTTTCAGCGCGCGACGCCTGCAGTACAATGCGTTTGCAATATTCATTGTATTGGAATGCAATTTCTGCGTTGCGCTGCCACCCAGTATTGAATTTGGCCGTTTCAGCTGCCCGAGAGACACCTTATGCACTACCATCCACAGCTCAGAACCCGAATGTGCATGCCAGCCGCCTCATGCCTTACAGAGAATAGACTATACACAGAAGTCGGCTATATCTACCGGAGCCGTGCAAGGTGTTCACTAATGCCACTTGGGGAGCTGTCACCTCGAAGGTGTGCATTGTGCAATGACTGTGGTGAGCACTTCAGATGACACCAGGCAGGGAATATCTGTTGTTCAAGAATCACAATATCTGTTGTTCCGAGAGGTCAGACCTTGCTCGTTGAAGCACCACAAGGATATTGGCGAAATAGAGCCTACGTGCACACCGTTGTTAGCGCGCATCATATTGTCACGAAGCCACAGACGACGCAGTTGTCCTCGAGGAAAACACGTTTATTGGAGCGAACTTGTGCTGCGCTAACAATTTAAAGAATACAGAGGCGGCGAAGCAGCAGTCAACAAAGTGACGTACGCATGCGAGCTGCGGTGAGTCGAATACCCCGGCGTCTGCTCTGTAGGCTGTTTATCTTTCGGCGCGCGTGGTTCTCCAACCATCGATTCACATCTAGAACATTGTAGATCCAAGAAGACTATTCTGGGCTGTTCACATTAGATCGGAATGCTCTCCCTATCAGAACAGATAACACATGCGGCACAGAAAGAGAGGAACACGCGCTTCCCTTGGCACAGAGATAACACAGACCGGCGCAGCCGGGTGGTAAAAGCAAAACACAAATAAACCCAATGCATGGTTCGCGGCAAGATTGACAGTAACCATCTCTAATTGTTACGATGCATATTTAATTTAATTTCATTTCATTTATTATACCCTTAAAGGTGCCATGAAAACAAAACACAAGTTTGGTTAATTCGAAAGGTTGCCTCGTTACAATCATACTGACCCCACTTTTAACGTACTTTTCGCTCAAATAAGCGATATAATTAGGGAAAAAGGGAATGACCATGCGGGTCGCATGGTCATAGTGGGTCACTAGCTCATTTCCCGCAACAGAACCTATGATGTCATATGAGCCTAGCTTTGCGATTGGCTGAAGCCCGCAAAAGCAAACGTAATTTAGGCAGAGCTTATAAGCTTGCCGAACGAGCTTTTTGCGCCTAAATGCAATGCTATTTACAGCAGTAAGAATAGTGCGGTAAACAACAAAAGTTACGAAAATATACGTAAACATACAAGTACCGATGTGAACTGCTCTTGGTACTGGGCGCACTATGCTTGTTTTAGCTGCACAGCAGTCCGACGCTTTGGAGTTGTCTTATACGACGCTGGCCGATTGGCTTAAGTGACGTTGCCTTACGTGACCCTGTTTGTCAAGCGATTTGTTGCCTTACGTGACCCTGTTTGTTTCACGAAGCGATTACTTTCGACCGTAACAAAACCAAGCAGGGTGTAAATACGGTAAAAAACAAAGCAACGGCGGAGTGCTGAGTATGCTAGCGCCACCTGGTAGGATTGACGACAGCAAGGCTGCAGAGCCTAATGGCGCAGTGGAATTTTGTTTGTGTACGCGCCGTTATGAACTTATTGTAGACGTCGCCAAAACACCCGATTAGGCGGGAGAATCCAAATTTTAACCTAAATAATTAATTTCTCATTGAATACAGTATCATTTGCTGCCGGGCAAGCGCTGTGGACGCCGTAAAACACGAAATCTTTCGAATAAAACAGACTTGCATTTTGTCTTCGTGGCTCCTTTAAAGGCCAGAAAACATTGCATAAGACATTACATTACGTAGCTTAAAGATGCATGGGAACAATTCGAAGATGTCAAAGATAACAGGGCCCTTACAGTTTACCGCGAAGCTTTTTACCTCTACCCCCCACGGGTTCTTTCGCGACCGTTGGTGTTCACGGAAAACAGCCGCGAACAAATGAAAGAAGCTGGTGGCACAGCCAAGAGTTGAACATGGAACGAATATAGAAGCGGAAAGAGAGTCCGTTGGCTGAGCGATTGAGCTACGAGCCCAGGCGGAGACTGGGAAGACAGACGGTGCGCTCACCAAGCACATCTGCGGGTTTACGTCCTGCGTTTTCGCTGACTGCCACGTGATAGCGTCACGCAACCTATCGCGCCACTGTGCGCTCCACCCATGGCATGTGCAGTGTCCGTGTGCGTGCCCTGCGCATGCGCTAGGGGTTAGTAAAAATTAAAGGAAGCTCACCCAAACGCATGGAATCTAACTTCTCCTTCGTCTCTGCCGCCGATCTCATCGCTTCCGTCGGCGGCGGCAGAGACTGAGGAGAAGTGAGATCGTCCAACGCCGGGTTCAAGCTTCTTTTTATACAAAAAAAGGGTTTCCACTCATGTGCTTCACCAATACAACTCAACTAACCGCCATCCATGGATTTATTTAACCTTAGCATAGCTTATACCTTTGAAGTAATAAAGGGTGTGGTTAAGCGAAATTCACTTGTCTCTGGTTTAACTGTTTTTGGAGCCACGTGTGTGAATTCAAGTGACGTCGCATGGGTAATCGCAGTGGGTGTCTTTTATAGCTCCGCTTTCCAACCACCTTCACAGGGTGGATTGGCACGCATTTTGATGCATTTGTTATACATAGGCTGCCTCTAATGCAAGAATATATTTTGTTTCTAAAATCGCACTTGCTGTTTTGAATAAAGTTTAATAATAAATCAACCATGCGGTAAATACTTTCGCAGGATAAAAACGAGCATTTAGTGTCTCTCAAAGGGAAACCGACAGGTACCTTTTTGGCACGGTGCACCTCATTTTCCCTTCGTGCTTGGGACACGCGATGTGATATTAAAGAACATTTTGGGTAAGTTATGTTTGCCTAAGATGATTGTCATGCCACTGAGCGCGAAACCATTCCTAAAAAGGTGACGTGCCGGCATTGCCAAAACTCTGTCTGGCAGCGTGCTGGCTGTGGTGCAGTCATGGTTCGGTAAAATTCCCTCTGTAGAATCGCGAGGCGCTGAGAACGCATTATCTCTCACACGTATGGGAGGCCTAGTTGGGTAGTTGCTGTCAAAACACCATGCGGCAATACATTAGGCACGCGCCCAAACTTTTGCGGTAAATTTTTATGCGTCCTGCTTGCACAGGCAAAACGCCTGCCGCGACAAGACTAATGCGTCGATGGCATTGAGAGGAGCAGGATCATATCGGCAAATCCGTTCAAAATTGAAGCGGTGCTGCGAGGGTTCTCTTCCTTTAATTGGGTTGTAACCAGTTTTCCTCATGTGTACACGGTGTGGTACAATTCAGCAGCCGCGGCCGCAACAAAAGCAGTTGCCCGATTATGTTTCAAAGGAATGCCGCCCGATAGCCTCGTGCACATGTGAAAGTATGGCGCTTCACTACCTACCATTATGTTAACCAGCTTGCGACTAAAGGGCAGAATACAACTGTTCTTATTGAAAACGATTTTAAACCTGGAGTTGTGGGAGTGGTCCCGCGTTACAGGAGACCAGCGTATGGCCGTGCTGGCTTAGTATTGGAGACTAGAGGGCCTTGGGCATCCAAGTCGACGTTGGTGGGCAGGATCTCCAATATCTTAAGGACGGGAACGGGAGTGATGAAGGCAGCAGGGCGAGCTTATAGGCACGCTGAAAGACCACATTAACAGCTTCATGGGTGAACGCAGAGTGTAGGTGAGGCAGGGTGGGTTATATTGATCTTCTGGGAGCACTCTACTATGGCGTAGCCTGCTCAGTGCACGCCACGCATCAGCAGTGGCACAAATCATTGCGGGAAATGTACGGCCCTACCTCAAGAAACGCGACGTTCTGCTTCATCTGCGACGACAACTTCGGTACAATGTTCTCGAAGACACCGAAGCCCCGGCAGTTGACCTCCTGGTGAAGATCTTTAGCAGTTTGGGCAAAGCGTGGCGATCTGATGTCTTGAATCGTCGTAATACCACTCTTCCATGGTTCGATGGAGAGTAGAAGCGGGGCGTACAGGGTCAACGGTATTGTGAACGAGTAGTCGGTGACTGTGAAGGAACGAAACAGTCGGCAAGAATAACCAGCTGTCGTTACAACAGCAGAAACACGGGGTGCGAGGCGAGTGAGAATTGAATTCATAATACGCTGTAAGTTGCTACCACGAGTGGCAGGACATATCTTTACGGCCCACGCGAAAACAAACTAACCCAAAAGTGAAGGCGGGTGTAAAGGTGGTGCTGGAGACGTACGGATTGGGTAGCTGCAGATTTTCGTAATTAGGAACTTTGAGCACAGCAAGGAGGAGGAGTTCTGTATAAAATTTGCTTAAAACCCAAACCGGCGCGCCAAATCCACTTATTTCAAAGCAAACCTTGCCTTCTGAAGTAAACAAAAAATTAAGAAAGAAATGGAAAAAGGTAACCTGCAGTGTTGCTTAATGTGGTGCTCCTACCTTCGTATCTGCAATACTGGCCATCTTGCACGTGATAGGTGACCTAGTTCAGGTGTGTCTAAACATGTTTGTAAAAATGGTTTTGCCGAGAAATAGCTTAAATATACGCAAAAAAAATTTACAACTGTGCTTTTTCAAAAATCTACTTAAAATATTAAAATAAAGAAGCGGGTGTTCTCAACTTTATTCGAAGCTGGTTCGAAAAGACTGCAGAAGATGCTGTTGGAAAACAGGCTACACTATTTTGTTCATACCAGTCGGTCGTGGTTTCTACTGACGTTATGAGCGGCAGAATACACGCGTTGTTTACTTGCCTTCCGCGGCATCTGCTAGGTCTACTGCCGCTGTTTTTCTCACTTGGCAGGTTTTTAAAATGTTTGTTTGTACTATTCGGCCACGCCAGTGAACACGCCATTTTTTACTGCCTTCTAAAAGATCATGCTGTTTTTTTTACGTTCATTTTTTTTCTAAGTATGCCCTACCACAGCTACGCTTGTGGCAAAGACACCACAAAATACCCCGCATTTTCAGAAGAGATGTGGCCGGTCAGGCGTAGAGAGACGGAGGTCGTCTTTGCTGGGTGTCTGTAGGACGAACTGATCTCGATATGTAAGGGTAATGCCTGGTCGAATGATTGTGCACACATTTGTACGAGGTAAACAAAGGGGAAAAATTAAGTTATGTGCCGGGGCGCTAGTAGTCGCAGCTCAACAGTCACCAATACATCATTAAAGCAGCCTACGGTATGAGCTTTTTATCTGTGTTTCATAGCCAGCTTGGCTAAATCTGAAATTGCCATAAATTACCTGCCGTGCTAATGACATTTCACACTTTAGAAGGCGTTAAATTGGAAGGCGTTAAATCAGTGTAAATAGAAAGTTCAATATCTATGTCTCTAATACACACATTTTTAGGAGCCTTTGCCCTCTCGCCCTCTTGTACAAACATAACATGGGCCCAAAAATGTCAACGCACCACAGCGCAGGCAGCCGGAGCCGTAAAACGGCAGCACCGCGGCACTGCACCATGCTGCGCGTGCCCACGCCGAGTGCTCCGAGCGAAGGCGAACTTCGCCCTCGCTCTTGCGCGGGTGCTTGCCATGCTTGATAAGTTGCTAGTGCAGCGTTCGGTCGCTCAGCTACCGTGTTTGTGACACAGAGTTTCATACTGATATATACTAGAGGGAAATCTGGCACCACTGTGTAGGGAGCCGCGCTTCGGCGAGCGTTCCGTCATGTACCGAGCAGGCATGTTCCCCTTCCCTTGACACGGCTCATGAACAGGCTGAAAAGTTGGCTCTGGCTGCAAAAAGCAACAATATTACTGTAGAGGGATGATCGAATTTGTCTTGTTATTATGAAAGTAAACCTCCAAAAAAGATTTATTTGTCAGTGATTATGTAGAAGCTTCATGCAGGATGAACAAGAAAGAAATGTTACCCTTTTTTGTTTATTTTGGCTTCGAAACAAAAAAGAAGCCATGTGGCTAGCTAAGCCAATGAGGCGAGGAACGTCGCTAGCGGCAAAGGCGCCGCCCACGGCGGCCCGCGACTGCAGCGACAGATTTCCCTCTAGTATATATTCATATGAAACTCTTTCGTTTGTGACTGATGGAATCGTGCATCGCCGTCAATCGAGAACATGGCGCCGTTCATTGAGCACATAGATCACGTGACGGTCGTAGGGCACCAAACAGCAGTGCTGTGATGGAACGAAGAACCGCTCAATATTACAGCGAAGCTGTCTATGGATTGAATCCAGCACATCATCTCTAACTACTGAGTTAAGTAGACAATCACACGCGAGCGTAGCCCCACCTTATAAAAAATAAAAAAATACACTGCAGGGTCTTCGTATTTTGATATGACAGCGTAAATCTATCTAAAACATGTCTGCCCACCAATGGAGATATGTCTGAAAGGAAAGCCGGCTTTAAAGGGGTCATGAAGAATGGAATGGAATGGATGACCTTATTATAGGAGGAGGCCAATAGGCCCTGCTGTGGGACACTGGGAAAAGGGGAGGGGAAGATTGTTCATATAAAGCCTGCGCTGCACTGTGAGCGTTCACTTAGCACGATATGCACAGGTGAAGTTGTGACGAGGATACTCTAATACGACCATGATTGGGGTATCCAAAAGGAGCCGTTCAGGAGCCACAAAGGGTGTGTTTGGCGGGACATCTAGAGAGTGGGTGAACGATCCGCCATCATACTACTTTATAGAGACCTGTTTTGAGACCGAATTCTGTAATTTTATGTAAAATTTGGGGGTTGTTCCTGACGTGTTGGACATGTTCTTCAGACGTCGTCGGGCGTACTTGCGTTGTAAGGAACAGGTTTGCGGTCAGTCGAGTAAGCTGATCAAGCCCAGATGAGGTGGAAAAGGTTTGGTGTATTGTTGCTGCCACAATAGGGGCACCGAGGACTAGCAAGGTGCCTATCCGTTGTCCATTTGGAGATGACGTCCGGAGTCTAGGCCAAGTCAGTGTAGACTTTATTAGCGAAAATTTCTCTTGTTCTTGGCAGGGACTGCAGAGGAGCAAGAAAATTCCCCGCATTTCCCCGAGGGGAAGAATGTGAAAGTGCGAATGCACGAGTTGAATTTGCGCGGTTCGGTAATGTTCGCGAAAGAGAGATCACACACACACACACAACTACAAAGAAAGAAAGATGCATTTATTCACAGACACCTATTTGTGTTGTCGTTGTACTTGATTGCTAGAGCGGATCTCAGCTTTGAAATTTCGTGTCAGTACTCCTTTAAGCAGGTGCATTAACCCTTCTCACGCCCGATTCTTGGCCAATCCCCCACGTGGGTATGTGCCATGTCAGCGGCCAGGCAGCGCGCGCCCATCTCCCCCCGTTGCCAAGGAAGACGAGGAGATTCCTGGCCAATCCCCCACGTGGGAATGTGCTATGTCAGCGGCCAGGCTGCGCGCGCCCATCTCCACGTGCGCGGACATCGCCGGTGGACGCAGGTTCAGGGTCGCTTAAGAAGTGCATTGCACTTAAAACCAGGTGGTGAGGCGTCGGCAAGCCGTTGCCGGCTGAGGTTCTTAATTCGACGGTATTTTTGCTGCCAGTCCAATTCGCATGCCTGTTGGGGCTCAGGACTTTCTTGGATGGACGCGGGAACCATGGGAGGATTGCGTAAACACTCCCGGGCAGCATTATGCGCTGAATGATTTTCGTCCGCTCCATATGTGTGAGCAGGAGTCCAGACCAGGCGTATCTTGAACCCTTCGTGAGTGAGGTCGCGAATTTTGTAAAGAATGTTGGTGGCCGTAGAATTGGGCGAGAAGGACCTGTTCAGTTCCCGTAGAGCGACATGGGAGTCAGTGATGACACGGAACTTGTTGGTGGTGATAAATGAGGTCGCACTTTGTATGGTCTGAATGGCGCCGAGGATTCCGAAAAGTTCGGCTTCATCAGTGAGACCGTATGTGTTTGTTATATTGCGAGAGCTATTAAGCTGGGGGATGTCAAGGCAGTCCAGGCCACCGCTGCTGTTGTTCCATTAATGGATGCGTCGGTAAAAATGTCTATTTCATGGGGAGCTTTGTTGTTGGCGAGAGTGCGACATATTGTTCCCGTACGGTGCGGTTACGGCGAGAAATGGGTCGGCGCCTGAGGTGGCCCAGGGCGGGTCGCTCCCAGGGTGGAATAGCAGGTGGAAAAGTGTCAGCATTAAAAGTACTGTTTAATGTGTCCCACTTCAAAATAGATTGTCCTTGAGGCACGTGTTCAAGGTGCTTCTGAAAGCTGAGCGTCGTCTCCTCTACCAGGTTAGCGATGGGGGGAAGTGAAACTGCTGCCGACAGTACGTCTGTTTTGGTATGGAGTGGAAGCCCCGAGATGGTACAGATTAGATGTCTGTTGAGGATGTTCAGCTCGTTTAAATGGCGGGGACGCAATTCATAAACGGTGAAACCGTACGTCAGTCGTCCGTGCGCAACGGCACGAGCAAGCATGAGACATGCATTCCGACGTGATCCGCCATATTTTGCAGAGATGCGAGTTATTAAGTGTAATGTGGAGCGCAAAGTAGTTCTTAAATGGCGAATCCACGCAGCGGGACTATTACAGCTGCTAATCTGCAACCGCAGGAGCTTAATGCCATTTTTAGAGGTAATAACCTTGTTGGCCACTTGAAGTTCGATGGTTTTATCCGGGTTCGTCGCGCGCTTGCCTCCACGCTGAGGAATTCTGTCTTATTAGGGGATAATTGCAGATTGAATGTAGCGAGGGTGCGCTCCAAGTTGAACACAGCAGCTTGAAGCTCAATTTGCATACCTTCCTTGGAGCCATAGTCGGCAGCTTCTGTCCATACGACGATATCATCTGCATACATGGCGAACCGTGCTGCAGAGTCTGTTTCGAGTGTGCGAGCAACGCGGTTCATAGCCAGGTTGAATAGTAGAGGTCCAAGAATCGAGACTTGAGGAACGCCTCTGTCAAGGTAGTAGGTTGTGGGCGTTGCGTCCCGCGGGTTGAGACTAATGGGTCGGTGCTCTAGAAAGCAACGAACCCACTTCTACGCCTTTTTACTGGGGAAGGCAGCGGCCAATTCTCGGAGTATGCCCTCTTGGCTGACGTTGTCGAAAGCCTTGTGAATATCGAGAGCGACGATGTAGTCAGGAGTACTCTTGCGGGATGTTCGGTTCACTACTCGACGGATAAGCCAAAGATAGTCGTGCGTTCCCAAATTAGGGCGAGAGCCAGTTAAGGCCGGGTGAAACCAACCAGCCGTCTCAAGATAATGTTGAAGCCTGTTTTTGATCATTCGCTCTATTAATTTGCATAGGACAGGGGTTAATGCAATAGGCCTGAGGTTTTCCGGTTTACGAGAGTCTTTGCCCGGCTTGGGTATAGAATGAATAATCGACGTTTTGAGGTGCTCAGAAACTTCTCCAGTGTGCCAGGATTGGTTTACGAGAGCCAAAAGTGCCTCTTGCCTATTGGGTGGTAGGTTATGGACAGCCTGCCATTTAATTCGGTCGTGACCTGGTGCTGACTTCGGCTTTCTCTGTGGCGACTTGGAGCTCGCTCAAAGTGGATGGAGATTCAAGGTCTTCAAGGGTCGTAGTAATCTCGATAACAGGCAGGGGACGAAGAGCCGCTTTGTCGGTTTGCATGAGAGAAAGAGGTCGTTATAAGAGTTTTTTCAACTTCAGGGTAGTCAGAGTACAAGCACATTTCCTATACGATCTGCAGTCTTGCCTTTGCTTGACCGCTTAGACTTTAAAAAAGGCCCCATAGGCGCGAAAGATCTCTCTCCTGTCCAAGGCGTTGAAAAAGATTTTGCCAATTTTCAGACTGAAGAATTTCCTGGTATTCATTTATCTTCTTGTAGTGGGGTTTAAGTTTCATGAGATCTTATGGCGTTTTTCGTGTGTTCGATATTTTTTGTGAGGCGTTCAGCAGTACGCAGGAGTCTGTGCATATGCGCATCCGGTAGATGGATTTCGACGCTACTAGTCACGGACTCTAGAGCCAAGCTGCGTCCTTCATTCAGCTCGGTGACAAACTCAGAGAGGTCAGGTTGAGGAGCCGTATGAAATAGTGAACGGAATACATCCCAGTTGACGGCAGTATACGTATTCTTATTGCGTAATTTTATTACCGTTTAGGTGGATTAGAATCGGGAAGTGGTCGCTGCCCCACGTACACGTCAGGGCCTGCCATCTGCAGGCCCTGCAGGTTTGTTGTATTCGAAAGATTTCGTGTTCTACAGTGCCCCCAGTGCTTGTCCGGAAGCAAAACAATTCACTGCGGAATTAATCAATTTAAGCTAAAATTTTCATTCTCGATCCAAAACCTGTGTTTGAACGACGTTTGCAATGACATCACAGGAACAGGCCTTTCAGCTAAACTTGGTGTGGAGCGGAGACTTGCTTGGTGTAACTCAACCTAGATGGCGCCACCACACCGCGGCAAGCTGTTTTCTGCCTTTGGTTTGTTTTTGACCGTATTTAACCTGGCTGATTTTGTTCATGGAGAAAATAATAGTTTTGTGAAACGTGGTGCTCGCTCGACAAGTATGGTCACGTAAGACACCATCGCTTGCATCCATCGGCCACTGTCGTCAGAGACAACCCCAAAGCCCCGCAGTGCTGTGCATTTAAACGAAGCATAGTGCGCGCCGTAGCAACAGCAGTTTGCGTGTGCTTTCAAGGTAAAAAGAACGCCCCCTTCATCCCGAGCAGTCTGAGTGGCGCTGGCTAACACCCCCAAGCACAATAAAAATTACCTGGATATAAATACCCAAGAAAGTGGAGGGGAAAATAGCCCCGCCGTTAGCGCATTGGTCATCGCACCAGTCGCGTATTCTGGAGGTCATGGGTTCGGATCCCACCCGGCGGGTATTTTTTCTGTACTTTCTTTCTGCCTTTCCAAATTCTTTATCTGTTTCAATTACCTTGCACATTCTCCCCTTTGCTTTTCGAGGTTTCCTTGACTGCCAATCCTTACGTCTGTCTACACTCATACATACATACATGCATACATACATACATACATACATACATACATACATACATACATACATACATACATACATACATACATACATACATACATACATACATACATACATACATACATGCATCAGATCAGATTTAGGGAAAACCCCAAGGTGGAGGAATCTCCTGCGAAAAAAGTTTGACATCCACTTCAATGCAGCGGTACGGCTGCATTGAGCTGGATGTGAAACTTTCTTTTGCACACATGCATACATGCATGCATGTAGGCATGCGTAAAGACCTACATACATACGTGCAGTAAACCGTCAAACAGGGGGTATCCACATCCTCCACGTCCACTATATTGCGGAGTCCATGCGGGTGAGTTCTGCAGGTTAAATCTAGAGCCTCTGCTACGCACCCATATATCCTCTAGATGTTCAAACAAATATGAAATATGCCACAAATTCCACCGTAACCCACTCTGGTAAGAAAAAGGCAGTACTCACAGTTGTACAAGCTGTCGTCGCCATGAGGGATCTCCAGCAGGATATAGTCACAAACTCTCGGAGGTGGGAGGCGTTGATTCAGGAACATGTGCCGGGTTTCGTTTACTGTACCTTCTGGGGGGCCCCTTAGGTGACAAAATAGCTTGTTAGCTGCGGAAAAAATGCTGGTTATTTTACAACCTCCAAAGGTGGGACTTTGGCGCGTTGTTTATTTGGCTTTTGCAAGCAAACTACTCTGCGGTGCTTTTGCGAAGACTGTAAGATTAAAAAATACTTCAGCTCACGTTTGAATCAAAGTACCGAAGCCAGTTCCTAAGTACCTAAGCCGGTTCAAAGTACCTAGTACCTAAGTACCTGGGCCGGTTCAAAGTACCTAAGCAGGTGACGGTTCCGTATTTCCCACTTTCCCATATTTTATTTATTTGTTTACTTCTTCATAATACCCATAAAGGTCCTCGTGAGAGGGTATTACATAGGGGTATTACATATTTCCCATAATTTTTTCATCTTTTGCATGACTTTCGGTATTATCACTTTACCACTGTTTCCCTACTGCATGACTTTGAATCAGGATTTGCACTAAAGGTGAGGCGAGGTAACGAGTTTTTCACGGGGCTTAGACTTCTTCAAAGATCTCGATTCTCGCAACTGTTGCGTCGAGTTTGTTCTGTCAGCACAATGAAACGCTAGTCAACACGTGCATGTAGGAGTTCTTACTGGTGTGGTGTGCATGAGGTTTTGAAGTAGGTTTCGTGAGGTGAAACAAGCGAGTGCTGCGAAAGCCACAGCTGAGGGGAACTTGACAATGCGCTCTTGAATTGAACGCGCCGTAAGTGATTTTATTAATGCGCTGGAAATTCTGACTGGGGGTGTAAGACACGCCCAGTGATGTGTTTCATGCCTGGTTCACGAAAAAATGGTCACAAGGTTGAAAGAACTATATCGCCATTTAGAACCTGTGATGATCAACGAATACGTTTAGTAAATTACGTAGAGGTGACATAGACGTTTTGTCAAAGGTACGAGAAAACTTGATTTCTCCTGAGCGCTAGCGGGGGTGATACCTAAACAAATCCCAGCCATCTTCCCTAACGTGTAACCTGGGGTGTTCCAAAACAATCCCGGCCATCTCTACTAACGTGAAGCGTGCAGTTTGTAAGTGTATTCTTGGCGCCTTGGTGTTTTTGCCAACGGAGATGAAACCGTTTGGGGGGAAGAGGTATACAGCTTTTTTTATAAAAGCCTTGTGTAGTTGAAGCACTAAGCATTCTAGCGCCAGGTGTAGGAAAACGAGTCTCCCAGTGCGTTTTTCGAGTACGCCTTTTTGTCCACGGACAGGAAACGTTCTACGGCGAGGCCTTTGAAAACGAGTGTCCTCGTGTTTTAGTACCCTGACTACATGAAACGACGACGACGACAGGAGCCGCCGACAACCCGGGCCCCTAAGGGGCTTCAGCCCTAAACACGACATACATACATACACGCACGCACTTTCATTTTTACGGTAGTGATCTCAAAAATTGTGCATAATAAGGATAAATTAACGTCTCTAAATACATTAAGGACGGAAAGTGGGGATAGTTGGTTAGACGATACTGGGCACATTTCACTAGCGCAAATGACGAACCAGAAGATTAAGAAAATCATAGGACGAACGCTAGGTATCAACTGAATTTATTACAAAATACACATACGCACTTGCCAACGGCGCACGCGCCAAGAAAGAAGGAGAGAAAAGGGATACTTATACAGCAACATATACCCGCACACGTGTTGATGAATAGGCGTTCCTTTCCTCTCTCCTTTTTTCTTGGCGCCTGCGCCGTAGGCATAGTGTGTATGTGTATTTTGTAATAAATTCAGTTTATGTCTAGCGTTCGTGCTGTGATTTCAGTACTCCTGAGGTCCGTCTTTTGCGCTAGTAAAATGTATCCAGTAGTGTCTGTAAATGCATATGCAAGTACAAATACGTGTAAGCCTGAGGTCCAAACTACTTTCACGGCGTGCTACTTTGGCTGTGACCACCTTGTAACTGCGCACACAGGGACATTGGTTGGCCAACGCCCCGCGCTCGGGCGCCTTATCAGGCGCGCATTAGCTCGCACGCGACTTCATACAATCACAGACAGACAGCTCCGATGCGAGCGGCGTGATGTGTTTGCTTTTGTCGCTGGCTGTTAAACTCGCCAAATGGGGATTTGCAGCAGAGGCCTCACCTCAGGTCGCTATTTTCATGTTTGAATACGTCGCCATCTCGAAGGAGCAAGCTGCTAGTCAACACCAATAACAGCACAAGCTCATTGCGACTACCGGGTCATCCATCATCTGTTTCGCGACCTGTGCCTTCCATCACGTTCACGAGATGCGCCGTGATCTGCGTCGCTGGCGACACTGGCATCGCAAGGAGCGCCCTCATGCCCGATAGCTAATTACCGTATTTACCCGATTCTAACGCGCCCCGATTCTAACGCGCACCCGATTTTCCTGGCAAAAAAAACCGAAAAAACTTGCACCTCCGATCGCAACGCGCACGGGATTTATGACACAGACAAACGAATGCGAGAGAAACGGGCGATTTATTTCCCGAAGTAATCTCACTCATCTAACTCCTCGTCGCTCTCCGCTGACCACATCTCAGCCTAGGTGCCTTCGAGCGCATTCGCGATGCCACACTTCTGAACGAACGTTCAACCATGGTCTATGGGATCGTGGCCCACGCCTCGCACGCCCATCCCGAGAGCTTCTCCAGAGGTGCACGCTTCAGCCGACCGCTCGTTTTGAAAGCGTGGGAGCCGCTACTGCCATTGCTGTTATCAAGCGCGCAAGTGAAAGGATTTGACGATTTTGTGAACGCCAATAGAAATGCCTAGGCGCCTAGGCTTGCTGCGTCCGAAAAATTGTTGCTAAAAGCTTTGGCGCCATCTTGAGATGGTGATGGCGATGGGTCGGACGAAATTTCTGCTGTTTCGGCAGTTTCGGTTTTGTATCCGATTCTAACGCGCATGCGATTTTTCGGCATATTTTTTCGGAAAAAAAGTGCGCGTTAGAATCGGGTAAATACGGTAATATACGGTAGGAATGGTGAGGTGAGTGTGTAAATCCTAGCGCTTCATTTTCACTTCCGAATTGTTCTGCTACCGACCCCTAGTTTTCAAGGTCTTGGGTGAGGCCAGGTATTGGGTGAGGCTGTTGATCTGTGCGCATAGCGGTGAGGCCAGGGTGAGGCCAGGTATTGGGTGAGGCTGTTGATCTGTGCGCATAGCGGACAAGGATCGGTTATTTCTTCGCACGTTCTAAATAGAATGGCCCATATGTTCACCACTATGCTTGCGCCCTGCCTCGCTCGCTACTTGTAGGCGTCTTGGCGGAGGATGGTTCTTGGTTTCGATTTGTGTCGCTCATTTGATAATTTGAGCTCAAAATTTTGAGTGAAAATTCTGATCCAGGACAGAAAAGGAACAAAATACTTGCAATTTTAAAGTACTTAACGCAGTCAGTTGAGGGGTTTCAGAAGGGTATTTCAGTGTAGCTGCAAGTTATTGAAACAATATCAAAAGGCGGTTTGGTATAATGGAAGGTAGCTTAAGTGCAATCGACAGTCTCCGCCCGTATATTTTCACTAGAGGCTATTTTAGAGAATATTTTCGCTAAATACGTATTTTGTTCATCGCGCTTCTATCGCCCCACTTTGATATATGAGCATTAATTTGAGGATAAAGGAACGCTTTGACGGCGTTTTTATTAGTGCCTGTGATGAGCTCCAGGGAGAAAACAGGCGCAGAAAAGAAACCAGTGGAAGGAGAGGAGGCCAATCACCCGCTAATGGGTATGCGCCTCCGGAGACGAGGAAGAAGAGAAGGAACGCGACCGTGCTTCTGAGCGGACGAGCGTTCGGGGTGCGCCTACATCAGCGGCGAATACACCCATCGACGGCGCCCGTGCTACCGCATCGGGACATCGCCAGGTACCTCCTGGTCACCAGCCGGATCCGCTACTGCACCGGGCAACAGCGCCGGGATCTCTCTCCTGATGTTTTCGCTGCGCCTGGCAGCTTCGCCTTCCATTCCGGTCACCGTGATGCCATCGAGCCACTCGCGACCGAGTCTCAACGGACTGCATAAGTGAGACTTTGTATAACTGCATAAGTTTTGCTTCCCGCTTGTGCTACGTCTCGCAAATCGCCAAGAAACTGCGACAGGGAAGGACTTATTTACGCTTTCCTGTCCATTTGAGTTTCATTCTTTTATTTCACAATTTTGTTCTTTTTTTCCCCGTCCCATTCTGCGCATCGCAGTTTTCCCGCTCTCTGCAATACATCGCTCCTACGTTTCCCCTTCGTGTTGTGGCCTCTGTCGTCATTGACTCCGTGTGCTCGTCTCGTGGTTCCCACCACCGAACACTGAGTTCATCACAGTGCCTATAAATTCCGATTTTATAGGCACCATTGAAATAGGAATTTTAATATTGCCTATTAAAATTTCCTTGGGCTCTTAGGCACAAAAGCAAAAATTCCTTTGCTGGCTTTTTTTCTTAAATGCCTATAAAAGCCTATTATCAATATTCTCAATCTATCGGACTGCTCCATTTTGACATGGTCGAAGCGAACGCGAAACACCAGGCACAGATTCGCACCGTGCGCCCCAACCCCAAACGTCAGGCTTACGTAGTGCACACCCAAGAGTTTCTGTGTGTATTCTAGGAAAGTGATGCGTACCTACAGAGTAGAACATACTCGCAGAGTGGGATTGGCCAAACAAAAAGTCCATCACAAGAAAGCTTCGCGTTCAGCCATCTTCGCCGTTAGACGGAGGAATGCATGACTTTTTTGATGATGGGATCATGCATGTGGAACTATAAAGACCCTGTGACAGTGCCGCTTTTAAGCATGATAATATTGTTCGCCGACGCTAGCGAAGGCATTGGCAAACGACGAAGTTCACCAATTGATGCAAAACAATTTTGCATCTAGACGGCGTGACCAAAGTTGGAAAATCCGTGAAATACCTTGCCGTACAAATATTTTCAAAGATTCGTGCTTTCCTAACAGTAGTGTGACTAGATAAGATACAGAGTAACGTCACTGAGGCACGCAAGCGAGCAACCGCGGCCATTTTGTTGTTATCAGTGTTTCCAGCCTGCCGCTTCTGTGGCCTCACCGCTGTCTGGACATTTGTAAACAACACTGCCGAAGACGCAACAACATGGCATCTTCGGAAACACTTCTGCGGATGGAATTCTGCTAAGCGCGTTATCTTTGATTCGCATTAAGAACGGCGCCATGGCGTGCAGCCGCAGAGCAGAGAGGACAAGCCGAGACTACCACAGTTGACCGACAGAAAACGCATAAACAACAAAATAGCGGCGGCCATGAACCGTCGTAGTGTGAAAAAGTGTCACGTGATACCAAGTGCCAGTGATCGTGACAGTGGCGCGGAAAAATAGGAGAAAAGAGTGCCGATACTCTGTAACCTTATCTATTGACACTACCTGACACCATTAGCTTGTCGAGTAAGTTGCCAAATGCTAAAGTTGCCAAAAGCCGCGCTGTAAGCTGTAAGTTGCCAAAAGCCGCGCTGTGTCTGTTGTTACCTTCCTCGTCCTCGTCTTCCCTGCGCTGGCTATTTTCTATCACCGTGAACCAATACCAACTCGCCCAGCGTGCCATCTTGGTCCAAATGCTATAGTTGATTCTACCACTGACGCGCTTTTTAGTAAGTATCTGTTAGACTTGTAGTTCTGCTTTTATTTGTGTATTTATGAGGATGTTCAGCGATGTGTTTTAGCCTGCATGCCACGTGTATATGACCACATGTTCAATTTCCCCTTGCTATAATTCCACCTTGGCGCTGCAGGAAACTAAATAAATAAAAAAGTTCAATAACTGTGGATGCTGATGATGCGGTGATTTTAGAAGAGAAAGAGAACGTTCTTTGGTCGGCTTGGGGGCACTCTGCCCGCTATTGCCCCTGTGCTCTCCGTGCTGGCTACACTTCGTAAATACTGGGAATATATCTTCTAGTCATCCTGGCAACATTTACGTTATATAATACTGTAACTTCTAAAAGGTAAACCTACAGAATGCATAAATGCCTAGGGAGGTAACTGAGAAGTAAGTTGTTGGGAATACCTCCAATTTTCTATCACGGCAGTAAAGCCAACGACAGGTTAGCCTCTTTTCTCCCCACCGCAACTATATTATAGCTCCAACTTCCTTTACACCCGCCACGGTGGCTCAGTGGTCAAGGTGTTGCGCTGCTGAGCACAAGGTCGCGGGTTCGATTCCCGGCCGTGGCGGCCGCTTCTCTGATGGAGGCGAGAAGCAAAAACACCCCTGTGTAGGAGATTTCGGCGCACGTTAAACATTTCCAGGTGGTCAAAATTAATCTGGGGCCCTCCACTACGGCGCGCCTCATCGTCTGCGTTGCGTCGGCGCGTTAAACCCTATAATCAATCAATCAATCAGTCAATCAATCAATCAATCAATCAATCAATCAATCAATCAATCAATCAATCAATCAATCAATCAATCAATCAATCAATCAATCACGTCCTTTACACTTCTTCATTTTATAAATCTCTCGTATGTTGGAAAGTTGGACAGGACACTTCTGTAGAGGACCCAGGTCGGCCGTTGGTCACGGCGGAAATATAAACTATTCGAAAATCGTTCTTTATTACTTCGAACTAGCGCTGCATTCCACGTCTTCGGGCTTTGCTTTACCCGTCTGAAATAAAGAGTGAAATAATTTTTTCTGTACCTGTTTCGCAATGTCTTGCAGAATAATTAGATAACAGTTATTGTCACGCCAGATTCACTGTCTGGACGCTTTCATTAACTCGTACAAATTAACAGTCTGTTGTGCAGTACTAAGCATGTCTGTGAGTCACTTGTACGCAGCACTTGCTCTGTTTGGAATTTCTTGGTGTGTTGCTAACATCGCCGCTCATACTGCTTTGGGGTATAATGTAACCAACCCGTTGTCGCTAGATATTGTCGTGTCAATCTTGCTTGTTTTTCCTTCCGTCAATGGGGGTAGTAATAACGCCTTCCGGGAGCTGAGGGCTATTGAATACAGTCATCACCAGTGAGGATTTGGAGAAAAGTGGGCCTCGGAAATGCCCAGGAATGCTGGTTTGTACCGAAAATGCCAATGAAAAGGTAACGGGAATTAATGCGCCGAGCGAGAGTTTCGTCGCTCGAAAATGGCTTAACCACTTCTAAGCACATAACTGACTCAGTTTATAGTGTCGCAATAATTAGTCATTAATTTCTAGCAATCAGGGAGGGGGACAGGACTACTTTTGGCAATTAATTTCTCTCTGGAAACATAACCGGAAACCACAAAGGTACCATAAAAGTCCATGTTAAATGCGATAATAGGGATAATCAAAATGCTGTGTGCATGCTTAAGGCTGTGTAACATCCTTCCAACAACGTCCGTGGTACATACCGTTCGCGTATACGGGATAATGAATGCGTTGTCTGGGGCAGTGGGAATGGTACATTTTGCTTTAGCTGCTGCAAGAGTAAAGCCGATTTATAATTTCGAGAGTTCCATGGATGCTGAACGTACCTGTGGGATTAGGTGTGTATGGAGGCGTCGTCGTCGTTTCCGCAACTTGGGGGAAGCAAAAGAGAAGTTTCGTTCGAATAGAGTGATCATTTGTATTGCACTCGAACAAAATAGTACATCGTTGCAGTTTTTAGGGATATATAAAGAAAGAGAGATCAGTATTTTATGGAAGAAAAGCTAAGAGTTCAGCCTGAGGTGAGTTATCTGGTTAGCTGCACTCTGTGGGACAGGGAATGATGCGTTGTGGGTGGTAGAAAACTGGTCGTGGCGGTGCTTTAACTGGACTCAAAATATGTAGAAGAGCTCACCAATTTTTGCTCTTGAACATAAGCAAAACGTTCCAATAATTGATCAAAGTTGGCTGCACACCGAAGAATACGATGTATCTTTTGGAGGTTGACCTTAGCGCTTTTTTAACAAACAGTGAGTTTTTGGCCTATGCTGCAAACTCCTCTGAAAATCTGGTTTGAACAAGGATTCAGGCTAGCTTACGGTGATAACGTTGTCTTTCTTTTTCCCGGAGGACTTAGTATTTTCAATACTGCTTCTTACCCACGAACCAGAAGTTATCTGAAGCTGATTTACTAATGAGACTAATTTACAAAAAACTGATCAGAATGAAGTTTCATGGCAGAGAAAACGTGTTACTTTCAGCGGTAGGTTACTACTAGGGTTCACAAATGCTCCTTTTTACTTATGTCTGCAGTTATGCGGCTACGATAAGACCTTAAAAACACAAACATGGCTCTCAACCTTATAAAAACATGGCTTTCGGTCCTTTATTTCAAACAATCAAATAATTTTGATGCACCTGTCAACTTTCATTTAGTGTCGCTCCTCTCGTCGAAAAAACGAGTGCACAACATTTATGTAAGGTTTTGTTATGTGAAGTGTTTGATTTCATTTCCCTTAATATTTGCTTATTTGCCACTTACACAATGAATCGCGTTTTATTCTTTCGATTTATTGTCATTCATTTCTTTAAAATTTTCGTTTGGCTTCCAGAATTCGCACATTCTTTGGTTCAGAATAACTGAAATAATTTACGTCATTACTAAATTACCACGTATTTATTGTTCCTTGATTTCCATAATACTGGTGTAAAATTCAATATTGGTCATTGCCAGCATCTGTAAAAACTTTTTTTGGTTGTGTGGGCTTACAGGAGGTCGCCCTACCGTACGCTTTTATCCGTAAACTTCGATCTGAGATTTTAGACAGTTCAAAAGGTATAAAACGTTTAAATTTACGTGGGTATCATATTTGTTCTCACTTCCGCGCAAGATATAATAAACTAAATATTGTATGTTGAATTTACACTCATGCCGCACATGGGCTGGTTATTTCGGTCTGAACATTTGAAATCAGTGTACGAGGGTCGTTCACTTACGTTTGGCTGCAAACAAGAAGACAGAAGAGCGTGAAAATTAGTCGTTTGCAGTTTACGAGGTTAGATATGACGGACAACAATCTTTATTTTGTTATTTTGGTGTGATTGAGATATCTGGGAGAATATTTTGGCACCGTCAAGGCAATAATAGCACATAAAAGATTAGATATAGTTGAAGTTGGAATTGGGATTTTAGCCGCATTCAGCTCTTGAATGGCACTGAACCCTACTATAGTACTAGTAGGTGCAATTTCGACGCTTGACCTTACGTCCTGTGAACAGTTGAACTGAAAAGTGGAAACATGGATGGTCCAGCCATGTCTCGTTGATATATGCGGGATACCTGAAACAAAATGTTCTGTCAGCAGTCATGTGAGGCAACGGGACCGAAACAAGCGAGTAAAAAACTAGGTTAAAATTAGTCTTCTTCATGTCTTGTTTATATCATCCATACTATGTCATTTCAGGTCACCAGACCACCTTGATTGAAAGTCGAACTTTTCTAATATATCTTGGTGCGAGGATCTGAAAGATAAGAACACGAAGTCAAACCTCTTATAGCAGTCTCATCTCAATCAATACAAGGATACAAAATGCACCAAATCATTGTTAGCCGAAGACACCTGAAAGAAAAAAAAACAAGGGTTGACGAACGATAAAATGAAGTAGTTTTGTTACGTGGTGGCATGACAACCGACATGGACCAGGAGATAGGCGAATGATGCATTTACAGTGTTTGCGTGGCGCCCACGACAGAGCCCGTGCTGGCTACGTTCTGCACACAGCTTCTTCTTCCTTGGAGATGAGTATGCATGAGGTTCTGTGCTCGCTACTGTCCAATTCGTCCTCTTCTAGTGATAATGTAAGTATTGTGTTTCCTGGAATTGTTCAATCGAGAATCAGAGATAAGAAAATTAACAAGCATTGGAAACAAAACAGTAGAAAAGGAAAATTATACCAAAGTATTTTGTAAGCGTGAGCACCAACGTTTCTGTCGAGTGCTAGAGCTGCTTTAATTCCCAGGGTTCAACCGTTGGTGTAACCCTTAATGTAGCTGCTTGTGAGGTAATAAAATTTAGCAACTAGTTGCGTCAAAGTCGCTATCACGAACGCAGATCGAATTTTTTTGCTTTAAATCGAAGACTATTACATGAAAAATGAAAACAAGCATGTTCGCTATCTAGCGACTCTTGTACAACAGCCATGACCACGAGTAGCATCATCACCTTATAATTTCATATTCATTATTTCATAATTTTAACTAGGTATATTTGTTGGGGAAATACAGGTGGAACTGAAGGAAGGAATAATGTGGTCCGCGTCCTCGGGTTTCAAAGTTTTTGAACAACTTGAAATAAAACTACAATTATCTTTTCCCTCCTTTAACTGGGAAAAGTTCAGGCAACATTCCCAAGAAACCGGCAGTGAAATACGTGACATCGAAGAGTGGACATCTAGACTTAAGCGGATGGCAGAAGATGCTACCACAACCATACCCAAAGGAGCGGAATTACAATCGGTGGACTCCAGGCTTTTACACATGCGGGAGGCGAAAGAAAGCCTCAAAAAACGCTTCAAGAGGAATAAATGCAATAGGCCACTCAAACGCCGCATAGCAAGACAACCTTGAAATTCAAGAGTACGCAGACAAGCTCACGCTGAAAAATTGGCACGCTCTATGTGAGCGCACGGAACTCCAGATTGGCACGGCTAAAGTGTAGAATATACTTCGGCACCTTATCGATCCCGCCAAAAGTAAATCCGAACAGTGCAGGAGTATGGAAAAACTTCTCCACACGCACAATCAGGGTTATGTACACAAGGCAATCCAAGAGATGCAAGCTAGATACCCACCCGAGCACCCCTGTGAGAAGCATGAAGACTATAAAGGCGCTGCCAATTAAAAAATGTACCAACCGTTTACCATAGAAGAGCTCAAGCCGGCCCTACAGTCATCGCTGGGCCTAGACGGCATCACTAATCAGATGCTGCGCAACCTCGCAGACGAAGAGTGCGAGCTCTTACTGAACTACTTCAACAAGTGCTGGCACGACGCGACACTGCCCAAGCAATGGAAGAAGGCGCTAGTACGGCTTATACCTATGCCCGGGAAGGCACTTTGCGGGGAGAACCTTAGACCGATCTCCCTAACATCCTGCCTCAGAAGGCTCCTCGAACACAAGGTTTTCAATAGGATCCACAACCACATGGAAGATAACCCTCCTCTATCCACACTCTGTGGTAGGCTTCAGGGCCGGTTTGTAAACCGAAGACTTCATGCTGCAACAACAGCACCAGATCGTCAACAACGAAGACAAGGCGACCACTGACGCCCGCGTGATAGTCACGCGTGATCCAACTAAAGCCTTCGACAGACTAAAAAATTATGCAATTCTCCGCAATCGCCAGAAATTACAGCGAGGGGAGAATACCTAGAACTATATCAGGGAATTTCTGATCGACAGAACGGCACAGCTTAAGGTGGGACCCCATGAATCGCCTGAAATATTAACGGGGTGTATCGGAACTCCACAAGGATCAGTCATTTCACTATTCCTATTTAACGCCAGCATGATCGACCTCGCCAACAAATTGCAGATCATAGATGAAGTACATCAGAGCAATTACGCCAACGATGTCACTTTGTGGACAGCGGGGGCCAGCGATGGAGACATACAAGATCGCCTTCAATTGGCGGTGGAAGCTGTTGAGCAACATGCCAAAACAATCGGCCTTTCCTGTTCTCTGGAAAAGTCTGAACAACTGTCGTACAAGCCCTCGCGACGAGATCGAAAGCCCAAGGATACCTCAAAAAATCACAGCATAACACTGCGAGTAGGTGATACCACAATCCCTGAAGTGGCCGAGATACGTATCCTCCGCCTCCACCTCCAGGCCAACGGACACAACGGCAAGACTGGGCAAACACTAGAGAAAGCCACCCATCAGATCACGAGACTGATTGCGCGGGTAGCCAACGAGAATAGAGGCATGAAGGAGAAGACGCTGCTAAAGCTCGTCTATGCGTTCGTAATTAGCAAAATTACGTGCGTAGCCCCTTTCTTACCCCACAAGCAGGCAGAGCGCAATGAAATCAACAGTCTCGTCAAGAGGGTGCATAAGCAGGCTCTGGGAATCCCGATATGTGCCTCTAGTAAAACATGACGCACTGGGTGTACACAACACCCTCGAAGAGCTCATCGAGGCGCATCGCATTGCATACCTCGAACGCCTGACCAAGATGGCCAACGGCAGGCAAATCCTCGACCTACTAGCATTTCGTAAGAGAACGTTCGGAGAAAAACACACTGTGCCAGCCGAACTACGCAAAGACATCTACATTCCTCTCCTCCCCAAGAACATGCATCCAGTCTACAACGAACAGCGAAGAAATATGCGAGCCCTAGCGCTAGGGAGACAGCTCCAAGGAGAACCTCAAGTCGTCTACACGGACACTGCCTCTTACCAACAACGAAGGGCTATGGTCTCAGTTGTCACCGACCAGGAAGGAAAGGTTCTCACCGCCTGCTCTATCTGAACACGACACCCCGAAAAAGGTGAAGAAGAAGCCATAGCGTTAGCCCTAGCCACAACCCAAGCGAGAAAAATTGTCAGCGACTCCCAACCTGCAATCCGAAACTTCACAAAGGGGAGAATCTCCAGTGCGGCACTGCGAGTCCTTGCCCAGCAGGACTAGAACGTAGACACCCGAAGCACTTTAATATGGACGCCCGCAAACGCGGGGCTTGAGGGTACTGAACGGGCCAACGAGGCTGCTCGAGCATTCACCTACCGAGAGCCCCTGCAATCCGCCCTACACCCTGCCGACAACACCAAGGATCGCCTGTGCACCTACCGGGACATACTCGACCAATACAGAGGCGAAATATGGAAGTACCTTGCAGCCAACCCCTTTCTGACCAAAAAACAAGAAGTTGCATGGAGGCGTCTTCACAATAATACATATCCCAACCCAGGCATCTACAGGCACTTTCACTCAGAAATTCTTGACAGGAAATGTAAGCACTGCAACCAGCTTGCAAGTTTGGCACACATGCTTTTGGAATGCCCTGCTATACAAAGAAAAGGCTTGAGCAATACAGATGGAATATTTATTATCCACACCAAAGAGCAGTGGGAGACAGTGATGCTTAGCGCGGACCCTGCCATCCAGCTTTGAGCCGTCCAGAGGGCCGAAGACGCCGCTAGGAGCCAAGGCATCCTGGCCATCGTCAGAAGCACACCGGCCATAACTAGGCCTTTCCTCTGGACAAAATAAAGTTACTTCCTCCTTCTCCATTCTCGCACAGTCACGTGACGTGATTTACTAAATGAAACTAACGCAATGATATGTGCTCGATATCAACTGGTCAGTTCTTGTAACTTTCGCTTGTAGCTTCTTCACTCTGATATAATTGACCTTTAATCAAGCAAGCTGGCATTTTTCAGTTTTCCCGCATTCGTCATTTGTGTGACGCTACGTTTTAACAGTGGGGCTGTTGGTACTGGCCGTAAGTTCGGGGTTCGTGCATGCCGAAAACTCCCCGAGAAAAGGCCGAGGTACGCTCGTGCGCGCGTACATCGAGCGCACGTTCGTCAAGCCAAGCATACGCACTTAAGGTGATTGGCCAATATTGGCCAAAAACAAATCCAGCCTTGTCCGCATGCCTCAAGCGCAAGTTCTTCAAGCCGAGCATACCCACTTAAGGAGATTGCCCAACGTTACCCACAAAAACACTCCAGCGTTGGCCGTATCGTGGCCAAACTTCCTCAAAACGAGGAAGACGCGTCATAGCGTACGCCTTTCATTCGTTCGTCCTCGTGTTGTGCGCATAGCCATAGAAGAGCCGCAACCTGAATGTTGAAGCTGCTGTAGGTGACCATTCACTCCACATGGCCCAGCCGCGGATAGTTCGCCCGGCCGACGAAGAGGCTGAGCTTCGAGAGGCTCGGTGTGAAAGCATCCGCTTGAGACAATCAGTCGCGCTTGATGAGTGGTGTACGAGCACGCCTACCAAAACGACGACCAAAACCAGCTTCGCCATTCAAGTTTGCGCATGAGTGCAAGCTTTCCTGAATTTTTTCTCCGACCAAAAACGTCTACTTACGCAACTGATAACATGGCGCACTTCTACCATTCATTCTATTCCTTCACATGTCTTATATTTTTGTAAGGGCTGAGAATGAATGTGCCGCCGTTCTCGACAACGTATGCGTCTCCCCAGACACTCACAGTAGAGTAAATCGAGCATGAAAGTGATGCGTACCAAAATATCGGCTGCAGGCCGTCAGAGCGTGCATAAACGTTCGAGGACTGCAACATAGGCATTTCCAAAAAAAAGTGTCTGGTGGTTTTTAATTCTGACAATTCACCTGCTGGACCCACTTATCTTTCGACACGGACGGCAGCGGTGACAAATATTTTTTTGGCTAACAACTGCACATGTAACAACGATGCGTAAGAGTTGCGATAGGAGTCACCGTGCGGGTCCACTGATTGAGGAAGCGACAACCTTATCTACGGACAATGCGGCTTCAAAAATATTTATGAAAATACTTTCGTTGTAATATCTTGCACTCTTTCTGTGAATCTAGCAGCGCTCCTTTTTCATGTTTTTGCAACTTCCCATTTTGAAAATTACCCAGTTTCTTTATACGTAGCCTCCACATTTTGAAATTCTAAAATCCTATAATTCAATGTAAATTGCCTAGTTTCGGACGCTTTTTATCTTAACGCTCGAGTATTAGTGTCTTCGAGTGCTTTGTGTCACGTTTCTTTTCTCCAGGGCGTCATTGAATGATTGGTGCGACACACTTCGGAAAACATGGTTCTTTTTCCACGGTTGAGAAAGGTAATTATTGAAAATTACGTTGAACGAATTTAACACTAAAGAGCGAGCTCCTTTAATAGTTTGGTTCGCGACATCTCAGCATGGTTAGAAAGGAGAAATTGACTCACCAAAAATTATACAATCTTACTCTTTCAAACTCCAATCCATGCACCTTCCACTATATCTCTGACACATTTGCATTGTTCACTGATATCTCTTCTTCGTTGTTCAGTCGTACTCCTCTTTGGAATCTTCGCTGCGAGGTCAACGCATACATGGGTCGCCTAGTAGGTAGAGAAAAAGCCGTGAGGCAGAGAGAGTTGTAAGCTGGGAACCTGAAAACATTCAGCATTTTAAATATCGCGCAGAGAAAAACAGACACAAAATAGACAGAAGCGACATGAGGGTAGTCGGAATACTGTGGGAATATTTCAAACCCGGCCACGTTCGGCTATGAGATAAGGTTACACCTGAATGTGCTCCATTGGGAGAAAGGAACACTGGTTGATCTTGTTTATTGCCTGATTGGCATTTATCTGTGTCTAACAACATGACGACGACAGAGATAATGAAGGCGAAGGCAATGATCACGGTCATAACTGAATGCAGGGAGTTGGTTCAAAATGTGTATGTAGACAGGACGCTCAAGAACGTTGCCTAATTAGAGGCAGATAGGGAACGGGAAAGATAAGGAATCAAAAGAGTTGCGGTGCTTACAAAATCAAACCAAGAACGAAAACAAAAAAGCCTAAATACACACACAAAAACAACTTCCAGGTGAAGTACTGCGCTAGAAGAGAGAAACGTAACATATCAGCTGTCAACTTAGTGAGCGGCTAGAGAAGAAGGACGATGAAAAATGCGGTCGTCCTTAATTCGCTAATGTGTCATTCGCTAAGGACCACTCTTATCAATATTATAATCATTGTTACCATCGTTACGCCTACTGTGGCCGAGGCTGTTACCTGGAGAGGCAGTTGCAACTGTCGGGGGAAGATTATGGAATTAGCATCATAGCTCACCAGTCACACATAAGGAGCAACAAAGGGTAAATCGTAAGTTTTTGAAATGTTCAAACCTGCAGTAATGCATTGTCACCTGTCACTAAGCTTTGAGAAAACTTCTTCCTGGCAAGCTTCGTACCTTCAACATCGCATAGTTACCTTTTGCCTTACGGCTCCTGGAAGGGGACGCGTCAACAACTTTTCGGGAAAAGTCATAGTCTTCCCGCATTTTACTCAACTCAAAAGACAACCTGTGGTTTTCCGGAGAGTGTGTTCTTAAACATTTTGCATGGTATCACAATTCGTACCAAGAAACGTGGGCGAAAAAAGGCATAGAAAGTTAGCAGTGGCTTAGCTCGGCTATGCCAGGATATACGTAGCGTGAGCTAAAGTTCAGCAATCCAATCGAATCTACTCCAAGCCGTATTGCGGTGACATACCCTCCAGGTTTGTAAAAAAGCTTATAACTGCAATGTAGAGCGGCCATTACAAACCGAAAGTCCTTAATTGAACATTGCGCTGAGCATGCTTTGCTGAAATTGGGCGCGTATTGAGTACATTGCACCTATCCCGTGTTGAAGCCCCGGCTTCCGACCCCATGTTTTGTATACCGCGCAACTTGCGACGTGGCCTTTTTCAGTTCCTGGCTTGAAATTATCGCCGTAATATTTTGGAAAAGAACAGCGTAGTCATGGAGTGATACAGAAATGTCTAATGAACCAATCCTGATGTTCGAACTATATGCAAAATAATTTTAAGTATACTTATGATCCTCTAATTATGTTACGATAATTATCATTATGTTTGAACCATATGCGTTTCAGTCCTACGACCTGATACTCGCGTTTTCTTGGAACTTCCGGAATAGCACCCTTGTGCAATTGTCTGATCACTGATAATTTAAGTACACGTGAACCGGTTCCCGAGGCTCTCTGTGGCAGTATATGCTACTGCAGAACACTTAGCACCGACGAGGCCATACCTCTTTACTGTCGTTCTCTTGAGCTTGAAGCATGAGGGCAGTGACGCTGATCCAAGTTGGCAATAGTGGGTCAGCGGCAACCGAAGCGTTTTAGATGCTAACTGTCCCAGGGCGGCAGTCGTCTAGTGACCGTCAATACAGTCCAGGATGTACATGCTGGTTAGTCGGCTGAACGGGGTCTTTAAAGAGCGAAGCTCATTTGCAAATCCAAATTTTTTTGTCATCTGTTAAAAATACTACGAAATTGCCGAGCGCGCGCAGGTTAGCGTGGGCCTCGCGGGGACCACCCGGCACTTCACAAAACCAAGAAACTGCTTAGCGCTCGTGTGTGCGTCTTTCGCGACGACCGCCCCGCATCCGCTGCGCACGTTTGCCAAGCCAAGCATGCCAACTTAGGGAGATTGGACAAGATTTCGGCGACCGCCCAGCAGTTAAAAAAAACCAAGAAAATGAGGGCGCTCGTGCATGCCTGCCTCGCGCCGAGCACACAGTGTCACCAGCGCGCGCTTGCAAGCCAAGCATACCCACATGGAAGATTAGCCAAAAAAACTCCGGCGTTCACCGTTATCGTAGCAACACTTGCTTGGAACAAGAAAAGCAGGCCATGGGGTATGCCGGTCCAAGGTGATGTCCAATGATTATCGCGAGCGAAAAATGAAGGAAGCTCGCACCCATAGCGACAATTATGAAATGACGGTCGTTGCGGCAGCAGCGAAGAACAAATCGGCTGCAATCGTGGACTTCAACCGTCGTGATTGTCGTGAAGGTTGCGTACACTTTCGCTACTGTCAAGTCTGACGCGTTAGCGTAAGCTTACTTCAGTTTTTGTTCCAGTGACCAGATCTTTCACGCTTGAAAAGTTGCTTCCTCAGAGAATTCTTTTTTTATCCCCTTAAACAATCAGCAGAAAGCAGGGGCTCCTGACTACCCTTGGGGTATTAGCCTCCTCTGGCTCGTCGATGTGCGTGAATCACAGCAGGCGATGAACAGGCTGAAACTTTTTCTAGTTAGGGCGGTTTTTTCACGCCACCTGATCCAGTTATCGCTCAGAGAGGTTGAGGTAATTTGAGCGATACTTTTAGTTATGCTTGGAAGCATGAGATCATATCTTTCTGAAATTAAAGAGGAACTTCACCCGGCATACTTCAGTACTTCTTTCCGCCGCAGCACTTGCCCCTGCGCTGCAAGTTAGACCAAGTTTGAGCATACTCTGTCCTCGCCGATCGATCCAGAGAAGTCCGGATCTCATCTTACCAACTCTGTATATGGGAGTGGGTATACACAGCGCGCATACAACAACATTGAGCAGCGCATGAAGAGCTGCATCCACAATAGCGAGGGCGCTAGCTTGAACGATCTACTTGGAGTGTTTTCCTACAACTTGAAGAAATGCTGGCTACTGTGTTCACACCTCATTTCAACAAAGCATAGTTAAGTTTAGAAGATGATGAAGATCATGTCTGTGACCCTAATCAGGTGGATTGGTCACTCGATAATCGAAGCGATGGCCGCTGAAATGACGAATGGTTTGCTCGTTGGCCGACGCCACCAAGCCCACGATGGTCTACTCCAAGGAAAAGCAAAATGTACTATATGCACACTTTATTTACAGGCTCATGATCGCAAAAAGAAGCCGAGCAAGGCCCGCATCTAGTGGGTCTCCCCTCTCTCCTGTCCCACCCTTCTCAAAACCCTGCCCACAAACGTGACGTCACAGTTTTAGAGTGACGATGGCCGATTGATTAACCCACCCTAGGCCACTGATTGGCCACAGTGAAAAAGAATTCTAGACGGGTTTGAAATAGTTCCGTGACCCACCTCTCTACCTCTTATACCGAAACCCGGAGGTATACCGCAAAATGCAAATATACCGCAAACCAGCTAAAAGCAACCACCTAAAAGCAAACCTAGCACCCGCCATCGGTTGTCCGGCGGCTTATCTTAAAGTGTTGTCCCGACAATGCACGCCTATGATTGTGCTTCGCGCCGCCAAAATTATTTTGCTTTGTAAACACGTCGAGCACATAACACTGCCTGGTCGCCTGCCCACTGACGCATCCCAGCCGCCGAGACCCCAGGGTAAGACCTGTGACGAATGCAAACTTCGCCCCGTAGCTTTGAGGAGTCTAACCGTGGTAGATAGATAGTCTAGTGCTCTTTTTTTTAAATGCAGTTCATTTCTTTAACTCACGATGTCACCCGTTCTAGTTGTCCATCGTAGTCCGCATCCCTCCCCCTACACTATATAATAAAATACTTACCGGCGCCTGGTTTCGAACCCACGACCCTGCGGGCGGAACGCAAGGTACACGGTGCTCTACCCACTGCGCCACAAAGCCGACACAGAATGGAAGGCTACGAATGCGCCTTATATCCTTGACTCATTCAAACTACGTCAAGAAGCTGCTGATACAACGCATTCACTACCTGTGGGCGGAACGCGAAGTACATGGTGCTCTTCCCACTGCGCCACAATAATCATACCCGCCTGCTAATAAATGATGTCACGTGACCGCGTCATTACGTCTCCTCACTTAATTACAATACAACAACCAACAGCAACAAGTGCAACAACATTAACGTAACGCAAACTACTTAACGTCGTGCGCCCCCGGAAATGCTCTACATTTCATCGTGCCCCTCGCGAGGGGGATGTTTAGTTTCCTGCCGCAGCAAGAACCAGGCGGCCTACTGCGCAGTTTGTGGCGCATACCCACTTGGGGGATTGGCCAGGATCGTTTCACTTACTACATGCCGTAACCGGCATGTAGTAAGTGAAACGTGAAACGATCCTGGCCAATCCCCCAAGTGGGTATGCGCCACAAACTGCGCAGTAGTTTGCCAATCATAAAAGGAACAGTTTCCGTATATAACAACGGAGTGGCGATGGGTTGGCTGCAGCGTCGTCTGCGAATTCCTTTTAAATGCGAATGCATTTCTTAGTCGGGGGTTGTCGTGCTCCGTCGGCATGCGCCTGCATTCCTCCAGCGCGAGCGCACGTGAGCGCGCGCCTAGTAGTTCTGCCTTCGTCGTCGTCGTCGTCGTCTCGGCGCGAATGCAATTTCTTAGTCGGGGGTTGTCGTGCTCCGTCGGCGTGCGCCCGCAGGTGTTATCTCTCCGCGCTCCTCCTCGCCCCTAGCAACAGCTGTGGCGCGCCTAGCAACCGGAGCAGGTGGTAGCTAGGGCGGGAGTAGCGGAGGGCAAGGGGAGAGGAGGAGCGCGCTCGGGCGTGTGAGGGCGCTCGCATCGCGGAGCTCGGGCGTAGTAGCGGAGAGTGAGTGGAGAGGAGGAGCGCGCTCGGGCGTGTGAGGGCGCTCGCATCGCGGAGCTCGGCGGGAGAGAGAGCTCGCGCGCGGGGCGGGCGTGTTGTGCGGGTCTCTCTCCCCTCTCCGCGTACCCTCTCTCCGCTCGCTGCGCTCGGAAAATGTATATAAATGCAGTGGAGCGCACGCCTCTCTCCGTTACTGCTTGCCGCAGCGCACTCATCGGTGCACCCAATGCATTCGCATTTCCGCACGATCCCCTTCGGGGAGGTGGGGGGAGTTTTTTTTTTCTTTGACCCCTTGACTGACTTCCAGCCATCTTACAGCTCCCGTCCGGTTCGGGTATTCTCATGGCGGTAATCGCGGTCGGTAAAATCCCAACGGTCCCCCTCCGCCAGTTTTCCGATTGAACGAAAGGAAATCCTTATTCGAAAGCTAACATCGCTTTCAACAATTTTAGTAGGACTGACGCAATTGTATAAGTTCTCTCCGCACGCGCTCGGCCGGTGAACACAATAGCGTTGCAAACAAGAAAAGAAGCTTCTGCGGTTTCTCTCCACGCCCATCGCGCCCGAGTCAGCTCGGCCGGCGTGAAAACAAACACAATACAGGTAAGCGCACTATACCCAACCAACGATATCCAATTGCCAGGTGGTTTTAATTAAGGAGTGAGCTGGCCGAACTTAATAAGCTTGCTTACCGCAATGCTTATATAATGAGTTTCTCTTTGTAACGGCGACTTGTAGCCCTACATTGCGGTCATAAGCTTAAAAACCACTGGTGTATGCCACCGCTAACAAGGGCATGTTTGGCGCTTTGTAGCTGAAAAACTACAAAACCAGTGCAACATGTTTTTAATGTAGGGTATAGAAAGAAACTTTGGCTTTAATTTGAGAAAGTTTGAAAGAAATCACAGACGGCCTTTTTTACAATTGGTTTTCAAACTATACCAAAATGCGTTACCTTGGTACAATTTTTTTCATTTGAAGCGTCTTGATCCCATAATTTAAAATTATCACGAAGATTTAACAAAGATCGCACAATAACAATAAAAGATGTCAACTACGTAGGGTGTTTTGATTCTGAGAAAAAAAAAACATGTTAGGGCAATTTTGAAGTATTTTCCAATTTGGAAATTTTTATTAAAAGGAGTTCGCTCTGCTAGCCACACATGATTATGTTAAGCCATTTCACAGTATGCAAAGACTTTACATAAAAAGTACTGGGGCAATAGATACAATAGTTTTTGTCTTAAAGCGCTAAAAGTTTCCAATTTTCCGCGAGCCGCTCAACGCACCAGTGACCCGAGCCGGCTTTGGGAATTCTTTTTAAGAAAACGAGAATTTTTTTCCACAAAATATCGTTACATGCGTTTCCCCTTTGCAAAAGGAGCTATGTATGAACTTTTCGTTAAAATAAAGGTGCAGACAGGACACGCCTGTTCTATTTCTTGTGAAAACACCGCGCAGCTTGAAGCTTTAGTGGAGCTCGTCGAAACCGCTACACAAGGCCAATGCGGACGTGGCGGGTTCCCTCATGCGAAAAACATGTGTAGCAACTGGACCAACAACCCGGTGATTGCCTCGTTAACCAGTTCATTAATTCACAACACATTATCTGTATTCTTCGAACCCCCGCGTTTCCATGAACTCAGTCTCGTTGCCCTAACGCCCACGCGCCTCTTAGCGCTCCACAAACTGGGTCACCTACTCCCAGGTTTTTCGTGCTTCTCAACTCCAGGTGCATGCACCCTTTGTTCAATCGCAACAGAACAGAGGCTCCCGTCACAATTTTCTGGGCACGGATTGCAACATACCGGACATCTAGGACACGGACGTTCCACCTTACACTGCGCGACCCACTGAAGCGCGAGTTGCCGTCGACTCAAACCGCATTACCACTGCCGTCCTCGCAGTTCCTTCGCTTGAACCACGACAGCAAAAAGGACAGCCGTCGCTTTGGAGGTGGCAACGGCCCCATACCAGTATTAGCACTGATTCCCCGCAGTCTTGCCGCTACTACTACAAGGACAGCCTCTCAGCCTTCAAGGCTTTGATCGCAATCGAGAGTACCCACCACTTCTGTATTGCGTGGACCCCAGTCAATTCTTTGAAAGATGTGAACAAGGCGGCACATGCTCTTGCCTGCGATATTTTACTCGGGGCTCATTAAATGAACAAGAGGGACCTTTTCCAACCGTCCCAATATCCCTTAAGCTCTTCCACATACGCAAAAATCTTGTACCACTACTTAGAACACCGACTTCGCACTCCCTATCCCCACCCTTCCTACATCTGACATGGACCGCAGACCAACACACACAATACTCGGGAATTCCACCCCATCTTACAGAGTGTATATACCTACAACTGTCCCTATTGCCGGCAAGGAATACTGCATACCACTTTGTGGGGGCGTGCAACTACGCACGAAACCACCTCCTGTCCCTTCGCAATAGGAGTGGAAATAGAAGCGGTCCAGCTTACGTTCACGGCGAACAGGGGACCGGCTGTGCGGCTTTCTTTCACACGGTAGAGTACCACTGCTTACTCCGTGGCCGCTTCCACCAGACCTTCGAACGCGTTGACACGCAAGGATATATGGCCGTGGAGGTCTCGAACTCTTGCCATCGGGGTAGCGCCGCCCAAGTGGCAAGACGAAAAGGCTGTCGATGTGGTCCTCGACGAACATGTAGGTACGGCCAATAAGGGGGCGAGGGTGCTTATAGCCACATCGCAGTTAACCTCCAAGAGTCATATACCTTCGATCGCCGTATTTGCCTGGCCAGTAAAGTAGGACGCCAGGTACTTCAAATTCTTGATTGGAGGCAAGGTCACATTGCAGTCAGTTGTTGCGTCGAAATGGTCATCCCGAAAATCTAGGGATGTGCAGCTTGGACAGCGCGGCGAGGCTTGGGCTGGGCACAACGGGAGGGACAGCCGGTGGATACAGGTTTGCGTGCGAGGCTTCGTTCGGACCATCTCCCGTTCCAGGATCCCCAGCGATTTGGCTGGAAGGAGCCGCGCACCTAGTTACCAACTCGACGCGCGTACGAATATCTATCACCTTTGCGTCGTACTCCCAGGGGCAGCCAAATCTGAGTCGAAGTCTTCGTTTCAGGGGCCTTTCTCAAGGGCTTTCATCTCATCTCACTTCATGTTGATGAGGTTCATGGACCCGTGGAGAGCAACGGAAGGCGGGGCCGGATTCAGCAGCATAATCTCGATGGCGGCAATTCCTTTCGTTATAGCGTTCCGAACCGCACCACGATTGGTGGCGGAGTCTGTGTACGGCTGAGGTATCGGAGAAGCCAGGAGACCACGTGGTTTCCCCACGAGTGCAAGCGACGAACAGTGTTCCAGAACGAGGCTTCCCGAGTCATATGGATTAAAAGGAATCTCGACCCTAGTGTACGTCGGCGTCTGTGCCGCGTCAAGTCCCGGGTTTCATGGCACCAGGTATTGTGGAAGGCGACGTAGGAAGGGGTCCACACAGCCAGTCGCCCTTTCGCTGGGCTCATCTCGAGCAACTGCCAGACCGCGATGTGGGATTGATGCCCCTAACTTCGTGCCCTCATCTGGGGAAGCAAGTCGCGCGGCTAACCTGACTGACCTCGCCTGCCTAACAAAGATTTTTCTCTCTCTCTGTCTGGGAACGACTAATTCTTTTGCGTCGAATCTGCAAATCTGACGTGACGCGTTCGGCACAAAAAGGAGCAATTTTTCGCGAGAAAAAGGTTTTTTTGCCGCCCTCACTCAAGCGTTGACCAAGCCCCATCGACAGCACCATTGTGGCCATCATCAGCACTATCATCGTCATCATCATCTTGTTCGCACCCATCAACAGTGTGGTGCGCCTGCAGCTCCCGGCAGACTAACATTTTTCTCGGTGTGGCCTTGATACGAAGTGTTCCCGTGCACTTCTCCTGAAAAAACGAGCGCCGTCGTAACAGCAGAATGGTAAAGTCGAGCTCTTTATTGCCTTCCGCGTGTGTGACTCGCCACTCCACAATTTTGTCTTTCAATTCCAACGCGAGATGCAAAACTGACTGTTGCGTATAAAGCGCTGACTAACTCACGTCAACGCCGAAGGTAGCCTAGCCAGTTGGTGCATCCTGGACGATGCACAGCGCGGTGACCGTGGGCGATTCTGTCACCCTGTAGTTATTTTTCGGGTGCATCCCTTTGGCTGCTGGTTTTGTTGTAGCGGCGTCCGTCTATGGCCGCGTAACCGAGTGAGCGAACGAAGCAGCCACGGCTGAAAGAAATACGATGAGGAGGGTCAGGCTAAGGGCAGGAGGAGGCGGCACACGCGGCTATGGCGTCATTTCTCTCACTGCCTCCTTTCACTCTTGTTTCATGCGACGCCCCAAAGACCCTGTAACTTTCCCTAGACGCTATTTCGTTCGGCGCTAGTCCGAACCACGTGACACTTGCGGGGGAGGCTCAAACGCCGGCGGCGACGTGCTGCGAGATAACAGCAGTGTAGCACGCGCTTCCTTGGGTTCACTGATCAGGCGATCACTTGCTGAGACGCAGCAGATATGCGCCGTGACCGCTCTGCGTACAAATTTTGCATTAGGAGAGAGAGAGAGAATAAACTTTATTTGGGCCTGCAGACGGTGGGGCGCCCATAACAGGGGCCCAGGTGCCGTGACGCGGCCGCGACGTCGTTACGATAGCACCTCTTGAGCCGCTCCCGGGCGCGCTCTACGAAGTCGGGAGGATCGTACCCCCTTCCCCGCGTCGCACTCCGGCCGCTGCCGTTCGAGGGCCGCCGCAACCTGCTGGACGGCCTGTAGCTGGGTGTTATAGTCCTTGCCCTTCTTCGCCGCATTGTACTGCGGTGGGAGCGTAGTGGTCTCGCTGGCCTCACGCGGTCGTAGTTGACAGTTCCAGAGGAGATGAGCCGTAGTGGCTCGCTCCCATTCGCACAGTCTACAAATGTCACTTTCATATAACTCCGGGCACACATGTCTGGCTAGCACTGGAGTCAGTATTGAATCAGTTTGCAGCTGTCTATATAGCACCGCCTCCGCTCGGGTAAGTCCCGGATGCGGGGGCGGCATAGTCCTCCTGTTGAATCGGTACCGCTGTAGCACTTCGTCGTAGGTGGTCAGGGGGTCCTTGTTACCTTCTGGGGCTTGCCACTCCGAGATTTCGACACCGCTAGCCACCGCGCGGTCGGCCAGTCCTCGCGCGGCGGCATGGGCCGTCTCGATGTGGTTGTCATTGCCCCGGCGGGATACACTGGGGCCCATATGTGCCGGGAACCACTTCACACACACCGCACTGTCACGCACTCCTGCTGTACGGAGGACACGCGCCGCGACACTGCACACCCTGTTTTGAGCGTAGTTTAGCACTGCTGTTCTTGAATCAGGAAATATAGTAACCGGCAGAGCATTTTTCGCACGGTTCTTCGCTCAACTGGCCGAATTTTCATGACTACCTACAGTCTAATTATCCGAAATGCTCGGGCAGGTAATGTCTGAAGCGTTGCTTGTTTAGTGAGTTCCCTCAGGAATACAAAGTGGTATGCTGGTTTTAAAATGCCACACCCGGCCCCTACGCAAGTGGAACCGAACTATGAAACGGTGTGAACGTAATGCTTGCTCGAAATTATGAAATTTCGGTACGAAAAGTTACAACCCGCTAATACAAGAAACCCGCAGCCGGTTGGCAGAGATAATGAAAGTGACGCACCACATTCTGCAATCGTCCAGTGCCTCCTTGTAAGGAGCGTTGAAGTCCATAACGAGACATTCGAAATGAAATGCATCGCTTATGTTGGCTCTGTGCATAAACAATTAGTGCTGCGCGCATATTGTAGCACAAATGCCTATTGATAACATACTTAGACATCACTTAGGACTTACAACATCGCTTTGTTGGCACGACCACACATATACGACCTCTATGGATGGAGCAGTGAATTTCCCTGATTACGTTTCTTCGTGGTTTCTACAACCAGCCCCGCCATAGGAAAGGTGTAGCATTGGGCACTACAGAGAAACAACGCTCACGTTGAGGTGGAATCCAAGAGAGCGCTTCTCTGATGAATGCGAAAAGCGAAAACGCTTGTGTGTTCGAGATTTCTACGCATGTTAAAGATCCCCGTTGGGACAAAATTAATCCGGAGCGCTCCACTACGGAGCGCCTCATCGCCTGTGTAGCGTCGGCGCGTTAAAATCTCATAATCAGCAATCAGTATCCAACAGAGGGTTTACTGAAGATGGCGACGCCTTTTATAGCCGAGTCACCGCCCGCCCCCTGTTAGAAGACCAACGAAATGCCCGGATCTGAAAACCCGATACTACAGGAATGACATAGTAAAATATTAACGTTGGAGTTTAACGTGCCGGGACAGCAACTGTGCTAGGAGGGGCGCTGCGGTGGTCCCCACCAGATAATTTATACATTATCTGGTGATATATACATTATCTGGAATAATGTATACACTATCTGGAAAATATCCTACTGGGGATATTTTAGGGGGAATGTTTTTGTGTAGGGGAAATAAACGGGAATTTGTACTGAGCAATGAGAAAAACTGCGTTCGCAGCCGGTAGTCGAACTTGTGACTTCGTTATCAGTTGCACAAGACCCCAGCCATTCATCGCCCCAGCGGCGTTGAACTTTCTTTCCTTTGAGGTCAGACAACAATTGGACTTTTTACAGCCTCGGACTCAACTTCCTGATAGTGCTGCATCGCTTCAGAGTGCACGGAGCCCCAAACATACATGGAGCAGGACTGAAATTGAGAATCCGGTAAGCGCCATTGCTCAAGTCGTCTACGGGAGGTAACGCTTGCAAAGCTACCAAAAATAGTTCTGACACCTCATGTGCCTCCTGAAATCGTGAAACAGTGTTCTTTTTATTCTAGCGCATTTACCTCTACAGAACGCACAAGGTTTAAGAGGTTTGGTGTTAATTTATCGCGATTTCTTTTATGCCGCTAGCATAATTAACCTTGAAGCATCATCACTGCATTTGCTTTAACCACGCCATCATTATTTGAGATGCAGAGAGCGCTGTTACGTCGGGATGATTCCCAAATATTTGTTTTCTTTCTCGTAAAGGGCCGGGTATTGTAATGATTATTACAAGTAAATCGTAAACGCCGTTTATTTAAGAAGGCGAACTTGTGCCCACAAGCAATGAGCTTCTGCGAGCCTCAACCGTTCGGCGGCCGTCTTCCTCTTTCTCCCCCTTCGGAGCGCGCTCCTCTTCCCCTTCCTTCCCTTTGAGCCACACCTAACGGCCGAACAGAAAGGTGCACCGCTATGGACACAGTGGGAAGTTCAAACTGCACCGCAGGAGTTGCTGCAATATAAATTACCGCGTAACAAACCGAGAGTACCGGTAGAAATGTGCCGAAGAAACCGAGGCACGCTTTGCGGGATGCGACTGATGATTCTTTAATTGCGGGGAAAAAACTGCTATCTTTCTATGATGGTGATAGTAGGCGGCGGCTACCAATAGCCGCCTCTTCTTACTCGAATATTCCCAACGAAAGCCAATCGCTTGTTTCTAAGAGGTAGAATTGAGCGTTCGTTTTGCTGACAAATGGTCCCGCCAACGCAACGTATGTTGCAAATTTCGGGCGTGCGAGCGCCCTGATTGCACGCTATTCGTTTCCTTGGTGGGGTTTGTGCAGTTAGCCGAGTAGGAAGTCGCTTGAAATATGACGGTAAACTATTAGGATTCGTCGCTATTGTACTGATTGCGTGGAACGTATTGTACATAGTATTGTACATAGTATCGTACATAGTATTGTACATATAAAGTATTGTACATAGCTGGCATTACAAAACATCTTAGCTGATGCAGAGTGCTTGCTGTTTTTGTGTATTTCGACTTATGTTTTCCCTGTTTTTGACGTCTGAGTATCGACAACTATGGAAAGTACCGTGCTTCAATGCTTACTGTTAAAGAAACAAGCTTCAACAAAGCAACACGGCTCAATCTTTTCCTTATAAACATGCCAATTTATAAGGGCTCTAACAACGTGCCTGCTCTATTAGCGGGTTAAATTAGATGTGGTTGGTGAGTCATTAAGCGTTTACTTAACGCTGATACTGGAACAATTCTGCTTTAGATTGCCAGGACGCAGGGGCGTAGCCGGCAGTGAGGAGAAGTTTGGGGTCAGAACAGCCGCACCCCTCCCGCCCTATTCCTTTGGCCTTCTTTTCGCCAATGAAATTTGCGCAGCGAATCTATACACTATAATGTAAAAGGAAAAATAAGAAGAATGGCGGGTAATTGCAGCCGAAAAATGTCTTAAAATTTTGAGGGGTGGAGTAGAGGCGGAGGCGCAGGTTCGTTTTTGTTTTCTTTTTATCGGCGGCGTATAGCACACCCCTAAAAATATTTCTGGCAACACCACTGCCAGCAGACGAATCAGTGGTGTAGTAAAGTAACTTGTTGTGCGTAGATATATGTTTGTCACTTTCTCTGTGCGTGTGACCAAAAATTCAATTCGCCTTCATGCTTCCCTAAATGAAGCATGAAAGTTTTGCATAATTCCGAGAAACATAAACGACCCATTAGACTAAAATACCAGTGTTCGAATCGGGATCAGCGATGGCTCCTAGAACACGCGTATTTGAAGCCTTCCACAGCGCGAGGCATTCCATAGCGCGAGTCCAAACCGTACAGTGGCGCAAAAGGGACCCACCACACAATTGCGCCGGAGATAAAGCAAGGCAATAAAGCAAGGCAAGGCAAGGCAATTTTGTATAATCTTCACCAATTACCCCCTTACTCAATGCCCTGTAAAGGGGCCTGTAAGGAATTTTAAATAAATAAATAAAGAGAAGAACGCAGTCAAACGAGTCAATACACCAGCGAAATACCCCATCGTCACAGTCAACTCTCCCAATTCACGACGGCCGGACCAAGCAGCAGCGGAACACGCTAGGAGACAGATCGAAGCTTGTCGAAAGCATAGGGGGTGAAGCGGATCGCGGAGAAAATCGCTTCAGTTGCAAGACGAAGATGCCTTTCGAGAACGCGAGGTAGCAGCAAAGCGTCTTAAGCGTTCAATTAAGCATTAAGGCTTTCGCAGTGAGTACCCATAGGAAGTGCTAAGGTGTCGTTGTACAATTTATTCATTAATGTAAGCTACCGAAGAAACTGTCTAAAGCTCAACAGGGGAGTTCTCTACGCGCATGCTTTCTTAGACTATTGAGATTTTTTTTACGTGTTTTTTGTGTTAAATAAATTTTGTGAAATAAGAAAATACCACTCGCTATTTTAAAAGCCACTTTTAGTGTTCTTACGCACCTATTTGTGTTTTGTTGTAGGGTACCAGCGCTACCGCCATCACAAAGAAAGGTAAATTTATCATTGTTGCTTCACTAAGAACGTTGTACGGAAGGTTTGTTGGCAGCATAAGGTATATAAAGGGATATAAAGGGTATGGTAGAGTTAACATATATAATGATTGTCCAGCGCATGGACAGATTTCTGCCCGCACGAGGCATACAGTTCTGTGAAAAAGTTCTAACATTTAGAAAATTCGATAAAGGATTTCTGGAGGCGAAGGCACTGTATCGTATTTTTCTCTGATTCTCCAGCGCAAACTTCTGGGCAATGCATTTTTGTATTACGTCCTTGTAAAAACCCCTTCTCCGCTTGGGCACGGCCGCAGGTATTTACATTTGCAAGGTTGGTGGGCACGTAAGAGCGCAGATGTTCCTGTGGAGCTGGTGCGGAGAGGCCCTATCCGTAGTTTAGATACTCATTCAATGCAAGGAACTCGACACAACACGACACAAACACACTGCCTAACTCTACAGACAACACATTCCACTCCACCCATCGTTGTTTTAGGCGTGATGATTTGGGATCCCGCTAAACGTGTTTTTAAGTATTTGTCGGGTGTTAAGTTTTTAAGCTGATTTCCTATCATGCATAATCAGAATTGGTCCTATACACCAGCCACCACCATTGTCTTCAACTGATTTTGCTCTCGTTTTTACTGAGCGATTTTAGTGTTTACATCTTCACCCCTCATACATAACCAGTGATTTAGCTCTTTTTGCCCCAGTTGGCCTTGCCCCATAAACATTAGACCATCATCATCATCATCATAGTGGAGCAGATGTTTCGAGGTTGTGTGAACAAAGCCGCTAATGAACAGGCTTGGAAAACAAGCACAGCAAACAACACTTATGTTACACAGTGTCCTTGGCGGTTACACACACACTTTGATGTATCGCGAAAAAAAGCAACATCACGCGTGCTAAAACTGACGGTCACACACACACACACACGCACACGCACACGCACACGCACGCACGCACACACGCACACGCGCACACACGCACACACGCACACACGCACACGCACACACACACGCACACGCACACATGCACACACACACACACACGCACACGCGCACGCGCGCACGCACACACACACACACACACACACACACGCACACGCACACGCACACACACACGCACACGCACAAGCGCGCGCACGCGCACACGCACACGCACACGCACGCACGCACACACGCACGCACGCACACACGCACGCACACACGCACACACACACACACGCGCACGCACGCACGCACGCACGCACGCGCGCGCGTACAAAAAAGGAGGCACAAGTAAACCAAGTAAGTACTAAAGAAGCTCAACTCGGAGCTTCTACAACGGTCAAATACGGCTGTCTACTCCCCGAGTGGAGATCACGTAAACAGAGGAGCATTAGGGGACTCTTTGTACTCAACATGACAGGAGGGCTGCCCACTACAGTAACAAAATCATCAACAAATAGTGGCTGGATTTCTACGTGGCCGTCAATTACTTGCCCCACCAAAGCGACAGCTAACTCAAGCACTCTGAAATTCCCAACTGTTCCCCTCGGAGCTCTAACCAAACACGGGATAGAGGCTCTCCTACACTGAATGATTCGCGGGACCGACGACAGTAAACTCGTCACCGCTAACCCTGTGGCTCTGAAAAAACAACCCACTATGCATCCTCGCTAGCACGCATCGGCTTCGCCGGGCCGCTGGCCCACGCGCCCGGGACCGAGGAGTGCGGGTAGCAATGACCGTTGGTCGTCTATATTTAGGACCTAGGAAGACGGACAAGTCACCGCGAAACGAATTTACGAGTCTACTCGATTCGGTTAGCCTCGCAAGCCTACCGACCAGAGTTCTGCTAGAAACTTACCCCCACCCCCCTACCCCTCACCGCCCGGCGGACTAAATGTACTGCGTCTCCAATATATCCCTCTGCTGGCATGCCGTGCTTCCCTTAAATCCCTACGCGCCGACTGCGGGAAACGCCGTTGGTTGCGCTAGTTTAAAGATGGAGCCTTCTTCCTCGTTTCCTGTGGTATCGCCGATACTGGCATGTTCGTAAGCGCCACGGGCCCGCTGATCACGCGCCCAGCACCTTCTTGTGTTGTGAGGACAGAGCAAAACGCAAACGAACAAAACAGACTGCGCGCTGAACACCTTGACAAGAAAAAAAGAAGCTACACGAAATGGCCACCCCGTGCAGGAAGCCGTAATGGCGGACGAGAAAACAAATAAATTCAGCGCTTTGTAGCTCGGCGTTTTTGACACACTACCCCAATTCTTGTCTAGCTCTTCGGCGGGCCTTCAATGCAGAAGACTTGTTCTGTTTTCGTTTGAATTCATTGGCAATATGCAGAGAGCCATATGATCTTTTCCTAACGCTGTGACCAGTATTGGGTCAAAGATTCGAAAATATTTGAGAAATTCTACTCCACCCGTAGGTGGCGAAATCGATCAAGCCAGTAGTGGCCAAGGTGACTCTACGCCTACCGCCGAGTCTCCCAGGTGAGTTGATCGTCTTTGACGTCTACTTGCCATCTTTGCAAGGCAAACCATTCTTAGAGGCGTGCATGGGCGCACCTGGACCTGTTGCACTGCCCCGCCCTTTCATCGCCCTATCCGTAACATTCAGCCAAACGAGTGCTTCCCTGTGTCGCTGTAAAAATCACTCTTACTGCGTGGACTGGGTGAACTGGGTGAGCATTAGAGCATGTCGTCTCCAGAAGGCCTGCCCAAGTGAAGTTTTCCGTGAAGCAATCTAATCTTCAGAGATTTAACTTGATCATTGCTGCAGCAAGAAGAAATAAAAACAAGTCAGCTAGATTTTTTGTTATTCCTCAAGTGGGTGCTTGGTCTTTAAAACTTCAGCCCAGATGCCAGCTTACGTCACAGTACGTACTTATCAGGCGAGAAACCGTATAGAACATGGTCAGTCGCCCTGCAGTTTCTGATTCAGTATTGAAGCATTAAAGGGATAAAAGGGATAAAAAAGTAGTCTTTTTTATGCAGTGATAACGCTCAGCATTCCGGATGCAGCACATTCCAACTCCCAAATTCACGACAAAACAGTGTAATAATTCATTTTTCTGCAAACGCAAGGTGTGTAAACTTGTTGCGGAACTCTGCAATCAGAGAGGAGTAGTTTTTCTACACCACAGTATAAAAACTATGAAACAGAATTATACAAAAATGTTTCTAGAGGTAACAATCTAATTTTACCAGACCAGTAAATTCATTCAACAATATTTCGAAGGAGGAACCTGTACTCTGGTTACTGCGCGGTCACAATGGTGCAAGGTTAGGCTTGTGGCGATTCGTAGTTGATACCAATTTGTCAGGCCTTTGTCTGCTGTTATAGGATGCCGTTGCGCGACAGTCCGCTGGGCGGAGGGAGTGACACGGATGTCGACTCGAGTTCGCCGAGGTACAGCCCACCTCCCTCGGCGTTCGAACCTATGGCTATACCAGACTTTGAGCGCCACATATCGGAGTTTCAACGTTACGCCCTGTGCGATCTTCGGGGGCATGACAAACCTTCGCCCAACGCTAAATCTGGTGAGTTCAAAATCTTTTGCGGGGGGGGACATTTTATTCGCAGGTGCAATTGCCTTAAATGAGGTCCTAGAAAGATAGCTTGGTTCGAAGTCTCTGAGAGATAATTGTCCTGTCGCAGATATCAAACGGCTGAGGATAATGCAAATCGTGTGCCTCGTTCCAGCGAACATCTCTTTGCACTCTACACAAAGAGCGCGGGACATCATAATCAGAACTGGAAACAATTATTCATTCCAACTCTAACACTAATCTGGCGTTGTTTTCTGCTATTTCTCCTTCACTGATGACGCCACGTCTACCGTTAATGACCTACAGATGCACTTCCCGCACAGTTGACACTTTCTGAGTGCGTCGCTTTGAAACGTCCTTGCCTTGATCTCAGATGGCTGTATGCGCTACTCAGCAAAGTAACTTCACGCACGAACTTATGTTGATTGTGTATCAGTGTATTGGGACCCTAAAGTCTATATTTGCATAAACGACAAATTCAGAATCAGATTTCGGGGATTTCCGCACCACATCGTTGCGTGGGCTACAACATACGCCGTTAGGGAGTGATCTGGACTGATTGAAGGGACCCTGACACTTTCTATATGCGCTTTCACTCTTTCCTTGGCGTCCGGAAGTACGGCAAAAGCTAAAGTTATCGCCCGCACGCAGTGGCACTGCATGATTTGCTCGTCGCACCAGATACGCCTTCCATTTCTGCTTTGTTTTTGTGCAGGGCTTTTTTTAAGTTGCGATGAAAAACCGTTCATTACTGCAACTGAAAAAAAAAAATAAACGGGCCAACAGCCGCCACATGGCCTTAGTGACGTAATTCGAAGAGTCGAGGAATGTCAAGATTGTGAAAGAGTGAAAATATTTTGAGCTAGTTTACAAGTTATCTCATGGGCGTAAACCAGTAATTTCTGGCTGAGGTACTTTGCGACACCCTAATCTAAGTACAGGGTGTATTAGGACACTACATTCTGCAAGCATTTAAGATTTAAAAAACAGTTGAAAGAAGTGTTGCAGGGTGCCTTTAACACTACGGGAAATCGTTGACGTAGGTCGAACTTATCTCTTTATCGAACACTGCTGCTTTGCACTGAAGCAACGCTTAAGGGTGAATATACTTTTGTTGTACTTGAAAAATTACACGTTTTTAAGGTCTTTCTACGTCTGTTAGGCGACCAACGATGTGTTGTTGGCATAGGAATAAATAATTTAGGCAGTAATTTCTTTTTGCCGTTTTCCTCCCACTTAAAAACGACAAGACCCGCACCACGAAGCGCCGAGCGCCTTTCGTCGCCTTCACTCGATCGCCGCCATGTTTCTAAACACCTGTTCAAATTGGCGTTCGTGTTCGCCACTTGTTCTTCTTGCCGCATTTGCCGCCATTACATTATATCTTTAGACTGGTATTTCGTTCCCAGAAGGCATCTCTAATTTCCAGTTTTGCGACCCTTATCAATAAGCTGTATGTTTTTTCGAGTTTATTAGAAACCGAGCTTAATTTACGGGCTCCAGAAGCAAACGTGTGGGAGCCTTTACACTTCTCTCTCAGCTGGAACTGTCACAAACATAACGCCATGCACCTGCGCAAATCAGGTCACTACATAAAATACAGACGAAAATTCCCGCTCATTCTTGTGTGCCTCCAAAAATCTGCAAATAGGGTTTACTTACAACAAGCTCAGCAAGTATGACCCAGTCTCAGAAGTTGTCTTAGTAAACGCAGTACCTTTGTTTGCGAGCATACTGTCACATGTAGACCATGTTAGGAGTGAGCGCATTCTATTACATTCCTCTTCCTAGGGTCTCACAGGTGAGGAGCCCAACTCACCGGGTCTTCCTTTAACATCCGCTGTACCATCCTTTGGCGGCAGGAAGCCGCAGGCAAAGGGTGTGAGATAATGCTCTCGGTATGCTTACGGAGGCTGGCAGCCCGTGATGCGCAGAAAACGTTAACTACTGTTGTTTTTTGCCTGATGTCTTCGAATACATAGTGCTTTACGGGTCGTTTCTACAGTTTTTGCTCATGCATGCGACATTCCACAAAGAGCAACGCGTTGCAAGTTTCTTACCGTGGGAACCCGAAACAGCGCGGTAAGCTGAAGCAGCTCACGCAGCTTGCGAATTTCGGCTATAGGGCAGGTAGGAGGGAGGGGGGATCAAAGTTACCACATCTACGCTGAAAATTCAGCCAATGGACAAAATTGACATATTCAGGTTACGAAATGTCGGTCCCTTTTAAGGTAACGCGATGAGAAAACTGCAACGCGTAGCTGTGTCGTGCGAAGCTGCATGCACGTGAAAAAAGCTTAAACAGGCTTCCGTAACATGCGCGCTGTGTACGGGGCGATCAGGTACAGTCGAAAAAGCGCTTAGAGAGAGAAAAAGACTGAGAGAAAGAGAAAAAAAAGAATTTTTGTTTCGCCATGTTCTGGAGGGCGCCTATGCGGCCTCGGCCAGGAGCCCTCTGGCCCTTGCGGCGTCTCTGGCTAGCTGGTTTGCAGAGACTTGATCCGGCGGGTCTGAGCTGAGCGGGGCGGTCTCCCACTGCTCATCACTATTAGTTTTGTGCTGGAGCACAACCCAATCACTTTGTGGCACTGGCTTCAGTCATGGTCACCCTCTTCGTCATTCGTGTTCAGTCTGCGGGGGCCGTTCGTCTCTGTCGACTACAATTTTACGTACCATTTCCGATCTCACAGCTGCTTCACCTCCCTGCAGTGACATTGTGTGTAATCAATTCACGGAATGTGATATCATTGCTTCTTGGTGCATCACCTGTCCTACGTTGCGACCCAATGACGTTTTTTTTCCGGTGAGGCGAAATACGGTTGGGACGCCCCCTCAGGCCGTTTTTTTTAGACCTTTTTTTAAAGTTTTGGCTCACTTATTCCGGTACAATAGAAACGTTTCCGTCATGTGACCATATAGCCTCTTTTGGCAACTCTATAGGTTCATATTAGGTACAGTGTCATGTTTGTTTGCAACGCATGGTGGGGGGGACAATTACTTCTCTTCTTCAGCCCCAGAGGGCATCGTTTGCTTTGCTGTAATGTTAGCGGTTGTTATAATGCAATTTTCGCGGCAATTTGTTTCTTGGCATCACCTCTTACACGACTCAACGAGATCTCGTTTTGTATAGACCGATGTTGCCCAATCATCGACGGGAACTTCCAAGTCACGTGCTCTTTTGTGTGAGCAGGCATCGTTGGGTTTGGATGTAAAGCTAGTTTCGCCTCAATGTGTTTCTACTTCTGGCCCAAGAAACAGCTATGTTCAACAGAGATTTTTGCCAACAGCTTTCGCTGCAATATGTTAGCATCCTATACGAGATAACTGAAATAAATGTATACCCAAAATATACCTTCAGTCCTGCGGTGGATTCCCCGGCGAAAGGTATTTTTCAATACGGAAAGGGTATTGACTGTAAACCACGTTTTGTGCAGGTCATACGTACTAAAGTATAATATTCATGCGGCTTTTACTTGCAGAGGACACGTTTGAAGAGTCGCCCCCTGTGCTTCACAGATCCAAGCCCGGCAGCACTGCCCTTGCGGTGGTTGAACCTTCCCCATGGACAACGCAGCCTCACGGTGAGGCCCTCTTGTATTTACGTAAAAACCTAATGGCGGTTCTCTTAGTCGGTCCTCCACTCCGTGTGTTCAATCGAGTCGGCTGAGTGGAGCATCACACAATGCCTTACGTGCTGTTATATTGGACTAAAAAAAATGCGCGGGGGCGGGGAATGTAATGCGAAGGCACGATAACCATTGGTTATTAGGGTAACAGAGTAGATCCCTAAAGAAAGCAAGCGTAACAGGGGGCGACAGAAAGTTTGGTGGGCAGATGAGGTGAAGAAGCTTCCGAGGATATGTTGGTTTGAGTTAGGATAGGACCGGGGTAATTGAAAATCTATGGGAGAGGCGTGTGCCCTGCAGTGGGCGTGATAGGCTGGTGATGATGATGATGATGATGATGATGATGTTGTTGACGACGACGACGACGATGATGATGATGATGATGACATTCGCGAAGGCATCACCGAACCGGGCTCCGTGGCCTGCGTCATATAGTGGTAGCGTGGCGACGAGCGGCCAGGAAAAGTTGCTGACTTGGAGATGACTACAAAAAGCCGAAGGCAAAACTTAACTGGTTTACTGCCGAGCGAGAGATGATCTCGTTCTGTTGTGGGAGGAACCACGCATTTGTTCCCGTCGCGCTAAAGGTCAAACAGCTTTCCTAGGGCTTTGCACATTGCACGAATATGTTACAGACACACATGAACACTCTTTCCCGGGTTCGGAAGAGCCTGCAATAGCGGCGCTCGTTGCGTCTGAGTACGGGGGGAGAGCAGATCTCCGCGAGCGGAATCCGCTTCGCAGGAGCATGTCTCAGCGTGAACAGTTGATTTTTGTATTTTGGAACTGCAATGGCTTGAGTCACCCTCACAGGGCTCCGTGCAGCAGGCGCATGTAGTAGCGTGTTCGAGGAAGGCGAACGTTTTGCAAAGCACAGGTGGTTCGCCACACTACACCGACTTGTAGCACGCGCGTGCAGGGTAGCGCCGCACTGATTCGTAACAACGCAAAAATCGCTTTCAATGATCTCCTCACTGGAGACTCGAGTGGAGAGGTATTGAGAATACGGGGGTATGGTTCTACAAGGTGAGAGGCGTTTCTGTGAAGCAATCACACAGTAAAACTGGTCGCGTTTAGAAACTGCTAATCAGTGGCGCCTACAAACACCTTTGGGGCTAGAGACCGCCCTGTAGATACAAGATGTGTTGTTAAGCTGACAGGATGTTGGAGCCATAGAGCGCCCACAGTCGCTAATTGTGAGCAAACAGCAGGACTAATCTTGGAATTGAAAGGGTTATCGCGTGTCAAAGACGCGCATGTTTCCATTCTTTTCTAACGAGCCTTTTGTCAGAAGTGTGGACAAAGCCCCGCTGGCTGCGATTGGTGGCAGGGCGCAAGTTTCGCTAATTATCCAATAAGTTTCGGTCACGCGTTACTGGATAATGCAATGAGGACATCGCTTCTACATGAAACGAAGTTTCACTATAACCACTCCGGCTGGAAGATCAATGCGTCAATTTGAAGAGAAGGCAACACACGCTGCCGTAGGCACTTTGGATGAATTTCGGTGTAACATGCCTCGCTCTACTGGCATTTCACCGGGCAGTAGCAACTACAATCAGCGGAGTTTTTATGCGGAGCAGCTTATGGCCGCGCCTGTTCTCTCCGCCGTTGTGCGTCCCGTTGTGCGGCGTCCACACCCCCACTGCGCATGCGCACCCTTCTCCCACTCCTCTCCTCTCCTTGTCTCATTTCCTCTCCTCCCCGGCATTCCTCCTCTCCTCTACGAAGCTCCTCTCCTCTCCGGGATTACGCAACGAATGGCAACACCTGCGGCTCCGCGCGCGATAATACGAAGCAGCTTAGGGTTAGAGGCGCGACGGTAGCCGCTGCATACTCCGCTAAGGGCGCCAGTGTAGCTCCGCGGTATGAATGACGCGCGCGCGCGCTCCGCTTCGCTCATTCTTCTCCCGCAACGCCGCGATCGAACTGAAAACTAATGGGAACTTGAGTCGACCCCATGGCTGCTTCGCATACTACTCAGGGTTCCCCTACGGGAAGATGGTAAAATTTTTGGAAAGATATCGTGGACAGGCATAGATAATGAAAGGCTGTGGCGAGCAGCAGTTCTCGTTTTCTTATTACAAAATTATTTATCTCGGCCCTATCGCTTTTGCAGAGAAGCAAGTTATGAAGCAGTTGGTAGTCACCATCACGAAACATTTCAATGCGCGCAGTAATCGACGAGGCATTTCGGCCTTTGCAACGGCGGCGTACCGTAGGCCACACAGTTTTTGTTCTCAAGGACCATGCACTGTCTTGTAATATGACGCGTCTTAAAAAGCCTAAAAAGCACAAGTACGGACTAAGATGGTCACGCGTTCGTGCGGCGTAAGTTGTTCTAATAAACGAAAGGTCTCGGTGCCTTTTGAGACGAGCAGGTGCAATCAAAACGCAATGGAATTTATTAGAAAAGTTCAAAAGCCAACAGCAGAAATCTCGGCATCGCGACTCGCAAAGGCGGCACGAAGCATGGCGGGGATTCACAATAAGTGCCCTCACGCAGTCGCGAAATCTACAGCTAGCCCGACGTAACATCGTGATTACCGTAGTTCATTGACTGTTTTCAGAGCGTATTTGAAGATGTTTTATTATTTCGTGCAGCCCAGCAATTTAAGCTCGACAGACAAGCTTATATATACTCCTTGCATTGTGTGGGCTTTAGGATACGTGTACTGTTTATATCAATGCAAAGGTAGAGGTTAATTCTACCCTGTACTTCACCTTACCGAGACGGATTCCACGTACTACGATTTAGGAATCTTTGAAAGAAGGACAGACAGAATGCATATACTATTGTATTTACGTGGAGAGCTGCGCAATTACCAGCAACCATATTTATCGTGCGATCATTTTTTCTACGTCGTGTTTGAGATTGCCCGCAGAGAGAAATTACAGATAGTAGATAGTGCACGCAGAGGCTCCCAGGACTTGCAATCATTCGGTAGCTGTGGCGAAGGCTGGTGTAAGTCGTGCACCAGGTGTAGGTGAAGGTGTAGGTCGTGCACCAGGAGTAGGTCGTGCATCCTGGTGTAGGTCGTGCACGGGGAATTTAGGTTTCAAACCAGCCTTATCCTACGGCCATAATGCTGGTGGCGTTGTCATCCCTCTTTGCAGTGTAAGCGCTTGACGTATTTGTGTGCCGACATGAATGGGTAGTATAGGACATAGCAGTAGCAATTTCCCGAAAAAGGGTCGTCAGGTCGATAATATACATACAGATGAGTGATACAGCTGGTGATTTATGGCCATTTATTTTTGTTTATTTGTTTATTCGCTGATTTATTTATTTATTTATTTATTTATTTATTTATTTATTTATTTATTTATTTATTTATTTATTTATTTATTTATTTATTTATTTATTTATTTATTTATTTATTTATTTATTTATTTATTTATTTATTTATTTATTTATTTATTTATTTATTTATTTATTTACTTTCAAGATACCGCCAGCCACAAAAACAAGGGGAGAGCCTTCAAGTGTTTCACGTGCACAGAAACCAGAAAGAAATATTGTACCCGAAATTATATGAAAAGGAAGCTTATTACTAATACAGTTTGTTGCACATGCTTTTCACCCAAGCCAAGAGAAAACGTATCCCTCACACTGAGATCCATCATGGTAACCCATAAAGACACAATAAAGTTGTTAATATATTGACTTCAGTTGATAGAATGAATGATCGTAGCATTTGAGGCAATAATTAGTTTTATTCGTTACACGTATGACTGGTAAATGCTTTCAAGGTAGCCTTTCTGGGCTGATTGAAGTGCCATACAACAAGCGTTGTTTCCCACCTTCTCCGTTGCATCGTAACGGCGCTAAACGTTCGATTGGAAGTACCTGGCAGCGTACCTCTTAAACCGAAAGCTGACAGAAGGCGCAATTTTTGTAGCGCGTCTGTTATTTTTCTAGTGCTTCTTGTGACTTTTTCTTGTTTAAGGCGCACCAAGCTTTGCTGCAGAGACTCTAAGAGGCCGCAGTGTGGTCGTTTAAACAACAATAACCCAGCCAACCACCCTGCCCCAACAGCGACTGCCATGTAAAGGCCACACTTCGTGCAGCGAAAAACCGGCAAAGAAAGTACGGACGGCGGACTTGCGGCGGGTGCACGGCCATCGGCTTAAAAAAACCGCAGCTGTATAGCTGTACTTCCGGGCTGCCCGCGTTTGCCTCCGCCGGAAGCGGCGGAGCGTACCGGTGTAAACTGTGGGCGGGCCTCCCAGCAGACGAACAGCATACGATAGTTTCGCTCTTGTTTTAATGCAAACCGTTACTAACCTAGTCGAGCCAAGCGTCGCCGTCGAAACAATTGGACCTGTTTTTGTAGCGCAGGCTACACTACGCTACCTCGGGCAGTGTCTTCGCGAGGTGACCAGTTTTGCCCTTGAGCGCTAGAGGTCAAACCACGCCCCCTTCCGCAAGCGCCCGGCACAGAGCAGCGTCCCGATAACGGGAGAGATTGGCGGCAGCGATAGGCGAGGAGAGAAAGGAGACATGAGCGGGTTGCAGAGGAGGAAGGTGAGGAGGCCGCCACCGCAGCGGTAAGCGCGCGCCACAAAGGAAGGCCACGAGGCCATGCGCGGCGCAGAACCCTGTCCTGTGGCAGAACCGAGTGCGATAGAGCAAGACGAACATCAAGCTGTGATCCCTCGTAGAGTAGCGATACTTAAACAACGTCGTGAGGCCAAGAAAAAGGAAACACGCAACTGCTGCGTGCAGCTTCAAGTCTTACGCATTAGTGTGAGTCTCCTTCATTCTTTCACCGGAGATGCGTCATAGCCTTGGCAACGCATCAAGTGACTTTCCGCGCCGAACGCCGCCACCTCCGGCTTGGCGCATAAGCTCTCCGCAGCTGTGTCGCCTCTTGACCACGTGCCCCTGGCTAAGAGGAGCATCGCGCTTGCCTAATCAGTGCGAGCTTGGTCATGGATGAGAGTGAGGACGGGCCGCTTTCTCTGAGCATTTGGCGAAAGCGGGAGGCTTTGAGCCGTCGGCGGCAACGGCGTCCGACCACCCCGCTGATATCGCCCGGGAGGTGCTTCACTGGAGGGGGTCCGGAATGCCAAGCGCGCCATACTAGTGCCGAAGCCTCAGGTAGTGCTAGCTATACAGCTAGGAAATCGCCCGTAGCATACAAGGCTAAATCAAGCTTTCCCTTTGCATATCCAGAGTAACGTGAAATATATTTACCTTTGTTTTTTCACCTTCACATCCACCAAAATGGGCAGGACTGATTCTCCCTAGCTCATACAGTAGGTGGCCTCAAACACTGTCCGCTTGATATATAGCTCGGATATATATTAGGCGGAAAGCTGATTTTTCGACGTCTTTCGGTACTTCGCGAGTTTTTCTCAGCAAGGAAGTAAGATCTTCGCGGGACAACCAGTTTTGCTGCTCTGATGTCCGGGAAGCTGCCGCCGGGCGTCGTTCGGCTGTTTGGCTGCATGGAGGTCCCTTTTGCATCGCTTTCCTATGTTGAGGGCCTTTTGTGCCTCACTGCCCTCTGTGTGAATGTCTTGTCTATTTCATAGAAAAGCCACTGACAGGCACAGTGAATTTGTCTCTGCCTTCGATTGTGTACGTGATGTACTTACACAACTGTATGGCATTTCTTCATCCGTTGTAACCAGGCATTTCTATTCAGCATTGTGTGCCCCTTATATGCATGAAAGAAAGGAATATCTGTCCTGCGTGTCTTTTGCAAAGAGCGCCACACTGTCACTCCTTTAGTCATGGGTACAGCAGCCCACTACGGGTGGCAGCACTACCACGGACAATCCACATCCGCCGGATTTCTGCTCAACAACTGTGCTTGTGCGAACTCGTGTGAACAATATTCAAGTCACAGTCATGCAGCTGCGTTCGCCTTGAGTGACAAGAAGATACAATACGAACACTTCAAAACCAAAATGTCTTGATATTTCTGCTGTCGGCAAAGCTTGTTTTGTATGTCCATCGCGACGGAGTGCTTTTTCAATATTAACGTGTACTTCTTGCTCATGAAGAGCGTACTACTAGAGTGGTACTTCATAAATTAAACCCCGAACAAGCTTACGAGCACACTTGTTCTTCCAGGAGAGGCGTCACCCCCATCTGGCAGTCCAGAAAACTTTCTGCTACCGCCAACCGTGACCCTCAGGCGACCACAAAAGTGAGTGTCCGTCTTCTGCCCAAGCACTAGGTTACCGTGAATCGGTCAGATAACAGTGCAGTAGAAGACTTTGCAGCCAACGAATGTATATGCTTTCTATACGCCTGTACTGCTGGGGCCAACCACTAGCACCCTGCACGTATGGCGGCATCCAATGCAGCCCCGATAAAGTAGGATCATATATAGTGGCAGATACATCACACTGGAAAATGTTCGTAACCGCTTCTACTCTGTAAGTGAATGGCCGATCAGTAGCGGAGAATGAGTCCGGATATATATATACGGCCTCCTCATTGCGGCAGAAGAGAAGCGCAATTCAATATGTAGAATGGCTACTTTTACTTTACAGCACGAGGTCGTGGGTTCGATTCCAGGCCGTGGCGGCCGCTTTTCTGATAAAGGCTAAAAGCAAAAACGCCCGTGTGAACGAGATTTCGGCGCACGTTAAAGATCCCCAGGAGGTCAAAATTAATCCACAGCCCTCCACTACGGCGCGCCTCATCGCCTGCGTTGCGTCGGTGCGTTAAACCCTACAATCAAATCAATAAAATTATTTTACGCCCCGAAGAACAGAAGCAAGCTAGGCACGCCAATGGTTGGAACACCGAGAAAGATAGGGCAGGGCAAACCTAGGCATATGAGATGTATAAGCTTGAGGTCCAAATCATGTATTGAACGGTGTGCGACATTGATGATTGCCGCGTGCTAATGGCGCACTCAACAGGGCGTTCGTTTTCCAACACCTCGCTATAAGACGATTAGCGCTTCAAAGACAGATAGAGCATGGACAGCTTTTATTTTTTGTGCACGTGGAAAATGTACCAAGCACTGGCCATAAAAAGGTTCACTTTAACATACTGTTTTACTAAAATTGCGGTCGCTTGCAGTGGGGTCATCACTTCCGCCGACCTCACGGGTTTAGTCGTCAATGCAGTGCAAGGAGGTAGCATGGATGCAGGGCTAACGGATGTTGTTGATGACGAGAGAGAGAACAAGCAGACAATGTTCACAAGCACCGTGCCTCAGAGAAGTAACCGCAGGGATACCTTACCAGGAAAGAGATAAAGGCAATCGTTATCGCGAAGTCGTACTTCTACTCAAGATCGTACGGTTTGCGTTCTAGGTGCTGCTACTGGAGGGCGACTTATTTGTTTGCGCTGTAGGCATAACCTTATACTCCTATTTTGACTTTGCTACGCAGACACGTGCTGATCATCTTTGACGGCAGGGCTTTAGCGGTTCATGCGATTTTGATGTGGTAACCCGGAATATCCGGAGCCATGAAGTTGCTTCGTTAACCGAGTACTGGGGTGCTAATCCAGACGGCCAAGATTGAGCGAAACTCGGGCAAGGCGGAGCAGTGGTGATAATAATAAGCTCATGATAATATTTCGGGGCAGGGTTAAAATGCTTTCAAAATGCGATTAATGCTATTCGCTGATTATTGAGGTGACGTAATCGCTCCAGGGCAGCGCGCTCCAAGAATTCGCGACTGGGGCGTGGCACATCTTTCAGTGCGTCCTCTCGTTCCACTGCTGCACTGGTGGCTACTGGGGACAATCAGATCACACTAATTTATTTTATTGTACTTTTACTTCATTTCACTACAAAGTTCACTTGAGTTTTATTCCAGGCGTAGAAATGAGCTTTTTGTTCGAAATTTTTCGTCCTAAGAAGTAGTTTCGGCCGTCGGCGGCAGATAGTGCAATCCCGTGACTATGGCTGACTGGGAAAAAAAAGAAAGCGTGTGATGCAAGCGCGCCACATTCAAAATACTTGCTGTTTGTATTACGTTATCGAAACCCTCCGCTTTTCGGCACTACATTTCCTCGTCCCGGTCCAGTCTGGTTACGTGCTTTTAAGGCGAAACCCTGGTGAGACGTATTAGCAACTTTTTTAATTTATTGTACTTGCGCCTGTTCTCTCGCTTTCGTTTCTATTTATTTTGGCACGGATTACTTTAAACGCCTTTTTTTTCAGCTGTTGCGTGTTTGCGTCAGTTTCTTCTCTTTTATTTGTTCGTTTTAGTGTGCAAGCAGACTCGAACACGCCACAGTCTCCATAGAATCGGGGTTCTGCGAGGGTGGTGTGCACCTGTCCTACTCCCGCGACATCACGTTCAGGATTCACGCTGGACGCACTCTTCTACAACTGTTACTCTTCAAATTCACAGTGTTATGAATTTTGAAAACCGGGCACAGTAGTTCCTCAAAGCTCCCAATTGTGGGCCAATCCCCCAAGTGGCGATGTGTCACGAAGGAAGGAATAGCAACAAGGACAACAACTTTTCGGATTTTTTTGCTCTATTTTATTTTTATATTCACCGCTTTTGTTCTAAGAAGCTCTCCACAGTCGTTTTTTTTTTTTTTCATAGAGTTCAATCCCCTCATTACCCTTTCTTCTTTCGCGCTCTTCCCGCTCCCCCTTCGTCTGGAGTCACACGGTTACTTTAATTCTTAAGTCTTCCCTTTACAGGGTTTCAATGCTCTGCTTCCTGCAATAAGACGGTGAAACTAAATAAAACCCGTTGAAATATGTAAAGATCGCCTCTAACAATAGCAACGCGCTGTTGATTGTATTTTAGCGAGGATAATGAACAGATGCAACAGGCCATTAAGCTATCGGGGTATGCGCCGTATGATCATCAATCATGTGGAAGAGGAAGGTAGGATTATGTCCAATACAGACGCGAGGATATGCTCCAAAGACGTGTCAGGGGAAGAAGATGAACCCCAGAAGATGCATGCCCGAGAAACGAGCTCGGTTACCTCAACGCTCCTATCGTTCCTATCGGCTTCCCTGCAAATAAACCTCGCTATCGGTGCGTCGACTGTCTCCTTGACAATATACAGGGTGTTGTGACGATAACTGGAACACTTTAAAAATTTTTCCTGAGCGATCCGCCGCTCTGTTCGCGCTCAAACTTCACACAAAGGTCGCATTTTGTGGTCTATTTTGTTTGACACCGGGAACAACAACGGTACTTACCTGTTTATTCTGAAAATAAATAAAAACGATTTTCGCCTATGGGAAAATGGCCGCTGATTTGGACGTGCGAGCCAGCGCAAGTTGATGTTGGAACGACGGAACCACCTGCAGAGTGAAACGCATGTTTGGGATTCACGTACGGAGCCAAATGGTGCAGCAGACGATCAGAAAATGCACCTAGAAATGAGCTAACAGACGATCAGAAAACCCGGTTTTCGGGCTCGCACGTCTAAATCGCCGCCATTTTCCCATAGGCGAAAATCGTTTTTATTTATTTTCAGAATAAACAGGTAACTACGGTTGTTGTTCCCGGTGTCAAACAAAATAGACCACAAAATGCGACCTTTGTGTGAAGTTTGAGCGTGAACAGAGCGGCGGATCGCTCAGGAAACATTTTTAAAGTGTTCCAGTTATCGTCGCAACACACTGTATGTAATACGCATAAGCTATCCTGCCAGTAAAGTTTTCCCAAGGAATGCGCGTCACGCAAACCCTCGAGGGAGTTTATCTGCCGGGCTCATGATAAACAAAACACACACAGTCATGCAACGCTTCGTTCGAAACTATTTTCCGAGCAGACGATAGACGCGCGGTATGAACCTGCGGAAGCCATGCCCGCCAAATCACCTAAAAGAAAAGCGAAGTCTCGGAAACCCGTCTCCACTGATCCTATGACGGTCGACTGGTGGCGGTCGATGGTGCGGACGCCACCAACGCTTCTCTAAAAGCTGCCCGTCGCGTAAAACTGCAGCGCACACTACATTTTCTCCTCGACGGCCATGGAGCGAAAGCCGCCTCTAAGTCGTCGAAAGCAGGGGTCTGTCGCCCTACTACTTCTCAACGAATGCACAGCACTTTTTGAGAGCTAAAAACGTGCTCGACATTCCTCCTTCGTTTAAAAGCTCTGTAGGAGTAGAAATATACCCTCTACGGCGCCCATAACAATAAACCACACCGCAGCAGCGGCCACAATGGGCGTCCCAAGTTCAACTTGGCCGTATAAAACCGTGCCCGAGTTTTCTCTGAGTTCTAATGTCAGCTAAACATACCCAGCCCATTCATGGGCGCTGCGAAACAACCGAAGCCAAACCCACCCGTGGCGTCCACTTTGTGTGGGTGTAGCGCCGTAGCCAAGAAGTCGTCATTTTATCCCCGCTAGCAACGACAAGAACATCGCACGAAACAAAAGTGAAGTCCCCAGGCCAGCGTCAGGCGATGGGGCCACAGTCGCGGGCGTGTTTGGTCCGAACTGGAGTTCACTATTGCACGAGCCGATAGGAGAGGCCAAGCCGACACGATTTTACCGCGGGAGCCTTCTTCATACACCGTGAAAAAACACAGTCGATGACAAATCACACAACTTCAACGTCTAAAACGCACTCGCTAATGCTGCAACACGCTCTTAACACGCTGAATTCGGACGATTACTGATAAGCACCCGCCGTGCACACTCAAGCAAGCCTTACGTAAACAAAAGCCATATTTGATAGTCGGGAGAAGGGCGCGTTCCGTTGGCTACAGTGGAAGACTTTGATTACTTGGTTTAGGCTTGCGCAGAGCGGCACTAGGACTACCCTCAAGCCACTTAACAAGCATAATTCAGTGGCAGAAAAGAACACCGAGAAAAACGGACCGCCCCGCGCCGGGCGTGGCCAACAGCCAGGCTGGCGATTTCAAAGTAGCAATGGGGTTATCTATAGTTTATGCTACGGAATCAGTATTGCAGATCAATTTCAGATGGTGCTGCATGCGAAAGATAGCGCAAGCCGTACGTTATCGCGTTACCGGCCCCAATACAGGGCGCTAAATGTGCCAGGCGTGCTGCGCGCGATTCCGGTGGTTTCGCTCCAGGTGTATAAAATTGATTGATTTGTAGGGTTTAACGCGCCGACGCAACGCAGGCGATGAGGCGCGCCGTAGTGGAGGGCTCCGGATTAATTTTGACCACCTGGGGATCTTTATCGTGCGCCGAAATCTCGCACACACGGGCGTTTTTGCTTTTCGCCTCCATCAGAAAAGCGGCCGCCGCGGCCGGGAATCAAACCCGCGACCTCGTGCTCAGCAGCGCAACGCCTTAGCCACTGAGCCACCGCGGCGGGTAGGTGTATAAAATTCTCCACAATCTCTACTATCATAACCCAAGCAGCTGGAAACTCGGGCCTTTTGGATTAGCGCCCCTGATTGCAAGAAACAATTCCACGGAACTGATCACAGTTTAGGCTTTTCCAAGTAGTAAACTAAATAGTTTTTATTCTGCCGAAACTTCAGGCTGAGCATGCATATGTACATATGGCAGCGCAAATTCTTGGCCGACGTTTCACACCGGTGTTCTGTTTTTGTCCGGATGTTTAAACCTGTAGGAACAACGTTCTTTTTAGACGGTCAAACGAAAACCTACGTCAGCTTAATATCCGGTAGCAGTACCTATATACGTGCCTGATCCCCCGCAAAAAAAGTGTCTGAACATTACTTAGCAAAAGAGATTTGGTCTTCCACTCAAGATTCAGAATGTGATGAAATGCGGCCGATAACGAGGTCTTGGGGGTGCAATTTCACAGCTGAAAGATTTTACTGGGAAGTCTTTAGGTGTCGCTGCCCTTGATAATTCCCTAAATGCGGTCATTTGAGTATTTAAGTATTTGATTTTTGTTTCTTGGCAAAACCAAGGGGAGGCTGAGGCTAAAGGCGAACGTGGCCTGACAGAGGCCTCAGCCACCCGATTTACAGCGTACGTAATAACAGGGCGGTTCACAAATTTAAGCATAATAGCACAATCGCAATAGAAAAAATAGCACAAAGCAAAGTCATTACTACATTTCCTACGTAAGCTAACTTCCTTCACTAAATTGTACTTTTTAGGTGCCAACGCTACATGTAAAAGAAATTGTATCGTATGCAATGTGGAGATCGCGCTTCTCCTGTATTGGTAATTTTAAAATCTGAAAAGTAAAGTGGGCGCGAAAGTACTGATTAAAATGTTTGAAGAGTTTCAAGCAAGATTCGGTTTAGGGATGAAGTGAGTCTTTTCACCTACTTTCCTCACGGGAAGGTGTTCGGTTCTACCCTATACTTTAACGATCCTCTTAAAAGTAGGCATGCGAATTCCGCGCCGAATATTCGGCATCAAAGAATGAAGCTGAAAGACGCCTTCACCAAACAGTATATCACATATTTTCTTGAAAGAAACAACTTCAACTGCGGGGCGCGATCCAAAATTCCAAAATTACTTAATTTCTGTACCGGAAAATACTTTTTTAAACATAAAAACACAAACACGTCAAATCTTTTTGAAACATTTTTGCAATTTGTAGTTGCTGTCATAAAGGGCATAATTTATTATTTTTGTAATCGCAAAAAAAAAAAAATCCAAACGTTTCACCTCTTTTGGTTAAAGGTGATCGAATGGGAAACGATCCCAAAATGGCGCCTGCCTGCTCATACCCGCTGACAATAAGAAAAACCGTCATTGTTCATTTGCAGGTACACGAAAGAAGCCTCCTGCTCCTCGCCCGGACTGCCACAAGTCCCAAACAACAACATCAGTGGGAGGTCCTCCACGCCAGCCTTGGCCCGGTGTTCCTCGCCGGATTCGGAAGAATCCCCGAGCGTCCCCAGGAACGAATTGGAACGTCCCGGCCAACCCAGGCAATTTTTCCCACCGCTAGTCGGATCTCCGGTCCAATGGGGAGGCACAAGGACAGAAGACGCCGGCGATAGCGATTGTGAGTCTTTTCTGCCACCTTCTTTAATAAACGGGCCATCAAGATGAAATACCAATTTGTTTAGTATCAAAGAACTAGACACTTTCTAGATCCCTCAGCTCCATAACAGACACGGGAGGTTTTCTTAGACGAAAAAAGTAAATGAAAGCTGAAAAACGTTCAAATTTCGGGCCACAGGGACATAATATAGCTAGGAGTGCGTGTTAAAGGGACCCTGCAACACTTTTTTCAACTTTCTTTAAAATCTTAAACGCTTGCAGGACGTAGTCACCCAATGCACCCAGTACTTAGATTAGAGGGTCGCAAAGTACCTCAGCCAAAAATTATTGCTCCATGTCCATCAGTTATCGTGGAAACTCTCTCTCTTTCCCGGTCTTGACGTTCTTCGACCGCTCGAATAACGTCACTAAGGCCATGTAACGGCTATTGGCCGGCTTTCCTTCAGTTGCAGCCAAAAAACTCTATGGTTCCAGCAATGAACGCTTTTCGATAGCAACAACAACAAAAAAAGCCACAAAAACAAAGCACAAATGGAAGGAGTATCTGGTGCTACCACCAAATCCCGCAGTGCCGCTCCGTGCTGGCGAAAACGATTGCTTTCGCAGTGCTTCCAGACGCGAAGGAAAGAGTGAAAGCGTTTATCGAAAGTGTTGCAGGGCCCCTTTAAAGGGCGCACACTAAAACAGTTTTATCAATGCGTTAACTGCGTTAGCAGTCCAGTAACACGATGAAGAGGAACTACGGGATGTCCTACAATCGCCCAGCCGCACTTTTTTTAGGCGCTACAGTTGCTCGGCAACCAACCGCAAATTGCAACAACAGTACGCGGTGACGTCATAAAAAATGCCGCGAAAGTGGCGCGAAAGTCCGCCACTGTTGAATATATTTTATTTATTATCTTCATTTTTTATTGAAGTTTGGGATACAATTGGTATCGTTGTTACCGGGGCAAAGTAGCCTTCCTTGGGAGCGGAACCTGTATTTTGTTTTCACCGCTTTTTTTTAAAGGACCATGAACAAAAAATGCAAGCTTGCTTCAATAAAAGTGAGGCGCCCTACTTCAACGTTTATGGAACTACGTTGCCCTTCTCCACGTGCGTTTTAGCGGAACGTGGAACCTATCTAGTGGAACCTATCGTAACTGTTGCCGTTTGATTTCTTAAAATGCGCCCAGAAGCTACTTTGGTGCGGCCGACGGCAGCGACGGAGTGAATATTTTTTTCTGCAGTGGGTGTAGCACTTGCTATCGTAAAAATCAAGCACCCGTGCATTTTTTACAAATGAACCCGGCAAATATCACTTATGTATTGATTTTCTGCCTCATGTTTGCCTAATGTCTTGTTCTTGTTCAACAATGTTGACAAGTATGTACCCTGCCACCGGACTTAGACGTTTAGATTTTGCTGTGGGTATATAATTGTGCAGCCTCCGTTTCACTTTGTGCGGCTGCCTGAATCGACTCACAGACAGACAGACAGACAGGCATACAGGCTGACCAATATTTATGCGTTATTACCATGCATTCGCATTGTTTTTAAATAGGTCATTTTGGTGGAATGGGTCTACATAATTCTCGGAATTTGCAGCGTCTGGAGAAGAGGAAGTGGCGCCCGCAAGGGCGTCGCCTCCGGTGCTCCGGAGTGCGCTGCAAGGGACGACACAGGATCGCCCCCTTCAGTGCAGGACGAACCGACTCGGCACAGTGCTTGAGGGCGACGAAAGCGCTGAAACCACTTTTGGCTGCAGAAGTGGCTCCCCGCTTCGGGTGAGCCCCTCTGTGATCTGACTGAAAGTTGCGGGTTTTAAAGGAACCATGCAACACTTTTTCCCATTTTTCCCCCTAAATAATGAATGCTTTCGTAGCGTAATCAACCAACACATCCAGTACTTAGAATACAGGGTCACAAAAGTACAGTCTTTGTCAGAATTTTGTGGGCCAAGCCGGAAACGCGCAGGATGCTTCAAGTTCTATGCACAAGCTTACGTCCCGAGCGACGCTGAAATGTTTTATGCAGGAGGGCTAGAGAAAACACTTTTCTTTCTTACTGTCATATATTTTTGTCACATTTCAACGTACAAACGATTCTTCGAATTCTTTGTGGTTGGGAAGGCTTAGGATTAGCCCACAGAATTTTGGGCAAAGGGTCTACATGAGCCAAAGACTAATGCTCTATGCCCATCAGATAACTCAGCAACTTTCTCCACAGATTTTTCGCTCTTTCCGGATCGTGACGTTTTTTGACCGCAAAAATTACGTCATTACAGCAGCGTAGCGGCTATTGACCGGCTTTCCTTCATTTCAAGCTATAAACGCCCTCGGTAGCCACTTCATAAAAAGCCATATAAGCGAAGCAGAAATGGAAGGCGGAACGGCTGCGACAAAAAAAAAAAAACCTAATGTTGCCCTGTGTTGGCGACAACCTAACTATCGCTTTCAAAATGCTTCCACACGGGAAGGCGAAATGTTTATTGGAAGTTTTGCAGAGTCCCTTGAAAGTGGGATACAACCCAGTTTTCTGCGGTACGCGCTCTCTATCGCAATTCAAAGGGCATCACTTAAACCGTCTCGAGCCCAAACGGTTTTCCTGATAGGCTGCTAGAACGTTGCAAAGCGGTATTTTCACATCTACCAGTTTTATCTTGCTACCAGCCCTAACAGTGCGCCATGCATAAGCCTAGTTTAAACTATACGCAGCATCAAAATAGGCATTTGACAACTTGTCCTCGGGTAAAACAATTAAAATACTGTATTCCGTCTTTCTTTATGCCATTTTAGTCTGACGCATTGAAACCCACGGAGCTGTTTCTACACGTAAGGTCGTGTCAAGTTTACTCTGTCCATGGCGCCACCTTTGGTGTGCCAGAAATTTTAGTTCCAACTTAAAGACATTTATGTGAATTTGTTCACAATTTCTTATTGTTAGCCATATACAGGGTGTCCCAGCTATCATGCACCAAGATTTAAAATAAAGAGCAATGTCGTTACTCGAACAAAACTTAGTGCATAGTGTTTGCAGTACTGTGGAGAAGCGGACAGTATTTTGTTTTCGTTAATGAGACTTCACTCACTAATTATTGTAATTTATTATCTAATTCGAGAATTACTGTCCTAATCACTGAAGTGTCAATGAGACACTTGTAGGTACCCACGAGGGGCACCTAACTGTGGCATTTGCAGCGACGAAATAATTGCGTACTAATTTATTCTGACTGATAAAGAACACCCGCGAAATATGAAAATACCACGTGACGGCGCTTCCACGCGCATTATAAAACAGCGTCCCCAAATAAGGTGATTGAAAGTAACGGCTTCGCCTGTCACCCACTTGGAGAGACAGCGCATCACCTTGATTATGGCATGCATGCAGGGAGCAGCAACAGCAAGATTCTCGGGGCGCGTGTGCAGATAAGGCACAAACTAGGTCGCAATTTCTTCTTTCCTTCCTTTGTTTATTTCATTCTGGCTAACGCAGATGCAGCCTGTTTGAGGGCATTGCTTTACGATGCGCGCGGAGGCGCCGTCACGTGGTATCTTTATTATTTCGCGGGTTTTTTTATCAGTCAGGATAAATGTGTACGCAATTAGTTCGTCGCTGAAAATACCGCAGTTAGATGCACCTCGTGGGTACCTACAAGTGCCCCATTGACACTTTAGTGATTAGGACGGTACTTCTCGAGTTAGATGTGTTAATACAATTACTTAGTTAAGTCTCATTTACGAAAAATGCTGCCCGCTTCTCCACATCACTGGCAACATTACGCACTAGGTTTTGTCCGAGTTACGCCATTAGTCTTTTCTTTAAATCTTGGTGCATTATAGCTGGGACACCCTGATCTTGGTGCATTATAGCTGGGACACCCTGTATAAACAAAACGCTAAATTTCATGTGATCTATAAGACGCGCATTGCAAAAAAGCGATTGTATGCCCCTTTAACTAAATTTTGTTGCAAACGACGTGACAGTTGGGGTGGCACGCTTCAACACGGGGGAGGAATTAAGATATGTCTTCTGCCAAGTGCTCTGTCCTCTGAAGTATTGAGTTGGGAGTTTCTGCGCTGAGTGTGAAAATTTGTTTATTCATGTGTCTAGGTTTGGTTTACATTTTAGCAAGTTAGAAATAGTAAATTGTGAACAAGCATTGATGCAATGCGCTAAAACAAAAAAAAAGTATTTGACTGAACAACAACCAAAAAACCCCGTCCATTCCCCTGTTTCATGTCGGCGTCTTTTAGTCCGTGCTAGTTCACATGTAGACAACCCTCCCTTGTAACTTTGTAGAGCCGGGCCGGGTCTAACGCTAGTGCGCCGTGACCAAGTGACTAATACGGACTTATCCCCTTGAAATGTTAAACCAAAATCCAGTGACATTCCACTCTGCCAAAATGGATGACCACCGGAGATTTTTGTGGATTATTGGTTGGCCACGAACTCTCGCTCAAACCACGCCATCATGGCGGGAAGGCGTCCGACGGGATTATAAGCACGCCATCGTCTTCTTTTTCCGCATCCCAGTATTCGCGATTTCGACGGACACCGCGCTGACGCTTGGCGCCGCGGCCCGATCGTCATCGGTTGTCCCTTTCGGCCACCTTCCCGCCCATTGCCTCACATTTTCTTTATGAGTAGCCTTCACCGTGCAAACGAAATGTTGGAAAGCCAGCTTTAAGAAAACCGAGCATAAACCGATCTGTTTAAAGTCGGCTTCCCTTCTAAACGTGGGTGCTTTGTGGAAAGCCATCTTTTTATGGGCAAAGAACGTCATCTTAATCAAAACATGATGCGCCGGAGGCGCGCAGGTAATCAAGGCGAGACTGTACGCCTAAGCAAGGAGGGGGGGGGGGCATTTTTTTTCTATCTACGCACTCGAAAAATCGGGGAGTTGGCCCACGACATCTCCTCTGCGAAACATCAAAAAAAAAAAAAAAATCAGGGAGAGTAAAATTTTCCGGGAGACCTTCTTGTAATTTTCGATAGTTTTTCTCAACTACCCGCCACAGTGGCTTTGTGGCTAAGGCGTTGCGCTGCTGAGCACGAGGACGCCGGTTCGATTCCGCGGCGGCCGCTTTTCTGGTGGAGGGGAAAAGCAAGAACGCCCCCGTGTGCGAGATTTCGGGGCACGTTAAAGATCCCCAGGTGGCCAAAATTGCGCCGGAGCCGTCCACTACGGCGCGCCTCATCGCTTGCGTTGCGTCGGCGCGTTAAACCATACAACAGAGCTTTGGTAGCCCGTACGGCCTTGCGTAGTAGTGGCTTAGAAGAAGTGCTGTGACCAACTTAACTTCGAAACTCTGTGTACGTGCTTTCCAAACTCTGTAAATGCGGTTGAACACTCGTGCGCAACACCTCGTTTTTTTATTTATTTTTATTTATTTATTTATTTATTTTTTATTTATTTATTTATTTATTTATTTATTTATTTATTTATTTATTTATTTATTTATTTATTTATTTATTTATTTATTTATTTATTTATTTATTTATTTATTTATTTATTTATTTATTTATATTAGTTCACAGACCCTCATGTTTTTGATCATTGATATGGCGTGGCATGCTAAGCGCTATAGCTCGGCTAACCTCGCTTTTACCACTAAATGCATTCTCTCTCTTTCTCTATCTCTCTAAACCCTACAATCAATCAATCAATTAATCAAATTTTCTAAGCTGCTTCACACCACAACTGAAGCAAAAGCTGGAGCTGGGGCCCTGCAAGTAGACGTAATGAAGAATGTATACCCGACAAAAATTCGAATTAACGCGGCTAGCGTGCGCTCTTGGTGCGCTTAAGAACACGCATTGCTTTTTCCGATTGGGGTCATCACTGCTCATTTTTTTTTTGCAGTTTGTAAGACGTGTAACGTAAGCGCGATCACCACAGAAACGAGTGCGGGGGGGAAGGATAACTTGAAACTAAATGTTAAGGCACTGTGAAGGCCAGTTCAGCAATTATTTTTTGATATTGGCTATACAGGCTTAACGTGTTCTTTTGGGGAGTGTTCCCTCAAACTATGCAGGGAATCAGCGAATTGAAAAAAGGTTTTGCCAGGACGTAAGCAACCGTGCTGTTTCTTTCGTCAGATAAACTAAAAAAGTTGGCCATCGAAGGCAAAACAGACGGTTTTGGAAACGCGATAGCAACGGCATCAGAAACATGCAGAGAAAATTGGTGATTCCATAACAGGGTTTTCTCTCGTGGCCTTTCTCTTGCATGTGTCATGCGGGCAGCCTGAATTCTAAATTAAGAAGCAGTGCAACGTTGTACAGGCACAGTTAACGAATGTCGAGCCCCACTTCCTTCAGGTTGGGTATGCCAGGGCGCAGAAAGATGGCGATATACTATTGAACGGAAAAGGACATGCCTCAGAATCATGTGGGTGAGGTCACTTTATTAAGAAGACCATCTTATTCTTTGTGCAGTTGTCGGCACTCGAAGGAGAGCTTTTTGAAGAGGTGCGGGAGCCGACACTGGAGGACACCACGATCAACACCTCACCAGAATCTCTTTTTCGGCACGACAAAAAGGCAAGTTGTGTATGTTTAGCGCTGATATAATTTGAATAGATGCACGCGTGAGTGTACAGTTCATCTGACGCAAGTTTCTGCGGCACCGGTTCGCTAGGATGTGGTTAAACCAAGAATGGGACTAGCGACTGTTTTGAAAGGCTAGGTTCGAGTTTGTTTTTTACTTAACGACTTATGAGGATGGCTTGATGGTACTAAAAGTGAATAATCAGATTCGCCTGTATTTGGCGCTGTAGTCTTATCGGCATCAATCCTGCTGTGACAGTGCACGGTACGTTAAGGAAAATGTTTTAGCCGTATTATGAGTTCGGGTTTCCATCCTGCACCTGCCATGCGTGTCGACTTGTTCATTGCCATTTGTTTTCAAAGGGACGTTGAGGGCATGGTTGTCGTTTGTGTCTCGGAGAAACGATGTTGCAATGATGAAGACTTCGAGAGCGACCATTCCCGTCTACCCTCTTTTAACAGCGGTTGAACAAATTCCTCGTGTATGGTGTCCGCAGTTTTGAGAATACCAAGAAAATGCCGAGGGATCATGCACACGTGACTCGAGCGCACTGTTGTCGAGCTAAGCGTGCCCACTTGGGGAGATTGACCAACATTGGCCAGTAAAAACTGCAGCGTTCGTCGTATCGTGGCATCACTTTCTCGGATCGAGAAATACGCGTCATAGCGTACAGCGCTCGTTCATTCGTCTTCTATTCGCCATGCGCATGCGTTCTGTATTGTAGAAGAGCAGCGACTTGAATTTCGAAGCTGCTGCAGGCGATAATTCAACATTGTTCCACCCTGGACAGTTCGCACGGCTGAGGAAGAGGCCGTTCTTGAGGATCCTCAGCGTGCAAGGCATCCGCTAGAGACGACAAGTTGCTTTTCCAAACTGGCGTACGAAAACGTCCACCAAGACGACGAGCACACTCTCGCCTTCCTCAACATAAGGTCATTCAAATGCCATGCCGCCGACGTCAGCGATGACACCACAACGATACTAAAACTCAACTTTGTATCCTTCAATGATCACCAACAAGAGCTTCTCCATCTAAATTTAGCTCGTGAGTGCACGCTCCCCGGAGTTTTTATTTCCATACCACCAGTCGCCAACATTCATCTGTCTTCAGCATCACATCCAGTTTATACTCGCCGCGATGGCTCAGTGTCTAAGGCGTTGTGCTTCTGAGAGCGAGGACGCGGGTTCGATTCCCGGCCGCGCGGGCGCTTTTCTGATGGAGGCGAAAAGCGAAAACGCCCGTGTGTAAGAGATTTCGGCGCACGTTAAAGATCCCCAGGTAGTCAAAATTATTCCGGAGTCCTGCACTCCGACGCGCATCATCGCCTGCGTTGCGTCGGCGCGTTAAACCATACAACCAATCAATCAACATCCAGTTTATATCCACAGCAGAATGAAAACCACTCGAATGTGTTTCCACCCACTGGTGTTGCGGTGCCCAACTCCAGAAGAGGGCACCACAGGGACCTGTTGCATCATAGAGTTTCATACTAATATATACTAGAGGGAAATCTGGCGCCACTGTCTAGGGGAGCCGCCCTTCAGCGAGCGTGCCGTCATGTACCGGGCAGGCACGTTCCACTTGTCCTTGGCATGGCTCACGAAGAGGCTGAAAAGTTGGCTTTGGCTGCAAAAATGCTACAATATTACTGCAGAAGATCATTTGAATTTGTTCTGTTATTATAAAATTAAAGCTTCAGAAAGATCTATTTGTCAGGGATTATTTAGAAGCTTCAGGGAAGATGAACAAAAAAACAATGTTACCCCTTTTGGCTTCAAGACGAAAAAGAAGCCATATGGCTAACCAAGCCAAGGAGGCGAGGAACGTCGCTAGCTGCAATGGCGCCGCCCACGGCGGCCCGCGAATGCAGCACCAGATTTCCCTCTAGTATATATTAGTATGAAACTCTATGTGTTGCATTGGGCCCTGTTGCAACAGCACGTGCTTTCCCACAAGAGTAAGCATCGCTTTCCTACAGCGAGGTAGGTTACATTCGAGAAGGCGTCCCCGCACCGGGCCCCATCGCCTCCGTCATGTGTGGTAGCATGATGGTCCAGCGGCCAGCAAAACTTGCTGCGTTGCTGACGACAAGAAGCCCAGTGCAAACTTAATGGCGAGATGTGAATTGCGATGATTCAGAAACGATACCCTTACGGGCGAAGTCACTCTGGACTCGAGCAGAGCAGCACTCCTAAGAGCAGCCAGATGTGCTCTACCATCTGCAAACGGCCACATAAAGCACTGGATTTTTACACACAATCCGTAACGGTTCCGCCGCTTTCCTCGTGCTTTGGCACGGCCCACGAAACAAGAACCGACCCACACGAACACTTTTTAAGAAGTACTTGCCGCTGGGCGAGTTGTTGGGAAGTTTGAGACATGTTTTTGGCGCTAAAAGTGGAGGACACAAGAAAGAGGACAGAACAGACTCTTTGCAGAGTTCGTGAGGGCCGGCAGTAGTGGTAGACGTTGAACCTCAGAGAGGGGGAGAAGAGATCTCAGCGAGCATCGTAAGCTGCTCCAGGTCATGCCTCTGAACGAACCATTGGCTTTTATATTTTGCAGCAGCAACGACTTGAGCCACCGCCAGAGGGCGCCGCATGTCATGCGCACATAGTGACATGTTTGAGGAAGGCAGGCTCTGCCGCAAAGCACAGAAGCACTACACAAAACTTTCAGCACGCGTGAAGAGGCTAGCGGTGCGCCAAATCGTAACAGTATGCGTGCCCCGGAGAGGGAGTGCAGAAGAATTAAAGCCATGCTTTCCCGCAAGAGTAAACACCGCTTTTCGACAATGAGGTATCACGCCCACATTTCGCATAGCTCTCAGAACTTTCCGCTTATTATAAAAACGTCAAACTGCATCGTTAAGTAAGCGCGTGTGCCTGCGTGTGTCTGTTGGCGTACACACGATTGTCACACTTCAACACAATTCTTGAACGTACGAACGAACCAAGGACTAGTCACGCTGATGTTTACTTCCAAACACTTAACGGACGGACATATTCCCGCTCGTACTAGCACTATTAACTCTCAAAGAAAACACAACCCAGCATTTGCAGCCCACCATTTTAAAAATTTCTTTGTCAACATACTACAAGTTACAACCATACGGAGCATTGAAGACAGTGTCGGCTATTCATTTCCGTACAACTGTCAATGCCGTCGAACCTTGCCCTTGAAGATGGGCGCACACCAAACACATGTGCCCTGCGGGAGAGGCCGAAAGTCAGAAGCACCAACAAGGAAAATATTGAGGAGTTGGCTGGCAATTTCGTCACAATACGTGGGACTAATTTGTTTGTTTATTTAGGCAGAATACAAGTACATCGTGCAAGGTAGAATATTTTCCAATCTTCTGCCGAGGCAAACGGGGCAAAAGGCGTTTGAGCCCATTTGATCGAGCCCGATCGGGCCACCTGACGAGGCCCCGTCCCTGATGTAGCACAACGGCAGCAGCACTAGCGACGCACATTCAAGCTTGATTCGTTTATCTTGATTCATAATAGTAATTTATGATTATGTTCGTGACAGCATCTGAGAGATTTCTTGTTCGGAATTCTTTTTTTAGTCCAAACTTAGGAGTTTGATTATTTAATACAGCTTGGTGGAGTACGTTTATGAGAAACGTCGTGATTGGATTGCCTACGTAGGAACACCTTTAACCAATGTACATATTTGTTCTTCATAGCCGCGTTTCTTGGTTTAATTTCGTTACTTAGTGGTGAGGTTAAGGTGGCCTAACAAAATGCCGCTTGTGTCCTGAATAGATTAATTGACGGAAAAGGCATAATAACCAGAAATGAAGAGAAAGATAGAAAGGATGCACGGAACAAGCGTTGTGTCTTGTACGCCCTGGCCGACTTTTTGCGCCAATATTTCTTCTTTAGCTGAGTACCAACAGCAGCACCAACTTACCCAAAACATATGCTTGTGCAGGCCAAATCACTGCCAAGAGTCACACACGTGAGTGAGCGTTTCATTTGGTCAGTGCGCTACTTGCTTTAAGTGAACAACCAAACAAGCTATGACAGTTTTTGAAGAGCTACGCGGAGCATGCGGACTTTCCTGCGGGTATACCGACATTCAGCTGATTTAGTCTGATACATTTTATGGCAGCGTTAGTTTTTACGAAACATTATTACCTAGCCCACGAGAAAACCGGACGTAAGAACACAGGACAAGTGCCGTTGTTGCGTCTGTTCTTCTTACCTCTCTTCTGCTGTTCTTCTTATGACCCGTTTTGTACTGCGCTACAAAAATGTTTAACGACCGTTACCAAATAGCCTCCCTCAACGCTCTGACAACAGAGCTTTCTTTCTTTTTTAACAAGAAAGTGTTTTATTCCAGGATATACGGACTTCACTGACGCCATATCTGTCACGAAAATGACGCCAGTACAACGGACCATGCGGCCCGTAGAGGTGCACCCCTGCACACAGGGTTTTATTACGGGGAAGCAACGTTTAGTACTAAAGAGTAGGTTACACTTAGTGTTCTTCGTTTTCAGGTTTTATATTTTAACGCGAAAGTGTTTTATGCCGGGATACACCAAGATTCCATTGACGTCATATCCATCACGAAAACGACGCCAGCAAACCTTTCCCGAAGCTACCCACCAGCAGGACGTTGCTCGCCAAACGCACCCGTAAGACCGCCGCCGACCAGCAAATCATGCTCAGCTGCAGATTTCGCTGCACATTTCACTTTCGTGTTTTAACGATTCCTATGACAGAGGAATCAACATAAATTTTTTTCGCTTTGTGTTTTTGCCACGTGGCATATGATTGGAGGTTTAAAGATGGGAAGAGAAAAGAAAGTAGGAAGGCAAGAGAAAGAGAAGAAAACAGAGAGAGGCGCTGCAAAAAGCGCAGATGGTCACGAAACAGATAGGTTTTCGGGTCGACAGGTATGCATGCAGTCCAGTTGCGTGCAGAAAGTCCATCAGTGACCTGCAGCATTTATCTTCCTGCACCCAGCGGCTGTAGTCATTCAGTTTATCTTACCGGAGACCAACCTTTCTGAGCGCGCCGTCTCGAGCCGTCTTTGTCCCCGCGCACTTCCACAAGAGAGGCTTGGCGATGTGCGAAGTTCTCCGAGTACTGTATTCACACGGTGACAACGGTAAAATGTTGCACACATAAATGTATCTACAATTAAGGATGTTCCTTTCATCTGTAGTGATAATCAATTTACACATCTTCAACTGTAGCCTAATATTATTTTTCAGCGTATCTCATGGTTTGTATAACCCCTGCCAAAATTTTCATTTTTTTGCAGGAAGAACCGTCCCGTTGGAAAGGCCCGATGTCGGACTCCTTATTGTCCTTCGAACGTCATGAAGCAGAATTTGCTCCCGAAGAAGAATCTATGCCCGCCTGACAATATATCCTCCACCCTCCGAAAGAATGGTCCGTCAAGATAATCGTAGAAAAAATTCAGCCAATAAAACTTGCACGTTCTTCTTTATTTTTTCTTCATTTATTTAAAATACCTGGGAGGCCCTGACAGGGCATTAAGAAATTGGCGCTACGTGTGTGTGCCCCATATATAAAAGATATCATGAGGCACGCAAGAACGACTACAATCGAAGGAGAAATGAGACGAGACACGGCAGTAGATACGTACATAGAAAAACTTAAAGTACCCGGAGACGAAGTGTTATATGTTACGCAAACAAGGAACGTTGTTCGCGCCAGATACATCCCAAGAAATTTATTTTAATTAATGAAGTGTAGCAAACATACTGCAAACGCAAAAATGCACTTGCACGATATTTACATTACTGTTTAGGACAATATTAAAAAAAAAGGTGAGCAAGAAAAGTCACGGAATGGTCGAAAGTGTACGTTCATTACGTTCATACAACAAAGCCGGAAAACACATCGTTTAGTTTTCACAAATTGTGAAGGGTTGCCAACAAGACCCTGCGCAAAACCTTGACGCGCACATTTGGTAAATTGTGCGTTTTGTAATTCGGTTCAGCGCTGTTGTAAACCTGTTCTTTTTTTTCCTTTAGTAATACTCTTGCTCCTGTTTTGACCAGTCGTATATCAAAACAGTTTTGAGTTTGTCCACGGCGTTTAATTTTACTTTTTGTTTCGAAACTTCCTGTGTCGCTGTTAAAGTATTTTGTGATTTCTCAATCCTGCATTCAAGGAACATAGAAAGATATCTTGAGACGCACACCGCCGACCCCTGGTGTTCTCCGCGGCTAAATTGCGCTTGTTTTCTTCGGTAGTGTGACATGGATAGTATTGTATCAATGCAAACAATAGAATTTTAGTAAACGTCAGCTAAGGAAGTATTAATGCAATTGTTATGTTGTGAGGAAATAAATTTTCCGGTCATATATTCAATACGAAAATTGAACATAACACACTCTAGAGTGCGCTCACTGTAGTAGTACTAAGCTAAATATCAGGATTATATCTCATGAGAGATTCGAAACACAATATTAAACATAAATTCAAACCTGCTATTAAATATACATTGTTGTTTAAACTGCAACCACAATTTTCACACCTCTGTTCACTTTGGTTAAACCTACATGTACGCCATAGAAAGGCTGCGTCAGCTGCGTCAGCCATTGATGTTTGAATTTCTGTTCTCGTGGCACCACTGACGATCACCCACGGCACGCCTTCGTGAGGATGGAAACTACGAGGTAAAGTAACAGACAAGGTTCTCGGTCATGACAATAAACTGAGAGGCTGGAATTCCACAACACTATTTCTCCAACTTTTTTAAGTGCAAATGCACTTTATAAGCGACCCCAAACCATCCACCGCCGCCGGCGGCGGCGGCGGCGGCGTCCGCAGTGCTCCTGTATATTTAAAAAAGAAACAGCATCCGGCGCCAGGTTTCGATCCGAGCAGCGCGACGCTCTACCGACCAAGCCACGGACGCGACGCTGATATCAGTGTTAGTGACGCGCCTTATATCTTTAACGCATTCAAACTACGTCGTCAGCGGCGTGCGTTGGCGACTCAGCGGCGTTATAGCGGCTTGATAACTGCGTGGTGTACACGTGATACTACAAACCCGATGGAAGAGATGGAAGAGAAGGCGGCGAGGCGGTGGGCTGCGGGGGCCGAGCGCAAGCGCCGCAAGCGGGCCGACAACCGTGCATTCGCACTTTCACATTCTCCCCCTCGGGGAATTGCGGGGGAATTTTTTTTAAAAAGCTGTACTGTTTTCAGAACAAAGTCAACAAACGTATCTAGTACTTCGAATAGGGGTTAACGAAGTACTTCAACTACGCAAATTACTGCTCTGCACCTATGAGATAACCTAAGAACTTGCTCCAAAGATTTCCCTCACTTTCCGCACTTGGCATTGTGTGCGCTCACTAATTACTCCACTCGTCAGTCTCCCGACCACTGTCTGGCTTCCTGTTAGTTACAGCACCGAAAAAATTCGATAGCCATTTAAAAAAAATGGTTGAGGATTAGGGTGTTCCCTGATGCGAAATTCCTGCGCAGCAGGAACTGTAGTCTTCTCGGTCTGGGCGCATGCTGCTGTGTCTCAAGAAGTGATCGCGTGATCAGCGAACGAAGAGCGGCGCGCGCTACCCCGCCGTTATCTATCAGCCCGCCGGCGCCGCCAAGCATGTTGTTGTGAATCGTGTTGAACCTCCCGCGCAAATTTCACGTGATTCGAGTGAACCGCGCAACGAGGACAACAATGATGATGGGCACGACGGACCCATGAACGTGCAGCACGCAGCGCGTGCCTGGCTTCCGTGCTTTTGTGAATTTGAAAGAAGCAGACGCCTGCTTTCATGGATGCTTGGTTCTGCGTTTTCTTTCTCAGGAGCCACTAAACGCCGAGGTCGGTTTTCACACACGTGTATGGCGCTGGCTCGGCATACTGCCCTCCGCCTCACACTTTTGGACGAGCGTCTCGGTCCGCCTCGGCAAACCACCCTCCTCCTCCCAAATTCGCGAAACTCTTCTCCTTCGTTTCTTTCAGTCTTCGGTGTTCCCATCGTGCACGTGGTTACGACGCCGTCGACGCCGCCAAACCAGAGTAGAGGGCGCTTGAGTGCTTCGCACTAAAATAGCAACAAACGCGAAGCAGAATCTGGAAGGCGCGTCAGCTGTGATGAGCAGATCGCACAGTGCCGCTGTGTCCATATCTAGATTCATCAGATCTACCTCGAGCCATATCTCATTGGAATGAACTTCTAGACCCTATTGCTTCTATAAGGAACCATGACAGTTTTCGGGTACAACTAAATGCGCATTTTTTCTAATGTTTTTACTTGACATTTGTGCTTCCACGTACTCGATAACCATGCTTTCAGTCTCTGTTTACACATTCCCTAAACTTTTCTTTTGATTTAAGTGTTTATGAATTTTTGAGGGTACCTTTTCATTAGAAATGTATAGTGATGTCCTGTTAATATTGCCGCATGCTCGCCAAACGCCTCAGAGCTAAGCGCGTCCCACAGACGCACGCCGGTGTTGCCGCGACGCGCTAACCATCGGTTATCCACCCGGCCACCCCTCGCATGATCGCCAAGTGGACTGGACCGCGTCGTGCGGGACTGCGTCGTGCGGGACGCAGGTTGACGAAGACGCTGGGCGCGGGTGTGTGTGAGACGCCGAGCAGCGAGCAAGGTCACCCCTTTTGTTCTCTTGTCTGCGGGCCCAAGTGCGCCCCAAATAAATCAGTTTGATTAGGCCTATTCGTCTTTGTCTACGTGACAAACTGGTGGAGGTGCGGGGTAAACCTATCCCATGCTTCAAACGCCATCGAAGAGCCGCAACACCAGCCCTTCGAAGCCTCCTCTTGTGGACACTCCCGTTCACCGGGCGAGCCGGCGGCTTCAAGGAGCGTCGCCAGAGTTTGGACTTCTCCAAGAAACCAGAGCTAGGACCGGTGCACCACAAGCACAGCAGCAAGGTATGGCCACCCCCGTCATCAATTTCCAAAACCCTCGGAATCCAAAATCGTTCCATGGCGAACTGTTCGAAGACGCGGAAGACTGGCTGGACCAGTTCGAACGAGTAGCTGCCTTTAATCAGTGGGACGACGCGGCGAAGTCAAGACACGTGTACTTCAGCCTAGAAAATGGTGCCCGCACGTGGTTTGAGAACAATGAACGGAGGTTAAAGACGTGGACGGAATTTCGAAGCGAGTTTCTGCAGGCACATGGAAATAGCGACCGCCGAGAGAACGCCGAGCGCGAGCTGCAATCCCGGGTTCAGCTCCCGAACGAAAGCGTGACCATGTACGCGGAAGACATGGAACGCCTCTTCAGAAGAGCTGATCCCGCCATGGCCGAAGAAAAAAAGGTGCGACACCTCATGCGCGGGGTAAAGGAACAGCTGTTCGGGGGCCTTGTTCGAAGCCCGCCTAAGACTGTGCGGGAATTTATTACCGAAGCTACTATGATAGAAAGAACGCTACGGCAGCGTGCAAGCCTGTATGAGCGCCAAGCTAATTTCGCGTCGCACTCCGGTGGCTTTGGCAACGCGCTCGAGAACCCTGATGCACTTCGAGAGCTGATTCGCTCAATAGTCAGCGAGGAACTACAAAAACTCCGCGACATCCGCCAACCCTCGATGGGTTCTATTGCTAGCGTCGTTCGTGACGAGGTGCAACATGCCCTGCGAGCGCCTCCTGTCCATGCTGATCCGCCAGTGATGGTTCCCGACCCTCTGCACATGAGCTATGCAGACGCTCTCCGGCGTCCTGCTACCGCAGCAGCTCCTCTTGTGTACCCCGGACCCATCATCCCCGTGCAGTCGGTGCACTCCGCAGCAGCTCCTTCTGTGTACTCTGTACCCAGACCCCGCATGCCTTTGCAGTCGGCGCAGCCGGCTGTGTACGTTGGGGACCGACGAAGGAAGACGGATGTGTGGCGCACTCCGGATTTGCAGCCTCTCTGCTACCATTGTGGCGAAGCCGGACACTTGTACAGGGAGTGTCGTTACCGACGACTCGGACTGCGGGGCTTTGCCATCGACTCTCCTCGTCCGCGTCCCGGCCAAAGACCCCAGGCCATTGCAGAGTACATTGCACAACAGCGCCCCGTACTCTCACCGCAACGCCATCAATCAAGGTCACCGTCTCCACGCCGGGTCTCTCCAAGGCGTTCGAGTTATACAAGTGCCCCACGGGGACGGTCCCCAAGCCCTGTCCAGGAAAACTAGGGGCAGCGGCCTTTGGAGGCGAGGTCGCTGAAGGAAGAGTTGCTGAACAGCTTCCACCGATGGCTCCAACGCAGCACGCAGCAACGGCGACGGCGAAACCTGATGATAATGGTCGGTTGTCTTTAGATATACCAGTGTTAATTGACGGTCATACAGTTAATGCGTTGGTGGATACCGGAGCGGACTATTCCATCATGAGTGGTAGGCTTACTAGAGGACTGAAAAAAGTTACGACGCCATGGTGGGGACCGAACATTCGAACGGCTGGAGGGCACATAGTCACCCCACTCGGCGTGTGCACCGCCCGCGTGAGTATTCGTGAATCGACGTTCGTCGCCAACTTCCTCATAATGCCCGAATGCTCTCGCGACCTGATACTCGGCATGGACTTTCTCCGCGAACATGCTGCGGTGATAAACCTTCGGGAACGCCGAATCGCGTTTGCTACTGAGCAGGCAGCTGAGAAAAGTGACAACAATGGTTGCAGACGGAAACTTCGCGTCATCGAAGAAGGGGTAAACGTGCCACCACGAACGAGCGTGCTCGTTCAGGTTGAGTGCGCTGAAATGAAAAATGGTGAAGTCATTGCGGAAGGCAACCATTCGCTTTTGCTCACCGCACACATCTGTGTTGCGAGGGGCATTGTGCAGCTTCGTGATGGTCGGGCAGAATTACTCGTCACCAATTTCGGCTACGAAAACAGACGCCTCTTTCGCGGAACCACTGTTGCTTACGTCGACGAAATTACTGAGGTTGTGGAATGCTTCGCATTCGAAGAAGATCGCGGTGATTGCAATAGGAAGCCCACGCTCGAGAACGTCGACATCAATCCGGAACTTTCTGAAGAACAAAAAACAAAACTCGCGGAACTGCTGTCGAAGTTTCAAGATTGCTTCACCTCATCCACCAAACTACGTCGAACACCTATTACGAAACATCGCATCATAACAGACGATGCAAGTCCTATACGACAACAGCCTTACCGCGTCTCCTCAAAGGAGCGGGAGGCAATCGAAAAACAGGTAAAGGAAATGCTTGAAGATGACATCATCCAGCCGTCAAGCAGCCCATGGTCGTCTCCAGTGGTTCTCGTTAGAAAGAAGGACGGAACGCTACGCTTCTGCGTCGATTACAGAAAATTGAACAGCGTGACGAAAAAGGACACGTATCCACTGCCGCGCATAGACGACTCGTTGGACAGACTTCGGCGAGCCAAGTATTTTTCTTCCATCGACCTCAGGAGTGGCTACTGGCAGATCGAAGTAGACGAAAGGGATCGGGAGAAGACAGCCTTTGTCACCCCCGATGGACTGTACGAATTCAAAGTACTCCCTTTCGGTCTATGCTCGGCTCCAGCCACTTTCCAGAGGATGATGGATACCGTCCTCACCGGTCTGAAATGGCAGACGTGTCTCGTCTACTTAGACGACGTCGTCGTTTTTTCCGAAACTTTTGAACAACACCTACAGCGACTGAAAAAGGTATTGGAAGCGGTTCAGTCGGCTAGCCTCTCATTGAAGCCGGAAAAATGCCACTTCGGGTTCACCGAATTGAAGTTCTTAGGGCATGTGGTGAGCGCAGACGGAGTGCGACCGGACCCAGAAAAAACAGCTGCCGTGGCTTCCTATCCTGCCCCACGAGATAAGAAAGGCGTGCGACGTTTTCTGGGTCTTTGTGCCTATTACCGCCGCTTCATCAGCAACTTTTCAAGGATCGCTGAACCCCTCACGCGCCTAACCAGGGAGGACGTCCCATTTTTGTGGACCGAGGAACAAGAGGAAGCCTTCAGAGAACTGCGTCATCGCCTACAGTCGCCTCCCGTGCTCGCTCATTTCAACGAGGAGGCTGAAACCGAGCTCCACACGGACGCCAGCAGCATGGGACTGGGCGCGGTGCTAGTTCAGTGGCAAGAAGGAGCCGAGAAGGTCATTGCATACGCAAGTCGTGCGCTTTCGCGAGCGGAATCGAATTACTGTACCACTGAAAGGGAATGCCTTGCTGTGATCTGGGCAATAACAAAATTCCGCCCGTACCTTTACGGCCGCCCTTTTAAAGTAATAACCGACCACCATTCCCTGTGTTGGTTAGCCAACCTGAAAGACCCTTCTGGGCGCCTCGCACGTTGGAGCTTGCGACTGCAAGAGTTCAACGTTACCATAGCTTATAAATCAGGCCGCAAGCACAATGACGCCGACAGTCTATCTCGTGCCCCAGTCGAATCGCCATACGAAAACGCCGACGATGAAACAACTTCTCTGTGTGCAATAACCACGTCCGAACTTTCGGCCAAACAACGTGCTGACTCGGATCTCCTACCGCTCATCGACCACCTTGAGGGTAGAAGCGCCACCATACCACGGTACCTTTCTAGAGCACTGTCTTCTTTCGTTTTACAAAACGGAGTCCTATACAAGAAAAACGGCGAGTCCAGCGACAGGGCATATCTCCTTGTCATACCACAAGACCTCCGCGACGACATCCTCTTTGCGTGTCACGACGAGCCGACAGCGGGACACCTGGGTTTTACGCGGACTTTGGCCAGAGTGCGTCAGAAATACTACTGGCCTAGGCTCACCGCAAGCGTCAAACGCTACGTCCAAACGTGTCGTCAATGTCAGCGCCGGAAAACGCCGCCATTAAGGCCAGCGGGCTTACTTCAGCCTATAGAACCACCCGCCAAGCCTTTTGAGCAGATAGGCATGGACCTGCTAGGACCCTTCCCATTATCGGCTTCTGGAAACAAATGGATCGTAGTCGCAACGGACTACTTGACTCGCTACGCCGAGACAAAACCTTTATCGCGAGGAACAGCAGCTGAAGTGGCCAAATTCTTCATCGAAAACATCGTCTTACGACACGGAGCTCCGTCGCGCATCGTTACAGATAGGGGAACGCCATTCACTGCCCATCTGATGCAAGAAACGCTAGAACTCAGCCATACCACGCACAGGAAAACAACAGCCTACCATCCGCAAACCAACGGGTTGACGGAAAGACTCAACAAAACATTGGCCGACATGTTATCGATGTACGTAGATGTACAACAAAAAACGTGGGACGAAATACTGCCGTACGTGACGTTTGCATATAACACGGCGACGCAGGAAACCACACGCTTCACACCATTTCGTTTGGTGTATGGACGGGAAGTGCAGACTATGCTTGACGCAATGCTACCTTTCGAAGAAGAGCATCTGGCAACGCCAGACGCGGAGCAGTTCGCCGAGCGCGCCGAAGAAACCCGCCAACTCGCCCGGCTTCACATCCAACGACAGCAGCTATCGGACGCCGCGCGCTACAATATTCGCCATAGAGAAGTGTACTACCGCCCAGGCGACAGAGTGTGGGTGTGGACACCGATACGCCGGCCGGGGTTGTCAGAAAAACTATTGCACAGGTACTTCGGACCTTACAAGATAGTGCAACGCCTCTCCGATGTCACCTACGAAGTTATCCCGGATGGAACAGCGGGACAACGCCGTCAACCGCGTACCGAAACAGTACACGTAGTCCGCTTAAAGCCGTACTTTCGCCGGTAACAACGTAACAACCTGCGGTGTGATGTGCTTGTGCGCGTGTGCGTGTGGTGTATCGTACCTTGCAATCTACGCAGTAGTGGCAACTAGCATCGTGTGTGCCTGAAACTGTGGTTTGTGCCGTGTCATAACCACCTATCGACCTCGAGGAACTGTCGGGACATTTTTTTCCCCCTTCTTCACTTTCCATTTATTACGTGCCTATTAGTTGAGCATCGGGTCGATGCTTTCCTTAAGAGGGGAATAATGCCGCATGCTCGCCAAACGCCTCAGAGCTAAGCGCGTCCCACAGACGCACGCTGGTGTTGCCGCGACGCGCTAACCATCGGTTATCCACCCGGCCACCCCTCGCATGATCGCCAAGTGGACTGGACCGCGTCGTGCGGGACTGCGTCGTGCGGGACGCAGGTTGACGAAGACGCTGGGCGCGGGTGTGTGTGAGACGCCGAGCAGCGAGCAAGGTCACCCCTTTTGTTCTCTTGTCTGCGGGCCCAAGTGCGCCCCAAATAAATCAGTTTGATTAGGCCTATTCGTCTTTGTCTACGTGACAATATTGTTTATATTCCCCTTTGCCAGTGCGTTGGCTATATGCTTCAAGTTCCGGTTTTTTGTATGCCCCCCTTACCATATGCTCCACCTGGAGCCTGTTGTGTTTATAAATAAATAAATAAATAAATTCATTCTCTAAAATTGTGTACTATCAGCAGATTTTCATACACTCTTTGTTTGTCATTTTCATTGGCGTCTGTACAAAAATATTGAGTTTGATTAGTTTTTGAGTAACTATTACTTACAGAAGTATTTAAAAACGTTTGTTGTTGGAGAGGGCGTGAAATTATGTGCATTTTATATCGCTTTAATATTCTAATAACCAATATGTTTTAGCACTCAAAAAATGTTTTCTGGGACACCTAGAAGTTGGACAATTTCCTGCGGTAACGAAGCAGTTAAAAGACAACGAATAGTCGGGTGAAACAGCATGCTGAGCCACGAACTATACAAGCATGCTTACAAATTTCCAGTGCGGAGCATTGGGTGACTTGTTTTCTTAGCTCCGACCCTGAAATACAGGTCAAGGTGGTCTAACTGGACGAAGATGCTGCTCGCGCCCAAGGGCTCCAGGCCGCTATCTGAGGGGAAGCAATTCAGGAAGGCTCCCGTTTCCCCTTCCTCCTTTCGCCCAGTTCTGGTCAAAATAAAGTTATGATCACCATCACAGCATACGAATAAAGAATCTTACCGAAGTAAGCACAGAACTAAATTAATAACGGAAAAAAAGTACTTTCCCCTCAATTATTACGTAACACGTACTTCTTAAAGCACGTTCGATTTCTGCCCAAGAAAGTTAGAACCGTCAAATAGAATCTTCAGACCCAGAGAAGTAACTATGATTTCGGTAGTTTCGAGATAGCGACAACGAGCTACTTGAAAATCTAAAGGCAAATTTACCGGAATTTGACCAGGTGTTCACTGCTATAACGCAACCAAATCCTCTAAGAAAATTACAGATATTCAATAAACAATCTGTGTCATAGCAAAAGGTTCCTAGAATAATAATGACGGTGAACACTGTTTAAAAACGTACACGCATGGAGTGTTTAAAACGTTTTTAGAACTTGGTTAAAACTTGGAGTGTTTAAGACGTACCCACACGGGGTTGATTGGCCAGCCTTAAAGTGTTGGCTGTCAATCAGCCTACTATCAGCGCTCATAGATTGAATTTACTTTCCACAGCGGAAAATAAAAAGTTGCAGAAAATATTGCTTCTTTTTGATGGTGAATTTAGGACCCCAAAGCTGCACCTGGGCCAAAAGGCATGACATAGTGGAGGGCTCCGGATTAATTTTGACCACCTGGGGATTTTTAACGACCACCTAGGGATCTTTAACGTGTGCAGAAATCTCGTAAAATGTGCATTTTTGCCTTTCGCCTCCACCAGAAAAGCGGCCACCGCATTCATACTGTCGTAATCCCCTTTGTCGTACAGCGTAAATGTTGTTCCGCTTTTTTTGTTTACTGGTCTGTAAACTGCACGAGAAGGAGGCATGCACAGTGAATTGATCGCTAAGGCCACGTAGGCAGGTGATAGAAATGTTGCAGGTGCTCGAAATGTTGAAAGAAAACCGACTTTCTTTCTAATCCTGGAGGAAAGCGTAAACCCCCGTCTGTCGAGACTACGTGGCAGGTTGAAGATGCCCGGGTGGACAAAATTAATCCGGAGACCTCCACTACGGCGCGCCTCATCGCCTGCGTTGCGTGGGCGCGTTAAACCCTACACTCAATCAATTATTCAATCAGCGACAGTATAAACCGGGACTTATCAACTTTCTTTGAAAACTTTGCCCCCAGCATTGCACAGCGTTCACTTGAATCCAATTGGCTTCTGTTGAAATTAGGGAAGCAAGGGCGCTAGGTGTGACTTCCTGTTTCACCTCGCGCTGTGTAGTGGTTAGATTTTAACACTGGCGCAATCCCCTTGCGTAATGGCACAGACAAACTTGCTGTCCGGTCTCTGTGGCCTAGAAGAGCGTCGCGGCTTAAGCCCTGTGTTCTATCCCCAGCAAGTCCACGTTTTTTTTAATTCGGAGAACTTTTGTCCATTAGGAAATTGCTTCTTTGGGGTAATTCTATGGATTGTTTTCTTAAATAAGACTGTTTTGTTATCATTTAGGTCAGTTTAGTTACAGAGAGGAGCGTATAAGGACGTTAAGTTAAAGTCCTGCCTCGCGTCGGAAGTTCCCCGCCTGCAATGACTTGGAAACGGAAGGTAGCTATCGAAGCGGTTCCTAAACTTTCGCTTGGCTATGTTTGGCTACGGAGAGTAGCACATACCTGCAGAGGGCTATTGTCAAGGGCGGGCGTCGTTCGGCATTCCTCTAGGCAATGATGATGACGGCACACTATTCAAAATAGCATTCAGACGTGTTCTACAGGACATTATTGCCTTTGCATTCACAACTCCTTAGCATTACTGATGTGTCCTCGAAATTTTGTTTATTTTTATTTTTACCTGGGAAATAAATGAAGCATTTGGGTAAAATCTTGTGCTGTCGCTATCAGCGAACACACAGACAACAGAGGATGGTAGGGCAAAGGGTGGATGGCATGCGGAGAGGGTTAATTCCCGTCCGCCGAGACAGCGGCGGCATTACTTCCGGCGACTGCTCCCTTCGCAACGGTGCCGACCTTGTCGTTAGGAATACATCGAGTCGAAGAGGTTGTGGCATGCTCCTCGCACAGCGTCTCGATGCTCCTTCTCATCGCGTGTACATGTTGTGCGATGGACTGTGCGGCGGCGCATTCAGGGTCGCGTAGGCGGTAAATGAGAATGCAATAAGGCTGCAGGCGACGAAACGCCGGTACTAATGGAGAACAAAGAGAGCGGCATATAGCCAATGCCGTTGCTAAAGATAGGGGGGACCACCGGAACGCTTAGAAAGCAGAGCCTGCACGGCGTGGTGTGGCGCGGTTAGGCATGGTATGGGAGGGTCATTTGGTAAACGTGGGGGCGCACCTTTGTGAAGCCGGGGAAGGGTAGGAAGGGCGCGCTCCTCGGGCTTAGCTTCCAGTCCGCGGTGGCGAGGGACGAGACGCTCACAAATTTCCAAATGTCCACAAATAGACCTTCCAGTAGTTTCATTTATTTATTGAAATAGTAATTAATTTATTTATTTAGTTATTTACAGTATACTGCGGTCACGAAGGGCCATGCAGGTGGGATACATATGCAGTGGAATCTCGTTGATACGATTCGGCATTATACGTTTGTCGGCTTAATACGTTTTTCTTTTTATTCTTTGCCAATGTCCTTTCGAAATAATGCATCTTTGTGCGTTTAATACGATCACAGTTTTGACAAAAAAAAAATTGCTCCCACCTCCCCTCGCGGGAACCCCTGTGTAGATGCGACGCATAGGGGGTTCCGTTGTTGTTTCCGTTAGGTTGATTCTCCCATCGCGTGAAACGTGCCGTGAACCCCCTGCCGCGGCTATGACGCAACGTGGCGCGGCTGTGACGCAACACAATCCAACACACTGCACTTTAATCCAATCCAATCCAAATCCAATCCAATCCAATCCAATCCAAGCCAAGCCAAGCCAAGCCAAGCCAAGCCAAGCCAAGCCAAGCCAATCGAATCCAATCCAATGCCCCTCGCAAGAGAGTTCGCTATCGGAGAGGAGAGGGGGTGAGCGGCGGAGAGCGCAGCTCGCACGGCGAGGAGAATGGGGGAGGGGTGTGGACGGACAACGACAACGCCGTATGGAGGGACAAGGCGAGTGAATGAGATGCCGTCGCATCTAAAATTGGATAATACGATCGCGAAAGTGGATCTTTACCGACATTTCTAGAAATGTTACGTTTACTCTTCGCTATACTATTTTGAACTGCTTTCCAAAAAGGCACGTACTGTCGTTTGCTGCCATTTCGCTTGGGTTTTCCCACAGGAATCAGGTTACAGCCGTCCACACCTACGTATCAGAGACTAGGCGCCTACCCTATTAGCCGCTCTTCTTGTACACAGACGAAAGCCTATAGCAAATACCCGCATAGCCTTTTCTTACAAATTCCTGCATAGTGCACACTTTTCTTCTACAAATTCCTGTATTTGTTGTGCAATTATTCTGATCAACAATTCTTTTTTTCTCCAAAATTTAGTCTCCTAAATCGGGCACATCAGCCCCAATAAATCTCCCGATCCTGCCCAATCCCCCAAGTGAGTATGCGCCACAAAAAAAAAAAGAACAACAATAACAACAACAGCAGCAGCAGCAGAACCGCTGGGGCCACGACAATGCGGGTTTGGCGGCAAAAACGTCGCTGCCAGGCCTGGACGCTGAGTCCAATGATGATGATACGTCAGGCGATACACTGCGCCATCTTGCGAAACGTATCATAATCGCACTGGAAGACGTCCTGCTTACATGCTTCGAGGAAGTTAGAGCAGCAGGAATCGATGTCGAAGGGTGAGTTCTGCGCAAAACAGTTGTCATATCCCCGTTATTCTTGCATACTGAAGACTTGCAAGCGTCCGCCAGCCGTATTAACCTATTTAAGGCACTACACGAATGGTCGCACAAAACAGCGTCCGGCGAAGCGAGAAATACCGCTAGTTTCTTTTTTACATTACACAAGAATGGAGTCCTGGACGTTGAAAAGACGAAAGTGCCGCACAAATTCACCAGCAACGTCAACATTGCTCAGTAAAAAAGGCTTGCTGACGGAGTATGCAGATTTTCTTCCTGTTTTTAACCTTTTAGAATAATGCGATTTTCGCATAATACGTTTTATTTTCCGGTTCCGGTAAAAATTGTATCAACGGGATTGAACTGTAATAGCAATACGTATAACAATAAATTCAATACATTTCGATGTATACACAGCTGGAACATATCAATCAAGCAAATTAAAAGGAACTCTCCCAGCGGAAAACGTACCTTTTACGTATGTTTGGTGATAAGCAAGGGATGGCGCAGATTGCAATGACGTCCAATCCGCCCTGAGTCATGCGCAGGAGACGCGGTTTCTGATGTCTCGAAATATTTATTCTAGTACCGTAGGCATCGAGTTTCATTCTGACATCTACTAGAGGGAAATCTGGCGCCACTGTCTAGGGGAGCATTGCTTCAGTGAGCGTTCCGTCATGTTCCGGGCAGGCACGTTCCACTTGTCCTTGGCATGGCCTATGAAGAGGCTGAAAAGTTGTCTCTGGCAGCAAAAAAGCAACAATATAACGATAGAAGGTTCATGAAATTTGTGTTGTATTATAAATATGAACCTTCAAAAGAATTAATTTGTCAGTTATTATGTAGAAGCTTCATGCACGATGAACAAGAAAAAATGTTACCGTTTGTTTTGTTCATTTTGGCTTCGAGGCAAAAAAGAAGCAGTACGGGTAGCCAAGCCAAGTAGGCGAGGAACGTCGCTAGCGCCTATGGCTGCGTTCCAATTCGCATACAGCTTAAGATGAAGTCTAACTAGACGTCTAAAGGAATAAAAATTGGAACGGCGCAGCGGTCAAGAGCGCAACACCAACGCAGACGACAGCCTCGTAGCAGACATGTTGGGAAACGCGAGCCGCAGGTTTCGTAAATAATATTACCGCCATTATTACAAAGATTACGTGATATAACAATAAAACAAAATCATCTTTACCACTAGCAAATTATACTAAATATTTTATTAAAAGACGGTTTGTAGCAACATTAATATGCGAAAATGCGGCGCTGGCGTCCTTTTTCAGTTTAGACAGGAAGGTAGCCTGCGTCGTTGCTGACTTCTATGCTGTCTCCTCGAAGCAGTCTTCGTTGAATGCTTCGTTCGATTTGCAACGGGGCTTAACATGGCAGACTGTCCGCGAAGACGGCAATGAAGCCGTTTAAAGGGTAAATTGGAACGCACCAATGGCGCCACCAACGGCGGCCCGCGACTGCAGCGACAGATTTCCCTCTAGTATATATTAGCATAAAACTCTATGACCGCAGGTACAAAAAAAGGTCCGTCGCAGCGCCTTTTCCACCGTTAGCGACGTTTTTGTTGCGAATTCGGCTTCGCCTATACTAAAAGGGATGCGGGGTGTAAGCCCTCCGTGTGGTGTAGGATTTAGAGATGTCGTGGCTATGGCCGCGATGATGATTAGTATACTCTGCGCGCGCTCACGCACCAGAAGAAGAAGAATCCGCCGTGAGCCCCAGACGCCCGCGCACCTTCGTGTTCCACGGTCGCGTCGGGGACCCGTTCCGAAAAAAGTGAGTCCACTCTCCTTTCTCCACCTCCGCTACCGCGGTGCCATTTCCTACGAGCTCGTGGAGCGCTTGTACGTGGGCAGAAGTGGCTGCGTGTTCTGTGGAACTCGGTTAGGGGTCAGCTGGGTTAAGGGTTAAGTGCGCATGTACAGAAAGGCACCGTGCGTAGTAGCTGAAAGGATGTAAATCCGAGTTGTTTCAATGGGGAGGGACCTTGTGAAAGACCAGCTAGCGTCGCGTCGGTGGTTAACCCCTGGCCGAGTCTGGTTCGTTCGGAATATAAAATGGTGGTTCGTTCGGAATATAAAATGGACTGATGCACCCTTCCATTGTTCGATTATAAGAATGCCTTGAATTGGCCGTTTATGTCCCGCCTAGAAGAACGATGCGGTGTTTAAAAGGATCCCAAACTCCTCTGACCTGAGTGGAGTGTTACTCCTGAGGCGCGAAACATTGAGGACTCCGGTTTTTGAGTGTTTATGCAAGAGAGGCTGTATGTGTTTGAGGTTGATGAGCTGTCATTCTTACCGTAGTAGCAGTTATTTTATTTCTAAAACGTGCGGCAATAATGCGCGCGAGTTTTTATGTGCACCGCGTTCGCATGAAATGACACGTTTCCTTAGCGTTTGGGTACCGCCCACGGAATGAAGACCTGCTTAATTGGCCTTTCCAACTTCCTTCATTTACAGCCCGTAAGGCCTTAAGCAAAACTTGGCGTTACGCATTATTGAATAGTTACCTTTTAGTTTCAGTTTCTCAATTTATTTCAAAAACTGCTGAGTGCGACTGAAGGGTTAAAATTACATGTATTTGTGGGTGAAAGGGGGGGGGGGGGGCAAACGAAGGAGGGTACGGTCGCGTGCGTGTATATGTTTGTGTGTTGTGTCCTTACTTTGGTTCTCATTTCTTAGTTGGTGATTTTTGTACGATTGCGGCATTTTCACTCGAGAATTGCGTGCTGCTAGAGCAGCACTGAAATCCCGGGAACGACGGATTGTACATTCGAACAAAAAAATCAAGCCTAAAATTACAGCTGGCATGCCACCCCTATTTTTGTTGTAGTGCGCCATATAATTGTATTTCAAGCTAGAGTTTGTGCAATGCTTTACAGCCAAACAATCGTTTTTTCAGTGGAAAGAGTAGGCGTATACCCTTTCAAAATACCCTTCAAGCGATGGGGTTTAATTTAAAGGCCAACTGCACTAAAATTTCAACTCGACCAAATTTATTTTTAATATGTAGTACCACCAAACAGCTGGGACACAAGTGGTGGCCCCGTGAAACGCCTCGTTAATCAGCCAGTAGCGTTAAAAAAAATTACCGGTCCTTCCCGCGAGGGGAACACGAGTAAATGCAGAGCATTGGGGGTCGTTAACGCCGCGTAAAGTCACGTTAGGGTGGGTAGTTGGGTCGTAGTTGCGTTGGTGTTGGTTTGGGGTAGAGAGAGGAGAGTAAAGTCGCGTTAGGGTGGAGCGAGCGTCAACCAAGGAAGGAAGGAGCAACGCAGTGACTGAAGCACGAGCGACCGCTAGCCGCTTTATATTTGCAGCGCGCGCAGTAGAGGGAGAGCAGTAAGGGGGGAGAGCGCGCATGCGCAAGCAGCGCGCGCCCCTCCACGCCCCACCGCGCTGCTATCACGCACCTGTTACGCCGAGACCGTGACGGAGCGAACGGGCTGACTACGACGCATGCGCGCGCCAGCTGCTGTTGAGAGACAGGAGGGAAGGAGGAGAGGCGCACCTGCTGCGGACGCGGAACTGTTGACACCGTCCGACGCAGGAACAGGCGAGGCTAAGAAATGCTCTGCATTTAAAAGGTTCCGCCGCTGACCACGCTGCACCTGCCGGCGGATCGCGTTAACAGCCATGACGCGGCTGTGACGCTCCGGCCGTCCGGGGCTTCTTCCTCAGGCCAGCCGCGCAGCTGGACAACCGCTCGAGCTCTGCTGCGAATGCTTCACCCATTTGCTGCCTCGTGAAAGCGGAGATCTTGCCTGCAGGCATGCGCTCGTGCTGCTGACCGTGCGGCCGCTCGTTGGACGGCTGCAACGTCATTTTAATGACCGCATTCAGCTCGAGTTCGGTTTCAAAATCGCTGATTTTTGCACACCGCTTGCGGCGTCCACGCGCGTGTTTCACTTGCATCTTCCGTTATTTTTAGGCAGCTATAGGGAAATAGTATTTTCAAGATGTCGAAATTTCGAGCGCAGTTGGCCTTAAACAAGGTTACGCTGCTTAGTCTTCAGCACGTTTCGTATACAAGTTCCCAGCGAAGTCGTTTACTTGGTCGTAAAACTCCCCCCCGTGGCATGGAGTACCGTTGTCCATAATGTTGACTTCGCAGAATACAAGACGCGCATGAACTTGACAGGAAAGCTGGTCGATTTACCCAGTTATGAAAAAATGTTTAAAACTGCGCTCAGTCAAAACTTACTAGAAATTACTGGAATGACACACAGCTAGAAAAATACTTTATTGATTTGAGTATGCAATATGAACGAGTTTATGTTACTGAGGTATGAGCGCAGACGCATGAGCGCGTGTTTGGGTTCGGCCCTGGAATTTGTTAATTATGCGCCAAAGTGCGTGGAAACGAAGCGTTTGTTTTTTGTGGTGGTTGTTTTTAGTTGTCGGGACATTGTCCTTTATTCAAGCTGAATGGTGTGTAAAGAGCGCAGTGAGGAGCGGACTCGTTATGAAACATGGGTAGCGTCTATTATCACGGCAACCGTGAAAATAACCGTAAGAAATTTCTCACGGCAGGCGCCTCTCTTTGGCTAAGAAGGCTACCCGGAGATTGTATGGAATAAATATTCCCTAAAAAGCCGTGTTTGCAGCTGCCCGTGTAGCGCTGTAATATAGTACTTGGTTTTAAACTAGACGGCTCAGGTTCGCGACCGACATTGCGATGTTCTTTTTTTTTTTAGCTTTCGGAATTTTTCGGTCATCGTGATTTTGTTAATGCTTTTTTATTATGGTTTTCACTATATCAAGAGATGGACGCGCAGGACTTCTAGAATGGGTCAGATTACGTTTAATATAGGTTTTGTTCTGTGTCGTTGGGTTGGGTTAGATTAGGTATGTTGCCGTTAGGCTGGATTTTGGTAGGTTATGACGCGTTCGGTTAGGTTGCACTAGGTTCGGTGAGGTTATGTTACGCTAGGTTACGTCGAAACGTAATATTATTCAGCAAATATTAGGCCAGCCAGCTTTCATGCAAACTTCCGTGAGAATTTCCCGGAGGTAATTCTCACGGCTGCCGTGAAATTAGATGCAGCCTAACATTTGAACCCGTGAAATCTGCGGAAACCGCGGAGCTGTGGGTTGCCTTTCCGAAGATGCCGTTGATCTTGGGCTTCTTTCTTGCGCGTAATGTTGGAGTTGTCTTAGCGGCTAACTATTAGATAGTTTGCTTCCGTATAGTTCCGGTAAAACAACGGTTACAGCTGTTTTCTGTAACCGTACTCCCGCCGTAGATGGCCATATATTGATAACGGACAGTAATTCTGTGACATGTACAAGTTTACTGCGAACTAACTATGATAAGTAAAGGAATCTCGACATAGAGGTAGTAGTCTTAGCGGCTGGTTGTCAAATAATTTGTTTCGGGGTACTTTTGATAGCACCAGACTTAGAGCTGGCTCCTGTAATTATACTCGCTCAGTAGATGACAATGCTTCGCTGTGCACCTCACTATGAGGAAAAGCCAACTTACAAAGACCAAGCTTACATCAATCTTTCTAAATTCGGCTTCGCCTAAAAAAATCCCCCACCTCCCCGAAGGGGATCGTGCGGAAATGCGAATGCATTGGGTGCACCGAATTCTTCTTTGCGGTATCGTTGCCGCGAGGGATTCGACTTCACCGATTTCCATCGCCATCAAGGCGCCAGTCGGCAAGCAGTCACGGAGAGAGGTGCGCGCTCCCTGCATTTATATGCGCAGCGAGCGGAGAGGGGTACGCGGAGAGGAGAGAGAGACCCGCGCCAGCCCGCGCGCGAGCTCTCTCTCCGCCCCGAGCTCCGCGATGCGAGCGCCCTCACACGCCAAGGGTGCTCCTCCTCTCCACTCACTCTCCGCTACTCCGCCCGAGCTCCGCGATGCGAGCGCCCTCACACGCCGAGCGCGCTCCTCCTCTCCCCTTGCCCTCCGCTACTCCGCACCTGCTCCGGTTGCTAGGCGCGCGCCACAGCTGTTGCTAGGCGCACGCCGCTCAACGACGCAAGACAACCCGCGGCTAAGAAATGCATTCGCATTAAAAAAAAATGCGTAGCTGGCAAGACATTCTTACAGGAGCAATGTAAACCGTAATATAAAAAAATTCAGGCATCTCCACGAAGTGAATCATGACGAGTGGGCGAAGCACCGAGGACCGTTCTTACCGTAAATCACCCGTGGCGTTGCCCACTCGCGCATGTAAATGAGTGATAACGCGTGTGTGCAGTATATGAAATTTCAATCCAACCCAATTTAATTTAATCGAATCGAATCCAGTCCAACCCAATCTATTTAATTTAATTCAATATAATCTAAGTTAATTTTGTTTTATTCATATTATTCAATTTAATTTAATTTATTTCAAATCCAATGCTCCTAGCGCATGCGCAACACTTTGTACACGGGCGCCGAGGGACAAACCACGCACAAAGCGAGGTCCTAAGGCCCCTAAAATAAGAGGCCCCTAAAATAGGAAGGCCGTAGCACCCTCTTATTTTTTGATGGATTCTTTTCTATACTGGAAACCGTTTTTTTTTTCGAGCAGACAGACCTGCTCCGAAGGGATCGTGAAGTGATACCAGGACGGTCCGTCGTCCATTCCAGACTTCGAACAGCTGCGCAGTTAGGCTGAGTCTAATCTGACGGCAGTCGTGAGAATTACCGGGAAATTATCACGGCAGTTCCCAGAAGAGCTGGCTGGCCTAAAATTCCCTGAATATTACCTCCCTACGTAACCTAACATAAGCTAACGTCACCTAACCTAACGTAACCTAACCTAACCGTGCGTATCATAATTAACCTACCCAAATCTACGCCAATTGCAACAAACCTAACCTAACCCAGCCCAACGACTCCGAACACAGCCTATATTAAACTTCATCCAACCCATTCTAGAAGTCCTGTGCCGCGAGGTCTTGATATAGCAATAGCAAGAATGAAAAAACAAAAAAGCCATTAACATAATCATGGCGAGCGAAAACTTCAAAAATGTCGAAGCCTAAAAAAAAAAACCTACCGCAATGCCAGAATCGAACCTGGGTCTTCCGGTTTAAGAAGCAAGCGCTAAACCATAGCACCACAGGAGCAACTGCAATAGCGCGTTCTTAGAGAATACTTGTATTTTAAAATCTCCGGGTGGCGTGCTTAGCCAATCAGAGCCGACGACCGTGAGAAATGTCTGGTGCTAATTCTCACGGCAGCCGTGGCAATAGACACTACCGCACAGTTAAAATGAGTGGTAGTGGTGTTTCACCACGCTACACACTCGCGTGATAGAAGGAATGAACGGGAGATCATCAGCTGTATACCCTAGTGAAACGCACTGTGGCTCCACTGCACCCCCCTTCCGTTGCGGATTGCGGTCCGTGCGCCTTCTAAACGTCTGCGGCAATGTTTCGTGACGCCTAGAGACAAGTGCTTAAGCTTCGAAATATCCCACTGCAACCGATCCCCGATAAACGGAACGTCAGGGAATCCCGGACATACTTTCCCTCTGTAACAGAGTAGTGAGCTGGGCAAGTTGGTATGGCGTCATTCTGTGCTACAGCGCGAAAAAAGACGTGGACGAAAACTACCACCTCCCCTCGCGGGAGCCCCTGTGTAGATGCGACGCATAAGGGGTTCACGTTGCAGCGTTGGACCGCGGAGGAACGGCGCTGGAACGATGGAGCGGAGCGGCGCAGGCACCGCGTTTTATAGCGCGCATAACGGTGAGGGGACGCGCCGGCACCAGTGCGTCTGCCGCGGATATGACGCAACACAATCCACTTTAATCCAAATCCAATCCAAATCCAATCCAGGCCAAGCCAAGTCAAGCCGATACAATCGAATCCAATCCAATGCCCCTCGCGAGAGGGGGTGAGCGGCGGAGAGCGCAGCAGGCGCGGCGAGGAGAATGGGGGAGGGGCGGACGCCGGCGACAACGCCGACGACGCCGGATGCAGGGACAAGGCGGGTGAATGAGATGCGGTCGCATCTAAAAGAAATGGACAGGACGAGCGCTGGTCGAGCGCAATTTAACGGCAGCGCTCGTCCTGTCCGTTTCTTTCATCCACGTCTTTTATCGCGCTGTTGCCCAGAATACTTTCCCTCATCGGGAGTAAGCCTCGTGAGCGCTGTAAACCGGAATAGAAGACGCTGCTCTTAGATATCTTTTTTTTTTTTGAGGGGGGGGGGGGGGGGGGCGGGGCAATGCGACGCAGGTATTCACTGTAGCATGCAGAAATAGTCACCTAGAGGGAATTTTAGGCCCGCTTGTTAAAACAAGTCTCAGTGGCATCACTGGTTCACGTTCGATTGCGCGAGCATTTAACTTGCGTCAAGCATTCGTTTACCAAGCGATAAAGAACGCACGTTGGAAAGTAGCGACGGTGTATAATGATGGAACGAGCGGACCCAGGCAACCGGGACTAATGCAAGCAGCCAGCGATCGTTCACTTCTTTTTAGGATTGGGGAAGGGGGGGGGGGAGGGGCAGCTAAATATTTACACTGTGTAGCTCACAAGATGTATGCGGGGTGTATAAGTTCCGGACTCAGATCTTACATGCGCTCGAGAACCACTCGAAACCACTACCAGCCCTCTCTTTATTTCGAGTAGTTGACTCGTCTTTTATATCTGCTGTTTCGGAAGCTAGATTAATTGGTTACGGTGGACAGAAATTTAACACAACCTTTCATATCAAACAGCAATGCTAAACTCGGTTATTTAGCATGGCTACAAGCACCACATTTGCACATGAATTCTTTTAGCGTTAAGCGGCGTTAACATGTTGTAACCCTGCGACCAAACCTTGTAGCCGGAGTGTTTGGTCTGTAGATGTCTTACTTTCGTTCACATTGTTTAGCAGAAGCGTTTTCAACGTCCCAGTGTCGTAAAAATTCCCCGCATTTCCCCGAGGGGAAGAATGTGAAAGTGCGAATGCACGAGTTGAATTTGCGCGGTTCGGTAATGTTCGCGAAAGAGAGATCACACACACACACACAACTGCAAAGAAAGAAAGATGCATTTATTCACAGACACCTATTTGTGTTGTAGTTGTACTTGATTGCTAGAGCGGATCTCAGCTTTGAAATTTCGTGTTAGTACTCCTTTAAGCAGGTGCATTAGCCCTTCTCACGCCCGATTCTTGGCCAATCCCCCACGTGGGTATGTGCCATGTCAGCGGCCAGGCAGCGCGCGCCCACCTCCCTCCGTTGCCAAGGAAGACGAGGAGATTGCTGGCCAATCCCCCACGTGGGTATGTGCTATGTCAGCGGCCAGGCTGCGCGCGCTCATCTCCCCCGTTGCCAAGGAAGACGAGGAGATTGCTGGCCAATCCCCCACGTGGGTATGTGCTATGTCAGCGGCCAGGCTGCGCGCGCCCATCTCCCCCCGTTGCCAAGGAAGACGAGGAGATTGCTGGCCAATCCCCCACGTGGGTATGTGCCATGTCAGCGGCCAGGCAGCGCGCGCCCATCTCCCCCCGTTGCCAAGGAAGACGAGGAGATTGCTGGCCAATCCCCCACGTGGGTATGTGCTATGTCAGCGGCCAGGCTGCGCGCGCCCATCTCCACGTGCGCGGACATCGCCGGTGGACGCAGGTTCAGGATCCCTTAAGAAGTGCATTGCACTTAAAAAAGCCGGTGCCGTCGGGTACATTGACCGTGGCGAATAGCGCCAACCCGTGCCGCCCACGGCATCTCGCTGGCCTAACACATGGCGCGCGAGTGCAACAAAAAAGTTATCTTTCGATGTTAAGGGAGCCCGATAACCCTGTCTGTATCGCTACCGCTTAAAGGGTGCAAGAGAAAATACAACATAACTTTAAAGAGTTAGTACTTCAGTACTTCAGTCAGCTCCATTCCGGCCACGATAGGCGTTTTTTAACAAAAAAACGCATGAAATGCGTGCGAACTTTCAAATTTCGCGCCACAGTGACGTGTTATGGGCGGTGCGTCGGACGTCATATGGGCCAGGACTAAAAACATAATTATCAGTGGGCTAGGTGCACGTCAGCATTCAAGTGATTCGATCAAACGGAACTAGCGGCCCCTCTACAATCGGCCAGTTGTGTGTCTTAGCGACTGATTACAGTCAAACCCGTTTATAGCGAACTGCAATATGCACCGCGATTAGTTCGATGTATCCAATAGTTCGATATAGCCGAACCCGCCTATAACGAGCTTATTGTTACGAGTTCTCAATCCGCAAGAGCCCCCCCTCCCTCCGCAACTCTGCCTTCCGCGTATGCAGAAACGAGCACAGTACAGTAGCCGTTACCATACCAAAATAATCCATTTATTCCAAGAAATAAAGCTACTTTCCTCCTTAACTGCCCACGTTGGAAAACAAAAAAGCGTCGATTTTGTTTTCACTTTTCTTTTGGCGGCTTCAACTAGCATAGCATTCTCTACACGAAACATTGTTTGCACCAGTTCGAGTCCGCGTCTTCAAAAATCTAAGAAGCGTTGGCGGAGCACATCGACTTCCGAAAGCGCTCCATTATAAGCGTCGGACGGATTTCACTCTCGACATCATCGGCAACGTTGGCGAGCTCTTCCCAAAGTTCACCGATGCTGCTGTCTTGGTCCGGACTCGATGACTGGGCGGCTTCCGTCGCGAGTCCCGCGCGTCGGAAAAAGTTACGGAAAGTATTGGAAGTCCCTTCGCTCCTTGCGAGGCGCAATGTCTCAGTCGCGGCTCTTGCTCCGTGGTCGCGGCCAATCCACATCTCAATCGCCGCTCCGAGATCATGCATTTCGGCGGCCATTCTAGGCGCCCAGAATTCGATATACCGGATGTGAACTTCGTTATAAGGAATACGTTTCCCGTGTATTTCTGTAACTGAAATATTTTTGTTCGATATATAGCATAATTCGCTGTATCCGGGTTCGCTATAGCCGGGTTTGACTGTAGTTCGGCCGCCGTCAATCACCCAAACAAGATTCTGTGACGTCACAGAAAAGTTTCCGGAAACTGGCTAGCCAGTCGCCACAGCTCCACACGTTTTCTTTAATATCTCCGTTATTTTTTCGAAGTTCGCGATAAAATCAGTGTCGTGTTTATCAGGACAAAGCGGCCTTTCTAATAAGTCAAACTTGTATTTTGTCTTCATGGCTCCTTTAAAGGTGCCATAAAGACAAAATACAAATTTGTTTTTTTCGAAAGATATAGTGTTCTATAGTGGCCCGAGCGCTTGTCCGGCAGCAAACGATGCGTTATTCACCACGAAATTAAATATTTTAAGCTAAAAATTTGGTTTTCGCGCCGAAACATGTGAACGACGTTTTCAATGACGTCATAAGAACAGGTCTTTTGCTAAACTTGGTTTGGAGCGGAGACTTGCTTACTGTTACTCAACCCAGATGGCGCCACCACACCGCGGCAAGCGGTTTTCTGCCTTTGGTTTGCGAACGTATTTATACTTGGCTTGTTATTGTTGGTGGAGGAAATAATAGTTTCGTGAAACAGTGGTGGCTCGATCACGTGGTCACGTAAGACCCCGTCGCTTGGGTCAATCGGCCAGTGTCGTCTGAGACAACCCCAAATCCCCGCAGTGCTGTAACATCTAAACCAAGCATAGTGTGCAGTACCAACAGCAGTACGCATCGGCGCTTCTATGTTTCCGTGTCCTTTCGTAACCTCCGCTGTTTGTCCCACCATTCTTACTGATATAAAAAGAATGTGCCCTAAATTTCAGCGCTAAGAGCTCGTTCGGCAAGCTGATAAGTTCGGCCTAATTTGCGTTAGCTTTTTCCGGCCACCGCCAATCGCAGAGCTGGCTTGTATGATATCATAGGTTCTGTTGCGGTAAATGAGCTAGAGAATCGCATGGGCATTCCATTTTTTCCTTATAATATAGCTTATTTGAGCGACGTTTACATTAAAAGTGGTGTGAGCATGATTATAACGAGGCAGCCTTTAGAATTAAACCATCTTGCATTTTTCTACATGGCCCCTTTAAAGATGAACCTTAGGCGTTCTCTGAACTTTCGAACAGGCTCCCACTTTATACCTATTGTAAATAGCGGTGATGTGGAGTAGTCGACTAATTGAAAGCGAACACTGAAATGCGACGTAAAACGCGCAAAATCGAAGAATTCGGCTTCGGCGGAAGTTGCTGGGCATATTTGTAAAGTCAAGGAGCAACGCCGCAATTTAACGTGCATGTGAAGAAATGGAGCAATTTGTGCGTTCCTGCTCATGCTATCGCGTTAGCATATCATTTTTCTCTAACCGCACACGCCATCTTCCGTGGTAGAGACTTAATCGCCATCAGTCTCTGTGCGAGGGTAGTGAGACAGACAACGCGTCGGGAACTTACACTCGCCCTGTCGTTTACCCGTGACATTTCGCACGCCCTCTTAGCGTTTGTGGAAACAGCGCATGCGCCGCGGAGTTTAATTCACCGCTTTAACAGCGAAGCTGTTAGCCTCTTGTTGGTCGGAAAATTTTGTGCCTGTCACAAAAAACTCAGGCAGTACCAGCAGCTCTCGCCCAAGGCGCCGGGGTCACGGGTCAGGCTAGGCAGGACCATGCATTTGCGGCCAGAGAAGCCCAGCGCAATGTTTGTTGCAATTACCTATAGAGCATCGATTCCAGTATTGATTAAAAAAAGACAAGAATCATCGCAACCGCATTACCGATGATATTGCGGATGTGAAAAACGTGAACATACACCCCCTCCTCCTTCCCATACGTTTCTGGTAAAACGTATGTTTGCAGCTGCTCTCGAAAATGACGTTGACGTCATTGGAGGGCGATCGCATGCGTCAGGCTTTGCCGCCAGCGATGCTGAGCGCAAGCGACAAGTCTGCCTAGACGACAAGGAACATTTCATACTCTCCCCCATCGCCATGGGCAGTGGTTTACAGCAGCTTCGCTTGACATCCACTTTTGCAGGACCGGATGGCGGCCATTTTTTGTAATATAGACAGCGCATTGGCGTGGTCTTGCAAAGAAGGGCATCCCGTTAGCGCCAAAACCTGTATAGAGAGAAAACTAACCGCCGTGGCTTCTTAGGGGAAGAGCTTTTGTGAATGGCCGTAGTACAACCATATCATGCCAAGATCAGGGCGAATTGGTAGATGCATGCATGCCTGGGGGCCGTACAAAAAAGGGTCCCTTTAGCGCAATGCATGTCCGAATATTTTATGCTAGACGTCGTCGTGCTCGCAAACCAAGCCATTGTTCTTCGGCATTTTCCCCAGCTTCCTTCCTCACGCTGCCCGTAGTTGGTTCGATCATGTCGTTCCAACGTCCGCAGCGCGGGTGCGGCAGTTGTGTAAGAAACATGCGTTTGTCAGCAAGTACTGCTCTTCAGAGGAGTATTTCTGGAAATGTACGGCCCCTTTGAAACTAAATACGCATGTGGAAACAGAGGCGCAAAAGATCAGTGCCGAATGCATGACTAGCTCCGCTCAAGGAGTCCCCTTAAAAAAACTGTGGTTGACTCCTGTGTAATAGGAACTGGTAAAGCACGAAAGTGAAATGGGCAGCGACATCTGCAGCTGACCATGATTTGCGGGTCAGCGGCTGTCTTGTGCGTGTGCTTGGTGAGCGAGGTTCTGGTGGCGGGTCGCTTCGGCAAAGGTGTACTGGCGTCATTTCCATGACGGATGTGACGTCAGTACAATCTTGGGGTATTGCGGCATAAATCACTTTCGTGATAAAATATAAAACCTGAAAACGAACAAACCTAAGTATAACGTACTACAGTCAAACCCGGCTATAACGAGCCCGGATTGAGCGAATTATGCTATATATCGAACAAATATATTTCAGTTACGGAAATACATGGGAAACATATTCCTTATAACGAAGTTCACATCCGATATATCGAACTCCGCGCGCATAGAATTGCCGCCAAAATGCATGGTCTCGGAGCGGCGATTGAGGTGTGGATTGGCCGCGACCACGGAGCAAGAGCCGCGACTGAGACATTGCGCCTCGAAGGAAGCGACGTGATGCCGGACACATTCCGTAACTGTTTCCGACGCGCGGGACGCACGACAGAACCTGCCCAGTCAGCGAGTCCGGACCAAGACAGCAGCATTGGTGAACTGTAGGAAGAGCTCGCCAATGTCCCCAATGATGTCACCAGCGAAAGCCGTCCAACGCTTATAATGTAGCGTTTTAGGCAGTCGATGTGCTCCGCCAATGCTTCTTCGATTTTGGAGGACGCGGACTCCAACTGGTGCAAACAATTTTTCGTTTAGAGAATGCTATGCTAGTTGAAGCCGCGAAAACGAAAGTGAAAACAAAAATCACCGCTTTTTTCTTTGCAAAGTAGGCAATTGGGACAGAAAGTAGCTTTATTACTGCAATAGATGGATTATTTTGGGTATGGCAATGGCTACTTGGCTGGGTTCGTTTCTGCATGCGAGGATGGTGGAGTTGGGGAGGGGGGGGGGGGGGGGGCGATTTGCGAGGTCGTAACAACAAGCTCGTTATAGGCGGGTTTGGCTATATCGAACTACTGGATATATCGAACTAATCGCGGTGCATATTGCAGTTCGCTATGAACGGGTTTGACTGTAATTAGCACTAAAGGTTGCTTCCCCGCAAGAAGACCTGCTGCTGGGGTGCACCCTTTGCAAGCCGCATGCTTCGTTGTAATGGAGTCACTTCCATGACGGATATGACGTCAGCGGCATCTTTCGTGTATCTGGGAATAAAACACTTTCATGTCAGAATACATCATCCAAGAAATTCAGATTAAGAAATAGGATTTTAACACGCCGAAGCTCTACCTCTGGTGTTAGAAGCTTCGGAGGGTAGGGCTTCGAATGAATTTTAACCACCTGGAGATTATTAACGCGAGCCGAAACCTCGGTACACCGGTATTTTTCTTTACGCCTCCGCCGGGAAAAGGGCTCCGGGGACAGGTTGCTACTCCTGTCGTGGTCGTAACTTTTATAATTATGGAACGAGAAGTATAACCTGATGGGCTACTAAGCAGCCCGCATGCGCGAACCAGCAGCGTTTACGGAAAACAACTACGAATGTGGTTGCCAGCTGCCAACCTTACCCGACGACTTTCCTTGTCATCCCACTCGCAGAACATGACCGAAGAGTCTATGCTGTCCACGGCGGAAAGTGGGTATGGGCCCACCTACGGATATGACCAAGGCCAAGGCGCGTAAGTTACACGAAAAATTTTGCAATCCCTTCGTAAAAAATGCTGAGAGGAGCGGGAAAGCTAAAAGTGCTTCCCAGCTTCGCTGAAAGCGCATCCAATCGATCGTCAAACCTTCAAACAGCCAAATTTGAAACGAACAACGAATCCGTGCGACGGTTTCTCGCGCACTAAATAAACTGGTACAGTTAAACCGGCATTTAACGAACCTCTAACTGACGAATTCCTGGATTTAACGAATTTTTTCAATTACCCGTTTCCACCTTCATGGAAGCCGATGTATTTGCGAACTCTATGTAACGAAGGAGTTGCACCGGTTAACCTGTATGTAACAAATTAGCTTCGTTGATGAGTCAAGGTTTCTTGCCCTTTTTCCGAAAAATTGCCTAGCGAAATGCGTTAATTTAGTGAATTTGCCCGCACCGCAATCTCTCGTGCGTTTCCACGTGTGAGTGCGGTGTCGACTAGGTCCTTAGCCTGCCTGTCGGCGTGTAGTGGCGTGTGTCCCCTGATATCAGCGGTACGGGTTCTTGGATGATTTCTGCTGCCTGAATACGAAAAGATTGGTCTTTTCTAGACAAGCTCGAAATTTTAAATGCCGTCTCCGCCGTCGACAGAGAAGAACGTCACCGCCCGGTACAGTGTCACAGCTAAGCATCCCTTCAACAATTTTGACTGCAGAAAAGAGCACGAAGTTAGCGAAAAGGCTCCCTTTCGGCATAAGTTTGGTTCTTGAAACGCGTTAAGGCACCGAAAAGTATCAAAAAGCAAAAAGCGATGCTAGCTACGTTTGTGAATTCGGTGGCCGCGTAGTAGCAGCGAGCGCAAATCACGCACTTCTCCATGTAAAATATATCCTTGAACAAGGGTCATTTCAGCATCACTGATGCCTAGCATATTGGTTTCGTGTCTGCTTCATTACCGCGAGCTTTAACTCGAAACGTGCACGTAACGAGAACCTGGATGTAACGAAAAAACGCGAATTTTTGTCAGCTTCGTGATATCCAGGTTTAACTGCACATAACAACGATCCAAATGTATACCGATACGTGGTTTACGAGTTCAAGGCACACTACTAGTGCACTCCTTTTTCATTAGCCATTCGTGTATTGTTTTATCCAGAACGGTTCCTTTTTGGCGATTTTCAAGTAACCGTTTTGCGCAATGGAAGCCCGGTATTACACACGCGCCGCGCGTGCTTAGATCTTATCTGAGCTTTTCGGTCTACCGACCGGTCTACGGGGGAAATGCATTAGTGTCTTGGCAGGACGCCATGGGTCCAACTAAGAAAGCTTCCGCTTTAAAAGTAAATTCCTGACGATCGTGTAATGCCGCCGAACGTTCACTGTGCCTCCGAAGGGTCTTTGCTAAGATTTTCTACGAAGAATCAGTTGTTCCGCTGTCGCTACCTGTATGTTCACAACGAAATGTGTTTAATTCAGATAGCCCTCAGTGCGACTCTTTCTGCCTTGATCATAAACCAGCGACCCGTTCTCCCGTGTCAGGTACTTACCGTTTTTGTGCGGCACTCCGTTAGATAGCCACGTTAACGGGCTGCGGTCTGCACACGCTGCGCGAGCCCTAGCTAAAGCCGACACGAAATCGCGGTTCACTCAATTTATTAGAGAAAATGTGGATTCGTAAACACAAATACTGCACAGCCCAACGAACGCACTCCTTGTCGCTTGCGGTGGCGCGAATGGTCAAGCACACTTCAGCGTCGTAGGGTTGAGTAGTTTAGCCACTCTTGGCCAGAGACGGTGAGCAGAAACTTCGTTCTGCCCAAAACGAGGAATGTTCCGCCTGTCCTTTCCCCTCAGGCGGCGGCCAGGAGCCCGTGGGACCTAGCGGCACCCTTAGCCAGTCGGGCGACTTGTACTTGGTACTCCGCGTCGGGGCTGAAAGCAGCCATAACTCTTCTTAAGGGGGAGAAATGGTGTGCTATTCTAACCCACTTCTCTGTCAGCTACATAGAGGTTCCTACAATAACAACTAGAGAGGAATCTGGCGCTGCGATCGTGCGCCGCAATGGGCGTGATGGGTAGTTATGGATTCGGATTGTCGCTCGATGGCTTGTGAAAGTTACTATGGATTGCAGGCAGTTTCGTTTTCATTTTGGATTTACATTAATGCATTTGCCTACGCGTCAAGAAGCGATCGAAAATGCGTTTGTCCTTGAACTGCGTGGCGGGCGCTCTCTGAAGCCGCCCTGAGTGGAATGTTTGATAACCGGAGTTGCGAATTCGGTGAGTTATCAATTCATTGCCGGCAGAGCGAGCACGAAAACACAAATGACTGGGCTGTGTGCGGCGAAGTTGTCTGCGAATAAGGAGTTACGGCGCTGCTAATTCGGCAGAGCAATGTATTTTCGAAGCTGATGAGGGTTGCGCATTGCTTGGAACAGCCACACCTCTCGTGCGAACGCTCGCTCCTACGGCGTTCACCAACAGTACTGGTGGCTGATAGGAATGCTTCTTGATGAATGTCACTAATTCAGGCAAGAATAACGTCTCCAAAAAGTAATCGGTTTCTTTTTTAGGAGCAGAATACTTAATATTACACTACAAGCGTCGAAACGTTTACAAACAGCTATTGGAGAAGGCCTCCTCCCGCTGAAGTTGGCGGAAAATGGTAAACGTACTCCGCAAACTTCCTTGACTCCGCGTCTGCTTTCTATTTAAATGCGCCGCTTTATTTCGCACAGCACCTGTTAATATCCACTAACTTTCTTGTTTGCCATGTAATTTGTAAACAGCCAACCGCGCAGTAAGAGTTTCGTTGACAAAACAATAGCATTTGCGCAGCCTTAGACCCGTTTTGATCCTACGCAATCCGGTTCCGGAACTACCCAGCATTCAAATCGAAGCGTAAGCGCCATTTCGGAGTTCGCGTTGACTCTAGCGCCAGTTTCCCCACTAGTTATTATTGTATGAAACTCTATGGTCAGCTAGCGCGCAACAAGAGTGCCTTTTACCCCTCTTACTCCCTCTCCCCTCACCTTGGAGCGGGATGACCGTTTCTTGTCGGCATCCCGACCGTCATCCCGACGCCCTTCCAAAGTGACGGACTTCGCGTTGCAAAAAACATCCACATTTCCTCTAAAATGGCGCGAAAACGATTGTGTGATGAAAAAAATTGGCTCCAATCCATACTGTGAAGGTTGTTGCAAAGCAAAGCTGTGAACGGCCTCCACAACAATTTCATATGTGACTTCGCTTGAATTCGCACACGTGGCTTTAGAAAGAGTGAAACCAGAGATTCTGCCAGCCGTTACATGGGATTCACGCGGGAGCCGTCCCGAACGCAGCAGCATCGGCCACAGCCGGTCTGGAGCGCCGGATGCCGCCGCTGTAGCCCGGCCGTGCGTCGGAAGATAGAAAACGGAGAGGAGCGTGTTTCGTAGGATGAGACAGCGGAACCTAGTCATCCTGATGTGCTAGCTAGGGCTACACCACCACGCGACACAAGCGCAGGTTCCCATTTATACAGATTGAAACTTAATAGTTTCGAAAGTTTGAGAATTGTGAGGAAGCTGGCGGAACTTTTCTAATCGCTGTTTATCAGAACCAGATGCTGTATTCGTCTTTTGTAGTACCTGTTAATGCACAACTCAATTGGTATTCAGCAATTTAGAAAACACAGCCCCATTCGTGACAAGCAGTGCGCAAAAGGTAGCCTTTCTCTAGTGGCCAGATATTTGTAAGTGGTCTCTACATTTTGTTTTCCCGCCCTTCCAACCAATCCTTAACGTATCTTTGCTGTACGACCACTTGATTCCGTCGCGTCCGGATTACCGAGAAGGTGCGGTCGAACAAGCTCATTTGGACGTGCGAAGTAAGCGCGAAATAAACGCGAAGCTGCGCCAAAAACAGGACAAACACCGTCGCTGAAGCAGACACGGAGGGGTACTGCGGAAGCGCCTGCCGGGGTGAGCTGCTGGAACGCTGGGTAATAGCGCCGTACAGCCGCGCCATCTAGACTGTGCGACGTGAGTGAACAGCGCCCTCGGGCTCCCCAGCCGCGTTGAGAGTTTCTTGTCCCGCACGCCGCGAAATAACCGTTGGCTGGCAGAGCTAGAAAGCCATTCTTTAAAATCACGAGGTTTCGAAAGCAATGAAGGCACGCTATCCACATTCAAGGCAACGCCGTGGAAAACGGGATACCGTGAAAAGTTTTCGCCAGAAAGGTGCAATAAAAATACGCTAGAAAATGTCCAAACGACGATTCTCAGGAATACGAATATAGGAAGGAATAAAAGGGAAAGAGCGACTTAAAAAGGTGCTATGATGTAGAAAGGTAACAAACCTCGTAATCGCCCCCCCCCCCCTCAAAAAAGGGGGGCGTGGGATGGACTGGTATTAAGCGATAAAGATGGGGGGATCTTAGCATATTATTAAGCAGAGTATAGTGACGGGTTGAGGTACGCGATTGCATTGAAATCATAGGCACACATCGAGCAGCAGTTATTTAGAATAGCGAGCACAATCAAGTTATAACGATGAACCGGGACCAATAAATAAATAGAAGACTTTAGGTCGTATTGCGAAATTGATTATTTGTTCCTAGTATTATACGTACCAATTTATTACAACTGTACAGTGTTGATTGCTCGTTTTTCTCGCAGACCCGCTCGTATGCTTCGCTCGTGTGTATCACGCGTATGTTCCCTTTTTTAAAGGCAAATGGCGCCTACATTTTTGGCATTTCTGAAATTTATTTTTGTTCAAGCATTACACGCTTCATCACACATGTACAGTGATGGTCTTTCTTATTCTAGACCTGATTATTTCACGCGTGTGATCCCGAATATTTTTATAAAACTGTGACGACTGCTGCTGTGGGTTTGGGGAGGAGGGACGGGGGCCTGCGGCCTTGTCAAGCTGGGATCACGCCAGCTTTTTCTGCAGGTCTCCTGCATCGCATTGGCGGGAAGTACGAATTAACACGAGGACAAAGAAGAGAAAAACATAGACAAGACGAAGCGCTACTATACACTGAAATTTTATTTTCAAACGACACCGCTTATATACAATAACATGGTTGTATACAATAATATATACAATACCATACTTGTCACTAGAAACACAAAGCCATTTTACGCCAGTTCGCCACGAGCCGATAGATATTGCAGTTCTTTTGCTGACAGTGAAACGGACGGAACGCTGATGCAGTCGTCACCTAATCTAAGAATTTACGCAGCTTCGATAATTTCTCGCTTAGTCTGCTCTCTGTGTCGGCCTAACACCTTGTATTCTTCAAACACCGGCCTGCAGCCACACCGGAGGCAATGCGAGTCCAGATGGTCACTAGCTGTGTTTGATACGTTGTTGCTGTGTGACTACCAGAGAAATTATCGAAGCCGCGGAAATTCTTAGATTAGGTAACGACTGCATCAGCGTTCTGTCCGTTTCACTGTCAAAAGAACTGCAATATCTATCGGCACGTGGCGAACCAGCGTAAAATGGCTTTGTTTTTCTAGTGACAATGTATAGTTTTAGGGCTATCTTTTGGGCTCTATGACATGTCACGTGTGCTTCAGTATTACCATGTCATTGTATTATAGGCGGTGTCCTTTCAAAATGAAATTTCAGTTGATAGTAGCACTTCGTCTTGTCTACGTTGTTCTCTTCTCTGTCCTCGTGTTAATTCGCGCTTCCCCCCCAATGCAATGTATTACAAACTCGCCCAAGCTTCCGCTCTTTCAAGTTCCTGCTTCATGTGTCCGTGATGCCAAATAAAGTCATTAGGTCATAAAATGGGCAACAGTGCGGAGTTCCTCAGAGCTTTGGGGAAATATGACTTATTATAAAAAGTCGAGTGAAGTTAGTGAAGTATTCGTGAACATGAACCAACTTCACGCTTTGGCTTTCATGGCGAGTTAATCATTTTCCCCTCATTTCTGTCGTTTCCACAGCGGAGCCGTACAGGCGGAAATGATCACAAAAAAACTAGCCAATTATTGGTGTTTAATTGGTTCCATTCCACTCGTGCTGTTCCTGCTGGTCGCAATTCCCACCATCTTCTTTGTCAAAAGGTTCTCCGGTGAGTATGCTTCTCTTGCGCTGCTTGTCGCCGTTCGGGTGCGCAACGTGCACGCAAATGCATCGCGCAGGCGCGTTTTTTAAGCGACTCTCTTAGAAAGAGTACAACTTTGGTCCATTGCAAAGATTATTTTGTGGCTGTAACAATACTACCATTTTTATTGCAATCTTGAAAAAAAATCTTTGGTTGATTCCCCTGTCATAGGAATCGGTAAAACACGAAAGTGAAATGTGCAGCGAAATCTGCAGGTGAGCATGATTTGCGTGTCGGCGGCTGTCTTGTGGGTGTGCTTGTCGAGCGACGTCCTGCTGGCGGGCGCTTCGGCAAAGGTGTACTGACGTCATTTCCGTGACGGATATGACGTCGGGGAAATCTTGGGGTATTGCAGCACAAAACACGTTCGTGTTAACATATAAAAGCTGAAAACGAACAACCCTATAACGTACTCTTTAGTGCTGGAGGTTGCTTCCCCGCAAGACGACCCTGTGTACAGGAGTGTACCATTTACAGGCCGCTTGCTTCGTTGTACTGGCGTCACTTCCGTGACGGAAATGGCTTCAGCGACATCTTCGTGTATCCAGGAATCTAAAAAACACTTTCGTCTTAAAAGAATATTTCAGATCCTAAAGAACGTGTTTGAAGTAGTGGCGCCACCCAGTCACTTTCCGGCAGCTTTCCTCTTCCGTTACAAAACCTTGTTTGTCCTAAAGGATGCCAGCAACCTAAGCTGACGATCGATTTTAAACACGACCGGGCTACTGAAGTGGGCCCTCGTGTTCCGTTTGTTGCATTGCTTGAATGCTGATAAGGATAAGGCAGATGCTGATAAGGGTAGGGATAAGGGTAATGATGCTGATAAGGATAAGACAGATCAGAATGTTTTAACTGCTCGCCCATATGACGTCACTCCACCCCCTCAAGACGAACCGTAGCGTGCAATTTGAAAGTTGTTAAAAGGGCCACAAGGCCAAATACAAGTTTCTTTTATACGAAAGATTTCATGTTCTGTAGCGCCCCCAGCCCTTGTCCGGAAGCAAACGATGCTTTATTTACTGCGAAATTAATCAATTTAGGGTAAAAGTTTGATTCTGGTGGGAAAACGTGTGTTTCAACGACGTTTGCAATGACATAATAAGAACAGGTCTTTAAAGGGGCCGTAAAGACAAAACACAAGTTTGGTCCATTCGAAAGATTGCCTCGTTATAATCACAGTGACACCACTTTTAATACACATTTCGATCAAATAATCTATATAATTAGGAAAAAAGGGAATGGCCAGGCGACCCACTAGCTCATTTTCCGCAACGAAACCTATGTCATACCAGCCAGCCCTGCGATTGGCGGAGGCCGGCGAAAGCAAACGCAAATTAGGCAGAGCTTATTAGCTTGGAGAACGAGCTATCTGCGCTTAAATTTAGGGAACATTCTTTTTATAGCAGGAAGAACGGGGGATAAACAGTTTAAGTTACGAAAGCACACGTAACCATTGAAGTAACGATGTGCACTGTTGTTGGTACTGGGCGCACAACGCTCGTTTGAGCTCCACAGCAGTCCGACGTTTTGCAGTTGTCTTACACGCACTTGCCGATTGGCGTAAGCGACGTTGTCTTAACGTGACATTGTTTGTTGAGGACATTCCATGTTTCACGAAACGATTACTTTCTACAGTATCAAAATATCAAAAACAAACCAGGTGCAAATACAGTAAAAAAACAAAGCAACGGCAGACAACGGTCCGTGCATGAGTATGGTAGCGCAATCTGGGAAGACTCACGGCAAGCAGCGCTGCAGCCGAATCACGTAGTGCAAGTTTGTATACGCACGCTTATGATTTCATTGGTGACGTCCCCATGTCACGTGAACGGATGGTGGGGTGGTCTTTACCAGCTTGGAGGAATGGACACAGGGAAGCCATTGATGTGTTTAACAACATACATTTATTGCACACACACAAAAAAAAACCATCAGGCAAAGCACTCAATATTTAAACTACTCACACACGATAAACACTCAAACCTCTCCAATCCCAAAATACAACTCACATACAAACCCTTAACTCAACAGCTCAATATAAAATTCAAATAAAATTCAATATGAGTGTATTTAGATGGTGCTTAGTGTACGACGTTATTGTAGAGACTTTTGGGGTTTGATTTGAATTGTATATTGAGCTGTTGAGTTAGGGGTTTGTATGTGAGTCGTATTTTGGGACTGGACAGGTTTGAGTGTTTATCGTGTGTGTGTAGTTTAAATATTGAGTGCTTTCCTGAGGGTTTTTTTTGTGTGTGTGCATTAAATGTATATTTTTAAACACATCAACGGCTTCCCTGTGTCCATTGCTCCAAGCTGGTAAAGACCACCCCACCATCCGTTCTGGTGACAAAATAATTGGCGAGCCTGGCAGGATTGATTTATCCTCACCCAGGATATTTCCATCGGGCCCAGTCACGTGTCTAACCAGCTTGTAGAATGGATTTGGAAAGGTTGTTGACGCTAGTTCGATCGCGAGGTTTGAAGATAGCAGTTTTTTGAATTGTTAGATGAATAGAGCCGCAGAGTGCATGAGAAATTGGATGCAGAGATAGAAGAACTGCGAAAGAAGGTAGAACTAAAAGAATCGAGGCGGCGGTTCGGGGAAAATAGTTTCTACGAACAAGGAGGAAGCGTTGAACCCGCCGCACGTGAAAGTCAGGGCACGCGGCTAGCGCACAGCTTTGATGCTAAAAGCAAAATAATAGCAAAAGAAAAGGGGCTCTCGCGACAGAGCTCCCAGGAGAAAAGACGCCAAGAGACCGCTGAACATGCCGCACGTGAGATCGAAGGCACGCGGACCGTCGACCGCGATGAGTCACGTGCGATAGAAAGAACGCAGGTCGCAGACAACCACGAAGCGGCAAGTAAAAAAAAATTCCCCGCATTTCTCCGAGGGGAAGAATGTGAAAGTGCGAATGCAGGAGTTGAATTTGCGCGGTTCGGTAATGTTCGCGAAAGAGAGATCACACACACACACACAACTACAAAGAAAGAAAGATGCATTTATTCACAGACACCTATTTGTGTTGTCGTTGTACTTGATTGCTAGAGCGGATCTCAGCTTTGAAATTTCGTGTCAGTACTCCTTTAAGCGGGTGCATTAGCCCTTCTCACGCCCGATTCCTGGCCAATCCCCCACGTGGGTATGTGCCATGCACAGACACCTATTTGTGTTGTCGTTGTACTTGATTGCTATAGCGGATCTCAGCTTTGAAATTTCGTGTCAGTACTCCTTTAAGCGGGTGCATTAGCCCTTCTCACGCCCGATTCCTGGCCAATCCCCCACGTGGGTATGTGCCATGCACAGACACCTATTTGTGTTGTCGTTGTACTTGATTGCTAGAGCGGATCTCAGCTTTGAAATTTCGTGTCGGTACTCCTTTAAGCGGGTGCATTAGCCCTTCTCACGCCCGATTCCTGGCCAATCCCCCACGTGGGTATGTGCCATTTCAGCGGCCAGGCAGCGCGCGCCCATCCCCCCCCCCCGTTGCCAAGGAAGACGAGGAGATTCCTGGCCAATCCCCCACGTGGGTATGTGCCATGTCAGCGGCCAGGCAGCGCGCGCCCATCTGCCCCCGTTGCCAAGGAAGACGAGGAGCGCGCGCACCCGCAGCTGTTGCTATGCGGACGGCGGCGGAATGCGGACGGCGGCGGACGCTTCAGGCTCGCTTAAGAAGTGCATTCGCACTTAAAATTGGCCGCGTATCTGCTCCTTTCGTTGCAAATGCCGTCAAAAGACGATAGTCTTTATCGGCTTTTGCGAAGTAAATGCCTCCCTTCGCTTTCCCGCTCACCTCTCATGTTGTTCCTCTTGCGTCGCGCTCCTCCCAAGGTAAAGACGCCAATGGTTTGCTTAAATCATTTTAAATTTCCCGCGTTCCACTGCTCCAAAACGGGTGACTCGATGCGAACGCTGCCGTACGGCGAAGACGCGCGTTAATCGAGGCGCCCTACTTCAGCGTTTATAGAACCGCGTTTCCCTACTCCACGTGCGTTGCAAGCAGAACGTGGAACCTACCTAGTGGAACCTTGCGTAACTGTTGCCGGTTGATTTCTTAAAATGGCCCCAGAAGCTATAGTGGCGCGGGCGACAGCAGGCGACGGCGGAGTGAATTATTTTTCTGCAGTTGATGAAGTATTTAATTTCGCAAATTCAAGCATGTTTGATTTTCTTATAAAGAAACACTGCAGATATCACTTCTGTATTGATTTGTTGTCTCATATTTGCGTAATGTCTTGTTCTTCTTCAGCAATGTTGACAAGTATGAACATTACACTGGACATAGACGGGTAGATTTAGCTGTGACTATATAAGACTATTGCGCAGGCATTGTTTTGCTTTCGCCGGGTGGCTGAATCGGGTCACAACAGGCAGACGGACAAACATACAGACATACAGACAGATCAAAATTTCTGGGTTTAAGTAGCCCAAGAAAGACTATCGTCTTTAAAAAGAAGACAAAGAAAACGTTGATTTCGTCAGACAACCTGCTGAGGAGAAAGTCACGTTCGAAGCGCGAGACAGTGAACTCGCCGGGCGTGGTTCAACTGCAGGCCAGGCGCTTAAGCGGGATTCACACGACGGAGAAACCCTCTCTTTTTGTACCGCGGGACCCGCTCACGTGACCGGTTTTAGGCTCCGCCCCTCGGTGGGGATAGCCCGCGGTGGCTCCGTGAAAGAAAATGCCTCCGCATGTTTTCGCTCGACGGCGGTGGCCCTCGGCGGGGAATGGAACCTGTTCCTCGGCGCTGTCGTCTGCTAGTCACTCCGCGTAGCTCCGCACGTGTGGATGCGCCGCCAGGCCGGATAATCCGGTCACGTGCTGTTGACGTCACATATCCGTCCGCCTCCGTGAGAGGGTTTCTCCGTCGTGTGAATCCCGCTTTAGCGGTGAGCGCTCCGAGAACACGCCAGGCGAAGACAGCTTGCCTTCCCCCTTCTTTTTTTGCGCCCCGCTTTTATACCGTCTGGGCTCTCTCGTGGCGCACTCCCATTGGCTTCTTGCCTCTTCCCTGCCCTTATATGGTCATCTCGCCACTTGTCCAATGCGTGGCCTTCCCTGATTGGCCGACCAGTGCGCTGCCACCTTTGCCCATGATTCCTCAGTGCGTCGGCGCTTGCGTTTGCTGATTGGCGCGCTCCTGGCGCGCACTTCAAATGGCCGTTCAATTGTTCCTTTTCCTCGCTGTTTCGGGGGTTTTGATGCGTCCCCCTCTCAGGGGGTGCCCTGACACATGACACCCCAAACGAACGATTTGGCAGGGGAGTCAAACTTTTAACCCAAACTAATTAATTTTTCAGCGAATACGGCATCATTTGCTGCCCGACAGCGCTAGGAGCACTCTGAAAAAAAATTTTTCGAATACAAGAAACTCGTATTGTGTCCTCATGGTCCCTGTAAGCTAAACTTTGTATGGAGCGGAGACTTGTTTACTGTTAGTCAACATAGATGGCGCCACCACGCCACGGCAAAGTGTTTTCTGCCTTTGATTTGTTTGTTAACGTATTTGAGCCTGGCATTTTACTCATGAAGAAAATGATGGTTTCGTGAAGCATGGTGCTCGCTCTCCAAATAAGGTCACGTAAGACACCGTCGCTTGCGTCAACCGGTCAGTGTCGTCTGAGACACCCCCAAAGCGCATATAGATCAAGTACAGTGCGCGCAGTACCAACAGCAGTACACATCGGCGCTTCTGTGTTTCCGTGTGCTTTCGTAACTTCCGCTATTTGTCCCACCATTGTAACTGCTTTGAAAAGAATGTGCCCTAAGTTTAAGCGCAAGTAGCTCGTTCGCAAGCTTGTAAGCTCCGCCTAATTTGCGTTTTCTTTTACCAGCCCCTCCAATCGCAGGGCTAGCTGGTATGACATCATAGGTTCTGTTGCGGGAAATGAGCTAGTGGGTCGCATGGCCTTTTCCTTTTTTCCTAATTAAAAGTTGTGTCAGTATGATTATAACGAGGAAATATTTCGAGTGCATCAAACTTTCATTTCGTCTTCACGGTCCCTTTAATGTTTCGTCGGGTTTCTGGCTTAAAAAAACGTCGTTCATGGCTGTAGCCTGTATCGGAACTGAATGGATTATAAGCGTCTAGGTATTTGGTGACCTCTTTTATTTTAGCTTTATAGCCCCTCTAGAGCGTAATATTTCTTGGTGTTCCCTCTGTCGCAACGAGTGCAATGCCACGTGTATGGACAAGGATGTATAACAGGGGAACTGAACGCAACAATCATTGAAGTAAATCGAATCCAGATATTTTGGTCAAAGAAGTCACACAAGAAATGACAAAACGGAAAATAAAGAATAAAAACAAATTAACGAATTCGCGAAGGTCTACCTAATCGAACTTCCTCGCGGTGTTCAAACAAACGTAAACAAGCCTGCAAACAAACGGCAATGCGCAAAGCTGCGGGTTTTGTAAGTACTTCCAACTGCTCAAAATTCAGTTACGAGATATTGCATCGTTGCAGTAGCCCGGATGTAAGTCATTACTAAGAAAGAGACATGTAACGGGTAAGAAAACTGTGTAGAGCATTGTATATTAGAAAGAATCCTTGACGGAGGTGATATTTAATTGTTATAATAGCGTAAATGCGGGTCATCGGTAAGAACACCAAGGAAAAACACAGAATTTCAGAAAAAGGAATGAAAAGACGCCGAATCTAGCCCAAGGGCAATTACAAACTGTCCAAAGTAACGTAGAGGACTCAGTGACTACGGCGTTGTGCTTCTTAGCCGTAGTATGACATAGTTCGACGCGAGTATGACCCCGGCCCTCGCGGCGGCTTTTCGATGGAGATGAAAATTGAAACCTCTGGTGTGTCGAAATTTCAGGCCATCCGAGATCTCCAGGTGGACGAATTAATCTGGAGTTATTTACTACGGCAGGGCTCCATGCCCCAGGTGAAGCATCGGCGCGTAGCACTCCTAAATAAATAAATAAATGAATAAACAAACAAACAAACAAACAAACAAACAAACAAACAAACAAACAAACAAACAAACAAATAAATAAATAAATAAATAAATAAATAAATAAATAAATAAATAAATAAATAAATAAATAAATAAATAAATAAATAAATAAATAAATAAAAATCACTCAATCAATCAACTACACGCAGTCTTTTTATTTTCTAATTAGGCTACACACTTGAATGCGTAAACCTCCGACACGTCTAAGCTATATATTGGCAGTGAGCGCGACACTACGGGCGGCTCTGGGAAGCGCGTCGCCCTGAGGTCGGTTTAGCGATTCGAACATTCGTCGTATGCTTCACTCGGACTCGCTCTCCCTGGCGTTTCTTTGCGCTCGGTCGACTTTTGATGTTTGTCCGCATCAGGTGTTGCTTGTGCAAAACTTTTCATCATAATAAAGCACTTGAAATCGCATACAGGAGCTCAATGCGTGATTTAAAGTACAGTTTTTGACACCGCTCCGGAAGAAACAGTGCTGCAGTCGCCCCATTCCTTGCGCATGGGGCGACACACGCACACACACACACACGCACACACACACACACACACACACACACACACACACACACACATACACACACACACACACACACACACACACACACACACACACACACACACACACACACACACACACACACGCGCGCGCGCGCGCACACGCACGCACGCACACGCACACACACTCACACACACGCATGCACGCACGCACGCACGCACACGCACACACATACAGACAGACAGACACACACACACACACACACGAGCCGAGCTTCGTCGCATCCGACATGCTTGTGGTAGCATGGTGAAGCGAGCGGCTAGCCAATATTTCTGCCTTGAAGAAGACCAGAAGCCGAAAGCAAACTTAACTGGATTACCGCATTGGCGACAGATGAGTCGAGGCCAGACAAAAACAATGCCCCGACGGGTTAGGTAAACAGTACAGGACTCGAGCAGAGTAACAGCATTGAATCACTGCTTTAATAGGAATGAACTACTTCGCTTGGGGGTGTCTTATTTATACCCAAAGCGCCAACAGTCAAACAAGCGTTCTCCTTGCCTTCTGCACACGGCAGGAACGGCACATATACACACAAGTGTTTCCCAAGTTCGTTAGCGGCCGGTAGTAGCCGCGCACGCTGAGTCCGAAAGAGGGGTAAGATGAGGTCTCCACATCTCCCGCGTCCGTCGGACAAGTCGAAGCATGAGTCGTCTGCCACCGCCGCAGTTTGAAAAACGCTGAAAGAGACGACAGCTATCCGGACTTTCCCGGACATGTAGCGGCGTGTTTGGATCCGTTGTCTGTCGATGCAAGCATGAGTCACCGATGGGGAAGGGGGGGGGCGCCTACTCGAATGGCGCACGTAGTGGTGGCTTCCGCACACAGCCGAGAAGTGCTGCACGGAGTTTGAAGCACAGCGGCGGGCTGATTAATAACAGCTTCTCCGCCGGGGGTCCGAGATCCCGATGGATAGAGGTCTTCAACCGTTGTTCGAGGGGATGCTTTCGTAGAGAAGGGCTCGGCAGAAGTTCGACTCAGGGCTGGGCTGTACGAAAAGCGGGAGGATTCGTAACAACGCACGCAGGCACACACACACACACTCACTCGCACGCACGCACGCACGCACACACACACACACATGCACACCCACACACACACGCACGCACGTACACACACACGCACGCACACAGGCAGCCACGCACACACACAGCAACATATGCGCATGAACACACACGCACGCACGAACACACACACACGCACACACATGAAAACACACACCCACACGCACCCGCCCACGGACACACGGCCGCACACACACATGCACGCATGCACACATATGAACCCGCACACACACGCACACACACACCCACAAACGCACGCACGACCCACGCACACGCACACAAACACGCACGCACGCACACACGCGCATACAATACACACATGCACGCATGCACACACACAAACGTACGAAAACGCACACACACGCACGAAAACACTCACGCACACACACACCCGCACGTACGCACATGCACAAACACGCACGCACGCGCACACACACACGCACGAACACACACCCACGCACGCACGAACATACACGCCCGCACACACGCACACGCACACACACACGCACTAGTACGCACGAACATACGCAGGCACACACCCACAGGCGCACGGGCACACGTACCCACGCACACACGCACATACACGCACACACGCACACACACACACACGCGCACACACACGCACACAGACATGCACTGACGCACACGCACACACGAACACACGCGCGCACACATGTACACACGCACACAACGCGCACACGCACACGCGCGGACACACGCTCACGCACGCACGCACACACACGCACGTCCGCATGCACGCACGCACACACACACACGCACACACAAGCATACGCATGCTGGAACGCTCGCACGCGCACATGCACACACGCGCACCTACACATGCGCGCACGCACACACGCACGCATGGTCACACACACGCACGCACTTAAGCCCACACCCACACGCACGCACAAACCCTCACCCACACGCACGCACACACACGCACCCACGCACACACGCACACGCACGCACACACGCACACACACGCACACACACGCACGCACATGCACGTACGTACGCACGCACGCACGTGCAGACGCACGTACACAGGCGCACGCACGCACACACGCACACACGCACGCACGTGCACACGCACGTACACACGCACACACACACACACGCACACGCACGCACGCACACGCACGCACGCACGTGCACACGCACACACACAAGCACACACGAACACGCACACACACACACACGCACGCACACACGCACGTGCACACGCAAACGCACGCACTCGCACACAGTCGCACGCATACACGCACGCACACATGCACGCACGCGCGTGAAAACGCACATAAACATGCAAACGCACGCACGGATGGACACACGCATGCGCAAGCGCACGCACGCGCACACACACTCGCACACGCACACGTACCCACACACACACGCATGCTAGTCACGTACACGTAAAATGTAGCCAAAATGTTTGTTCACACCTCGAGGGGTATCTACGGTACATTTACTACAGTCAAATCTTCCCCATATTCAGATGTGCATTACAGTGATACTGAACTTAATAGAGCAAAAGTAATTTCTTCAATTCATGGAGCATCATCCCGAGTAGGCCCGGATTTGCTGTTTACGTCTCAAGGGGTTGGAAAAGAATACAGAGCTGCTTGGTTTCGTCATTTTGGAATTTTGTCACAGTGGAAGCCTGAACGTATACTATGTATTGCGTTGGTTAGCGAGTATATCAACGTTACAGTTTAGACGAGTTGGCTCTCCATTGAAGTAATGCTTAAAAGCGGGAACAATGGAGCGAACGACGAGAGGGTCTAAACGGACAAGCACTTGTCCGCGTAGCCACTGTCTATCGTTGTCCGTCTAATTGAACGCGCTGTGAGCGTTAATTAAATGGAGTGTATCAAGCGTTCAACAGCCTAATAATGTCATAAGCTTCCGAGTTCAGAGTCAGTTCGCTATGATAACGACGGTTACATAGAAACTCGGGTCATCAAAGCCGCATTCGAGTACTCTCAACAACGTCGTCATCATCGTTTCGCGGTGGCGTAGCAGAAACCTTCTCATGGTGTATGCATGCGAATAACCAACGCACGCTGCGTATATGCATCGTCTTTCACGCAGCCTTAACGAAACCCTATTTTTGAAGAAGGGAATGTATGCCATATAGCTCGAAGAAAATATCCCACACCAACTTTCTCGGCTTCCCAAACATCCCCAAACCTCCTAATAGGACGTTTGGGACGGGGCAGAAAAGAATCATGCACCCCTCCGTCAAACTGCGACGATGGTTGAAGGCGAAGCTTTGTCGTGGTATATTCTTTGGTTGCCGTCTATCTTTTCCAAACTGCGTCGATCATCTCAAAATTTAGAAATCGTTTAGATACCAGCTTGTTATAGTGAGAGACGGAGGTTTCGTTCCGGGCACGTTAAGTCTTTTTTAGATGCAGAGCATCTTATAGCGGGGGCCTGTCATGCGTCGAACGTGCGTCGGTCCGCACCGCTCCTCTTCTCGCCAGCTGTGCGATAACGCGCGCTCGTACCCCTCCTGTCCCCTTCTCCTCTCCCCGCGCCGTCTGTGCGCCCGACGCGCGCTTCTCCCTCCCGCGTCTTCACCCACCAGCTGTGTGATAGCGCATGCGCGTCTCTCTCTCCTCCTCCTCTCCACGTCAGCTGCTACCGCGCGCTCGTACCCTCCTCTCCCCTTCTCCTCTCTACGTCGTCTGTGCGCTGGCGCGCTTTCCCTCCGTGTCTCATCCGCAAGCTGTGCGATAAGCGCGCATGCGCGGCTCTCTCGCATCCTCCTCTCCACGGCAGTTGCTTTATATACCCCGTGCGTGCGCCGCTGGATCAGTTGCTGATATGCGCAGCGCCGTCTCGATGCGCTGAAAATGGACGCCAACTAATCTGCTAACGAACTGTCTGGCGCACCTTCAAACAGCGCCAGTCAGTCCGTTATGCTCTGCATCCTCACAATCCCCCTCGGGGAGGTGCGGGTAATTTTTTCTTTCACCTGAGCAGTTTCGCGTTACAGACGCCGTCAGTCAGAATACCAGAACTTCACTTTATTAAAGCGTTGGGCAAAGCAAAGGCATTCCTCTGATACAAGTCGACGGCAACAAAAAATAGGATTCCATCGTTTTATTTCCGGCTGTGCGATGCATTTGTAGGGTCCCGCTATTTGGGGCGTATCATTAGACTGTTGAGTCTTCAGGGCAGCTCAAAAATACCTCAGGAAAGCCTACGCATTTTGAATATTTATCCAGGAGCTGTGAGCACTGAACCTCCGAAATGAGCTGGAAAGGACGGCTTACACATAATCTTCTGACCGATTCTCTTAAGAAAGTTGTTCTCCCTCTCCTGACGTGTTGCGAGCTTGTGCGGAATACAGCTTGATATTATTCCGTGTTGTCAGAAGCTGGCGAAATAACTGAACTACTGAAAATGCGCTTTTAAAGCACTAAAGCATCAAAACGGGGTATTTCGAGTACAGGCACTGCTGACCGTCACAAGCAGACTGTAGCAGACGACAGCGACGCGAGTCCCAAAGCTGACGTCAGTATCCAGGGGGCGCCACTCAAACAGCGAATACCAAAGCAAAAGTTTAGGTGTACTCCCAAGGATCACAGTTTAGCTACCGATGGCCAAAACGGGCTTTATGAAAACGCAGCAAGAAACAGGGAAGTAACTAAGGCATGGCTTACAGCAGCGCTCACGGTAAGGATTCAAATAAAGTGAATTACGAAGTAAATGAAACGAGAAGGCCTATCTAATCTAGTGCATTAAACGCGAAAAATAGAAATCCTCGAATCACTTAAGTTTGCTTGTACGTGATTTGATGGCGAAAGCCTGGTGGTACTTATTAACTTGTTAAGCGCTACATAGTTTTTGGATGTTGCTTCGCTTTCGTTTCTTTGTGTTTTGGCGGAAACTACTTTGACCGGCTTCCGATCGGATTTCCGATCGGATGGTGGGCACCTACATCCGATCATATTCAGGTGTGGTGCGGTTCACCCTATTCTACAACATTTAGAGTTTTCAACTCATAGATCTGGGAATTAAAAATGGTCGCGTATCTGCTCCTTTCGTTGCAAATGCCCCCGAAAGCCGATAGTCTACTGATGCCCCTGCGAAGTCAAGGCCTTACTTCCTTCAGCTGACCTGTCATGCTGTTCCTTTCCCATCTCGTTCCTCCCAAGATAACACGCTAGAGATGTGCTCAAGGCAATTTAAATTTACCCCGTTCTACTGCTCCAAGTCGGGTTTCTCGATGCCAGCGCTGCCATACGGCGGAGACGCGCGTGAGTTGAGGCACCCTACTACAAAATTTAAAGAACCACGATGCACTTCTGCACGAGCGCTCGGAGCGGAACGCGGATCCCATCTAGTGGAACCTTTCGCTGCTATTGCCGTGAGATTTCTTAAATGACAACAGGAGGTGGCGCTGGCAACAGCAGGCGAATGTTTTTTTGCAGTTGATATAGTGTTTCATTTCCTGTCGCAAAAACCAAGCATCCTTAAATTTTTTGATAATGGAACACTGCAAATGGCACTTTTGTATTGATTTTCTGCCTTAGATATGCGTAATGTCTGGTTCGGGTTCAACATGTGGGCAAGTGTGAACACTAACACCGGATTAGACGTTTAGATTTGGCTGTGGGTACACAAGAGGAGGGAGGAAGTGATTGTTTAACATGGGGGAAGGAGAGATAGAGGCCGATAGCTGTCTGGCGTTACGCCGGCACCTGAACCGGCCGAACGGAAGGGAGGAGGTGGTTGGCAAAGGAGGAGGAGGAGGAATAGTAGAAGAGAAGGAATATTGATTATAGTAAATTGTATTGATTGATTGATTTTAGGGTTTAACGCGCCGACGCAACGCAGGCGATGAGGCGCGCCGTAGTGGAGGGCTCCGGATTAATTTTGACCACCTGGGGATCTTTAACGCGCGCCGAAATCTCGTACACACGGGTGTTTTTCCTTTTCGCCTCCATCAGAAAAGTGGCCGCCGCGGCCGGGAATCGAACCCGCGACCTCGTGCTCTATAGTAAATTGTAAGTGGGCGGTCTTGAGGATTGTAATTTGAGTAGAGAATTGAGAGCGCGTGACATCCCCCCCCCCCTCGACCCGCGCAGAACCGGCACAGCCGTCGCGCGCCAAGCCCGGCAGCAAGAGGGAAGCACGCGTCTATTGCACAGCTTTCGTTAATTTGGCCGGGTGGCTGAATCGAGTCGCAGACAGACAGACGGACAGACAGACCAAAAAATGTGCGTTTAAGTAGCCCAAGAAAGGCTATCGTCTTTCAATCATTGCCGCTCATCGTCCGCGATGTCCGGGTCAATCCCTCAAGTGGGTATGTGCCAAGAACAAAGGGAAAAAAGAGAGGCTGAGCAACTTAGTTCTATGCTGTAAACGGGCGGAGAGAGATGGGGTGACAGTGCGCGCGAGAGATAATACATTTATTGAGCGTCTAAAGTGGGTAGTGGGGCCCGTTGTGAGTAGTTTCTTGTTCACTGGAGCCCATATGACATTATGGCTGGGTACGCCCTGTCGAACAGCGCAAGCTTGGTCGCGTGCTCTCTTGACAAGCGAGTTGGAGGAAGTGTCTTTCTAGGCGACAGTCGTGCGTGCTTTCCCCGAAAGTGATGAGCGGGCAGAACTCCGTGTCGTTCCGCTCAGCCGGGGGAGCGAGTACGCAGGCTTGTACGTGAGCAAGCTCGTTGTCCTCTGTGGAGGCGTGATCAGGTGTCCACACCAACGTGATTTTTCGATTTGGTGTTTTGTTTTGTAGCAATCTAAGGGCCGATTGCGACACCCAACCAGATTGGTAGTTCCGATATGCTTCCTGCGACTCGGTGACAATCGTGTTTGCTGACGTCGGTGTGAGGATCAGAGCAATTGCCATCACCCCGAGTGATGTTGCATTCTGAAAAGAAAAATTCCCATTTTGAGGTTCTGAAATTCCCTGTTATTAGCATTTTTTTCCCGCACGTATGTCAAGAGTTCCTTGCAAAGTTCATTTAGTTGTCTTTCGGCAGCTGATAGGTCTTACGTGGTTTCCTGATCGGTTTTGCGCGTCAGCCAGCGCTACCTGTGTCTTCTTCTCGCAGCGTTCTCGGCGCAGACGCCGTTCACATAATCAGAGTTCCAGCGTGAATGAAATTCTGCTACATATTCCGCGCAGCAGCATTTGACTAAGCATTTCACGTTTTGTACCAAAGTTCCAAGTTAAAACTGCACATATAAAAAATAACTAAATATTTTGGGAAATTGAGATAATTTTAGCTCAGCGCCGGGACTGCTGGCGCCATCTCTCCTTGACAGCACGCGGAATCAAGCGCACCCGAAATGCTTTTTTTGTATCGTGCACAGAAATACATGCCAAAAGGCTTCAGTGGTTCCGCAGCTCCCGCTTCACGCATTACTAGCTCGTTGTCAAGGGGTATTTGCTCCTCTGTGCTCTCTCCTGTTTTATTAACTGGATGGGAAGCAGTCTTTGATGCTTGTGGCTTGCGAAGCACGACTGCAGATATTTTAACATGAAACTGAAAAGTAATAAATGATGCGAGGTTGGGTGTACAGACATTATTTTTCCTTTTGTCATCACGATTTCCAAAATTCCCTGCATCAGTTGATTATTCCCTTTCTGTCTTTTGGCTAAAATTATAGCGGAAATTCTCCGATAAAGGGAGAATTCCCCCACGGAACATAACATATCTCCACCGCCTCTGTGGTATCCGTGGTCTCGACTGTTCCTCTTGGATACCAGTGCTTCTGGTCGATACCACTAACGTTGCGTATGGCTTTGCCTCTGCGGCGGGAGGCGTCGGTGCATAGGACTTTGGGGTCTTTCCTAAATTTCATGTTGAGCGTTCGGGCTCTTGCTGCTCGTCTAGCCTCGTGACGGGAGGGTTGCATGTTTCGGGGCGGTGGGTCAGTAATATGGGACTGGCGCCAGGAGGTTGGTATCTCCATTTGCGGGATCGCGTCCAGGGCCGTGCCCCTATCTTGATAATTTCTTGTCCATATTTAGTTCTAGTTAGTATGGCCTTTTGGCTTGATACGGGTGCCTTCAATCAATTCTTCTGCTATTTTGTGGGCCCATCCTCAGGAGCTCGACTGTGGACGCAGTCATGGGTACTCCTGTGACATGTTTAACTGACGTCCTTATGAGTACAGTATGCTGAGTAGTCCGTAGGAGTTATGTCGCATTTGTTCAGTAAGAGATACGGCGTGCTGTAATTATCCTCGAAATGACGAATGCCTCGTCCAGGCGCACGGTATCCTCATTTTGTATTCCTTTCTTCTTACTGGCACCCTCCGAATCATGTGCATAATTTGATCGGTGGTTTGCTCCAGTTTTTTGGGGGGAGATGCCACTCGGTGTCTTCTTGGATTTAAACGAAGCTTTGGTGTCCCCACTGATTCCGTTGTACGCCAATACGTTATGCATGAAAACCAACTTTTTCTGACGTTGATGACGAATGCTCGTGGATGTAGAGAAAGAAGAATAAAGCTTCCCGCGACCGGAATCGAACATTGAATCCTCGCGTTATAAAGCGGGCGTCTATCCGATTGCTCTATTTCGACATTTTCAAAGAGAAAGCCAAGCAGTAATTACCGATTCCCGCCGTACATCCCAAACCCAAACGTTAGGCCGGCGGAGTGCCTACCAGAGAGATGATGTGGGTATTTCAGAAAAGTGATGCGTGCCTCTGGAGTAGCGCATACTCGTGGCGTGGGATTGGCCAACCAAATAATCTATCCAGAGAAACCTTCGCGCGCTACCATATTCGTTGTTAGACGTAGGGGTGCATGATTTTTTGATGCTGGGACTAGGAATTATCGCTTGTCCCTCTAGTTTGCTTGTATATCTTCTTTTGATGTTGTTCTTCACTTGGAGGCGGATAACGAGAAGTCCGGACTTCTTTGGCGACCACTGGATGCAACAGGCCTTGGCGTATTGATTATTGATGTCGGTTTTCCTTTGGAGTGTGTCCTGAATTTCGCAGAGGGAGCCCGTTCCCATACAGGCGGTAATATCGTCGGCATAGAATGCAAGCCAAAGGTTATCCATGGCGTCAAATCGTTTAGGAAGGTCCCGCAAAGCGACGTTGAATAACGACGGTGACAGCACATATCCCGGTAGAGTGCCTCTAACCCCTATTCTTGGGGGGCGGGATGTGGCGTCCCCTAATCTGAATGCGGTAGTGTGGTCGGAGAGGAAATTTCGGATATACTCATGCGTCCGCGTTCCCCTGTCAGTCCTGTTGAGGTTTCTCACTGTATGCTCTTGAGCCACATTGTCGAACGCGGTCTTGAGATTCAAGGCCAGGATGGCCCTAAGGGAGTGGCTCGTAGCTTTCTGAGTACCTCTTTTTTGAGTTGGAGTGCGTCCTGGATTCTTAGATGTTTGCACAATCTGAGCATTGTCGTGGGTATTTGCGCTGCACAGTCTAAAATTTCGGAAGCCGGTTGAATACAATCCGCTCCATGGCTTTCGCAACACAGCAGGTCAGGGATATTGGCCTTAGGTAAGCTATGTGATTATATGTCCCGGGTTTCGGTACGAGTCTTATCTTATCCGTTTTTCTTTGAGCGCGGAGCAGTCCTGTCTCCCAAACAGTGCTGAGATGTTCAAACAGATTCAGGAAGAAGGTGTACCCGACATTATAAAGTGGTCCGTAGGTGATTGCATCAGTTCTGGTGCACTGGGCGTCCTGCTCTGCGGAGTTCATTGTGGAAAATAAGTCGATCGAGCTCTGGGTTGAGCTTGCCCGAAAAGGGTAGGAGTTCTTCCTCTGGTTCTGTTTTATGGTACTTGTCTCAGAGGACCTGCGTTATCTTCTCGGTGTCGCCTTGGTAGCTAATCGGGCGGACAGGTTGATCTCACATTTATTCATGAGTGGATTGATTAGATGTCTCAGTAGCTTCCATGACCTATGAGCAATGTGCCTTGGAGGCCAGCGTGCAGTTGGAGCCAATGTTCTCTGCACAGAGTGGAGGCGTAATCCGCCGCCACCTTGTAGATTTCGCTAATTTTGGCGGAGTTTAAGATTATGCCTCCGTCATTTACGTCTTTATGTGAAGCATCGCCTCGTTTCCCATAGGTGGAGTAGACAGGTGTAAAGATAGGAAGTTTGGTGCGTCGTGACTGTAGATTGGGCATGTTCCACAGTCCACGGCTTGCAGGTTTGCCTCAGTGAGAATTATTTATTTAGTTGGTCTTCACTGACCCTGTCAGAGTTGACTACTTTGTCCGAGTTGATGATGTGTTGTTCCTCAGGGAGTTTTCTCGTGCGGTGCGTTGGATTATTTCGTGATTTTAGCCCAGGGCTGCTATTGCAGAAGACCCGAGTTTGAGCGAAACTCGGTCAAGGCGGAGCTGTGGGGATAGTGAGCGGATGATAATATTTCGGGGCAGGGTTAAAACACTTTGAAATGCGAGTCATGCTATTTGCTGTATATTGCCGCAAACCATGCGTTGGGTTTGTTTATATGTGTTTTGCTTTTCCTGCCCAGCGGCGCCCGTCTGTGTTATCGGTGTTGCCTGTGCCAAGGGAGGCGCGTGTTCCCTTCTTTCTTTCTGTGCCGCATGTGTTATCTCTTCTGATAGAGAGAGTATTCCGAACTAACGCGAACAGCCTAGAATAATCTTCGTTGATCTACAGTTTTCTGGATACAATTCGACTATTCAAGAAACCATCGCGTTGAGTGATAAACTCCAGCTGAGCAGATGCCGCGGCATTCGAATCGCCGAAACCAGTCTACCCACGTCACTTTGTTGACTGCTATTTCGCCGCCTGTGTATTCTTTGAGTTGATAGGGGAGCACAAGTTCGCTCCAATATACTTGTTTTTTCTTCAAGACAACTGCGCCGTCTTTGGCTACGTGACATTTGGTGGAGGGGCTGGGTCTGCACCCTTTATGCTACCAACAACGTGTGGAAGCCACCAAACCAGTCCAACTAGAGCCAACCGCCGACTGCAAGGCCTCCCGCCCGAGTTTGGTCTCCTGCTAGACAGACCCAAAAGCACGACCGCTGCAATCACCACCATGGTGCAAGAGGCAAGATCACCAATCGTCCTGCAGCAGCCACGGGAACCGCCATCATTCAGACGAGCGCCTCAGAAGATCCAGAAGAATGGTTGGACAAACTGGAGCGCGTCCGGATCTTCAACAGGTTGGATGACGCAGAAACGTTTCGGCATGTTTTCATTTACTTGGAAGATTCAGCTCACAGTTGGTTCGAGAACCACGAGAAGTCCTTGGTCAACTGGGCTCACTTCAAAAGCGAGTTTCTTAAGACCTTTACTACCATGGTCAGAAAAGAACGCGCAGCGCTTTTGCTTGAAACTCGAACGCAGCACCCCAACGAAGGAGCCATGATCTTCGCCGAGGAGATGAAGCGACTTTTTCGCCGTGCGGACCCAGAAATTGCGAATGCCTTGTTCGCAACCCCCTCCTCCCCCCCCAAGACCGTGTTCGAATTCGCGTCTGAGGCCGCCGCGGTGGAGAAGACGCTCGAAATCCGAACGAGGCAGTACGATCGCCCAATCAATGCGCTGGTTTGGGAGATGATTGGTGCCGGCGCTATTAACTCCGACTCACTACGCGACACCATCCGTGCAGTGGTGAAGGAGGAGCTGCGAAAACGCTTCCCGACGACGACGCCACAACCTCAAGTAGCTTCCCTGACTTACGTGATCCGGGAAGAAATACGGCAGGGTTTGGGAATTTCAATACCATCCGAAGCACCCCGCGAGCCAGAGGCTATGACCTACTCCACGGCTGTTCGTCAACCCCGCCCTGTTCCAGCCCGTCGTCAAGAGGCCCCGCCGTACCGCCGCCGAATGTCGCCCGCCCGACCCCCTGTAACCCGAAACCAGGCGCCAAGAAAGACCGAGGTGTGGCGAACGCCCGATAATCGCCCGCTGTGTTACCACTGCGGACAGGCCGAACACATCTACCGCCACTTGCCTTACAAGAGGCTAGGTTTGCGAGGATTCTTCGTCGACGCACCTCGCCCTCTCCCTGGCCAACGACCACGTGAGATTGACGAGTATCTCTCTCAAACTAGCCGTGGCCTAGCGCATTTAAACCGCTCGCCGTCGCCCTACCAGTACCAGTCGCCGAACCGTCGTAGCACTGTTGACTTCGCACGTGGAAGGTCCCCCAGACCACGCGGGGAAACTAAAGGCAGCAACTTCTGGAAATGAAGTTGCTCTGCAGCGAAAGACCGGAAAACCTCCAACGACGCCAGGACGCGCAGAAGACTGTGATTCACGACATGCCCTCATCCCGACGACCCAACCTAGCCCTGACGAGACTCCCGAACACGACGACAACCACACGGCCCAACACCTACCCGACGTGACCAAGACTGCCCCTGACAAGACAATAACGACGACGCATAGTGCCAAACCGTCAAGACGCACAAGCCGAAATTCGATGCCCCGACGCATCCGAAAACCAAGAAAATGGCGTCCGACGTCAAGTTGGCCATCGACGGCTTTGACGTAGTCACCCTCATCTATACGGGAGCCGAATACTCGGTAATTAGCGGGTCATTCGAGTCTAAGCTGAAGAAAGTTACGACAAGATGCGACGGTCCGGACATACGCACATCAGGAGGCCATCTCGTAACACCAAGTGGAACGTGCACATCGCGCGTCACCATTGACGGCACCACGTATCCTGCTGCTCGATTGGAATAAAAACCAGCTGAAGACATAGGACACAGAAGAGAACGACGGGACAAGCTGGCACTAACAACTGAAATGAATAAGGCACTTGAACGCCTAGAGATACTCTTCCGGCAACATTATGCGCACGTGTGAATTGCCATGTGTAGCAAGACCTAAATGTTAACAATCAACCACCGCGTTTAGAAAGTTCATCTCTTTGATAGACAGAAGCAAGGACGATTCACTGACGCAGTTGTTTCCCCCTTTTATTATATAGAAAGCTTCCAAAATTTACCTTTGGGTTTTTGTACATTCCTGCCCAAATATGGTAGGGAAAAAACAGCGTGTTTTCCGCTGGTTTTTATTCCAATAGAACACGTACCAACTAGCCCAGTCCAGCGCCTTGGTACCCTGCTGCGTTCGTCATTTTGCCTAACTGCTCCCGCGACGCAATTCTCGGAACGGACTTTTGGGGCGGATCACGGCGCAATAATTGATCTGCAGACCAAGTCGATAACATTTGCATCCGATCACTCCACAACGCCGCAGCCGAACCCCGAACACAGTGCTGCTGTAAGGATCGCGGACGATCACGTCACCCTGCCACCACGCGCAAGCTTGATGATCACCGTCTACTGTCAGGATGCTGCTCCCGACATCGACGCTATTGTAGAGAGGGACCAAAGTTAGCTTCTCGACCGCGGTGTCTCCGTCGCAAGAGGCATTGCACGCTTTAAGCAACGCAAATCCCACGTTTTGTTCACTAACTTCACCGAGGAGTACCAGCATCTTAACAAGGGCGCTGCAATTGCGTTCCTCGAAGAAACGTAGGAAACAAGTCAAGTGATCGCGGTCGCCAACTTTGAGCGCGCACCCGCAGATGGCTTCAAGCTGCCGCATCCTTTCGACGTGAACCCGGTGCTGTCGCAAGAAAACCGAGAAAAATTATTGGGTTTGCTGCATCCCTACAGGGAGTGTTTTTCGTCGAAGTCAAAATTACGTCAGGCACCCCTAGCGAAGCACCGAACTATAACCGAAGATGGAGCCCGAACAAACCGACAGTCACCGTACCGCGTGTCTTCACACGAGCGGGAAGCCATCCGGACGCAAGTCGAGGACATGCTCAGCGACGACATTGTACAGCCATCGACGAGCCCGTGGGCTGCTCCGGTCCTACTCGTGAAGAAAAAAGACGGCACACTGAGGTTCTGTGTTGACTACCGGAGATTGAACAAGATCAATAAAAAGGACGTGTACCCCCTGCGCGAATCGACGACGCCCTCGACCACCTCTGCCACGCGAAGTACTTCTCATCGATGGATCTGAAGACAGGCTACTGGCAAACTGAAATGGACGAGAGAGATCGAGAGACGACTGCATTCATAACCCCGGACGGCATATACGAGTTCAATGTGAGGCCGTTAAGGCAATGCACGGCGCCAGTAACTTTTCAGAGAGCCATGGACACTGTGCTAGCTGGCCTGAATTGGCACACCTCCCTCGTATACCTCGAAGACGTTCTGGTATTCTCTCCCGGACTTTTGACGAACACCTTGCAAGGTGGCAGCCTGTACTCGAGACCATCCGTACGTCGGGGTTAACGCTGAAGCCTGAAAAGTCCCGCTTCGCGTACGAGAAACTCAAGTTTTTGGGACATGTCGTCAACGCCGCGGACGTCCTGCCTGACCGAAAATTTCAGCCATAGCGAACTTCCCAAGACCGAAAGATAAAAAGGGCGTGCGAAGATTTCTCGGACTGTGCGCATACTACCGGCGCTTCGTTGCAAACTTCACCCTTATTGCAGAGCCACTCACGCGCTTGGCGAAAGATAGCACCCCTTTCATCTGGGAAAACGCCCAAGAAAAATCATTCTGCGAGCTGCAACAATGCCTGCAAAGCCCGCCCGTGCTCGCGCATTCCGACGAAAACGGCGAAACGGAAATGCACACGGACGCCAGTGATTTAGGCTTGGGTGCCGTTCTAGTCCAAAAGCAAAGCGGAGGCGAAAAAGTAATCGCCTACGCCAGCCGTGGTCTGTCCAAGGAAGAAACAACTACTCAGCCTCTGAGGAAAAGTGCCTCGTGATTATATGGGCCATTTCAAAATTTCTCCCATACGTTTATGAAAGACCGTTCAAAGTTGTGAGAGACCACCACGCGCTGCGTTGGCTTGCCAATTTGAAGGACCCCTCTGGCCGTCTTGGTAGGTGAAGCTTGCGCCTGCAAGAATTCGACGTTACAGTAGTCTATAAATCCGGGAGGAAACAATCCGACACTGACTGTCTTTCTCGCGCCCCCGTCGACCCACCACCACAATATTGATGATGATGCCCAGGTTTACCCTGCACAGGTAAACACAGGTAAACACAGGTTTACCCAGCACCTCCACCAAATGATACAGGGTAAACCTGTGTTTACAGTGGTGTATTTACGATGCACATTCAGAGGCTAGTTATAAGAAACCACGATGGAAGAGAGCACCGCGCAAGCCAGGGAGCGAACGCGCTTCACCGTCAGCGTCCTCTTCATCTCTCTTCTTGATGATGATGCCCGCTAGCACAGTACATGAATACCGTCCTATTTGTGGGGAATCTAATTAATGCCCCGTAACAATATTTAAAACGAAGACAGCGCATTCTTCGGACTCGTTACGGAAAGCGGCCTAGCCGCCCAGCAGCGTGCCGACCCTGAGTTCCGCGTAATGATCCACTACCTCGAAGGACAAAACGTTGCCGTGCCTAGGGCCTTCAAACGGAACTTACCAGCATTCAGCCTGAAAAACTCCGTTCTTGTGAAGATTTTCAGCCCCGAACAAGAGTAAATTATCTTCTTGTCATCCCTACGGACCTTCGTGAGGAAATTTTGGAAGCATGCCGCGACGCCCCATCTTCCGGACATCTCGGCACAGCTCGCACTATTCGAAAAATTAAGACGAAGTACTTGCATTCCACGTCACCCACTACGTCCGGAGCTGCTTTGACTGCCAATGACGAAACACGCCACCAACGAGACCCGCCGGACTTCCGCAGCCAATCGCCGTCCCATCGAGGCCCTTCCAACAGATTGGAATGGACCTTCTGGGCCCGTTTCCTCCGTCACGATCCCAGAATAAGTGGATTGTAGTATTAACAGACTACATGACGCGCTACCCAGAGACCTCCGCTCTTCCGAGGGGGACTGCACAAGCAGCCGCCAGTTCTTCATAAACCAAGTTGTGCTGTGACATGAAGCCCCTGAAGTCCTAATTGCGGACCACGGAACGGCCTTCACTACGGAGCTCATGCAAGGAATCTTACGCTACAGCAGCCCGGATCACCGAAGACCTACGGCGTACTACCCCCAAACGAACGACTAACGGAACGCCTGAACAAGAAAATCGCGGATATGCTGTCTATGTACAGCCTCCCAAATTTTTTATTATATAGCGAGAGCGACGACCGATCGGCATGTCAGCGCCTTATCACAGTGTTCACCGGCAAAATAGTCGAGGGTACGCGCACGTGCATAGAACTATCTGTTGTGGGAGCGTCGTCGGCTCCACTGTTCTTTTCAGGGCAACACAACCCATATTTGTTTTATCTTTGAAGGCCGTTTCGCTACCGCCAGAGGTAGCTAAGCAGCGTGGGGCACAAAGCCTTTCAGATGCAGCGGCTGGGGGTGTACCACTCTGAAGGAAACAGCGTAGCAGACGACACTCGTACAGCAGATAGCCCCTATGCGCGTGCACGTACTCTCGCCTATTTCGCTGCTGAACACCGTGATGAGGCGCTGACATGCCGGTCGGTCGTCGCTCCCGCTGTATTAAAAATTTGGGAGGCTGTATGTCGAAGTTGAACATAAGGCTTAGGGCGAAGTCCTACCGTATGTCACGTTTGCGCACAACACGGCTATCCGGGAAACCATGCCGATGACACCGTTCGAGCTTGTCTGCGGAAGATGGCCGACTACGATGCTTGACGCCATGCTTCCCCACGTGGAAGACGCTGACCTCAACTCCGACGTCCAAGGATACCTTCAGCGTGCGGAGGAGGCCCGCCAGCTCGCTCGAGTTCGCACAAAGGACCATCAGCTGGTGGCTGCGAGACGCTAGGAACCTCCGACGCCGAGACGCCGAGTACCGCCCATGGGATCGTGTGTGGGTTTGGACTCCCATCCGACGACGTGGACTCAGTGAAAAACTTCTACGACGGTATTTCGGACCCTACCGGATTCTACAACGTGTTGGCCATCTTACCTACGAGGTGATCCCCGATGGTGATTCCGGAGCATCACGATGACGCACGCGGCCCGATGTCGTCCACATCGTTCGCTTAAAATTTTACCTTTCAACGCACGATGACGGACTTCTATTTTTTGTTTGTTCGGACTGTCGCTTATGTTAGCATCGGGTCAATGCGCTCTTAGAGGGGGGGGGGTAATGCCGCGAACCATGCGTTGGGTTTGTTTATTTGTGTTTTGCTTTTGCGGCTTGGCGGCGCCGATCTGTGTTATCGGTGTTGTGTGTGCCAAGGGAGGCGCGTGTTCCGTTCTTTCTTTCTGTGCCGCATGTGTTATCTCCTCTGATAGGGAGAGCGTTCCGAACTAACGTGAACAGCCTAGAATAATATTCGTTCATCTACAGTGTTCTGGATACAATTCGACTATTCCAGAAACCCTCCCGCCGAGTGATAAATTCCCGCTGAGCAGATGCCGCGGCATTCGAATCGCCGACATCAGTCCCCGAACGTCACTTTGTTGACTGCTGTTTCGCCGCCTGTGTATTCTTGAAGTTGTTAGGGGAGCACAAGTACGCTGCAATAAACTTGTTTTTTTTTTTCAAGAAAGCTGCGTCGTCTTTGGCAACGTGACAATATAGACGTGACCTAATTCGTCCAGGGTGGCGCACTTCAAGGATGCGGGACCAGGACATAGCGATTGATTGATTGATTGATTGTGGGGTTTAACGCGCCGACGCAACGCAGGCGATGAGGCGCGCCGTAGTGGGGGGCTCCGGGTTAATTTCGACCACCTGGTGATCTTTATCGTGCGCCGACATCTCGTACACACGGGCGTTTTTGCTTTTCGCCTCCATCAGAAAAGACCAGGACATAGCGCATCTTTCAGTGCGTTCTCTCGTTCACCTGCTGCTGGGGGCAAGCATATGCAACCAACTTTTTTTTTATTGCGCATTTACCCTATCAATCTGTATTACACTACAAAGTTCATTTCATTTGTTATTCCAGGCGTTCACATGAGCATTTTGATTGAAACATTTTGTCCTAAGTAGCAGTTCCTGCCATAGGTGGCAGACAGTGTCATCACGTGACTCTGCCCGGCTGGCAAAAAAAAAGCGGGTGATGTAAGCGCGCCACATTCAATACAGTTGCTGCTCGTTTTTAATTATCGAAACTCCCCTCTTTTCGAAACAAAAGTTCCTCTGGGCACTTCAGTCTGCTTACGTGCTTTTTAGGCGATGCGTATTAGCAACGTCTTTTCTTGTACATTGTACTTGCGTCGTTTTCCTCACTTTCGTTTCTTTCTTTTGGCACGGATTACTTTACACAGCTTCTTTTCTGCTGTTAGGTGATTTCCTCAGTTTCCTGTCTCTCATTTGTTTCAATTAGCGTGGGAATTACCTCAGCAAGCAGACTGGAATACTCCACAGCCTCCCTAGAATCGGGGTTCTGCAAGGCTGGTGTGCACCTGTCCTACTACTGTGACATCACGTTCAGGCTTCACGCTGTACGCCATATTCTTAAACTGTTACTTTTCAAATTCACAGTGTTATGAATTTTTCGAACCGGACACATTAGTTCCTCAGAGCTCCAAATTGCGGGCCTATGCCACCAGTGGTCATGTGCTACGAAGGAAGGTAAAGTAACCAGGAGAACTTTTCAGATTTGTTCGCTTTATTTTTTTTTTGCTCTTTACCACTCTTGTTCTACGGAGCTCTCGACAGTCTTTTTTTTCATTAAGTTCTATCTCCTCAAAACCCTCTCTTCCATCCCGCCCTTCTCGCTCCCGCTTACCCTCCCTGTGCCGTCTTGCCGTTACTCTTTACTCCCGTTCCATGCTGTGCTTCCTGCCATACGACGGTGACGCTGAACAAAACCCGTTGAAATGTGTGAAGATCGCTTGTGACAATAGACACGCATCATTGGTTGTATTGTAGCGAGGACAATGAACAGATGCAGCAGGCCATCAAGCCATCAAGGTATGCGCCGCATCAGCATCAACTATGTGAAGAGGAATTTAGGATTATGTCCAATCGAGAAGCGAGGATATGCGCCAAAGGCGTGTCAGGGAAAGAAGATAAACCTCCATGGACGAGAAACGAGCTGGGCTATCTCAACGCTCGGACGTGCGTTGCTATCGGCTCCTTTGCGAATAAACCACGCTCTCGGTGCGTCGATTGTCTCCTTGACAATGTACGGAATACGTATAGGCTATTGTGCACTAATGTTTTAACAAGAAATACGCTTGCCTGTCGCGCTGATGATAAACAACACACACAGTCATGGAACGCTTCGTTTGAAACTGTTTTGCGAGCAGATGATAGACGCGCGGTAGGAACATGCGGATGCCATGTCCGCCAAACCATTAAAGAAAAGCGAGGTCTGGAAATACGTCTCCACTGATCGTATTGTGCCCACACCGCTTGACAGTCGACTGGTGGCGGTCGATGGTGCGGTCGCCACCAACGCTTCTGTAGAAGGTGCCCGTCGCGTAAAACCTCTGCGCAAACTACACTTCTTCCTCGACGGCTATGGAGCGAAAGCCACCTAAGCAATCGCAATCTTGGGTCTGACGCCAAACGACTGCACAGCCAATTCACAGCTCTTTACGAGAGGTAAAAACGAGGTCGTACTTCCTCCTTCGTTTAAAAAACCTGTCCGGATAGAAATATGCCTGCTACGACGACCACAAAAATAAATCACGTCGCAGCAGCGGCCGCTACGGGCGTCCGAGTTCAACTCGGCCGTGTAAAACCATGCCCGAGTTTCCACCCGAGTTCTGATGTCAGTCGAACACACCGAGCCCATTCGTGGGCGCGGCGTAAAAACCAAAGCCACACCCACCCATGGCGTCCACTTTGTGAGGGTGTGTAGCGTCGTAACCACGAAGTAATCCTTTCATGCCCGCTAGCAGAGACAAAAACTTAGCACTAGACAAAAATGAAGTCCCCAGGCCACCGTCAGCCGATGGGGCCACAGTCGCGGAGGTGTTTGGTCCGAACTGGAGTTAACTCTTGTCCGACGTGACAGGAGAGGCCAAGAAGGCACGATTTTCCAACGGGATCCTTCATACACCGTGAGAACACAATCGATGACAAATGACACAACTTCAACGCCTAAAACGCACTTGCAAACACTCAAACACACTCTTGACGCGCGACGATTTGTGATAAGCGCCCGCCGCGCACGATCAGTCAAGCCGCAAACAAAAGCCATATTTGATGATCGGGAGCAGGGGTGCTAATCCATAATGCCTGAGATTTAGCGCAACTCGGGAGACACGAGCTCTAGTGACGCCCACGTAACGTGATGATATTTCGAGGCGGAGATAAAGCGCTTTAAAAATGCGGTTCATGCTATTAGCTGAATATTGGGGGGACGTAAGCGGTCGAGAGCGGCGCACTCTAAGGAGGCGCGACCAGGGAGTGGCGCGTTTTTCATTGCGTTCTGTTGCTGCACTGGTGGCTACTGGGGGTTAAAAAACCCGCCTACTTTACGTTATCGCGGTTCTTTTATTAATCCGTATATCACTACAAAGTTCATTTATTTTGTATTTTAGGCGTTACTATGGGCTTTTTGTTTGAAATTTGCCGTCCTAAGAAGTTGCTACCCATTTCTGCCGCCGGTGGCCGACAATTTAATCACGGGACTAAGGCCGACTGGCACGAAAAGAAAGCGGGTGATGGGAACGCGACACATTCAAAGTAGTTGCTGCTCGGTGTTATCGAAACCCTCCGTCCGCTTTTCGATACAAAAGTTTCTAGGTGCACTTAAGCCTGGTTACGGGATTTTAAGGGGAAAGCTTGGCGATACTTATTAGCAACTGATACATTGTACTTGCGATACTCATAAACAACTGATAAACTGATACGTGTACTTGTGCTAATTCTTGTACGATATATTTAACTTGCGTAGTTTACGTCGCTTTCATTTTATCTCTTTCGGCATAAATTTCTGCATTACTTCAACTGGCTTTTTCTCTGCTATAATCTGTTTGCATCAGTGTTTTCTCTTTCATTTCGTAGTGAACTCGGCACCAAGAAGATTAGCACACACCACAGCGTATTCGGGGTCGCGGCGTAGCGAACGATGCCCCACCCAACCATGGCGTCCACTTCACCGGTGGGAGAGCGTCACAGACACAAAGCCACTTGCATGTGATGCTCCAGAAACAAAGCTTAGCAGCAAATAATGAATGAACGAAGTCCCCAGTCTACCGTCTGTCAAATGCTGCCACAGTCGCGGGGGTGGTCGGTCCGAAGAATTCGCTGTAGTACGAGCAATAGGAGAGGCCAACACGACAATACTTTCCTACGGCAGCCACGACTTCAATGTCTAAAACGAACTCGTCAATGTTGCAACATGCTCATGGCACGCTAAATTCGCGCGATTCCTCTTAGTGCACCCGCCGTTCACACGTAAACAAAACCGGTAACGTTTGACAAAGTCGGGAGAAGGGCGCGTTGTTTTCCCAACAGTGAACTCTTTCGCTTACTTGGTTTCGAATTGTGTTGAGCTGCATTGGAGCCACCTCAAACCCCGCAGCAAACACAATTCAGAGGAAGAAGAGAACACCGAGAAAATCGGAGCCGACTGCGGTGTTTTTGAGGACGGAGCTTTGCAAGAACACTGGGGCCAGGCCGCAGTTGTAAAAGAAATGCCTCCGTCATGTACTTTATCCCACGTAGTGCATATTGCAGCTCCATTGTAGACGGTGCTGCACGCGTATGTTCGCAGAAGCCGTGTTTTTTCAACGGGAGCGGTTTCAACTGGGCGCGCTGATAATGCCAAGCGTGCCTCAGCGCGATTGCACCGGTGTCGTTCAAGGTTAATCGTATGCTCTACTATCGCTGCTTTGTAAACTTGAGCAGCGGGAAACTCGGAAGCAAGCTAACTTGGGCCTTCTGGAATAGCGCCCCAGGCCGCGTTGCGTTTGCTACGGTGAACCACTTTGATTACTTTGTCGGTGCTTGCGCAGGGTTGCGCTGGGTGTACCGTATTTACCCCATTCTAACGCGCACTTTTTTTTCGGAAGAATAGCCCGAAAAATCGCATGCGCGTTAGAATCGGATACGAAACTGAAACTGCCGAAACAGCGGGAATTTCGTACCACCCATCGCCATCGCCATCTCAAGATGGCGCTAAACCTTTTAGCGACAATTTTTCGGACTCAAGAAGCATAGGCGCCTAGGCTTTTTTATCGGCATTCTCACAAATCGTCAAATCGTTCCACTTGCACGCTATAGCAATGACAGCAGCGGCTCTCACGTGTTCAAAACGAGCGGTCGGCTGAAGCGTGCGCCTCTGGAGAAGCTCGCGGGATGGGCCTGCGAGGCATGGGCCACGATCCCATCGACCATGGTTGAAAATTCGTTCAGAAGTGTGGCATTGCGAATGCGCTTGACGGCACCGAGGACGAGATGTTGTCGTCAGCAGAGAGCGACGAGGAGTGAGATTGCTTTGGGAAATAAATTGCCTGTTTCTCTCGCATTCGTTTGTCTCGGTCAAAAAGTTCCGTGCGCGTTACAATCGGAGGTGCAAGTTTTTTCGGGTTTTTTCGCCAGGAAAATCGGGTGCGTGTTAGGATCGGGGGCACGTTAGAATCGGGTAAGTACGGTACTCTCAAGCCCCATGACAAATATATTTCAGTGGAAGAACAGAACCCAGAGAAAAATGGACCCCCCCACGCCGGGCATGGCCAACACCCAGGCTGGGGATTTCAAAGGAGTAGTGGGGTTATCTATTTATGCTAGGGAATGTGTATTACAGATCGATTTCAGATGGTGATTCATGAGGAAGTTGGCATAAGCCGTAGGTTATCAACGTAAGCGGTCCCAATACAGCGCGCTGAATATGCCAGGCGTGCTGCGCGCGATTCCGGAGGTTTTGCTCGAGGTGTATCTAATGATCCACCAGCACTACTTTCATACAATAAACCGTGTTGTTGGGGTAGTTGGTACATCCTGAAGGGGGGGGGGGGCTCAGCGCAAAAAAACGAGGATGTTGGCAGATGAGACAGCCGCTACTAAGAATTGTTGTTAGTAGCGCCTGTCTCGTCTGCCACCGTCCTCGTCTTATTCGCGATAACCCCCCCATTCACTTCTTTAAAATCCTAGCAACTGGAAACTCGGGAGTAGGCGGAACTCGGGCCTTCTGTAATAGAGCCCCAGATTTATATTTGTGTTTCTCCATGCCACATATAGCGATCCAGCCAGCAGGGAAATATAGGGGGTAGTGTGTCTGGCTGTGCTTGTGCTCTGGCAAGTGGGGTCTATAACGTTGTTATGGAGAACTGAGTTGGATTGATCATTGAAGTTAGCGATTTATTTGCCTCTTTTAGAGCAGAATTTGTATCAACACATTGTATGGGAGGGGTTGGAATCTTCTAATATAAAGGCGGTCCTGTCTTTATCAATGCCCAAGGTGTCTTCAAAGGTTTCTATAATTTTTTGCTTCCGATTTGGAAAGCGGTGATGTGAGTTGACAATAAAAATGTTGTTGGTGCTGCCGAAATGACGGTTGTGTATTTATACCAGTGTGTGGTAGCGCACTTTTTGGGCATTGAGAGGCTGCTTTGCCGCTGTGTTGCTACAAAATTGCAATTGCCCTGCTCGATGGCTGAGTGTACAAGAAGTGTCCTAAAACATTCGATTTGCCATTCGTTTCTTCTAATGCCACGATGTCTGGCATATATCTTTTAGGGTTTCTAGATATTGCAGCAATTCTCCAGGATTATCTTTGAGGCCGCGACAGTTCTAATGCCAGATGGTCGTTTCATCTACTCGTTCATTGCGCCGCCTCATCTTGCAAAAGGGTTACTGGTTGATAACTTGCCATCGGTACTCGGATGATTGTAGGGGTGGACCTTTCGGCTGCACGCTGGGTGAGGACAAATTAACGCTTCCCTCGAGGGTGGTTATCCGCAGTGCGATGGCGGATCTATCCTAAAACAAGGACTCTTGAAAAGCGTTCATCCGTTCGGGCACGAGTTGAGAATTGATTGCAGAGGCCTCTTCTTTCTAGATTTCTTCCCCTCCGTGGCTTTTACGCCAATTTCGGCGTACATGTAGGCTCCTCCTTTGGGAGAGTGCGTAAGTGCGGCAATCGTGACAGACTGCTTGATGCTTACACTAACTGGGGAAAGTCCTTTCCGGATTCATGAGCAATGGCAGGTTGTTGGCCTGTCCAGCTCACCTTTTTCGTTACGTCGACTGGTTGGGACGGCTGGCTGGTTCCCGGTCTTGGACAGTGGCTTCGGGCTCAAGAGCCATCTGCTTTGGCTGAGGTGGTGAAACGGCCTGTGAAATGGCCTCTGTAATGATCGTGCTGGGAGTGAAATACCAGGGTGGTCCCTAATGGGGGTTGGCTCAACCGTGATTCTCGAGCGGATGACTTATGTCGCTTCCTGAACTCGCGTTGCCGGATGACATACGGGGTAATGAAACCCTTTGGCTACCCTTTGGATGCCGTGAAATGGGAGACCCATTAGAGTGCTCTTGGCTGCGCATGTGTGGTGTTAGACTGGGTCCAGGTGCCGCACTTATGGCAGACCGTGACGCTTGGTTGGGGGCAGGCTGTGTTGCGATGACCTAACTCGTGGTAGCAAGTACAAATCGGAAGTCTTCTTATACGACGTACAGCGGTGTTCTGCGCCGTACAGTCAAAGATAGGAGGAACCATGGGCACCGCGAATGTAAGCATACCTGAAAGAATGTGTTGATGCGAGCTAGTTGGTACTTCATTATGGGAACAGGGGCGGTATTCTCGTAACTGTCCCTTTTGAAAGCGTCCCTTTTGCGTCCCTTTCATCGTGACGTACTTCCGGTTAGAAGTGGACGTTGGCAGCATCGAGGAAGGTTGGCAGTAGGTTTGCCGCGCTTGCGTTACGTCACTTCCGGTTGTTTGCTTTTAGCCAATCAGGGCTCGCCAAAAGGGACACTTTTAAAAGGGACGCAAAAGGGACAAAACTCGACAATACCGCCCCAGGTTAAGCGCCAGGCACAACTAGAGGAAGGAAAACTGACAGAAAAGGGGCGCCCCTTTCCTATCTGTTTTCCTTCCTTCAGTTGTGCCTGGCGCTTAATCTGTTTCCATGAGTAAGAATACCCGTTCAATTATCCCTTGCCTATTCTCGTGCACGAATATACCTCGAATCCATCTCGGTCAATGTTCTGAATGAATTCTTCATCGGAGAAATCGACGGGGACGTCTGGGATGACTCCCTTCACCGCGTGTCATCCTTCACCAAGTCATGCTGTCAACATGACAGCATGACTTGCGTTGTTTAGAATAATTTGCTTTAGCTTGAACAATACTTCTTTCAAAGAAGAGGCTTGTAGATTTCTGGGTGGCTACTGTGCAGACCTAAGCTCAAATCCCATCGAATCAGGTGTGTTGTTTTTATTTTTTTACTCTTTACAGTGGCGGCCAGTTTCTTGACCAGACTACTTCAACAACACCACCTCTTTGTTGCGAGATCACGCGTTTTAGGCTTCCGCCTTTTAAATACAATTGACCCAAAAAAGTTGCACCAAGAAAACTTTGCGTTAGAAAAACTGCCGGAAAAAGGATGGCGCTTTAGTATACAATGCTCAGAGTTTATGTACATGTTCCCCCTTCATGCTCAGTTAGTTTTATTTTGTGGACATTGTTCTGGCTTACTTTTTTAGACGTATGACAGACATTTCCAAGCTGCCTGTTATTTGTTTGCTGAGGCAATGTGAATTGTCTCACAAACGCAGCTGTCTAATGATGCTGTTCTATGTTCCCTACAGCTTTCCCTTTTGTAAAGGTTAATTTTTCTTTCTTTTCAGACTACGTGAACGCCTACTACTGTGACACAAAGTCCTGCAAAGAAATCGGTAAGTTTATTCTCAGCGCTGTTCACTCCCGTGTTGTAGCCAACTAGTTCACCGCTCTGAAACACGGCTTCTTGGACGGAACCTGTGTGGGCTCCTGTGCTCAGGCTGCCTTGGAACGTGCATCGCAATTTCACTCTGGCGAAAATGCTTGTAGGCGGAAAAAATGAGCAGTAGCTTAGTTCGGCTATGCTAGGATATACCTATGTAGCGTCAGCTATGGTTCAGCTGGTTATTTCCTGTTTGTCTAGGATTATCTTGATTATCATGCTTACTGCTGCTTCAATGACACGCACACGGTATACGCGTTTTGTGACAGATGTATATTTATCAAACGGCTCCGGTGCAGCGTCACCAATCACCCCAGAGCTAAGCTGGTTACACAGCGCACGCCGGTGTTGCTGCGACGCACGAGCCATCGGTTCCACGCCCGGCCACCCCTCGCATGATCATCAAGTGGATCGGGCCGCCACGTGCGGAATGGTGGTCCGCGAAGACGCTCGGCGCGTGGCGTGTGTGAAGGACGCCGGGCAGCCAGCAACGTTCTGTGCGCCGTGTGACATAACTGCTCCTCGCTCATGCGCAGCACGGCTGTCCAGGAGCCAAGCGAAGCTGCTCAACCTCCTCGGCCAGTGTAGCTCATGCGACAAAAAGTGTAGGATGCATTAGGGCACAAATATGTCCGTATCAGTCTGGCGTCAGTCTGGCGTCAGTTCTGGCACGTCTGGCGTCAGTCTCAAATATGTCTGGCGTCAGTTCTCAAGGTAACGCGGGTGTCATTTGTCGAATGCGCAGAGAGCCGTGGTTATTCATGGATGCGGAAAAATCTTTCTTGTTAAAAATAAGTCTAGGCCTCAGTAAATATTGTCGGGATTCGTTTCCCCGAAGTCTGGTGTCGATCAGGAACCCAACCACCAGGGCTCCGGTTGATTTGTCAGGAGGCTCGCAGGGCGCTGGTGTTGAAGTTCTCGGAAATGGTGGCCGAATTGATGAACTCGAGGCATTTGTAGTTGATGAAGGGAAACTAGGAGTTTTATATTTACATTAGGGTAACTGAGTACATAAGGAATAAAAAGAAAAAAAAAACTTCAAACTTCAGTTAGACGCTAGCTCTAAGTGCGGCCTTACAACACTTCGGTATTACTCTCTCTCTCGGGCACGCCCCTCTAGCTTTCGTACACGCGTTAGGAAGTGCCCAAATTCGCGTAGACAGCTGTCACTCCGCCATCTTCGGAATATTAAATAAGGCGCCACCACCTTCGGATCAAAAGCCGGCCCGCGGGCAAGAAAGCACGCGGCGGCGAGTGGTGGGGGATGAAAAGCGGCGGCTATATGCCGCGCCGACGTTAGCACGTAACAAACAATGGTGTCCCACCGCGCCGCCGGTCAGGCAACCATCACCCCTCTCCGTTGTCCGATATGTCACTAATTCTGGGAACTTAGCGGGGCCGTCTGCATTCCCAAAAGGGGACTATCCCCGCGGCATTCCTCCGTCCAGACAAGCCGGCTCCCGAACGCGGCGCGTTCGGGAGCCGGCAGCGCCGCTATACCGATCGGCGGGGATCTTTCTTGTCACACGCAAGGCCTGGGTGCCTGGTCACTGACCCCATAAGTGGACCTTACAGTCTCCCTTTGGGTAGACCTTAGCACTCACTGCATCACACAACATACAACGCTGGTTTATTCGAAATCTGTGGCAGCTTATATCCCAAGTACAGCTATGCTTGACATAGAATATTTTTTCTCCCATGCTTACTGACAGTTAAAATAAAGTTTAAAATTTGCCAAGTGCATTGCAAATAGTCATCATCATCATAATCATCATCATCGTCACCAGCCCATCTACGGCCACTGCAGGGCAAAGGCCTCTCCCATTAATCTCCAATCGCCGCGGTCCTCTGCTAACTGCGACCAATTTATCCCCGCAGACTTCTTGATCTCTGCCCGTCTAACTTTCTGCGCCCCCTGCAACGCTTGCCTTCTCTAGGGACCCGCTCAGTTAGCATTAATGACCAACTGTTATCTTGCCTTCGCATTTCATCTTAATTTCTACTAATATGTCCTTAACACGCGTTTGTTCCCTGTCCCTCTCCACTCTGCTTGTCCCTTAATGTTACACCTATAATCTTCTTTTCCGTTGCCCGTTGAGTCGTTCTCAATTTAAGTTGAACCAGCTTAGTGAGCCCCCAAGTTTATGCCCCGTAGGTGAGTAGCGGTAAGATGCAGTTACACACTTTTTTTGTAGGAACAATGGTAGGATGCCATTCATTATGATAGAATGTCTGCCGTATGCACTCCATCCCATTCTTATCCTTCTAATTATCTCTGCCTCATGGTTGGGATCAGGGGTCACAACTGAGCCTAAGTACATATATTCGCGTACAAACACCTCCTGTGCCTCGCCACCTATCTCAAACCGCTGTGCTGTCCCGAGGTTATTGATCAATTCTTTGGTTTTCTGCATAATAATTTTCAGGCACACAATTCTAGTTGTTTGGCCTGTGCGGGAAGCATGCTTTGCAGTTCATCCCCCGAGGGGATGAATGCTTGCTTTCTCTAGGGACCCGCTCTGTTAGCATTAATGACCAACTGTTATCTTGCCTTCGCATTTCATCTTAATTTCTACTAATATGTCCTTAACACGCGTTTGTTCCCGGTCCCACTCCACTCTGCTTGTCCCTTAATGTTACACCTATAATCTTCTTTTCCGTTGCCCGCTGAGTCGTTCTCAATTTAAGTTGAACCAGCTTAGTGAGCCCCCAAGTTTATGCCCCGTAGGTGAGTACCGGTAAGATGCAGTTACACACTTTCTTTTTAGAAACAATGGTAGGATGCCATTTATTATGATAGAATGTCTGCCGTATGCACCCCATCCCATTCTTATCCTTCTAATTATCTCTGTCTCATGGTTGGGATCCGGGGTCACAACTGAGCCTAAGTACATATATTCGCGTACAAACACTTCCTGTGCCTCGCCACCTGTCTCAAACCGCTGTGCTGTCCCGAGGTTATTGATCAATTCTTTGGTTTTCTGCATAATAATTTTCAGGCACACAATTCTACTTGTTTGGCCTGTGCGGGAAGCATGCTTTGCAGTTCATCCCCCGAGGTACTTAAAAATCCAACGTCTTAAGCAAATCTGACGTCACTCAGTTATTCTCCATTAACCCTTACTCCTACCTGTTCCAAGTGCAATGTTCTGAATACTTGTTAACATGCTGTGAATAACATTGGGGAGATTGTCTCCTAGTCTGACGCCCTTCGTCATAGGTATTTTACTGCTCTCCTTGTGGAGGATGATGGTAGCTGTGGACCCATTGCAGATATCCTCTAGTATTCTTCAATAATGCCCATCTACACGCTGGTTCCGTAATGCCTGAATGACTCCTGAGGTTTCCACCTAATCGAACGCTTTCTCATAATCTATGAAGGCTGTATATAGGGGTTCAGTATACTAAGCGCAGTTCTCTATCACATGAACCGTCTTGATCCATCTTGTTGGTTGACTCGATGGCTCTTTGAAGTTCCGCCGGGTATTCTTCGAAACGTTCGCCGTATGGGTCGGAGGCAGTCTCACATTATGTGCAACCGGTTGGTCGGCCCTTTCTTACACAAGCAGCATTAGGCATTTAGGTATTCGTCGGGGTACATGTGGTGTAGCGCTGCTGCTGACGTGACGGACGCCGTCTGTAGCCTTCTGAGATACGTTGCCTCTTCGCGACCAAGCGCCTGGTGGAGCGGCGGATACGCTTTTCTCATAAGTCGTCTGTTCTTCAGTGCTTTGCCGTAACCCGTGTGTCTGTCCTTAGTCTCCACCCTGCATGCCCACTTGGGATGACTTCTCACACTGAGACTTCTTACACTGAACCACGAGACGGCCCTGAGGGCCGTCTCGTTGTGGTTCGATGCGTATGGGGAGCATTCGCCCATGTGGACCAGGATGCATCTGATTTCCACTCTTCTTTCTTCTTTGACACCCGTTTTGCGATGATCTTGGCTTCCTTGCCGCTCACTCTGCCATACGCCATGTTGCGGATGGCCTCTTGAGTGTCGCTCAGGATCGTGTCGCAAGTGGCTTTGGACATCACCACGGCTATGGCGATCTCTTCTACCTCGGTGGCGTTCTCGCACTTCGCGCTCACTGACTTGGCCACCCTTTCCGTTCTTGCGTTGATGGTTACCATCGCATACCTGCCCTGGCCCTAGTCTGCCCCATCGACTTACCATGTTCAAGGGCGTATCTCTGTTCCGCCTCTTCTTACATCAGGTCTTTGCCCTTGGGGATGTCTCGGTTGTACCCCCACGAGTGGTGTGATGCATTGAAGTCACCCACCCCACCAGCGTGGTTCTCGTGGCCAGGTTACTCGCTGCCCTCAGCAAGGTCTTGAATGTCTGGGTGTAGTCTTTCGGGTTGCTGTAGACGCTCACCACGTAGAGCCCCTGCCCGCAGTTCTTCCCTTGTGCGACGTCGGCGCCGACGTGTTCGTATTTATTCTTCTGTCCGTTCTTTAGGTGCTGCTCCATCGCGGTCAGTCCCTGGCGCACGAAGGTACAGATCCCACGCCGACCAGACGTGTCGGCAGGCTCTGTAACCCGGCAGTGTCAGGTTCTGCGCCGCCGTTTCTTGTAGCATGACGATGTCTGGTTTACTTGACGAGTTTCGAATGTGTTGCTGTAGTAGAGTTTTCTTATTTCCGAGGCTTTGGCAGTTCCATTGCCAGATCATGAGCGACTCCGCTTCCGACCTTATTGCGCGATGACACTGCCCTGGCGTAGTTGTGGTGGTAGTTGCTACGCTTGTTCTTGGGGGTACGGGTGGTTTGAAAACTGTGCCGTAAATATCGGGCTTCGTACCAAGATTTTCTGCGTCTGCTCTTCGAGCTCGAAATGCTCGCTCAGGTTCCTATGGGAAACCACCAACGTGCAGATCTCTTCTAGTCTTTAGAACCATCGCTCTGTCGCCGTCGCTAGGTTGTTGACCGACACCGTCAGGTTGCTGGACTTGGCCAAGAGGTTGTTGTCCGTGGCTGTCAGCTTTTCGATCTGGGCGTTGTAGTTTTTCTTCGTTGATGATCTTGCCCGCTTCTTTGGTGCTTCTTCGTCTTCTTCTTCCTCCCTTGCGATTTGCATTGCCAACGCTTCTTTCTTTGGTTGCTGGTCTACTTGTTCCTGCTGCTGTTGCTGCTTCTGCTGACTTGGCTGCTACTGCGGCGTCGGTGGATGCTTCCCTGCCGAAGTGGTTCCTGACGTCACGGTCATTGATCCCGTTTGATTATTGTACTGTTTTTGCTGTTGTTGCTGCTGTAACTGCGTTTATAGGCTCCACAGCCTCTTTTCCATTTCTGCAAACTTCTTCGCCATTGACTCGCGGACCATTCTCAGTTTCTCGCAGCATTGTCTGCCACCGTACTTGTGTCCGTTCGTCGCCATCTTGGTCGTTCCCTTGGTGGCGTTAGCCCAGCTCAGTCCTCGGGGTTGTTGACCGCCGTGCGAGGTGTTGCGGGAGGAGTGACGTCGGGCGTCGGGATGCACTCTGCGACGCTTGGCGTGATGCGCTGCGCGATGCGTGGCGACTTCCGCCCGCGGCACCTGATGTCACGTTGTCCAGCTAGAGGAGAAAGGCTGGAGAAAGCATGCGCTGCCTCCGCTGTTCCTCGCTGTTACTTCGCTCCCATCTTCATCTGCGAACCATGAACGGGATCTCTAATCTAGCTATACAGGCCTTGTATCCCGTGGTGTGGCCCTCGCAGCATACTTTGCATTTGGGGACGCATTTGTGGTCGTCTCTTGGGTTGCTTGCGACGCACCCCAGGAAGACTTTTGTGTTCGGTGTCGGACTTACGTCACTGCGATGGCCGACCTTCCCGCAGCCTTTGCACACCTCAATTTGTTTCCTGTACAGGCTATACTGGCAGAGCGTTAACCCGTACCTCACGTGCCTTGGTACCTTTTCGCTTTCGAAGGCGACGATGACCGTCATCGACGTGCCGATGCGCTTGGTCCCCACCGCCATTGGGTTGTGCTTGGTCAATATTTACTCTAGGATCTCTGCCTCGCTGTCTTGTGTCGGTATTCCCTTGATGACTCCTTTGATCGTGCTGTGTCTAGCCGTCCCGTACGCGTTGACGTCGTACTTGGTTCCCTGGACCTCGATCTCCTGAACTCAGACGTACTTTTCGGCTCGTTCTGCGCCCGGTGTACTGATCACCATGATGTTCTACTGGTAGTTGGGGCACGCAATGTCTTCGGCCCGCTCCGTCCTCTCGATGCGTGCGGCCGCCATGACAGCCGCGGTGACGCACGATGCGCCTCTTCTCGCGATGTCTAGCCCGCCGCGAGGCCTAAGCACGATTTTGATCTCTTCTGTAGGCACATTCGGCATGCGGGAGGACCGAATGACCTCCTGCCTCACGCTCTTGCCTCGCGTAGTCTTGGCGTTAAGCTCGGAATTATCATTGACTGTAATGGCGGTCGGCTCACCTTGGGCGTCTCATTGGTCCGGCTGCTTCTTCTTGCCGTGCCCACCGATGTGAACCCAACCGGTCGATCTCGTGAACTCTTCTGGCATCATTTCCTTCTCTTCTACCTGTACGTACATCCGGGTCGTTGACCCGTCTTTTGATGACGTAGTAGCTGCGTCTTCTTCCATTGTGTTCGGAAGCACGCCGGCGGTTAGGCTTTGCAAACGCTTAGTGCGTTAGGCTTAGATTCACCATGCCAGCGGCGAAGTGCGAGCTCGATAAATTTGCAAAAACGCATTTTTTACTGAAATTCCGGTGTCGGTAGATGGCCGTTACGTTCACGCACACACTGGTAACAAAATCGTCGTGATTTTGGTACCAGCACTGCGTAATTGGAGAGTAATTACGGAGTCGATGTGAGCATGTTGGGACTCCTCAGCGACCGCAGCGCCGCCCTATAGAACGTAACAAGGGCTAAAGGAATTGTAGGTCGTATTGGACGGCGCTAGTCTCCCTTGTATATATAACTGAAAGGCCGGATTGATCAAATACGGGAATAATGCGCCGGCCCGTTGAGTGCTCGAGTTTTTTCGTGGGTGTAGAGAGGTTTCCCAGCTCATTGTATAGCGCTTCAGTGCATGACTACCTCGGGCAAGCTTTCGTCGCAGTTCCGGTTGCGAGCTTGGCGTCGCGAGAGCGCTACCCATTTTAGTGTCTTACGCTCAAAATGTTGCCATGGCCGCTGTGAGTGTGGGCGCCCTCCACTGCGGTGACCCTGGCCTTCCAACGGGAGTGTAGGCCTATGGCGACGACGCAGTCACGGGCGACAAGGTGGTTTGTTTTTAGGAAGAAAAACTTTTGGGTACGCCAAGTGAAGTTCCAGAATGAACGGAAACACGTTTGGAGTTCGTCCCAGAAATAAATGGCCGTGTTTCAGTCGAATAAAGCGTGTTCGGGGGTCTCTCGCTTAACACATAGGGGTCACCCTGCGACCCAGGGAAGGAAGAAGCCCCCACTGCCACGTGGAACCAAAAAATACTCATTTGTTCCGACTGGAATGGGCGATTGTTCAACTCGCTTCAGCACAACATCTTCATCCTGACGGACCGAAGGCTGACGGTACAGCAGATGTGGCAGTGTCTGTGCTACCAAGTCCACGGAGCAAGAATAAGACAGGAGAAGAAACGCGCTTCCTACTTCGGCCAGAAAATGAATGTCACAAGCGCTCGTCATAGCTTAAGCTGGAAGCATCTGCCGCGGGTGAAGAAACTGCGCGTCCGCCACGATCGGAATTTCACTGCGCCGCCACGGAATGAATTGCGGTCGCTATCATTTAGTCCATGAGATGCAGCTACCATCTCCTTCGCCGTCGTCGCTAGGAAGGTTTGCATTCCGCCTTTATTTTCACTGGGAAAGGACTTCTAGCTCACCGTTTTTCACGGTCCGCTCCGCTCCGATAGCAAGCGCGATCGCCACTGCGCAGGCGTGGCGCGTTTGGCCGCGAATGGCATTAGAGAGTTTTAGCTGACCGTTTTCGATGGTCCGCTCCGGTATCAGTGGCTCGTTCGGCGCAACCGGAGCTAAAACATCCAATTTGTCATCAAGAATACAGGCATTGCAGTCGGTGGATAGGCTAGTGATGACTACTACTTGCACCAGTATGGAATGGATAGCGTGATCGCGTGGACTTCTGGGGAATTCGAAGCATAAGCTGGGAGAGAAGGTCTGGGCAGGAAATGGCTCCGTGGAGTAGCTTGTGCAGAAAAAGATCAGCTAGACCACGCCCAGAACTCAAGGGAATAAGTTTAGGAAGCTGATATTGACTACAAGATGAAACAGAACCGCGTCCTTGCCGGTGTTTATATATTGACAGGAATTTTTTCTGCACTCGTTCAAGATACTGGTGGTTAGACTGGCAGGTTCCATTCCAAACGACAGATGAGTATTCTAATTGGGGGAGGCATACTGATGAGTAAAGCTTTGAAAAAGAAACAGGAGAAGTGAAATCTCTTATAAACCTGCACACCGCACCCAGACAGCGGAGGGCCCTCCCGACCATCTGTCGTATATGGGGAGTGAAACTGAGGGAGCTGTCGAACAGCACTCCAAGGTCTCTAACCTCGGACACTTTTGACAGACGAGCATTATTAAGCGTGTAAGAGAATCGGAAGGGATGTGTTTTCCGAAAAAAAAAAAAAAAGTTCCTGCGATTTTGCAGCCGCCCCATTCCATAGGGGCGATTTCCCGTGCAAGCCGGGTGAACTTCCCAAGCGTTGTAGTCCCACACAAGGGCCGAGCGCCAGGCCGGGGAGTCGCTTGTACCTATTTTACCGGTAGGTGCCCGGCGCCACCAAGGAACACGAATTCACATGGTGCCTTCCACAGCCACGATGGACGCTCAACTCGCAACCGCCTGTGGCAGGACAAGCCGCCAGACTCTTTCACCCCCGGCAAAATCGCAGGAACTTTTTTTTTTTTTGATAACTTTGGTTTTATTAGAGTTAAGAATTAATCCCTGCTCAGCACACCAGCGCGCGAAAGATGATATGTCATGGTGAAGGGCTAGGCAGTCCTCTCGGCAATTAATTATTTTGTAAACCTTCATATCGTCAGCATACAAAAGAACAAACGAGCTCTTAATAGAGGTGATACGTCATAAGAGGGCCCAACACGGACCCCTGAGCTACGCCGCTGGAAGGAATGTAGTCGACAGATCTTTGGCCATTTACACTGATATAACAGCGTCTGTTAAGAAGATAGCTGCATAGTAAGGCAACTAGTGGAGCATTGACGCCACAGAGCAACAGTTTGTTTAGCAACAGTGGATGAGTAATAAGATCAAAAGCCTTACTTAGATTACAGTAGACTGCGTCAATCTGGCCTCGGTCTGTGACTGCTTTGGATGCAGGCATCATAAAGCAGGTGAGGTTAGTTGTTGCTGACCGCCCAGTTATAAAAAAACATGCTTATCGGGTAACAACGCATTTTTTACGCACGAAGACAAAACTGTGTGTGACGAGGACTCAAGAAGTTTGGACGTGGAACAGAGGATTGAAACCGGCCGGTAATTCGTTGGATCTGCGCGGTTGCCTAACTTAAAGATAGGATATATTCTAGCAATTTTCCATGTAGCTGGAAATGTGTTAGTAATTTAGCAGTTAATAAATATAGATGTTAGAACAGGAACTACAATATGTTTAAAAGCTTTAAGTATGGCCACAGGAATGCCATCTGGGCCAGACGACAAAGAAGGTTTCATGTGCTTGAGGCTTTCAAATACAAGCTTCTCATCAAGAAGAACTGAACTTCCGCCATGCACGCTGTTGATAAATCGAGATCTCTCATTGTCTCTGGGAGGTGCGAAAGTGCTACCAAAGTGACGAGCGAAGGAATTGGCTACAGCAGTTACCTCAGCCCCGGAAAAATCAACTAAACGGATGCGATCATCTGCGTTATTTGAGTGGGAACGAATGAACTGCCAGAATTTTGAAGGGTCACGCGTTGCACTAATCTCTACGGACTCAAGGTAGGAAGCGTAGTCATTTTTATAAAGCTTTTTACACGTTGAACGGTGAATTCGAAACTCTTGCTTCCACTTATCGAGGCCAGAGTCACGTGCTTTTCTATGTGCGCAATCCTTCAGCTTAAGGGCAGCTCGGAGTTCATTGGAGAACCAAAAAGGAAATTTTGCGAGTTTTGGCTCTTTGGGATAAACAGGTCCATACCATTCTTTACAGTTTCAGTGAAGCCCTCGACTTGCGCGTCAACATCAGAGTGGATCAAGACAGTGGACCAATCGGCAGAGGAAAGATATTGGTATAAACGTACATTGTCACCCCGCCTAAAGCAATAACGGCGATGGGTAGAGTATGAGGATGGAGCTATGTCACGCTGTACGGAAAAAGATGCGGAAATGAGAAGGGGAGGGTGAAATTTATCAGTACGGACAGCACCAATGTCTGAATGAAAAACTTGCGCATTTGATATGTTCGTGAAACAAAGGTCTAAAATGCTACCACTGCAGTTCTTGGTACAATTTAACTGGTGCAAGGAAATAAATGCTGAGAAATCAAGAATCATGCTGCACTTTTGTTCATTGTTATAATTGTAGTGAGAAAAGGTATGGTTATCCCATTCAACACCTGGTGTGGTGAAGTCCCCCAAGACAAGCAGCCAGTGATTGCTGTTAGGTGTAGATTCTCGCTCGATAGAAGAAATGATACTATTGAACGTCGAAAGGGTGGAAATGATACTATTGAACGTCGAAAGGGTGGTATCAGGGGGAACATATAACGCCTCAATAAGGAGCTTCTTGCCTTCGAGGAGGCGCACAAGAAGCCAGACACATTCCCATTGTGTTTCAAGCTCTCCAGACATCGAACGCATTGCAGCAATCTCTCTATTGCTACAAGAACACCTCCGCCTTTTTTCTTAGAACCTGCCGAATTTCTGTCAGCACGATAAACTTGATAATTAGGAGGAAAATACTGAGCGGAGGAAATGTCGTTCAAAAGCCAAGTTTCTGTGATAACAATGATTGGGTATGTAATAATAATAATATCAATAATAATAACAATAATCAATCAACCTTTATTTTCGGTCCCCAAGAACAACCCTAAGGTCTTGGTGCTGGCACACCATATACAAAACATTAATAAAAGAAACGTAGAACAGCAAGGTACAACACACTTAAAAAATAAAGTAAAAATACTTACAGATATTCAGAAAAAAAGAAAAAAACCAGTGTTGCAAGCTATGGCACTCGGCCAGCGAAACGTTCAAGGCACTTGAGAAAAGGAAAGATACAACAAAATGCATAATGCATACGATAGAGACAGAGTGTACATATAAAACGAGAGTTTTGATTTTTGAAAATTACACTGAAATAACGTATTATCGTAAAACGAGCAATGCCTTGGCGATGTCCCATTTCATAATAATAATAATAATAATAATAATAATAATAATAATAATAATATTAATATAGTAATTAGGATGGTGAGGAGGGGATCATAAATTTATTTATTTGCGCGCATAGAAACAGCCCATACGCCTTTATCAGAGCCCGGATAATAGGTATTGGTACACATTAATATTTTTGGTATTACATTTATTGGAAACAAGAATGAAACAGACACTTATGGTGGATATTGTCACAAAGTCAAAGACGACGCAGTTGTCTTCAAGGAAAACGTGTTTATTGGAGCGAACTTGTGCTCCCCTGACAACTCAAAAAAAGCACAGGCGGCGAAGCAGCACTCAATAAACTGACGTGTGCAGGCGAGCTCCGGCGATTCGAATGCCGCGGCGTCTGCTCTGCAGGCTTTTATCTTTCGGCGCGAGTGTTTCTGAAACCGTCGATTGACATCCAGAACATTTTAGATCAAGGAAGACTATTCTGGGCTACTGACGTTAGGGTGAAACAGTCTGCTTATCTGAACGAGATAGCCCGTGTGGCAAAGACTTCAAGACGCGCTTCGCTTGGGACACAGATAAGAGCCGCGTAAGCCGGGCAGTAAACAAACAATAAATAAACAAACCCATACATGGTTCAAGGCATTACCCCCCTCATAGAGTACATCGACCCGAAGCTAAAATAAAAGACAGTCCGAAGAAACAACAAAAAAAGTCATCTTGCATAGTAAGGTTTCAAGCGAACCACGTGGACGACTTCGGGCCACGTGCGTCGTCGTGATGTTTCGGAATCACCATCGGGGATCACCTCGTAGGTAAGTTGACCGACACGTCGTAAAATCTGCAAGGGTCCGAAATACCGCCACAGAAGCTTCTCACAGAGTCCGCGTCGTCGGATGGGAGTCCAAACCCTAACACGATCCCCTGGATGGTACTTGGCATCTCAGCGTCCAAGGTTGTAGCGCCCGGCATCCACCAGCTGCTGGTCCATTGAACGAACTCGAGCGAGCTGGCGGGCCTCCTCCGCACGCTGGAGGTATTCTTGGACGTCGGGGTTGTGGTCGTTGTCTTCTACATGCGGAAGCATGGCGCCAAGCATCATAGTTGGCCGTATTCCGTAGACAAGCTCGAACGGCATCATCTGCGTAGTTTGGTGGATAGCCGTGTTGTTCGCAAACGTGACATACGGGAGCACTTCGTCCCAAGTCTTATGTTCAATGTCGACGTGCATTGGCAGCATATCCGCGTCGTTTTATTCAAACGTTCCATTAGTCTGTTCGTTTGGGGGTGGTACGCCGTCGTTCTTCGGTGATCCGTGTTGCTGTAGCGTAATATTCCTTGCATCAGCTCCGCAGTAAAGGCCGTTCCGAGATCCGTGATTAGGACTTCTGGGGGTCCATGTCGCACAACAACGTGGCTTACGAAGAACGTTGCGACTTCTTGTGCGGTCCCCCTCGGAAGAGCAGCGGTCTCTGCGTAGCGCGTCATGCAGTCTGTCGCTACAACAATCCACTTGTTCTCTGATCGGGATGTGGGGAACGGGCCCAGAAGGTTTATTCCAATCTGTTGGAAGGGCATCGATGGGACGGCAATCGGCTGCAGAAGTCCGGCGGGTCGTCGGTGGCGTTTTTCGTTGCTGGCAGTCACGACAGCTCCGGACGTAGTGGGTGACGTCGGATGTAAGGCGGGGCCAGTAGTACTTCGTCTTGATTTTTCCATTTGTGGAGCCTGTGCCAAGATGTCCGGAAGATGGGTCGTCGTGACATGCTTCCGAAATTTCGTCCCGAAGTTCTGCGGGGATGACAAGGAGATAATTCGTTCTTGTTCCGGGGCTGAAACTCTTCACTAGAACAGAATGTTTCAGTCTAAATGCTGGTGGGTTGCGTTTGAAGGTCCTAGGCACCGCGACGTTGCATCCTTCGAGGTAGCAATTATGACGCATTAGTCGGGGTCGGCACGCTGCTGGGCGGCTAGGTCGCTCTCCGTCAGGACTCCCAAGAACGTGCTGTCTTCATCAGAGTCATCTGCCGCGAACCATGCATTGGGTTTGTTTATTTGAGTTTGGCTGCTGCCACCCGGCTGCGCCGGCCTGTGTTATCGCTGTTGTCTCTGTGCCAAGGGAGGCGCGTGTTCCGTTCTTTTTTTCTGTGCCGCGTGTGTTATCTCTTCTGATAGGGGGAGCGTTCCGAAGAAATGTGAACAGCCTAGAAAATTACGCCCATCTTCCGGCGAGGGAACCCTGGTGTGATGCGACGCATCGGGGGGTTCAATTGGTGTTTCCGTTGGATTGTTTCTTTAAATCGGGGTGAAACGTGTTGTGAAACCTGTTGTCGCCGCCTTCTCTACGCTGGTCGTAACGTTGCCTTTAGCGTTTGGAGTGACGCTTGTATTTGATTGTGTCACACCACTCGCTGAAGGGACCGTCGCTTCCATTACGTCTTCATCGGAAGGATCAAGTCAAGCACGCAGTCGTCAAGCAAAGTGACGCGAATTCGAACGAGCGCGAGCGCTTACTGAACCGCCGCAGCGCCCTACCCGCTTTGTATTCACAGCGCCTGAAGGAGAGGAGACAGGAGAGGAGGGTCGCGCATGCGCTAACTTGCGTGACAGGAGCGGAGCGAAGCGAGCGAAGCGCGCGCACGCAGCTGTTGTTTATGATAATGAGACGGAGTGAGAGTGCACAGCTGTCGGAGAGAAGAGTGGAAGAGAGTCGCGCATGCGCAGGTGGCGTGTGGACGCTGCCGACGCCGACGCAGGAGGGACATACCTCAGAGCAAGAGATGCGTCGCATCTAATAATCCTCGTTGATTTACAGTGTTCTGGATACAATTAGACTATTCCAGAATCCCTCGCGCCGAGTGATAAATTCCCGCTGAGCAGATGCCGCGGCATTCTAATCGCCGACACCAGTCTACCCACGTCCCTTTGTTGAATGCTGTTTCGCCGCCTGTGTATTCTTTGAGTGAGGGGAGCACAAGTTCACTCCAATAAACTTTTTTTCTTCAAGACAGCTGCGTCGTCTTTGGCTACGTGACATCCGGTAAGGTGCGGGGTCCGCACCCTTTATGCTACCAACAACCTCTGGAAGCCACGAAGCCAGTCCAACTAGAGCCAACCGCTGACTGCAAGGCCTCCCACGCGAGTTTGGACTACCTGCCAGATAAATTGAAGGCAGAAGACGATGACCAACGCATGGACCACCCCTTTGTTCTGCAGCAACCCCGGGAACCCCCATCATTCCATGGGTCACGTACGGAATATCCTGAGGAATGGCTGAGGCATCTTGAGAGGGTCCGAACGTTTAGCCGATGGGATGACGTCGAAACACTCAAGCAAGTGTTTTTCCACCTTTAAGATTCCGCACGGATTTGGTTCGAGAACGATGAACGTACGATGCAACCTGGAAGTTATTCAAAACCGAGCTCTCAATAACGTTCATGACTCTGGTACGCAAGGAACGGGTCGAGCAGCTTCTGCGGACACGCACGCAGCATCCCAATGAAAGCGTGCTCGTGTTCGTTGAGGAGATAAAGCGACTTGTTCGCTGTGCGGACCCAGAAATGACTGAAGAAAAGTAACTGAGGCTGCTGATCGAGGGTTAAGCAGGAGCTCTCCGCATGCCTTGTGCGCAACCCCCCGAAGGCTGTATCCGAATCTGCATCTGAGGCGGCCGAGATTGGAGAAGACGCTTCAAATACAAACGAGGCAGTACGACCGCCAAATCAATGCGCTGGTTTCGGATACGACTGGTGCTGGCGCTATTACCTCGGACTCACTAAACGAGACCATCCGTGCAGTGTTGAGGGAGGAGCTGCGGAAACGACGACGACGCCACAACCTCAAGTTACTTCCCTGACTCACGTGATCCGGGAAGAAGTACAGCAGGCTTTGGGAACCTTTATGGCGTCCGAAGCACCCCATGAGCCAGAAGCTATGACCTACTCCGGGGCTGTTCGTCGACCCCGCCCTGTTCCAACACGTCGTCAAAAGGCCCCGCCGTACCGCCGCCCAATGTCGCCCGCCCGACACCCTGTAACCCGAAACCAGGCGCCAAGGAAGAACGAGGTGTGGCGAACGCCCGATAATCGCCCGCTGTGTTACCACTGCGGATAGGCCGACCACATATACCGCCACTGCCCTTACAAGAAGCTAGGTTTGCAAGGATTCTTCGTCGACGCACCTCGCCCTCTCCCTGGCCAACGACCACGTGAGATCGACGAGTATCTCTCTCAAACAAGCTGTGCCCCAGCCGGTTTAAAAAGTTAGCAGTCGCCATACCCATACCGATCGCCGAACCGCCGATGCAATGCTGACTTCGCCCGTGGAAGGTCCCGCAGCCCACGCGCGGGTAACTAAAAGCAGCAACTTGTGGAGGTGAAGTTGCTCTGCGGCGAAAAACCGGAAACCCTCGAACGACGCAAGGACGCGGCGAAGACAGGGATTCACGACATGCCCTCATCCCGACGACCCGACCTAACCCTGACGAGACTCCCGAACAAGACGACAGCTACACGGCGCGACGCGTACCCGGCATGGCCGAGACTGCCGCTGAGAAGACGACGATGACTCACAGTGCCCGACCGCCAACACACAGAAGCCGAGACGCGACGCCCCGACGCACCCGGAACTCGAGGAAGGCGGCATCCGACGTCAAGGTATCCATCGACGGCTTTGATGTGGTCGCCCTCGTAGACACGGGAGCCGACTACTCAGTAACGAGCGGACCATTTTCGTCTAAGCTGAAGAAAGTTATGACCAGATGTGACGGTCCACACATAGGCACAGAAGCAGGCCACCTCATGACACCAAGTGGAATGCTCACATCCCGCGTCACTATAGATGGCACGACGTACCCTGCCGCGTTCGTTATCTTGCCGAACTGCTCCCGCGACGTAATTCTCGGAATAGACTGTTTGACAGACAAGGTTGCAATAATTGATCTACAGGCCAAGTCCGTAACTTTTTCCTCCCATCACTACATGACGCCGGAACCGAACACCAAACACCATGCTGCTGTAAGGATCGCATATGATCATGTCACCCTCCCACCTCGCGCAAGCTTGATGATCACCATCTACTATGAAGATGCTGTTCCTCACGTCGACGCTATAGTAGAGAGTGACCAAAGGCTGCTCCTCGGCCGTGATGTCTCCGTCGCAAGAGGCACTGCGCGCCTTAGGCAGCGCCAATCTCAAGTTTTGGTCACAATTTTCACCGAGGAGCACCAGCATTTAAACAAGGGAGCTAAAATTGAGTTCCTCGAAGAAACGAAACAAGCAAGTCACGTGATCGCAGTCGCCGACTTTGACCGCGCACCAGAAAAAACCTTCAAGCTTCCACACACTTTCGACGTGAATCCGGCGCTACCGCAAGAAGAAAGGAACAAGTTATTGGCTTTGCTTCATCGCTACAGCGAGAGTTTTTTGTCGAAATAAAAGTTACGTCAGACACCTCTGGCGAAGCACCGGATAATAACCGAAGATGGAGCCCGACTTATCCCACAGTCACCGTACCGTGTCTCTTCACAAGAGCGCGAAGCCATCCGGATTTAAGTAGACGACATGCTCAGCGACGACATAATACAGCCATCGAAAAGTCCGTTGCTGAGCCGGTCATAATCGTCAAGAAAAAAGACGGCACTTTAAGGTTCTGCGTTGGCAACCGGAGACTGAACAAAATAACCAAAAAAGACGCGTACCCCCTTCCACGAATCGACGACGCCAGCGACAACCTCTGCCACGCGAAGTACTACTCATAGATGGATCTGAAGACCGGCTACTGGAAAATTGAAGTGGACGAGAGAGACCGAGAAAAGACTGCATTTATAACCCCAGACGGTCTATACGAATTCAAGGGGATGCCGTTTGGACTGTGCACGGCACCGGTAACGTTTCAAAGATTCATGGTCACTGTGCTAGCTGGCCTCAAGTGGCACACCTGCCTCGTATACCTTGACGACGTTGTGGAATTCGCCCGGACTTTCGATGAACACCTTGCAAGGTTGGAGTCTGTACTCGAGGCTATTCGCTCGTCGGGGTTAACGCTGAAGCCCAAAAAGTGCCGCTTCGCTTACGAGTAACCCAAGTTTTGGGGACACGTCGTGAACGCCTGCCGGACCCTGCGAAAACATCAGCCATAGCGAACTTCCCAAGACCGAAAGACAAAAAGAGCGTGCGAAGATTTCTCGGACTATGCGCTTACTACCGGCTCTTCGTCGCAAGCTTCGCAGGCATTGGAGAGCCACTCACGCGCTTGACGAAAGGTAGCACCCCTTTCGCCTGAGAAAACGCCTAAAAAAAAGCATTCTGCGAGCTGCAACAATGCCTGCAACACCCGCCCGTGCTCGCTCATTTCGACAAAATTACCGAAACGGAAATGCACATGGATGCCAGCGATATAGGTTTGGGTGCCGTCCTCGTCCAGAAGAAAAGCGGTTGCGAAAAGATAATCCCCTATGCAAGCCGTGGTTTGTCGAAGGAAAAGAAAAACGTCTCTGCCTCCGAAAGAGAGTGTCTGGCTATCATGTGGGTCATTTTAAAATTTCGCCTATACGTGAATGGTAGACCGTTCAAGGTTGTGACAGACCACCATGCGCTGTGTTGGCTCGCCAATTTGAAGGACCCTCTGGTGGCCTTTGGCGGTGGAGCTTGCGCCTGCAAGAGTTTGACGTTGCAAGTCTACAAATCCGGCAGGAAGCACTCGGACGCCGACTGCCTGTACCGCGCCCACGTCGACCCACCACCACAGGACTCCAATGAAGACAGCGTGGTCTTCGGAGTTGTCACAGAGAGCGACCCAGCCGCCCAGCAGCGTGCCAACCCTGATCTTTGGGTCATGATCGACTACCTCGAAGGACGCTACGTCGCCGTGCCTAGGGCGTTCAAGCGGAACGTATCAGCGTTCAGCCTCAAAAACGCCGTCCTCGTGAAGAAAAGTTTCAGCCCCGGAACGAGAACGAATTGTCTACTTGTCATCCCCGCAGAACTTCGTGACGAAATTTTGGAAGCGTGCCACGACGACCCGTCTCCCGGAAACCTCGGAACAGCTCGAACTATTGCAAAAATCAAGGCGAAGTACTTATCGCCCCGCCTTACATCTGACGTCATACACTACGGTCGGAGTTGCCGTGACTGCCAGAGACGATAAACGGCGCCGACTAGACCCGCCGGACTGCTGCAACCTAGCCCCATCCCATCGAGGCCATTTCAACAGATTGGAATGGACCTTCTAGGCCCGTTCCCTACTTCACGATCACAGAACAAGTGGGTTGTCGTAGCGACAGACTACATGCCGCGCTACGCAGAGACCGCCGCTCTTCCGAGGGGGACTGCACAAGAAGTCGCGAAGTTCTTCATAAACCAAAGTGTGCTGCGACATGGAGCCCCTGAACTCCTAATCACGGACCGCGGAACGGCCTTAAACTGCGGTGCTTATGCAAGGAATCTTACGCTACAGCAACACGGATCACCGAAGAACTACGGCGTACCGCCCCCAAACGAACGGACTAACGGAATGCCTGAACAAGACAATCGCGGATATGCTGTATACGTCGACGTTGAACATAAGACTTGGGACGAAGTCCCAGCGTATGTCACTTTGCGTACAACACGGCTATCCAGGAAACCACACAGATTACATCGTTCGAGCTTGTCTACGGAATACGGCCGACTACGATGCTTGACGCCATGCTTCCCCACGTGGAAGAAGACGACCTGAACGCTGACGTCCAACTATACCTTCCGCGTGCGGAGGAGTCCCGCCAGCTCGCTCGAGTTCGCTCAACGGACAAGCAACTGGTGGATGCGAGACGCTACAACCTCCGTCAAAAAAGCGGACACCACGGCCGGGAATCGAACCCGTGTCCTTGGGCTCAGCAGCATATTATAATCGTTTTGGTCACTAGTATTACCTTGTTGTAAATTCTTTTGGCATGTTCTGACGAGGTGAGGTTGCAGCAGCCCGCAAACCTACAGCCGACGTATTCCTAAACTTTGCGTAGAATGGAATGGCATATGCGCGAATTTACACGTCATTCCATGCGCGAGAACAGCCTGCCAACGGAACACATCGATCCGACGTAGGAAACACGTGTAACCGCAAAGACGAGAAAGTACTGGCGCAGATTACAAAGTGTTATCTGCCGGCAAGAAATAAAACCGTGGCTTCTGACGTCGGTTTCTTCAATTCCGTAGTGAATGCGCCAGTAATGTGGAAAACAGATGACAGCGTCTTTTTTTGGTTGATTTAGAACAGGTAGTCCGACACCCAAGCTCTCTTGATAAAAGTGCAAAAAATTCGGCAACCTTCGCAATTGAGACACGAAGACTGAGGAAACAGTGGAGCTGGTGGTCTTCATTAGCTTAAAATTGGCTTTTCTTATGTCTTCCCTTTCCTAATACAAAGGTGCTAAAAAGCTGAGCTTTTTCCATTCAAACTGAGTGAAATCAAATTCCACAATCCACCCTCCTAAACTCCAACATCCAAACTGCCGAATTCCAAAGCCAAAGTTCCACTTCAACACAGCCAAAGTCCGAAGACAACAGTCGTGCTATTAGCACAAACGAAATTCTGTACGCCCCAAATTCGATGATAGCGCAATAGGAAAGACGCCGGTTTCACAACGCGGTGGACCCAAGTTTTATTACGACCACGGGAGGCGTCTTTTTTATTTCCAATTGGCTGCACACGTAATTGTTATCCGCTGATTCTAACCCGTAACCCTCAGGCATTTGGGGTGGTCCCGGGGATTAGGTTGCCAGTTTCACGGCTTGAAGTCCCTGCTTCGATTCCCAGGGCCTACTTAGCCACCTATTTTTCCTGAGGCGCGCGGTCCCAACACTTGCTCGTGGGCTCCTTTCCTCGTCACCACTTTCCCCCACACTTCGTGGCCTAACATTTCCCCCCGTCTTCACATTGCCTATAGGAATATGCTGTCGACGATCCGCACGGAGAGAATAAAGCTTGAGCAGCTGATCTGGTAAAATAAATGGACAGGGGGGGGGGGGGTTCGAGAAGGATGAATGCCTTGGAACATTTTATACGAATGCTCTATAGTGTGTCAATAAGGCGACAAAAGCACCCCTGTTTCGACATTTTAGTGCATGACTAAAATTCCAACGTGGTCAAATTTTACACCATCTTCCCGCGAGGGAAACCATGTGGTAGATGCAACGCATCGGGGGTCGCCGTTGCGTTTCCGTTATGTTAGTGATGTCAGCGTGTGGATTGCTGTTGTTGTGTATCTTTTTTACGCAGCATGTTCACCCCCTATGCGTCGCATCTACCCCATGGTTCCCCTCGCGGGAAGATGGTGTAAATTTTTAACCGAACGCAAGCTGCGCGCTAACGCACAGCTGGCACGGCGACGGGAGCGAGCGCAGCCGAGCGCAAGCTGCGCGCTGACCGCGCTGACGCACAAATGGCGCTGCGGTGAGAGCGGCGGAGAATGCAGCTACCGCGGCGAGGAGAATGGGGGAGGCATGCGGACTACGCCGCGACAACGACGCTGGACAAGGCGAGTTAAAGAGATGCGTTGCATCTAAAATTGGTCTGGAGTCCCAGCGGGTCCCACAGCCAAGGTAAATTTTCGGCGCGTAAACGCCCAAATGCGATATTTTCTTCCGCATGAAGTCATAGGCAATGCAGCAGAACCTTTTGCATTAACTTTGACTTGCCAGTGGCAATCGCCTATTTGATGGCAATGTGGAGGCGCCCGGCCGCACTTATCAGCGTACCGAACCGGTAATGTGCAGTGGTGGCCCGGTGCAACGCGATATGAGCGGGGCAGCGTGTTATCAGCCATCATGGTATACAAAGTACCTCTATGCGCAATTGATGAAGGCGCGCTCCGCCTGCTTTTTGTGCGTCTATGCATTTGCCAAAGCTTTAAATAGTCCGTATAGCGTAAATGCCAGTCTTTTTTGTCTTCTGTGTGTGTTCCCGAAACATCGTCTGCGGTCATCGTCTGCTACCAGGGTAAATGTCACGTCGGGAAGTAGTGGAACGCTTATGAGAATCAATCTCATTGAAGTGGTATATGTCATGTGGTGCTGAATAGCCGACGATGAGATAGAAGTCCGTGCTCGCTCGTGCTGCCGGAACGTCAAGTGGCCGCCTTCTTCAACGGACTCGTTTCCGTCTCTTCCTGTAAAGAAACCCTTCTGCACCGTAACAATACTTATTTTGATTCGAAAGGAAAGAAAAGGGGAGCCTCAGGAGGAAGTAAATTGCCGCCTTGTTGTAGGCAGCTGCTGGTGGCCTTCTGACGAAGCCCGCAAGCTCCTCTGCTTCGTCACGTTGGCCTCCAGGGACACCTATTTTTAAGTCATCTGCGCGGGGGGTGGGTGCTCTCATCCCCGCCCTCCACCTTCGGATCCGCCACTGACTTGAACTGCGCCTTTTAACATGGCGCCTTCATCTTGTGTCCACTTTCAGCGGACGCGATCCTGGCATCGGGGAGTATCAGCGATTCCTGCGGAAACTTCTCCAAGGCGGCCTGCTCTTCTAAAAAACCCAATTACATCGTTCAACTGTGGACCAAAATGGAAAAAGAACTAAAAGATGGAGGCGCCTTACGTAAGTCGTTCGCAGACGAGTGTTGTATTGTGGTTTTGGTGCATGATGTGAACACACGCGAGGCTACTTGGTTATTTCTGTTTGCCTCACTTTCTTGTTATTTTCTCTCACGACGTGCTGAGCAGTGTCGTACTCACTGCGCGTTGAGCTGTGGGTCCCAATGGGTGACGTTGACCTCGAAGCATGACGTTAGGCCTAATGTCTAAGACTAAAGGCAGCGCCGTCCCCTCAATTTACGCGCATCATTAGAAATGAAAGCGAGTTATAAAGCTGAAAGATGTATTCCCTTCCCTTCACCCTGCGAAGCTGGTCGCAGTCCAAGGGGCGCACAAAACCAATCGAGCTTGTTTGTTATTTGCTATTGAGCGTACTTGTTAGCTAACTAGATGAACGAAACTTGGAAGGACGATAGAGCTGCATTCGACCGGGCAAGCATGGGTTTGTCACTTTCCCCCCCGTACAAGCCCTTGTATTGACAGCAGACAGGCATTGCGAAATATTTAAAGCTTTATTGAGGTCACCAGGAAACGTATATGAAACTGGAATGAATGACAAGCGGACAAACATGGGGCTGCTGGTTGCGTAGAAGCTCGTGTATACTAAGAGCCGACGTGAATTCCATAATACGTCCACTTCCCTGTGAACTACGTAACGAGAAAAGTAGATAGAACCCGACTTTCATACTGCAAATTGTTATATAGTTTGTTATGGGCTGACTTCGATAAAGGTGGACTAACAGCCTTTTTCTGTAGCCATACACACCAAACCTCTTCGCACCCATTTTGGCCGTAAATGGTGTAAGTCCTGTCCCGTGGCGCACACCTTTAAAATGTGCTTTGACTAAATAAAGGTGGAAGCGTTAAAGAAGGGTGTGCTTGTGAACACCGTAACGAGGGTTTAAGGCTGTTTAACACCCTAAAGTAAGGGTTTGGGCCGCGCAGCTACATGTGACAATGGGCCTCCTCGAAAACCAGTCCCAGATCGTCTGCGTAGAACCCGAGAAGCGACTCGCCGCTCGATTTTTCCATGTATTCATATGCGACTTGCGGTCCGAACACAGTCTTCAGACTGCCCGCGGACCGTCCAGGACTGCTATATCGAGGATACCCAATGTGGATCGGTGGAGCGTGCCGCACGGCATACAGACACATTGTCACGCACACTTAAAGCCACACTTAAAGCACTAATTGTCCAAGACGACCGACGCGATGCACGGGGAAAGCGAGTATATACTTACCTCAACGCTACATCTGTTCTTTTCCTTTTATAGGTTTCATTGAAACTCTCCCACACCAAACCATGCAAAGAAGAGCCGCTGCTACGAGACAATATTACGCCGAGTTCATCTTCACATAATTCACAGTGAATTTGGAAATGCGGAATTTCTGTTTGCTGTCAGTAAGACTTGTACGGGAGGGGAACAGACGGGGCATTCTCCTCACTTCTAGTCCTTCCAAGTTTCATTCAGATAATTAACTAGAAATTACGCTACATCAAAAATTGAAAACATGCGTGTTTTGTTTCGTGCGTATATGCTTGTATTGAGGTAAAACACGCTTGAGCTTATTCGGCGGCGGAACAGGCTTAGCGTTTAGCTGGTCGCGCTGCTTTATTGAGTGGCAGGGCCGATGAATGTTTTCCCTTCTGCAGTGCCCCAGATCGCCCCCTTTACCTTAAGCAGTTCGCGCCCCTGGTTGTACCGCAGTCCTTGCCTGTTTTTTCTTCTTTAGCCGTCTGGTTCGGCTCGCTTCTATCGTCCTTTGCTATCGCCATCCGCCGTAAGCACACAGAGAGAATTGCCTCGCGTTAGATGACTACTGCTTCATGGCGCTCTCGATTCCAGCACTGCTGTATACATGCATGTTGTACGAAGGTTCGCTAGATAAGGTATCGTCGTACTGCCGCTGAGCCACGCAATCAGCAACGGCGGCCATTTTGGTGTTTATCATTGATGCGAAAATGCCGCATTTGCGGCCTCGCCGCTAACTTCGACCGGGTCGTTGGTTAACAACAGTGCCGAAGATGCAGCAAAACTGCTTCTTCGGACACACTTCTGGGGCCCTATTCTCGACGGCACAAATTCCCCGGGAATTGGGCCATTTGCCGGAAGTTTTTTCTGATTGGCTTTCAATTTTGGTCACGCGCTTCCAATTGAAAAAGCGGTGTACGGGTGTCGTAATCTTGACGTTTCAGGACGTTTACGGGCACCAGTGCTAAAGTTTGCCTTATTTCTCTTTAGTGAAAGCGCACAATCCTTGGCGGGCAATGAAAAAGTAGACTAAATGCGCCGGACATGGCAACGTAATCATGTCTTTGCTATTCAACAACAATATTGCTTGTAATACACACCCTCTCTGTGATTGGCTGAGAAGGCGTGGCGTAATTTAAACAGCTGGCGGGAACGATTACGTCCCACATGGGCAACTTCAGGCTGCGTAAAAGTGACGTAATATTATGTAACAGCTTGAAAATGGCGGCTTCTTTTGCCGCGAAATAGGGCAAAAAATTTCCCCGACCTTCGGCGCCGCGCAATGTCCGCGAATTCGCAGCAGGCGCAGTTTCGCATGATGCGCGGTTTGAAGCATGTTTTCTACCGAAACAAATAATAGTTTCGACTGTTTCAAAGTCAGCGATCACGGAACATACAAATAACGCGCAGCATTTTGCTTTAATGATTGGCATAAATAAATTTTTTTGTTGGCCGTAACCGCAACATGAGAGGGCAGTACAAGTCTCTACATGACAAAGAGAACCCAATGCATGGTATTTCTCCACGCTCCTCCTAGTTAACTGATGGGTCACATGATCGAAATCATGAGAAAAACTAACAAAGAAAAGTGACTCTTTTGCTCATAACATCGCTGTTTTATGTTGAGCTTGACGAGTGAGCCAATCGCCGACATCGGTACGCTCCGCGGTTATCAGGCGTAGTCCTTCGCTACTCTTATGAATCATAAAAGCGGTAGTCGCCGCCGTCTTTTTATGTAATCATGCCATAAACTTTTTCATAGCAGCAGACGATAGCGTGGTGGCGGTGGCAGCCGGGAAGGGCATAACGCTACAAAGCTTGCATTGAAGCAGAGAGCTCAGCTATCTTATTAAAAGCGATTGAAAGAAATAGATACGGTAAAAATGATTGCGTTATGGTCTTTAGCTCAACATCCCACTTTCGCTCACTTTTGGATCAACGTTACTCGATCGCCTTGTGGTGTTGACGACAATTTTGTCCTGCCGAAATGTGTTTCCCTTGTCAACCTCAGCTACCGTCTGAATTTTATTATGCATGCCAAATGTTTTTGTTTTTTATGGGCAATATTTTATACCTTAATGGTCATCTTTGAGTGAAGCGTCAAATTACACTGCATCTCGTCATAGCTGTATACGTGCAATACGTCACTAATTGCTTACGTTGTGCTTACGCAAAAAAAGCATGGCGAATTTCGTGGGAATTTGTGCAGTCGAGAATAGGGCCCGTGCTGCTGAAATGAATCGACAAGCGTTATCTTTGAATGGCTTGTGTAACGACGTCAGTCTTCCGCAGCCGCAGAGCAGTGAGGACAGACTAAGTCGACCAGAGTCCACCGACTAAGGGCCCTATCTCGACTGCCCAAATTTGCAGGGAATTCGCCATGTTTTTTTGCGTAAGCACGACATAAGCAATCAGTGACGTGATACACCTATAGCTATGACGAATGCAGTCTCATTTGACGCTTCACTCATAAAGATCACAACCAAGGTATCAAATATTGTGCATAAAAGATACACACTTGGCATGTAGTATACAAATTAAGACGGTAGCTGATGCTGGAAAGAAAAACACATTTTTGCAAGTCAAAATTGGCGTCAACACCACATGGCGATCGAGTAAAGTAGGTTCAAAAGCAAGCGAAAGGCGGATGCCGAGCTAGAGAACATAACACAATTTTTTGCCGTATCTATTTATTTCTATCAATCGCTTTTAGTAACATAGTTGGCCTCTCTGCTTCAATGCAAGCTTTGCTGCGTTATCACCAAGGTTTATCACCCTCCGGGCCGCCACCGCCACCACGCTATCGTCTGATAACCGCGGAGCTTGATTATTTCGCCGATTCTCTCATTCGTCGAGCTGAAATTCAATCAGCACAAAAGAACAAAAGAGACACTTTTCTTTATTTTTCTCTTGAGTTTGATCATATGACCCTGCAGCTTCCTAGAAAGAGTGTGGACAAATGCCATGCATTGAGTTTTCTTTGTTATGCAGAGGCTTGTACGGCTCTTAGGCTGCGGTTACGCAAAAAAATATCTTTTGTTTATTGCCAGACATAAAATCAAAATACTGCACGTTATATGTGTGCCCCGTGATCGCTGACTTGGAAAAAGTCGAAACTACTATTTCTTTCGGAAGAAAACATACTTTACATTGCGCGTCATGCGAAACTGCGCCAGCAGCAAATTCACGGACAATTCGCGGCGCCGAAGGTGGGGGAAATTTTTTGCACTATTTCGCGGCAAAAGCAGCCGCCATTTTCAAGTTATTATGTAATATTACGTGACTTTTACAAAGGCTAAAGTTGCCATCGTGTGACGTGATCCTCCCCGCCAACTCTTTAATTACGCCATACCTTCTCAGCCAATCACAATGAGGCGTGTATTCCAACAGTATTGTTGAATCGCAAAGAGAGGCCTGCGTTGCCATGACTGCTGCATTTACACTAGTTTTTCACTGCCGGCCAAGAATTATGGGCTTTCAGTAAAGATAAATAAGGCAAATTTGAGAACTTGTGCCCAAAATGTCATGAAGCGTCAGAACGTCGAAAGCGCACACAACTGCTGTCATACATACACTGTATGTATGACACAGCAGTATGATACATACTGCTGTGTCATATACAGGGTGTCCCAGCTATCATGCACCAAGATTTTAAAAAAGAGTAAAGGCGTAACTCGAAGAAAACCTAGTGCATAATGTTCGCAGTACTGTGAAGAAGCGGAGAGTAATTTTTTCGTTAATGAGACTTAATTAACTAATTGTAATTAATTATCTAACTCGAGAAATACTGTCCTAATCACTAAAGTGTCAATGAGGCACTTGTAGATAACCACGAGGGGCATTTAACTGCGGTATTTTCAGCGATGAACTAATTGCGTACACATTTATTCTGACTGATAAAGAAAACCCGCGAAATATGAAAAATACCACGTGACGGCGCCTCCGCGCGCACCGTAAAGCAACGCCCTCAAACAGGCTGCCTCTGAGTTAGCCAGAATGACATAGACAAAAGAAAGAAAGAAGAAATCGCGACCGAGTTTGTTCCTTATCTGCACACGGGTCCCGCGAATCTTGCTGCTGCTGCTCCTTCCATGCATGCTATTATCAAGGTGATGCGCTGTCTCTTCGGGCGGGTAACACGCAAAGCAGTTGCTTTCAATCAGCTTTGTTTGGGGACGCTGCTTCACAATGCGCGCGTAAGCGCCGTCACGTGGTATTTTTCATATTTCGCGGGTTTTCTTTATCAGTCAGAATAAATGAGTACGCAATTAGTTCGTCGCTGAAAATACCGCAGTTAGATGCCCCTCGTGGTTACCTACAAGTGCCTCATTGACACTTTAGCGATTAGGACAGTATTTTTTGAGTTAGATATTTAATTACAATTATTTAATTAAGTCTCATTAACAAAAAAATTACTCTCCGCTTCTTGACAGTACTGCAAACATTATGCACTAGGTTTTCTTCGAGTTACGCGATTTCTCTTTTTTTAAATCTTGGTGCATGATAGCTGGGACACCCTGTATACTGGGAGTTTGCCGGAAGCACGTGACAAAAATTGAAAGGCAATCAGGAAAGACTTCCGGCAAATTCCCAGTTCCCTGCGAATTTGTGCATTCGAGAATAAGGTCCTAAAACGCGTAAACAACAAAATTGCGGCGCCCATAAACCATACCAGTGTAACCAAATGCCCCGTGACGCGAACTGACAAATGATCATGGCGGCGGCATGGAACAATACGACAAGAGTGCCGATTCCCTGTAACCTTATCCAGTGACTCTATTCGTACGTATGTGAGGGTATGTATGCAACAATTTTCTGCTTGGCAAGCATAGTTAAGAATAGTTCCGATTCCCTGTAACGTTATCTAGTGACTCTAGTCGTACGTATGTATAACATTTTCCTGCTTGGCAAGCATAGTTAATAGTACCGATTGCTTGTAACCTTATATAGTGAATTTGAGTGTATGTATGTATGTAACATTTTCATGCTTGGCAAGCATAGTTAAGAATAGTGCCGATTCCCTGTAACCTTATTTAGTGACTCTATTCGTACGTACGTATGTAACATTTTCCTGCTTAGGAAGGATAGTTAAGAATAGTACCGATTCCTTGCAACCTTTTCTACTGACTCTAGTCGTACGTATGTATTTGAGTGTATGTATGTAATAATTTCCTACTTGGCAAGCATAGTTAAGAATAGTACCGATCCCTTGTAACCTTATCTAGTGACTCTAGTCGTACGTACGTATGTAACATTTTCCTGCTTGGCAAGCATAGTTAGGAATAGTACCGATTTCTTGTAACCTTATCTAGTGACTCTAGTCGTACGTATGTATGTAACATTTTCCTGCTTGGCAACCGTAATTAAGAATAGTACCGATTCCTTCTAACCTTATCTAGTGACTCTAGTCGTACGTATGTATAACATTTTCCTGCTTGGCAAGCATAGTTAATAGTACCGATTCCTTGTAACTTTATCTAGTGAATTTGAGTGTATGTATGTATGTAACATTTTCCTGCTTGGCAAGCATAGTTAAGAATAGTGCCGATTCAATGTAACCTTATCTAGTGACTCTAGTCGTCCGTATGTATGTAACATTTTCCTGCTTGGCAAGCATAATTAAGAATAGTATCGATTCCTTGTAACCTTATCTAGTGACTCTAGTCGTACGTACGTATTTGATTGTATGTATGTAACAATTTCCTTCTTGGCAAGCATAGTAACCTTATCTAGTGACTCTAGTCGTACGTATTTTTTTCAGTGTATGTATGTATGTAACATTTTCCTGCTTGGCAAGCATAGTTAAGAATAGTGCCGATTCCCTGTAACCTTATCTAGTGACTCTAGTCGTACGCATGTATGTAACATTTTCCTGCTTGGCAAGCATAGTTAAGAATAGTACCGATTCCTTGTAACCTTATGTAGTGACTCTAGTCTTACGTATGTATTTGAGTGTATGTATGTAACAATTTCCTGCTTGGCAAGCATTTTTAAGAATAGTGCCAATTCCCTGTAACCTTATCTAGTGATTCTAGTCGTCCGTATGTATGTAACATTTTCCTGCTTGGCAAGCATAGTTAAGAGTAGTAACTATTCCTTGTAACCTTATCTAGTGACTCTAGTCGTACGCATGTATGTAACATTTTCCTGCTTGGCAAGCACAGTTAAGAATAGTACCGGTTCCTTGTAACCTTATCTAGTCACTCTAGTCGTACGTATGTATGGAACATTTTCCTGCTTTGCAAGCATAGTTAAGAATAGTACCGATTCCTTGTAACCTTATCTAGTGACTCTAGTCGTACGCATGTATGGAACATTTTCCTGCTTGGCAAGCAAAGTGAAGATAGTACCGATTCCTTGTAACCTGATCTAGTGACTCTATTTGATTGTATGTATGTAACAATTTCCTTCTTGGCAAGCATAGTAACCTTATCTAGTGACTCTAGTCGTACGTATGCATGTAACGTTTTCCTGCTTGGCAAGCGTAGTTAAGAATAGTACCGATTCCTTGTAACCTTACCTAGTGACTCTAGTCATACGTATGTATTTGAGTGTATGTAACAATTTCCTGCTTGGCAAGCATAGTTAATAATCATGCCGATTCCTTGTAACCATATCTAGTGACTCTAGTCGTACGTATGTATGTAACATTTTCCTGCTTGGCAAGCATACTTAAGAATAGTACCGATTCCTTGTAACCTCATCTAGGGACTCTAGTCGTACGTATGTATTTGAGTGTATGTATGTAACATTTTCCTGCTTGGCAAGCATAGTTAATAATATTGCCGATTCCCTGTAACCTTATCTAGTGACTCTAGTCCTACGTATGTATGTAACATTTTCCTGCTTGGCAAGCATAGTTAAGAATAGTACCGATTCCTTGTAACCTTATCTAGGGACTCTAGTCGTACTTATATATTTGAGTGTATGTATGTAACATTTTCCTGCTTGGCAAGCATAGTTAAGAATAGTGCCGATTCCCTGTGACCATATCTAGTTACTCAAGTCGTACGTATGTACGTGAGTGTATGTATGTAACATTTTCCTGCTTGGCAAGCATAGTTAAGAATAGTACCGATTCCTTGTAACCTTATCTAGGGAGTCTAGTCGTACTTATGTATTTGAGTGTATGTATGTAACATTTTCCTGCTTGGCAAGCATAGTTAAGAATAGTGCCGTTTCCCTGTAACCTTATCTAGTTACTCTAGTCGTACGTATGTATGTGAGTGTATGTATGTAACATTTTCCTGCTTGGCAAGCATAGTTAATAATATTGCCGATTCCCTGTAACCTTATCTAGTGACTCTAGTCGTACGTATGTATGTAACATTTTCCTGCTTGGCAAGCATAGTTAAGAATAGTACCGATTCCTTGTAACCTTATCTAGGGACTCTAGTCGTACGTATGTATTTGAGCGTATGTATGTAACATTTTCCTGCTTGGCAAGCATAGTTAATAATATTGCCGATTCCCTGTAACCTTATCTAGTGACTCTAGTCGTACGTATGTATGTGAGTGTATGTATGTAACATTTTCCTGCTTGGCAAGCATTGTTAAGAATAGTGCCGATTCCCTGTAACCTTATCTAGGGACTCTAGTCGTACTTATGTATGTAACATTTTCCTGCTTGGCAAGCTTAGTAGAATAGTACCGATTCCTTGTAACCTTATCTAGGGACTCTAGTCGTACTTATGTATTTGAGTGTATGTATGTAACATTTTCCTGCTTGGCAAGCATAGTTAAGAATAGTGCCAATTCCCTGTAACCTTATCTAGTTACTCTAGTCGTACGTATGTATGTGAGTGTATGTATGTAACGTATTCCTGCTTGGCAAGCATAGTTAAGAATAGTGCCGATTCCTTGTAACCTTATCTAGGGACTCTAGTCGTACGTATGTATTTGAGTGTATGTATGTAACACTTTCCTGCTTGGCAAGGATAGTTAAGAATAGTACCGATTCCTTGTAACCTTATCTAAGGACTCTAGTCGTACGTATGTATGTGAGTGTATGTATGTAACATTTTCCTGCTTGGCAAGCATAGTTAAGAATAGTGCCGATTCCCTGTAACCTTATCTAGTTACTCTAGTCGTACGTATGTATGTGAGTGTATGTATGTAACATTTTCCTGCTTGGCAAGCATAGGTAAAAATATTGCCGATTCCCTGTAACCTTATCTGGTGACTCTAGTCGTACGTATGTATGTAACATTTTCCTGCTTTGCAAGCATAGTTAAGAATATTACCGATTCCTTGTAACCTTATCTAGGGACTCTAGTCGTACGTATGTATTTGAGTGTATGTATATAACATTTTCCTGTTTGGCAAGCATAGTTAATAATATTGCCGATTCCCTGTAACCTTATCTAGTGACTCTAGTCGTACGTATGTATGTAACATTTTCCTGCTTGGCAAGCATTGTTAATAATATTGCCGATTCCCTGTAACCTTATCTAGTGACTCTAGTCGTACGTATGTATGTAACATTTTCCTGCTTGGCAAGCATAGTTAAGAATAGTACCGATTCCTTGTAACCTTATCTAGGGACTCTAGTCGTACGTATGTATTTGAGTGTATGTATGTAACATTTTCGTGCTTGGCAAGCATAGTTAATAATATTGCCGATTCCCTGTAACCTTATCTAGTGACTCTAGTCGTACGTATGTATGTAACATTTTCCTGCTTGGCAAGGAGGAGAAATAACATTTATTTTTTAAGGGAAAGGGGAGGGGGAAAGGAGAGTGGGTGGTGGCCTCAGTCCAGGCCGCCTTCAGGCCCTCCAGCAGCCCTCGCCCGGGAGATCAGGTACTCCTGATCCTCGAGCTGGAAGCTGGTCAGCCTGTGCTCCCACTGCTCCAATGTAGGTGATGGAATTGGGTTGGGATGTTTGGCGCACTCCCATACGAGGTGATAGGTGGTGTTTGGTGTATTGCATGTTGTGCAGTTGTAGGGAAAAGCAGTTGGTGAAATATGATGCAAAATTGCCATGTTGTAGTAAGTCTGTGTTTGGATTCTGCGCCAGATTCGAGAGTCTTGTGTATTGAGTGATGGGTGAGGAGGAGGGTAAAGGAGGCGCTCCCGGCGATATGATATAAGATGTCCGTGTATGTTTTTGGGACTGATTGGCTGGGCGAGGCGATTGGAGGTGTGTCGTCGGCCTCCCTTGGGAATGCCCGGTGTAAAATGTCGCGGGCAGCGGCGTGAGCCGCCTCATTCCCCGGGAGGGAGGCATGACCAGGCGTCCAAACAATGTGAATGGTCGGGAGAGTTTTGGCGTGTTTTAGTAGTGTGAGCGCATGGAGAGATATTCGTCCTGATAGGTAATGCCGGCACGCCTGTTTTGAGTCAGTAATGACTGTAATAATTTGCTTTTTGCTGGAGGTGGCCGCTAGGGCGATGGCTGTCTCTTCTGCGACATCGGTGTCGGTTGTTCGGACTGTTGCAGCTGAGATTGATGTCCCTTCGGAACCCACGACCACTGCAACGTGGGCCTGGCGGTGGGGATTTCTTGCGACGTCTGTATAATATACATCCGGGTTGTCGGTGAATTTATTGATCAAGTATCTTATTCTCGCCTGTCTTCTCCCTTTGTTGTATTCCGGGTGCATGTGTCTTGGAATGGGGGCTACTTTGATATTGGTTCGTATGTTTAATGGGATCCGGGTAGGCGCGTTAGATGGTGCAGGGATGGGGTAGCCCAGTTTGTCCAGAACCACCCGGCCCGTTGGAGTTAGAGCTAGTCGATTTAGTTGGCTTGCTCGTTGCGCTTCCAGAATTTCGCTCAAGGTGTTATGGAGTCCAAGCTTGAGTAGGTTGTCTGTAGGTGTAAAGGCTGGAAGTCCCAGGGCCAGCTTATACGATTTACGAATTAGGGCATCTATTTTAGAGTGTTCCTTGGGGCGCAGTTGGACGTATGGGGTGCCGTAGGCGATGCGGCTGGTCAGAAGTGCCTGGACGATGCAGCAGGTGTCCTGTTCTTTAAGACCGCTCTGCTGGGTGCAGATCCGTCGGATTAAGTGCATCAACTGCATGACCGTGGTGTTAAGTTGTGGTAGTAAGTCGGTACCGGAGCCGTCTGCATGAAATGGCACTCCCAAAATGCGAAGTGATGTGACTTGAGGTACCGGGCTGGACGCGATGCTGACGGTTGGGTCGGGCGTTGGGTTGGGTGGTCTACCTCGTGTTTCGTGCCCGAAGGACCAGTAAAGCTGACTTGGTAGGGGCGCACGCAAGGCCCCGTCTTTCCAAGTACTTTGTCACGCAGTCTATGGCCTGTTGAAGCCTGTCCTGCTGTTCTCCAGCTGATCCCGTGTTCGTCCAGATTGTAAGGTCATCGGCGTAAAAGGCGTGATGTAGTTCGGGGATCTCTGAAAGCTGGGAAGGCAGTTGAAGCAGGGCAATATTAAATAGTAAGGGAGAAATAACGGAGCCTTGAGGTGTGCCTTTCGACGGTGTTGAGAATGTGCCCGTTTGTATTGGACCCAGTCGAATTTTAGCGGTACGGCCTGACAGGAACGCTCGTACAAAGTTGTACGTCGCTTCTCCGCAGTTGGTGTCTCGGAGTCCTTGGAGGATCGCTTCGTGGGTGACGTTGTCGAAGGCGCCTTGAACGTCTAAAGCCAGGATGGTACTGGGGGTGGTTTTGCTCAGGTTGTCTATAATTTGTTCTTTCAGCTGCAGCAATACGTCCTGGGCAGATAGATGGGCACGGAATCCGAACATTGTGTGAGGGTAGAGGTTATTATCGTCGAGATGTTCTGTCAGTCTACGGTTCACCAGGTGTTCGAAGAGCTTTCCAAGGCATGATGTAAGCGAGATTGGTCGAAGGTTTTCAATGCTGATTCGGTTGTGAGGTTTCGGAATTAGCGTTATGTCGCCGTGCCTCCACTGTGGTGGTAGGGTGCCGGCTAGCCAATGTTTGTTGAAAAGTGCCAGGATGGACTCCTGCGTGTCTTCGTTCAGGTTTCGTAGAAGTTTATTGGTAATTCTGTCCTTGCCTGGCGTGGTGTTACGGGTCAGACGCGCAAGTGCCCCGTGTAGCTCTTCCATTGTAAAAGGGGCGTCCCTGCATGCGTTCGGTTCGCCTTGGTAAGGAGGGTGATTTTGTTGCCGCTGTTCTGTGCCGAATAATTTGTTTTGTATAGTTCGCAATAATTGGTCCAGTGGGTTTGGGTGGTTATGCACCAGGCGTTGGATCTGCTGTTGCGTCGTGGTCTTGGATGGTTTTGAGCCCAGTAGATGTCGTAGTATTTTCCACGTTCTTTTAGTGCTCAACGTGCCACTTAATTCACTACAAAATGTTCTCCAATTTTGCTTTTGCAGTGTTAGGGCATACTCTGCTGCCTCTTTGGTAATTCGAGCTATTTTTAGTTTAAGTTTTTGGTTGGTTTTTCTGGTTTTCCAGCGTTTGATTAGTCCTCTGCGTGCAGCCCATAGATGGTCGAGGTGAGTGTCAATAACCGGTGCTTGAGTAGTCACAGTTTTGGTGTGGCGTTGTATCACTTCCTCTATCTTTGCTGTCCAAAGTTCAAGATTTTCCTCTACAGGTGGTAAATCAGTCAAATCTTGCCGAACCGCGGGCCAGTCTGTGAGCTTGGCTTGTCCTAGGCCGCGGCGTAGGGAGCCGTGAGGCAGTGTCAGGGTGACGATATAGTGGTCGCTCCCAAGATTGTCCGGTAGCCGTTGCCAATCAAATTGGGTGACATGTAATAATATTGCCGATTCCCTGTAACCTTATCTAGTGACTCTAGTCGTACGTATGTATGTAACATTTTCCTGCTTGGCAAGCATAGTTAAGAATAGTACCGTTTCCTTGTAACCTTATCTTGGGACTCTAGTCGTACGTATGTATTTGAGTGTATGTATGTAACATTTTCCTGCTTGGCAAGCATAGTTAATAATATTGCCGATTCCCTGTAACCTTATCTAGTGACTCTAGTCGTACGTATGTATGTTACATTTTCCTGCTTGGCAAGCATAGTTAATAATATCGCCGATTCCCTGTAACCTTATCTAGTGACTCTAGTCGTACGTATGTATGTAACATTTTCCTGCTTGGCAAGCATAGTTAATAATATTGCCGATTCCCTGTAACCTTATCTAGTGACTCTAGTCGTACGTATGTATGTAACATTTTCCTGCTTGGCAAGCATAGTTAATTATAGTGCCGATTCCCTGTAACCTTATCTAGGGACTCTAGTCGTACTTATGTATGTAACATTTTCCTGCTTGGCAAGCATAGTAGAATAGTGCCGATTCCTTGTAATCTTATCTAGGGACTCTAGTCGTACTTATGTATTTGAGTGTATGTATGTAACATTTTCCTCCTTGGCAAGCATAGTTAAGAATAGCGCCAATTCCCTGTAACCTTATCTAGTTACTCTAGTCGTACGTATGTATGTGAGTGTATGTATGTAACATTTTCCTGCTTGGCAAGCGTAGTTAAGAATAGTGCCGATTCCTTGTAACCTTATCTAGGGACTCTAGTCGTACGTATGTATTTGACTGTATGTATGTAACATTTTCCTGCTTGGCAAGAATAGTTAAGAATAGTACCGATTCCTTGTAACCTAATCTAAGGACTCTAGTCGTACGTATGTATGTGAGTGTATGTATGTAACATTCTCCTGCTTGGCAAGCATAGTTAAGAATAGTGCCGATTCCCTGTAACCTTATCTATTTACTCTAGTCGTACGTATGTATGTGAGTGTATGTATGTAACATTTTCCTGCTTTGCAAGCATAGTTAAGAATATTACCGATTCCTTGTAACCTTATCTAGGGACTCTAGTCGTACGTATGTATTTGAGTGTATGTATGTAACATTTTCCTGCTTGGCAAGCATAGTTAATAATATTGCCGATTCCCTGTAACCTTATCTAGTGACTCTAATTGTACGTATGTATGTAACATTTTCCTGCTTGGCAAGCATACTTAATAATATTGCCGATTCCCTGTAACCTTATCTAGGGACTCTAGTCGTACGTATGTATTTGAGTGTATGTATGTAACATTTTCCTGCTTGGCAAGCATAGTTAATATATTGCCGATTCCCTGTAACCTTATCTAGTGACTCTAGTCGTACGTATGTATGTAACATTTTCCTGCTTGGCAAGCATAGTTTATAATATTGCCGATTACCTGTAACCTTATCTAGGGACTCTAGTCGTACGTATGTATGTAACATTTTCCTGCTTGGCAAGCATAGTAGAATAGTGCCGATTCCTTGTAATCTTATCTAGGGACTCTAGTCGTACTTATGTATTTGAGTGTATGTATGTAACATTTTCCTCCTTGGCAAGCATAGTTAAGAATAGTGCCAATTCCCTGTAACCTTATCTAGTTACTCTAGTCGTACGTATGTATGTGAGTGTATGTATGTAACATTTTCCTGCTTGGCAAGCGTAGTTAAGAATAGTGCCGATTCCTTGTAACCTTATCTAGGGGAGTGTATGTATGTAACATTTTCCTCCTTGGCAAGCATAGTTAAGAATAGTGCCAATTCCCTGTAACCTTATCTAGTTACTCTAGTCGTACGTATGTATGTGAGTGTATGTATGTAACATTTTCCTGCTTGGCAAGCGTAGTTAAGAATAGTGCCGATTCCTTGTAACCTTATCTAGGGACTCTAGTCGTACGTATGTAATTGACTGTATGTATGTAACATTTTCCTGCTTGGCAAGAATAGTTAAGAATAGTACCGATTCCTTGTAACCTTATCTAAGGACTCTAGTCGTACGTATGTATGTGAGTGTATGTATGTAACATTCTCCTGCTTGGCAAGCATAGTTAAGAATAGTGCCGATTCCCTGTAACCTTATCTATTTACTCTAGTCGTACGTATGTATGTGAGTGTATGTATGTAACATTTTCCTGCTTTGCAAGCACAGTTAAGAATATTACCGATTCCTTGTAACCTTATCTAGGGACTCTAGTCGTACGTATGTATTTGAGTGTATGTATGTAACATTTTCCTGCTTGGCAAGCATAGTTAATAATATTGCCGATTCCCTGTAACCTTATCTAGTGACTCTAATTGTACGTATGTATGTAACATTTTCCTGCTTGGGAAGCATAGTTAATAATATTGCCGATTCCCTGTAACCTTATCTAGTGACTCTAGTCGTACGTATGTATGTAACATTTTCCTGCTTGGCAAGCATAGTTAAGAATAGTACCGATTCCTTGTAACCTTATCTAGGGACTCTAGTCGTACGTATGTATTTGAGTGTATGTATGTAACATTTTCCTGCTTGGCAAGCATAGTTAATATATTGCCGTTTCCCTGTAACCTTATCTAGTGACTCTAGTCGTACGTATGTATGTAACATTTTCCTGCTTGGCAAGCATAGTTTATAATATTGCCGATTCCCTGTAACCTTATCTAGTGACTCTAGTCGTACGTATGTATGTAACATTTTCCTGCTTGGCAAGCATAGTTAATAATATTGCCGATTCCCTGTAACCTTATCTAGTGACTCTAGTCGTACATATGTATGTAACATTTTCCTGCTTGGTTAGCATAGTTACAGTGAACTAGAATAGGGGTAGTGTGCTCACTGGGGAGCGCCCGAACGAGGCGCGCTGAGGCCGGCGGTGTCGACTTTTGATAGTTTGCGCCCGCTCCGCTTGGTGTCGCTACGGTTCAAACCACGGTAGGGGAGCTGCGCGGGCGCTCCTCGATCTGCGTGCGTTCCGGCGTGGTGGTTTGACGGTTGTGGCGAGTTCATTTTGCACTTGTGATTCCGTTCCTGGTGCGCGTTTTGTTATTTTGTTTTCATTGAACTGGGAAGTTATCCGGCGCGTATTTGTTGGCCTGTGAGTCTCCTTCACGAAGGAAACAAATAAGCCCAGTAGTAGGCAGAACCATTGCTACGCGCCGGGCTGCAAGACCGGCTATGTTAACAAGAAAAGTGGCCCTAAGGTGGGCCTTTTTAGGTCACCAAGAGAGGCTTCTCGAAGAGAGCATTGGGAGAGAAACCTCCGACGTGCAAATAAAGCGCTGAACGACAACTGCGCTGTGTACGAGCGGAGCTCCGTCATCCGCGATTACGCTCAAGTCGTGCAGGGACGAGGGGTCCGTAATTTTCGTGGAAAGCCACGCTTAGCACCAGATGCTGTGCCGACTATTCTACCTAACTCACCTGAGTACGCATCGAAGAAAGCACCGCAGGGGAGGCTTCCGAGAAAGTGGAAACGATGAGCTGGGGAAGAAGCAAAATCGTCACCCAATGCAAGGCGTAAAGGGCGTTTCGAAAGTACCGAATGTGGTAGCAGTGAAGAAGAGGTTGCGCTGAATGAGCACTCACAAGAGCAGGAGACCTCCACTGGTGAAGCTGCACTACCCGAGGCCGTATCTTCTGCGATAGATTAATCTCTACAGCCAAATGACTTTTTTGGAAACGCCGAGCACACACCTTCAGTGTTCTGGACGAAGCATGCACTTCGTGGAGAAAACGACACAACGTTTTGCTGCACATCTGTGTTGAACTGTACCATGGAACTAGTATCCGAGAAGGTGTGATGTTCACTCGCATCAGGCTGTCCAAAGAGGTCGCGATTGTGACTCTTATGCTAGGATATTGCGAAATTTATATTGTCGTACGGCTTCACTTTGTTAGAGTAAACATGGACAAGTCTGGCCCGCGGGAATAATCTAAGCACCTTAAGATGAGACGTAACTGAGCATATAAGGCGGTTACTTTGCCTTTATGCTCAGCCCGGCCTTACAAAATAAATGTTTGCCTCAGCTGCCTTGGGCAGACTGCACTTGTTCGCTCGCAAGAACAACAAGCGAAGGAAGAAAAAAAAGTTTTCTAGAAGGAAAAAAAAACTTATAACAAGCCTGCCGCCTATACCAAGCCGGCCTCGCACCCCCTCAAGCCATCCAGATCCTACAACATCTCCCCGAAGACATCGACATCTCTATCATCTGGACACCAGGCCACACCGGCCTTGCAGGGAATGAGGCGGCCCACGCCGTAGCCCGCGACCTCCTCAACCGGGCACTCCCAACAGCAAGGTGAGGAAGAACCGGACAAGCTCCACCTGTCCCACAGGCACTGACCCCACTCGACCTCACATACAGCTCCATTCTCTCTCATTACACAAACACAAGAAGGATATACCCACCTCCTCATCACACTCTTTCCAACCATCAAGCGTATATCTACCGGCGACTGCAAACCGAGACATACTACAACCACACCATCCTGTCCCACATCTCCCCATCTCTGTTCCCCTACAATTGCCCACAGTGTGACATCCCACTCTCAACTTACCACCTAGTATACTCCTGTCCCCACCACCCTCACCCCATCCCATCCCCATCCCCTGAGCAGTGGGAGTCTGCGCTGACCAGCTCGGCGCCGGAGCGTCAACTCGCACTGGTGCAACGAGCCACGGATGCAGGGCAGGCCCGCGGCCTCCTGGACGAAGGAGGCTGACCACACCCCTTTCCCTACCCCTTGAGCTCAGTAAAGAACGTTTTTCACCACCACCACCTATTAAATGGACTCCGGCACTGCGGGCCGAGTAATCCTCCGTAGATTTTGCGTGCTGGGTTAATGTGGCTAGTACAACTCAGCTAAACAGGAAATCAAGTTTTGTAACGTTTTCTCATAATTACGAAATTATTCTCCAGCGCGCAACAGCCGGTTATGCCTCTTCCCTCGCGGGCTGACTAATACTCCGTAGATTTTGCGTTCTGGGTTAATGAAGTTAGTACAACATCAGCTAAACAAGAAATCAAATTTTGTAACGCCTTCTCATTAATTACAAAATTATTCTGCAGTGCGCAACAGCCGGTTATGCCTCTTCCCTTCAGGCGGGTATGCATCTATAAAAAGCATTAAGCTATTATTAAGAACCAAGAACACGGACTGCAATCAACGTTTTTGAACGGCAAGAGTGCCGGTTGTGTTTGTAATTACATTGGAATTCATCAAGAAGCACGCAAGAAAGCAGCCGGACTCGCGCCGCGCTTGCACATCACGTCTGCACTCTCCACATCGTATTCACTCGTGTGAGGCTTCTCGCGGATGCACATCCGCGCTTTTTACGCGCGGTATTAAAGTGTACAGCATTACAAGCCGGCCCAGTCGTTTGCGGTAATACGTGCAGTGTTTCCGTGCGAGCCTACGCGAGTATACGTACGCGCAAGCTCGTTTGTGGCATCCCTACCGTGGTTACGACAGCAGCGCCACCGCAAGCCGCCGCCGTTGTCGACAGGGGCGGCTTCACTCCGGCCGCGCCTCTGAGCACACTACCCCTATTCTAGTTCACTATAGCATAGTTAAGAATAGTACCGTTTCCTTGTAACCTTATCTTGGGACTCTAGTCGTACGTATGTATTTGAGTGTATGTATGTAACATTTTCCTGCTTTGCAAGCATAGTTAATAATATTGCCGATTCCCTGTAACCTTACCTAGTGACTCTAGTCGTACGTATGTATGTAACATTTTCCTGCTTGGAAAGCATAGTTAATAATATTGCCGATTCCCTGTAACCTCCTCTAGTGACTCTAGTCGTACGTATGTATGTAACATTTTCCTGCTTGGCAAGCATAGTTAATAATATTGCCGATTCCCTGTAACCTTATCTATTGACTCTAGTCGTACGTATGTATGTAACATTTTCCTGCTTGGCAAGCATAGTTAATAATATTGCCGATCCCCTGTAACCTTATCTAGTGACTCTAGTCGTACGTATGTATGTAACATTTTCCTGCTTGGCAAGCATAGTTAATAATATTGCCGATTCCCTGTAACCTTATCTAGTGACTCTAGTCGTACGTATGTATGTAACATTTTCCTGCTTGGCAAGCATAGTTATAATATAGCCGATTCCCTGTAACCTTATCTAGTGACTCTAGTCGTACGTTTGTATGTAACATTTTCCTGCTTGGCAAGCATAGTTAATAATATTGCCGATTCCCTGTAACCTTATCTAGTGACTCTAGTCGTACGTATGTATGTAATATTTTCCTGCTTGGCAAGCATAGTTAAGAATAGTACCGATTCCTTGTAACCTTAACTAGGGACTATAATCGTACGTATGTATTTGAGTGTATGTATGTAACATTTTCCTGCTTGGCAAGCATAGTTAATAATATGGCCGATTCCCTGTAACCTTATCTAGTGACTAGTCGTACGTATGTATGTAACATTTTCCTGCTTGGCAAGCATAGTTATAATATTGCCGATTCCCTGTAACCTTAACTAGTGACTCCAGTCGTACGTATGTATGTAACATTTTCCTGCTTGGCAAGCATAGTTAATAATATTGCCGACTCCTTGTAACCTTATCTAGGGACTCTAGTCGTACGTATGTATTTGAGTGTATGTATGTAACATTTTCCTGCTTGGCAAGCATAGTTAATAACATTGCCGATTCCCTGTAACCTTATCTAGGGACTCTAGTCGTACGTATGTATGTAACATTTTCCTGCTTGGCAAGCATAGTTATAATATTGCCGATTCCCTGTAACCTTAACTAGTGACTCCAGTCGTACGTATGTATGTAACATTTTCCTGCTTGGCAAGCATAGTTAATAATATTGCCGACTCCCTGTAACCTTATCTAGTGACTCTAGTCATACGTATGTATGTAGATTTTCCTGCTTGGCAAGCATAGTTAATAATATTGCCGATTCCCTGTAACCTTATCTAGTCACTCTAGTCGTACGTCTGTATGTAACATTTTCCTGCTTGGCAAGCATAGTTATTAATATTGCCGATCCCCTGTAACCCTATCTAGTGACTCTAGTCGTACGTATGTATGTAACATTTTCCTGCTTGGCAAGCATAGTTGATAATATTGCCGATTCCCTGTAACTTTATCTAGTGACTCTAGTCGTACGTATGTATGTAACATTTTCCTGCTTGGCAAGCATAGTTAATAATATTGTCGATTCCCTGTAACTTTATCTAGTGACTCTAGTCGTACGTATGTATGTAACATTTTCCTGCTTGGCAAGCATAGTTAATATTGCCGATTCCCTGTAACCTTATCTAGTGACTCTAGTCGTACGTATGTATTTAACATTTTCCTGCTTGGCAAGCATCGTTAAGAATAGTACCGATTCCTTGTAACCTTATCTAGGGACTCTAGTCGTACGTATGTATTTGAGTGTATGTATGTAACATTTTCCTGCTTGGCAAGCATAGTTAATAATATTGCCGATTCCCTGTAACCTTATCTAGTGACTTTAGTCGTACGTATGTATGTAACATTTTCCTGCTTGGCAAGCATAGTTAAGAATAGTACCGATTTCTTGTAACCTTATCTAGGGACTTGTCGTACGTATGTATTTGAGTGTATGTATGTAACATTTTCCTGCTTGGCAAGCATAGTTAATAATATTGCCGATTCCCTGTAACCTTATCTAGTGACTCTAGTCGTACGTATGTATGTAACATTTTCCTGCTTGGCAAGCATAGTTAATAATATTGCCAATTCCCTGTAACCTTATCTAGTGACTCTAGTCGTACGTATGTATGTAACATTTTCCTGCTTGGCAAGCATAGTTAATAATATTGCCGATTCCCTGTAACCTTATCTAGTGACTCTAGTCGTACGTATGTATGTAACATTTTCCTGCTTGGCAAGCATAGTTAATATTATTGCCGATTCCCTGTAACCTTATCTAGTGACTCTAGTCGTGCGTATGTATGTAACATTTTCCTGCTTGGCAAGCATAGTTAATAATATTGCCGATTCCCTGTAACCTTATCTAGTGACTCTAGTCGTACGTATGTATGTAACATTTTCTTGCTTGGCAAGCATAGTTAAGAATACTACCGATTCCTTGTAACCTTATCTAGGGAGTCTAGTCGTACTTATGTATTTTAGTGTATGTATGTAACATTTTGTATGTATGTAACATTGCTAAGTAAAGCGGGGGACGAATTGCAAAGCATGCTTTCCGCACTGGGCGAACAGAGTAGAACCGTGGGGCTGAAAATTAATATGCAGAAAACTAAAGTAACGATCAACAACCTCGGGACAGCACAGCAGTTTGAGATAGGTGGCGAGGCAGTGGAAGTGGTAAGCGAATATATCTAGTTAGGCCAAGTTGTGACCCCAGATCCCAACCATGAGGCAGAGATAATTAGAAGGATCAGAATGGGGTGGGGTGCATATGGCAGACATTCTCAGATAATGAATAGCAGCCTACCATTGTCGCTGAAGAAGAAAGTGTATGACAGCTGCATCTTACCGGTACTCACCTACGGGGCAGAAACTTGGAGGCTCACTAAGAGGGTTCAACTTAAATTGAGAACGACTCAGCGGGCAATGGAGCGGAAAATGATAGGTGTAACATTAAGGGACAAGAAGAGAGCGGAGTGGGTCAGGGAGAAAACTGGTGTTAAAGACATATCAGTAGAAATTAAGAAGAAGAAATGGACGTGGGCAGGGCATGTAGTGCGAAGGCAAGATAACCGCTGGTCATTGAGGGTAACAGAGTGGATCCCTAGAGAAGGCAAGCGTTGCAGGAGGTGGCAGAAAGTTAGTTGGGCAGATGAGATCAAGAAGTTTGCGGGGATAAATTGGTCAGAGTTGGCACAGGACCGAGGTAATTGGAGAATAATGGGAGAGGCCTTTGCCCTGCAGTGGGCGTAGATAGGCTGGTGATGATGATGATGATGATGATGATGATGATGTAATATTTTCCTGCTTGGCAAGCATAGTTAAGAATAGTGCCGATTCCCTGTAACCTTATCTAGTTACTATTGTCGTACGTATGTATGTGAGTGTATGTATGTAACATTTTCCTGCTTGGCAAGCATAGTTAATAATATTGCCGATTCCCTGTAACCTTATCTAGTGACTCTAGTCGTACGTATGTATGTAACATTTTCCTGCTTGGCAAGCATAGTTAATAATATTGCCGATTCCCTGTAACCTTATCTAGTGACTCTAGTCGTACGTATGTATGTAACATTTTCCTGCTTGGCAAGCATAGTTAATAATATTGCCGATTCCCTGTAACCTTATCTATTGACTCTAGTCGTACGTATGTATGTAACATTTTCCTGCTTGGCAAGCATAGTTAATGATATTGCCGATTCCCTGTAACCTTATCTAGTGACTGTAGTCGTACGTATGTATGCAACATTTTCCTGCTTGGCAAGCATAGTTAATAATATTGCCGATCCCCTGTAACCTTATCTAGTGACTCTAGTCGTACGTATGTATGTAACATTTTCCTGCTTGGCAAGCATAGTTAATAATATTGCCGATTCCCTGGAACCTTATCTAGTGACTCTAGTCGTACGTATTTATGTAACATTTTCCTGCTTGGCAAGCATAGTTAATAATATTGCCGATTCCCTGTAACCTTATCTAGTGACTCTAGTCGTACGTATGTATGTAACATTTTCCTGCTTGGCAAGCATAGTTAATAATATTGCCGATTCCCTGTAACCTTATCTATTGACTCTAGTCGTACGTATGTATGTAACATTTTCCTGCTTGGCAAGCATAGTTAATGATATTGCCGATTCCCTGTAACCTTATCTAGTGACTCTAGTCGTACGTATGTATGTAACATTTTCCTGCTTGGCAAGCATAGTTAATATTTCCGATCCCCTGTAACCTTATCTAGTGACTCTAGTCGTACGTATGTATGTAACATTTTCCTGCTTGGCAAGCATAGTTAATAATATTGCCGATTCCCTGGAACCTTATCTAGTGACTCTAGTCGTACGTATTTATGTAACATTTTCCTGCTTGGCAAGCATAGTTAATAATATTGCCGATTCCCTGTAACCTTATCTAGTGACTCTAGTCGTACGTATGTATGCAACATTTTCCTGCTTGGCAAGCATAGTTAATAATATTGCCGATTCCCTGTAACCTTATCTAGTGACTCTAGTCGTACGTATGTAAGTAACATTTTCCTGCTTGGCAAGCATAGTTAATAATATTGCCGATTCCCTGTAACCTTATCTAGTGACTCTAGTCGTACATATGTATAGAACATTTTTCTGCTTGGCAAGCATAGTTAATAATATTGCCGATTCCCTGTAACCTGATCTAGTGACTATAGTCGTACGTATGTATGTAACATTTTCCTGCTTGGCAAGCATAGTTAATAATATTGCCGATTCCCTGTAACCTTATCTAGTGACTCTAGTCGTACGTATGTATGTAACATTTTCGTGCTTGGCAAGCATAGTTAACAATATTGCCGATTCCCTGTAACCTTATCTAGTGACCCTAGTCGTACGTATGTATGTAACATTTTCCTGCTTGGCAAGCATAGTTAATAATATTGCCGATTCCCTGTAACCTTATCTAGTGACTCTAGTCGTACGTATGTATGTAACATTTTCCTGATTGGCAAGCATAGGTAATAATATTGCCGATTCCCTGTAACCTTATCTAGTGACTCTAGTCGTACATATGTATGTAACATTTTCCTGCTTGGCAAGCATAGTTAATAATATTGCCGATTCCCTGTAACCTTATCTAGTGACTCTAGTCGTACGTATGTAACATTTTCCTGCTTGGCAAGCATAGTTAATAATATTGCCGATTCCCTGTAACCTTATCTAGTGACTCTAGTCGTACGTATGTATGTAACATTTTCCTGCTTGTCAAGCATAGTTAATAATATTGCCGATTCCCTATAACCTTAGCTAGTGACTCTAGTCGTATGTATGTATGTAACATTTTCGTGCTTGGCAAGCATAGTTAATAATATTGCCGATTCCGTGTAACCTTATCTAGTTACTCTAGTCGTACGTATGTATGTAACATTTTCCTGCTTGGCAAGCATAGTTAAGAATAGTACCGATTCCTTGTAACCTTATCTAGGGACTCTAGTCGTACGTATGTATTTGAGTGTATGTATGTAACATTTTCCTGCTTGGTAAGCATAGTTAATAATATTGCCGATTCCCTGTAACCTTATCTAGTGACTCTAGTCGTATGTATGTATGTAACATTTTCCTGCTTGGCAATCATAGTTAATAATATTGCCGATTCCCTGTAACCTTATCTAGTGACTCTATTCGTACGTATGTATGTAACATTTTCCTGCTTCGCAAGCATAGTTAATAATATTGCCGATTCCCTGTAACCTTATCTAGTGACTCTAGTCGTACGTATGTATGTAACATTTTCCTGCTTGGCAAGCATAGTTAAGAATAGTACCGATTCCTCGTAACCTTATCTAGGGACTCTAGTCGTACGTATGTATTTGAGTGTATGTATGTAACATTTTCTGGCTTGGCAAGCATAGTTAATAATATTGCCGATTCCCTGTAACCTTATCTAGTGACTCTAGTCGTACGTATGTATGTAGCATTTTCCTGCTTGGCAAGCATAGTTAAGAATAGTACCGATTCCTTGTAACCTTATCTAGGGACTCTAGTCGTACTTATGTATTTGAGTGTATGTATGTAACATTTCCCTGCTTGGCAAGCATAGTTAAGAATAGTGCCGATTCCCTGTAACCTTATCTAGTTACTCTAGCCGTACGTATGTATGTGGGTGTATGTATGTAGCATTTTCCTGCTTGGCAAGCATAGTTAAGAATAGTACCGATTCCTTGTAACCTTATCTGGTGACTCTAGTCTTATCTATGTATGTGAGTGCATGTATGAAGCATTTTTCTGCTTGGCAAGAATAGTTCAGAGATTTTTTGGGGGGCGCTGATTTGAGATGTAAATATTTCCTTTTGCAGCAAGCGGGGAATCCGGACCCCCGGAGAATCTTCTTCTTTCTTTTAAGTACAAGGTTCTGGCAGAACTATGCAAAGGCTACCGTAAGTTACCTCTTGACGCTTCGAGCTGCCTTAAAGGAGCCATAAGGACAAAATACAAGTTAGGTTTATTAGAAAGACTGCTTAGTCCCTATAACAATGATACCAATATCATCGCAATCCACGAACAAATAACAGAGATACTAAAGAAAACGTGTGAAGCAGTCACGACCCCCTAGCCAATTTCCGGCAACTTTTCTATGACGTCACGGAACCTTGTTTGTGTGATTGGCGGCCGCTTAACTCAACTGTCGCGACGACACATGACTGGACGTCTGTATGGGCCTCTAGTTCCATTTGACTGCATCACTTGAAAGCTAACGTGCAGTTAACGTACTAAAAATTATGTTTTATTGTTGGCCCGTATGACGTCATTCTTGCTCATAACTCGTCACTGCGGCGCAAAATTTCAAAGTTTTTAAATAAATCTTCATTTGTTTGTTAAAAACACCTTTTGTGGCTGTAATGGAGCTGAGTGAGATACTGAATCCTAGTTCTTTCAAATTAAACGAAGTTGTATTTTCTCTTCAACGCTCCTTTAAAGTGCGAATATGAAATAACAACCCGCTTTGTACCGAGGAGCGCTTACGGGCTTTGACGGCGAATGCATTATGGCTCCACTTGCATGGGGATACTTATCAAAGTCGTGTTCCTTCCTCTCGCTTCGTTTGGTGTCGTTTTTGGCATGAAATACTACGCCTTGCAGCCCGTTACACCGCACCTCCTCTGCAGTTAGACTGTGCACGAGTTCTAATCAGAGGCCGTTACATTTCCTCGTCGTGGGTTGTATTGTCAGCGCCGCACGCACTTGGATCACTCGTGTTCTGCCGCTAACAAGGTGCTGCTGATGCACGGTGCTCAATCGGCCAGTCGTCGCATCAGCCCGCCACTGGTCCGTTTGTCGTCTTTACAGCTCCCATCGTAAAGCACTTCGTCGATACGCCCTTTTTGAATCAGCTATGATCACAATCCCGGAAATAAACGCCTCGTGTAGCTACTGCGCCCCGCTACCGTGTGTAGGGCTCCTGCGCTCGAGTTTGGCGACATGCAGCGCCCCCTCGTGTCCGACGCGTATCGGTAGTACAAAAGCAGACGATCCTCGTCGCCTTCATGCGTTTTCAATTACACGCCTGCGCGAAGGTTCGTTGTACTCATTTAATCGCATTGTGGCGCGTTTAAATGACTGAATACTAAACGAAATATACCTTAAGCTGTTGCAGGCGATAAACAAAATAATATCCGCCACAACAAGCCAATTTATCGGATTTATTTTGAGGAACTGTCGTCATCGTCGTGGCGTGGTACAGTATCGCCTGGTCGGGAGGTATAACTTCTTGACTATAATTATCTTTCTTTATTCTTGCGTTCGGTCGACAAAGAAAAGTTCACAAGTAGCATAAACACGGAACTCCGCTCAACCTACAGCGTGAGGTAACTGCTAAAGGTTGCTTCAGAGGGACATGCAAGCGGACACGAGAAGCGCAGCCGACTGAGCTGACACTGCTAGAGTGTCACCACCTTGAAAACGAGTGGAAATTTTGTTTTTTAATTTTTGCCAACTAAGTGATTCTTGCTTGGCATTTTATGCCGCATGGTTTGCGAGCGGCAGGGTATATATGTATATATATATATATATATATATATATATATATATATATATATATATATATATATATATATATCATTATCATCATCATCACCAGCCTGTCTACGCCCACTGCAGGGCAAAGGCCTCTCCCATTATTCTCCAATTACCTCGGTATATATATATATATATATATATATATATATATATATATATATATATATATATATATATATATATTGTACTGGAGATAGTTGTCCCCGACACGACGGCATACCTAGCGCTTAGTGTGCGCCAATCTCCCCTGTGCAACCGACGGGGTATGTGGCGGAGGAAGGACTGCTATGTGCCGCGCATGATGATGGCAGGCGCAAGGCGACGGGCGAGAGAAGAAGAGGAACGGTCAGCATCGCAAGTGGCTTGCTCTAAGAGAACGCACCGAGACATCGGTCTGCGCTGCCTTGCCCGTCTCTGGTCTCTGCCTCTTTCCAAGCGTCTTGCTGGTCCCCAGCTATAATCCCCCTTATAGTGTGGTGGAGGTGCGGGGTACCATCCACAATCACATCAATCACATTTTAAGGCGAAATATGAGGACTTAGAACGTTCGACGGTCGCGCAGCTCGTGCCTCCGGAACTGCAGCTGCTAGTTTCCCTCGGCTGCAGGTTTGCCACGGGGGCGCATCGGAGAAATAGAACGGCGGCGTGGTGAAGGGGAACGGCGTCCAGAAAAGGGGAAGCCATCTGGAGAATATGAGTTTGGCGTTGATCCGGAAGGAACGGAAGCGGAGTGCAACTGAGGCGCCAATGCGGACTCCCGAAGAACGTCACTCGTAGGAAGAGGTCGGCGCCGGCAGAAACGTGCGACATGTCCGGGAACGTTACTCGCAAAACATATGGGCCGATTATCGGACGTGCGCCACGGGTTGGGGCACTGAGCAGGCGATCGAGGATATGGGAGCACCCGCTATCTCGTGGTGTACTGCAACGGCTGAAATGTGGCTGGCGGTGGTTGGGCACAAACCCCAGCATAAGTGTAAGGCCCTGCCACGGGTAAGGCGAAGGGCGCGGCCACAGCGGAAGGAATCGGTGCTGCCGTCGGTGAAAAGAAAGGCGCGGCCACGGGTACGGCTGGGGGCGCGGCCATGGGCGAGTCGAGGAGGGCAGTAACAGGCGGGACCGGTAGCGGAGTCGCGGACGTAGGCTGGCGGTCTGACGGCAGCGCCTCGGCGACTCGGTCGTGAATTACGCGGCGCACCAATGCGCAGGCCAATGGCTCACCGGGGCTGGGGCGGACCGACGCGATCCTTGATCCTTGAGGTGGTCGCTTCAGAAACCGAGACGGGCGTAGCTGGAGGTCTACGAAGGGGATCAGAACCACACCTCACCAAAACATGTTACGTGGCGGTAGGACGGATGACATGAACCATGATCGGTGCTGAAGCGATCTATTTACAGAAAGAGATGCAGGCTAGTTACAATTCGGCCATCACAGCACAAGCGATAACCCCACGCCAACAGTCTTCGTCTTCGTCGGTGTAAGATGCCCATCACACTAGGCTGCACAGTCCACTTCCTCGTCTTCTCGTTACAATATATATATATATATATATATATATATAGTAGCGAGCAGGTGAGGCAATAGCATCAAATAATCAAATTTAGCTCTATAAAACGACGCAAAAAAGCACCAAATTGTCTGTCCGCTGTCTGAGGAGATGTGTACTTCTATATATAAATATGATAAAACAGCCACATACACGGTGCACGGCCTAAATATTTACATGCGATCGTCACTGACTGTGTTGGTCATAGTATAGTGCGGGGGTTGTCGTAACAGTTTGAACGCCCGCACGCCAGTTTTCTCCTTAAATGTGGTTAGACGGCGATACAAGAACAGAGAATTGATCGCTTTCATTTGTATTGTTCCCCATCTTCACACTTCGCCTGATTATTGTCAAGCATTCCTGGAAATACGCCGATTTTTTTTTTCTTTGCCTTCAAAGCCCCCCTTCCCCTCCCAGCCGATTTGCCGTCCAGCCCTCCGCCGTGTAGGCTTCATGCGACTCGGCACTACACCTCAAAACGTTTCCGACCCGTATTCTCGTCCATTGAGCGCAAACCTGGGATATATGGCGCAAGACCGCAATTAAAGTGAGATCAAACATGGCAAGCGAGCGGCCACTCAGTTCGCCCGACTCCTGTTTTGCGGCCACTACTTTGGGAATACCAAAACAGATTTCACGCTTAAGACGCTCGCTGCATTTTGCAACTGAGCACGCAATAAAGCGGCAAGCTAGCGCCGCCCCATGTATTCGTAACGGCGACGCAAAGTACCAGTGTTTATTTAAAGTGCACGCTTGCATAGTGCGCAGGCAAGCATAAGCGCGGCGTAGCGCAACAGGCGAGCCTGCGGTCCGTGAGACTCGCTGGCATTTACGCGCGATCATCGCCGATTGCATCCTTGCCACCAAGTGTATTAGTTTAGACAACAAGCTTTCACTTAAAATTTCACGCCGTACGACCATCGATCAGTGAACCGCGAGTAGTGGCAGAGCGCCGTCACCGTCCCAGCACTTTGGTCGACGCTGTAAACGTATTTATCCCTGAAAAGCATTTTTCCTAATTCCACCTTGATCACCCGAAGAGATCGGATGCGTCGGGAATTGTCTGGAGACCATGTCGCAAAACAATCGGGAGTATCGCTCTCATTTTGCTTCTGTCAACAAGGGATCCTACGGGACCCGCGCAGCTTTGTATTGCCCCCTGCCCGGAAGTACTGCCCGGACGCCTGTTTCGTAGCGCCCCCTTGGCAGCGCAGGAGCCCTATGGCGATCCTTAAAGAGCGCGGTTATGTTCTCTTTTGGGTGCTTAGCTAATCGCGAGTTTGCCCCCGCATGGGCGCGCTGCACTATATAGAGGCCACTGTGAGGGCAGTATGCGTCCAGTAAGGAAGCCTGTAGGGCACGCTTAGGCACTGATAAGCGGGCGGAAATATTGAGACTAGTGATTTTTGGCGCGCCGCTCCGTCGATAAACGCAGAACGGAAAGGAACGAATGAAATGCCTTATTTAAAATTGGCATCGGGTGCTGAGGGCTTAATGGGAGATAACAAGAGGGAAGGTAAGCATCTCCGGCAGAGCGACCGACTGAAAACCCTCCCTTTTATTCGTAAGGTGTTGAAATAATTTGAAATAGGTGTTTAGTTGCAAATTAGTTAGGCCCACCGGGACAGCTTTAAACACGGCGAGGTACGAAACGTCCTTCTCGCTATTGGAAACTGCTTTAAAGTCCGCACCCGTAGCCTCTCTTCGTAGTACGGCCCCCTTCGTATTTGGATAGATCATCGCAATCATTGTGCCATCATTATTTCGAATGTGGCAGGCGCTTTGCAAAGCCGAAATGGCATCGTGTTAAACTCATATAGACTTACAGGGGTGACAAGCGCTTTTGGGTTCTCTCAGATTCAGCAAATGACACTCGCCCATAGCCGGAGTGTAGTTTCCCACACTGAAGAGAAGGCTTTTCCAAAATAAAACGATCAGGGGGCACTGAAGACTCAACATCATTACTGACAAAAGTAAACCTGGCCGTCAAAGGTGGAGTGGTGGTCACCGAGACCGGATCAGACTACTTACAGGGGTCATGCGGACAAAACACGAGTTTGATTCGAAAGGTCAGGGGTTTTCTATTGCCCCCAGCACTTGTCCGACAGCAAACGAGGCTTCATTCACTGAGAAATTAAACAATTCAAGCCAAACTATCAACTGTCCCGTTAAATCGTGAGTTTCATGATATCTGGAATGAGGCATACAGAGCGGCTCCTTGAAGGGGCCTTGCAGACAAGCACACTTTTGGTTCATTAGAAAGATTGCCGCGTTAGAATTAAAGTGACACCACTTCTAAGTTAAACTTCGCTCAAGTAAGCTACATAATTACAAAAAACGGCAATGGCCACGAGATCCACTAGCTCATATCCCGCAACAGAACCTATGATGTTATATGCCCAGCTGTGCGATTGGCTGAGTCCGGCTAAAAAAACCCCAGTCAGGCACGGCGTATAAGCTTGCCGAACAAGCTATTTGCGCTTAAATTTAGGGCACATTCTTTTTATAGCAGTAAGAATGGTCTGTTACAGTGGAGGCACGAAAGTACACGTAAACATAGAAGTATCGATGCGTACTGCTGTTGGCACTGCGCGCACTGTTGCTCGTTTTAGTTTCACACCAGTGCGGCGCTTTGTGGTTGTCTCAGACGACACAAGCCGATTGGCGCAAGCGACGGTGTCCTACGTGACCAAATTTGTCGACCGAACAGCATGTTTCACGAAAATATCTTCTACCTTACAAAAACAAGCCAGGTGCAAATACGGTCAAAAACAAAGCAAAGGCAGAAAACATCCGGCGCACTATGATAGCGCCATCTAGGACGACTGAGGCTAAACAAAGCTAATGGCGCACTCGGGCCCACGGAGCTCCGTGCTCGGGCCTAATGGCGCACTCGGCTTCGGTTGAAGACCTGCTCTTGTAACATTATTGCAGACGTCACAAAAGACACACGATTTGGCGGGAGAATCAAACTTTTGGCTTAAATTTAGTGATTTATCCGTTAATAAAGCATCGTTTGCTTCCGGACAAGCGCTGTGGCACTTTTTTGCACGACACATTTCGAACAGAACAAATGTGTATTTTGTCTGCATGGCCCGGTAGGTGAACGGAGGTATGCCGATTAGGGCTCCAGCGAGCAGCCAGCAGGCTGCAGCGAGCAACCTGAGTTGCCGTGACTCCTCCTGGGTGGCGCTTCAATACTGCTCAGGACATGTTGCTGTCAGCCTTCTCTTCGGTTGTGACGTGATGTATGCCTGGCTAATCGCTGTTACAGTATATAATCTTTTTGTGAAACATTGGGTACGCTTGACAAACGTAGTCACAGAAGACGGAGTCGGTTGTGCCACCTGGACAATGTGAGCTCAGGGAGCCTGACGGCTGCGCACACATAGCAAGCATAGAGCCCGCATTAGGCTATGTTAGACTACCGATGTAAAAGCCATATCGTGATTTATGCGCGTAAAAAAAAAAAAAAAAAAAAACAGGACACGCAGTTCGACTGGCTGAGACGCGAAATGACATCACTCTTAAATTTATTACGACAGTTGCGGAAACAGGCTGAACCCGGTCTGGTTCTTGGATGTTTACGGGCTATAAATAGACTATGCATTAAATTTAAGCGCAGATAGCTCATTCTGCAAGGTTATAAGTGCTGCCTAACATGCGTTTGCTTTTGTCGGCCTCGGCCAACCACACAGCCATCTGTAATAGATCATAATAGGTATTAGTGGGAGGCACGAGCTAGTGGATCGCAAGGCCAAACCCTTTTCCCTAATTAAGTCAAACCTCGTTATAGCGAACTTTGACATAGCGAATTATCGGATATAGCAAAATAAATACGAAGTTTCTTTTGTCACGCTTCATTTCAGCGACACTTATTCTTTTTATAACGGAACCGAAACCTCGAGAGCCGCACGATATCGGCTATAGGGAAGAGATATTTGGTTTACGGAAGGCTCAACACTCGACGGTTATATAAAACAGCAACGTTAAAAAAAGTGGGACAGAAAGATCATTTTGTGGTAGCTTGAAAAATTGCAAAAGCAGAAAAGGCCCTTTATTGCGTGGAGACTGTGAAAAACGTTATTCTGCTCAGAGTGTGAAAAGCCACGAGGTGAAGGCCACCAGGCGAAGGCTTCAAGCCAATAAGAACGCAGGCTAGTTTTGCCAAACGAACTTTGTTCTGTTGTAATTTCACGATCTCACGATCCCCTTTGCTTAGTTTTAAACACCCTATGGAGACAGATAAGGATTACCTCGTTTATAGTGGGTTCGAAGCCCAGAACAATGCGTTTTTTATCTAGTATTGTTGCCCGAGCCGGATTGCCCATTTATAAGAGACGATTTTTACCTTTACGGTTACAACGAGTATCGGATATAAACCAGTTTACTGCCCCGTCACTACTTCGCTATAACGAGGTTCAACTGTATAGAACCTATTTGAGCGAAGTGCCCGTTGAAAGTGGTGCACTGTTATTCTAACGAGGCAATCGTTGAAATGAACGACACTTCCATTTCAGGTGCATGTCCCCTATAAACGAGGCCCTATGGCTACTGAAGCACACTTGGCAAGCGATCCCACTCCCCACATGTTACAAATACAAGAAAAGCTGCCTCACCTTTTTAAAGATAAAATTATCTAAAGTGGCGGCAGCCTCGCTCTTCCCACTCCGTGCTGTGCCAGGCCGATTTTAAATCCTGGCAAAGACAAGTGCTGCATAAATCATTCCGACACGCTGTCTACAGCACAGGCACCCTTTTAGAAAAAGAAATTCAGTTGCGTGTGCGGCTTGACACAAAACGTTCTATGCTTTGTGTCTTTCTATAAGAAAAACCACCTGTTGGTTTCCCCCAAAATTTCAGCAAACAAGCGAACGACCTTTTATTGGCCCCTCATTCCTTCCCGTACGTATGCGTGTGATTGACTGTAGGGTTTAACGGGCCGACGCAACGCTAATGGTGCGGCGTGCCGTAGTGGTGGGCTCTGGATTAATTTTGACCACCTGCGGATATTTAACGCGCGCTCAAATCTCGTACACACGGGTGTTTTTGCGTTTCGCCTTCACCAGAAGAGCGGCTGCCGCGGCCGGGAATCGAACCCGCGACCTCGTGCTCAGCGGCGCAACGCCTTAGCCACTGAGCCACCGTGGTGGGTATGTGCTCCTGACCCACTTATTTTAAAGCAAGGCTTTACTACTTTCGTCCAGCGATTTCGCGGCGGATGCGCTCGGTGACGTAAAAAAAGAAAGGAAATAAACATGTTCCACATATAGCAGTGGAATAGCAGGGAATCAGGCAAAACCGAAGCGCCCTCTCGCTTTATGCCCAAACAAACGCTAAACCCCCCGACATTATCTTCTTACAGGAAAACAATGCCGAAGTGGCGATAACTGCATTCCAGTCTTTTCCAGGGACAGACCCCTCCAAAGTCGTTACTCTCGTAAAGAAAACACACAAAGCATTTGAGCACAATATCGACTCAGCAGGTATCGCCCACTCACTAATAGAAACTATTCCCGGAAACAAAGGCCAAACCAGGACGTGGATACCTAACCTTTGTAGCGAAGGATAAAAACTACAAAATGCACCAATTACTGACGGCTACAGCCAAAATAGCAAATAAAGACCCCCTAATTGTATTAGGGGACTTCAATGCCGCACACCCTCACTGGGGATATTCCAAACGATGCAGTAAGGGAAGGACGACATATGAAGCAGCCAGTCAACTCAATCTGAAACTGCATACCGATCCCAAATAGCCAACCAGAATGGGAACGAGTATAACCAGGGATACGTGTCCGGACCATAGCTTCACTAAAAACGTAACTCACGGGGGAAAACTTCGGTAGCGACCATCACACACTAATCACTAGCATAGAGAAAATAGCACCTAAACGAAAGATCCGAACTAACAAAATCACAGACTGGGACGCTGTCCGTAAGGATAGATCCACCGATAGCGAACCCATACGGGACATACAGGAGTGGACAATGCAACTAATCTCGGATGTGAAAGAGCACACGAGAGAGACCGTGGGTACGGAAGACATCCCAGCAGTTGACAAATGACTACTCCATCTGCGGGATGCATGCAGAAGCCCGAAGAAGAAATGTAAAAGGCGAAGACACAACAGAAAGCCCAAAATTAAAATAGCGAAGATAACAGCGAAAGCAAATGAATACCCGAGAGAACTAAACAACCAAAACTGGGGAAACATGTGTAACAACCTACAAGGTACGCCACACTTCTCTGGAACCTGGGCACTACTTAAACAACTAGCAAATTCAGTACAAAGCAGCCAGCAACAAAAACACAATGTAAACAAGATTTACACAATTTCCCGGGAACAGAGGAACAACTAAAAACAGTACTCGTGGATAAATATCTCTGAAACTCCACACAGACTGGGCCACAAGCATACACGTACCGCGGCGACGACAACCCAACCCCAGACAGGCCAATTAAGAAAGCGGATATCAGAAGAGCCCTTACTAAGATACCAAAGAGCACCACACCCGGCAAAGAGGGAATAACGTACAAATACTTGAAAAACCTAGATGACAGATGTATAGGAGTCTCGCAAACTATTACAATAGCCACTGGGACGAAGGCACACTGCGACCGGAATGGAAGCACGCAGAAATGATTCTTCTCCCCAAACCGGGCAAAACATTTTCAATAGGCAACATGAGGCCAATATAGTTAACCTCCTGTGTAGGTAAGTTAATGGAACATGTAGTCCGGGACAGACTGCAGAACTACATAGACCAATCATCTCTTCCCTACCACAACATACGGTTTTAGGCCAAAGTTGTCAAACCAGGATATTTTACTCCAAATAAAGGAACACGTTTTAGATGCAGCTTCTTGTGTAAATCAAACGGTCATCATGGTCCTTGATTTAAAAAGCGCATTCGACAATATCACCCACCAAACAGTTTATCCAACCTTAACGACCTAAACTGCGGAGTTAGAATATTTATTATGTGCGTTCTTAGAGAACCTGACGGCCACGACATGAATTAGGGATATACACACAGACACACACAAAACACCGATTAAAGGCACACCACAGGGCTCGGTGATATCTCCAATGCTCTTTAACCTAGCAATGCACAAGCTTCTAGAAACCCTAAACAAAATCACCAATATCCGTCACGCAACATACGCCGATGATATAACCATATGGACAACCACGGGGTCAGACGAAGAAAAGTAAGAAGTCCTACAAACAGCATCAACCGCCGAGCAAAAGCATGTCTCCCAGTGCGGACTACACTGCTCGGTGGCAAAATCACAGTTACTCCAAATCCTAAAAAGTACACTGGGAAAAACATACGTACCACCCACTCCGATGAAAATCAACATTGACGGGAAACCTATCCCAACAGTAAAGACACTAAAAGGGCTGGGGCTGCGACTACAGCAGGACAATGGCTGCGGAACAGCCCTAAGCCATTTCATGAAACAAATAAAGCAAACACTACGAATGATTAACCGAGTAACCTACAGAAGAAACGGGATGAAAGAAGGGGACATTCTGAAAATTGTCAATGCTCTCATAATTTCACGAGTCGCATAGTCAGCTCCATTCTTATGTTTAACAGCCAGTAACATCAAAACCCTCAACGCAGCACTTAGAAAGGCAATCAAAATGGCGCTAGGATTACCTCAATGGACGTCGACACAGAAATTAAATGAACACGGAATCAGCAACACAGTTGAAATACTCGAGGCACATAGAATAGGCCAGCTTGAGAGGTTAAAAACCAGCCACACTGGCACGGAAACCCTAAAGCGACTGGTCTACCGTATACATGACACTGCAGCGGAAGCCGCTCGGCACCAGCGCGCATTCCTCTCTCCCCGGTCTGCGGCCGGCACGACGACAGTGCGCTTTTGTTGAAGACGCGTACTGGTGACGCCACCGCCAGCGTAGGGATTAGTCCTGGCGCCTTCCCCGTTTACATTGACCCGACGAGGTCGCGTTGAGTTGAAATAAACAGGTTTTTTGGACTCGACGCACTCATGTATAAGCGGACGCGGTGAGTCGAAAAGCCGTCGGGGCGAGTCCGGTCGACTAGCAGGTAGGGGGTGGGTTGACGCGCTCGTCGGACTGAGTCAGCGGGCCGTGGGGAGCTGACTACCGTATTTGCATGATTATAACGCGCCACCGATTGTACCACGCGGGTCGGTTCGCGCAGGAAAATCCGAAATCATAACTGGACGTCGGCTTTACCGTGCAGATGTAAAATACATGACACTACTTACCTAGAGTGCAACTGTGGCAGCCAAATTTAAATTGTGCTGCGTAACTTGCTTATCAAGCTCCTGCAGGGAATAAAAATATAGTGGGAAACATTGAAGCTGTTTGCGATTTCAAGTGCCTTGACCTTCATATTTCTATATGTGATGGGCTAATTGCAATGGTAGAAAAATGTGTAACAGCTGACCGAGGTATGTCATTCAGGAATGAGTGCGCCGAAATTCACTCACGTGATATTGACTGATTGTTTTATTGGATTGAGTTGGAGTTTGGGAGGACCTCGTGCCTATGGCAATGTTGGTGGCCGATATGGAACCTGTTTCGCTTTTGAGCCCGATCGCAACGCGCACACAAATTTTAAGGCTAGCTTTTAGCAAAAGAAGGTGCGCGCTAAAATCGTAAAAATATGGTAGCTCCTTCTCCGGCAATCCACCGGCCCCCTCGCCTCGACTCTTTGAATGGAGCTCATATATACGCGGGAGGGGTCGAGGTAGCTGAACCCGCCAGTCGACTCGACACTCCCTTGTCGGGTCCATGTCATCATCATCATCACCAGCCTATCTACGCCCACTGCAGGGCAAAGGCCTCTCCCATTATTCTCCAATTACCTCGGTCCTGGGCCAACTGTGACCAATTTATCCCCGCAAACTTCTTGATCTCATCTGCCTATCTAACTTTCTGCCGCCCCCTGCAACGCTTCCCTTCTCTAGGGATCCACTCTTTTACCCTTAATGACCACCGGTTATCTTGCCTTCGCATTACATGCCCTGCCCACGTCCATTTCTTCTTAATTTCTACTAATATGTCTTTAAGACCAGTTTGCTCCCTGACCCACTCCGCTCTCTTCTTGTCCCTTAATGTTACACCTATTATTTTCTGCTCCATTGCCCTCTGAGTCATTCTCAATTTAAGTTGAACCCTCTTAGTGAGCCTCCAAGTTTCTGCCCCGTAGGTGAGTACCGGTAAGATGCAGCTGTCATACACTTCCTTCTTCAGCGACAATGACAGGCTGCTATTCATTATCTGAGAATGTCTGCCATATGCACCCCACCCCATTCTGATCCTTCTAATTATTTCTGCCTCATGGTTGGGATCTGGGGTCGCAACTTGGCCTAAGTAGATATATTCGCTTACCACTTCCACTGCCTCGCCACCTATCTCAAACCGCTGTGCTGTCCCGAGGTTATTGATCATTACTTTAGTTTTCTGCATAATAATTTTCAGGCCCACGGTTCTACTCTGTTCTTCCAGTGTGGAAAGCATGCTTTGCAATTCGTCCCCCGCGTTACTTAGCAAGGCAACGTCATCAGCAAATCTGAGGTTACTAAGGCATTCTCTATTAACCCTTACTCCCACCTGTTCCCAATCCAACGTTCTGAATACTTCTTGTAAACATGCTGTGAATAACATTGGAGAGATTGTGTCTCCTTGTCTGACACCCTTCCTTATAGGTATTTTACTGCTCTCCCTATGGAGGATGATGGTAGCTGTACACCCATTGTAGATATCCTCTAGTATTCTTACATAATGCTCATCTACCCCCTGGGTCTGTAATGCCTGAATGACTGCTAGGGTTCCGACCGAGTCAAATGCTTTCTCATAATCTATGAAGGCTATATATAGGGGTTCAGTATACTCAGCGCACTTCTCTATCACCTTCGAACTTCTCTATCACCCAATTGATCATGTGAATATGGTTCATTGTTGAATAAGCTTTACGAACCCTGCTTGTTCTTTAGGTTGACTGAAATCTAAGGTTGCAGAAATTCGGTTAGCGATTACCTTGGTAGGTACGTTGTAGACGACTGACAGTAAGCTGATCGGCCTGTAATTTTTCAAGTGCTTCATGTCGCCTTTCTTATGGATTAGGATGATGTTCGCGTTCTTCCAAGATTCCAGTACCATTGCGGTCATTAGGCATTGCGTATACAGGTTTGCCAGTTTTTCAAGTACAATTTCTCCGCCATCCTCCAAGAGGTCTGCTGTTATCTGATCCTCACCAGGTGCTTTACCCCCTTTCATTTCTTTCAAAGCCTTCCTTACTTCTACGGTGGTTACTGGTGGGATGTCTATCTCCTCTGAACTACTGCCTCGTTCGGCATTATCCTGGATGTCCCGGCTACTGTACAGATCCCTATAGAGCTACTCGGCCACTGTGACTATTTTATCCCTATTTGTGGTGACATTGCCTTGTTTATCTTTAAGTGCATACATCTGATTTTTCCCCACGCGAAGACGTCTCTTCACTGCTTTCAGTCTACCTCCGTTCTTTACAGCGTATTCGATCCTCTTCATATTACACTTCCGTATGTCAGCTGTCTTACGCTTATTGATTAACATGGAGAGCTCCGCTAGTTCTATTCTGTCAGCTGCGGTAGAGATTGTCATGGTTTGCCGTTTCCTGATTGGATCTTTCGTCTCCTGTGAAAGTTTACCAGTATCCTGTCTACCCATAGTGCCCCCGACTTCTACTGCACACTCCGTGATAATGCGTGTAAGGTTGTCTCTGGCTTCCTGTGTCGTAAGCTCGGCTTCCTCGTTCAGGGCGGAATATCGGTTCTGCAGCGCAATCCTGAATTCTTCTACTTTACGTATTTCTGTTAGCTCATTTATCGGCTTCTTTCGTACTAGCTTGTTGCGGTCCCTCCTCAAATCTAGCCTAATTCGGGATCTTACCATACGGTGGTCACTACACCTTACCCTTCCGAGCACTTCCACATCCTGCACAACGCCAGGGTTATCGCATAATATGAGGTCTATTTCATTTTTCTGTGCTCCCCATTCGGGCTCCTCGAGGTCCACTTCCGACTCTCCCGTTTAAAGAAGAAGGTATTCATCATGCGTAGGTTATTCCGTTCTGCAAACTCAACTAGTAGGTCCCCCCTGCTATTTCTACAGCCCAGACCATGGTTCCCAACTGCCTTGTCTCCAGCCTGATTCTTGCCTACTTTAGCATTGAAGCCCCCCATAACTACGGTATACTGTGTTTTTACTTTAGCCATTGCCGATTGCATATCTTCATAGAAGCGTTCCACTACTTTGTCGTCGTGGATGGATGTGGGCGCGTAGCTCTGCACCACCTTGAGCTTGTAATTGAGCCTAATTACAAGACCTGCTGCCGTTTCGTTAATGCTATAGTATTCTTCTATGTTGCCAGCTATGCTTTTATTGACTAGAAATCCCACTCCCAGTTCTCTCCTGTCCTCTAGACCACGGTAACATAGGAGGTGTCCACTTTTCAGCACTGTAAAGGCTTCGCCTTCCCTCCTAACCTCGCTAAGCCCTATTACATTCCATTTAGTGCCCTCTAATTCCTCGAGCAACACCTCGAGACTTGCTTCGCTGGATAAGGTTCGCGCGTTAAACGTTGCCAGGTTCAGATTCCATTGGCAGCCTTTCCGGATCCAGGTATTCTTAGCACCCTCTGCTGCGTCACAGGTCTGACCGCCGCCGTGGTCAGTTGCTTCGCAGCCACTGGGGACTGAGGGCCGTGGGTTAATTGGCGTATTCATGGGAGGTTGTGGCCGTTACTGCACCAGGGTGGCCAATCCTGCTCTGGTGAGGAAGTGCATTACCGGTAATGGTCGCCGGGGTCAGGCCGCACCCCAAGCCCCTTTGTGCAATTCCATCAATACGCGGATTTTTTTATCCGGTTGGAATTGTCCGGCACGGGATTCGAAGCACGGTCCTTCTGCACGCGAGGCGGGTGTTCTACCTCTACTCCATCGCTGCATCACTCGGGTCCATGTATCCGGGGCTAAAAGCACCGGATACATGGACCCCCCTTTTTTCCGCGGGGCTCCCCCCCCCCGGGTGGTGGGAGCCCTTGGCCCCCCCATCCGGCGCTAGAAGCCCCGGGGGGTGGGGGCTTCTTCCTCTCTCTTTTGAAGGATTCGGGGGTTCCCCTTCTTTCCCTCGTCGGGGAAAGCTCTCGGTGCACGCATCTTTGGGGAATAAAGAGACCTGTCTCGAAACTGCAAACCAGCTCCACGTCTGCTTTCTCGCCTCCTTCAGCAGCCGACATTCCGGGCTGCTACAACACCATGCACATAACCAACCACGAGATTTCTGATTGCATATCCAGGACCCTGAAAGTAGCACCCATACCTAAAAATATGAACCCTGCACTCCACTACGGCAGAAAGTTGGACAGATGACGTAATATCGAAAAAATATACGCGAATTCATCGCACACGTGGTACACAGATGCTGCCATTACGAGTACCGGTGGCATAGCCGCCATTTGTGCGCACAACCCAATTCGGCAATGTACCGTAACTGCTATCGTGCGGACATCATCTCCCATTGAAGCAGAAGATGCGGCAATCGCTCTAGCTATCACTTCAGGTCAACAGGATGCAGGAATGAACATTGTTTCTGATTCCCAAAACGCCTGCACGTAGTCGGCGAGAGTGCGGATCGAGAAAATAGCCCACAGATTAGCAATCGGGTACAAATCAAATAATCTAATCAAAATTTTATGGGCCCCTGGTCATGAAACTCTAGAGGGCAGTCAACTAGCTCACGCCTGGGCTCGCGCCTCCCTTCACCGAGCTGACAGCCCCAGTAAGATTGTTGATGTTCGTTTCCCCGAAGTCCGGTAGCGATCGGGAACCCAACAGCTCGGGCTCCTGTTGATTTGGCAGGAGGCTTGCAGAGCGCTGGTGTTGAAGTTCTGGGAGATGGTGACCGAATTGAAGAAGTTGAGGCGTTTGTAGTTGATGAAGGGAAAAGAAGAGTTTATATACAGCTATTTACAGTAGGAAAACTGGGTACATGAGTAATAAAAGGAAGAACTTCAAACTTTAGTTCCGCGCTAGTTCCAAGTGCGTACAAATCAATCGAGCTTCTCAACTTCATCTAACTCTTCTATCCTCCGAGCGTACACAAAGCACTCGAGATACGACGGCCGGGACTCTGTTCCCGCCGCAGAATCCGTCTAGTGGCCCGGTACACAGCTGTACCCTAACCTTCCGACGTGATCCTCCACTCTCTCTAACTTAGGGGGCCCACAAATCCCAACCTAGCTTCAGTGGTTGAGACTACTTGTTTCGCCGGGAACTGTCCAGCTGAGAGCTCAGACAAGAATGCTGTTTTGCGGCCAATGTCGGCCTTTTAACTCTCTCTCGTGCACGCCCCTGTAGCTTTCGTACACGCGTTAGGGAGGGCCCAAATTCACGTAGACAGCTGTTACTCAGCCATCGGCGGAATATTCAATAAGGCGCCACCACCTTCTGGTCAAGGGCCGGCCCGCAGGCGAGAGGGGACGTGGGGGCGAGGGGTGGGAGCACGACCAACTATACTTCGTGTGTGGGAGTGAAGGGCGGCGGCTATACGCCGTGCCCGCGTGGGCGCGTAACAATGGTGTCTCGAGGATACGCCGCCGCGCAGCGCGGTCAGACGACGATCACCTCCCCTCCGTTGTCGGGTATGTCGACAATTCTGGGGACTTAACGGGGCCGTCTGCATTCCCAAAGGGGGGTTATCCCCGCGGCTTCCCTCCGTCCAGACAAGCCGGCTCCCGAACGCGCCGCGTCGAATTGGCGTCGACCACAGTGTAGTGTTGGCTGTGCAATGCCTCTAGACCGAGCGGCGGGGATCTTTGCTGTCACACGCGAGGCCTGGGCGCCCGGCCAGTGACCCCATGAGTGGACCTTTACAACTACCCCCTTTGATGGTTGCTGGATCTTTTGGTTCAGTCAATCCGAAAACAATTTAAAAGGGCCACTCGATGCATCTCTTCTTCAGCAATAACGGCAAAAAAACATACCTGGGAGGAGCTAGGTATAGCCACAAATGAGCTCCCTACCACTTCGTCGTTCGGTTAGTCGGAACTCTCTCTCACCTCAACTACAAACACAACCTATTCACTAGCCTTTCAAAAAGGGACGGAATACTTTAGGAAACCAAAAATGCTAAAAACACTAAATGCGAGTGAGAAAGAAATTGGGAGATGTCTCCGGGGCGCGTATACGCCGCAAACAAGACAGCTCAGCCTGTAACACTAATGCTAGCTATAGCTGCAAACACACAGGATCATTCTTGCACTCAGCAACGAGAACAAAAGGAAGAAGGACTGGCTAAGAACACGGGCAATCTTGCAGCCAGCAAAAGAAACCTTTAAAAAGTTTACATTGTCACTATGCGCACGCCCTCAAATGTTCTCCTTAACGGCGCATCATAACAGTCCTTCGAGGTTGTTCAGCTGTGCTTCAGCTCACGTGCGGTGCACAGAAAGTTCAGTTCGCTGCACGGATCGAGCAGCGAAGGCATCGCGTCGCGCAGAAACACCGCACGCAGGCACGCACACACACACACACACACACACACACAAACACACACGCACGCACGCACGCACACACACACACACACACACACACACACACACACACACACACACACACACACACACACACACACACACACACACACACACACACACACACACACACACCACCGTTGAAAAAGGACGCGTGAACGGGAACGTTCACGTCCGTCGTGGCCGTGTTAAGGCTGGGAGGCAATTAAATAATGGCCTCTCCAAGCAACATTCTGGAAACAGGGGAGTGCTTTAGAGTATTTCCAACCCCTTTTGCAGATGATCCGGACCGTGTCGTGTTGCAATGGCAACGTAAGTCTCGACAATTTAGCCCCATGAGGCCAACGCGATTTCGGGGAATACGGAGTGGTATCGCACAATACGACTTCGGTTTCTGTCACTTAGGCCATGTGACCATGACTCCACAATGCCCCAACGTAAGGCAGTGCTTCGTGCTGGCAGCGTGAGCGAAGGATTGGTGTTGGAGCGGAATGGCGGCCCGCGAACGCGATGACCTCCGCAGGATCATTCTTTCCCTTACGTACCGGGTGCTCCACGGCAAAAACCTCACAAGCGTCTGTTATTCGCTAAAACCGCTCGTGCACGCTATGAGTATTCCGTGCAGCGACCTGAACCAGACAGTGTTTCAGCTGTCCCAGCTCGAACTCATCCTGCTGTAACTCAGGACTCAGGCCTGTAACACGCTGCTCTGCTGCAGGAGTTAGTGCGTCAACCCCTCTGGCGCGGTTCACGACCAACTCTTGGTAACGACCAAAAAGAATACTAAAGCTACGAAGCTCTGTCTCAGACATTGGTTTGGCGAGATCGCTGATTACGTCTCGTGCCTCTGATTCCACTGTATCTGCCTCCTCACACGGTTTTCTTCTCTCCGTCACAACCTCCTAGGGAGCTCTCATTATTGGTTTCGCAATGTCCACGCATGCGCTATGTCGTTCTCCATTAGCCGCCTCGTGTGCGCTCTCACCTTCAAGACTACCTAACCCACACGATATCTCCGTATCTTTCCTACCCTCTTCAAATGTTGTGAGCTCTTTCCCTTCAGTATTTTCTCGGTATTGTCTACGTGTCATCCCGTCCCAGGTTGTCTCGACTCCTCTCTCCTCTCTCTCTTTCGCTGTCACTCTATCCCCGCCAACCTCAGCATTTTGAACGGGGGCCTCAATAGTTAACTGACACCGCACTCTCGCCGACGAATTGTGAAAAGGATTAAGGAAGCAGCTCGCCCCAAGGCTTTCCTACACGGCTCCTGCCTCCCCCTCCAGTCCACGCGTTAGAATTGACATTCTACCCAGGCGAGCGGGATCGGCCTGTTCTAGCTCAGTTTCTAGGGATAATGCAACTGGCCCCACTTCCGCTGGAGCAACAAGGGTACACGTCAGCTCTCTGATCTCACCGGACACCCTGGCGTCAACGCTCCTCCTACCCACGTCCGTTTCCACGCGTTCGGCCCTGGCGGGAATGCTAGCCTCGTGTAGAGAGCCATGACTCCTTATTTGTCATTGCAAAATCCCGCTTCGAACCACTGGCCAGCCCCATTCATCTTCGCTGTCTCTATACAACTGGCTCGGTCTATTTCGGATTGTATCTGCCCGCCGGTGTCCAAACCTGAGGTGCTTTGTTGTTTGCGCTCCAGCCCCAACACAAACCTTCGCAACCGCTCTTCAGATTCGAGCTTCAGTTTTAAGTGCGAATGCACTTTATAAGCGACCCCAAACCATCCACCGCCGGCGGCGGCGTCGGCGGCGGCGTCGGCGGCGTCCGCAGTGCTCCTCCATATTTAAAAAAGAAACAGCATCCGGCGCCAGGTTTCGATCCGAGGACTTTGCGGCCGCAGCGCGACGCGCTACCGACTAAGCTACGGACGCCAGGCTGATATCAGTGTGAGTAACGCGCCTTATATCTTTAACGCATTCAAACTACGTCGTCAGCGGCGTGCGTTGGCGACTCAGCGGCGTTATAGCGGCTTGATAACTGCGTGGTGTACACGTGATACTACAAACCCGATGGAAGAGATGGAAGAGAAGGCGGCGAGGCGGTGGGCTGCGGGGGCCGAGCGCAAGCGCCGCAAGCGGGCCGACAACCGTGCATTCGCACTTTCACATTCTCCCCCTCGGGGAAATGCGGGGGAATTTTTTGTAAACGCTCCTTGCGTTCCCGCACTTCTCGTCTCTCGCGCTCCTCCGCTTCGCGCGATTCTGTTCTCTTCCGCTCCTCCACTTCGAGCTTCAGTATGTGAAATTCTAGTTCCATTATTATAAGAACGATCGCCTAGGATTCAACTTGGGCAACCCCATCTGCCGTCGTAGCTCCTCGAGGTGGCGCCTCATGTGTCTGATGATTTCCGTCTCCTTCCTCCATGCTCGCAAGCAAGCTCCGCGTGGCTACCGTGCACCCTAAGTCTCAGCCTACACCGCCACAGCGAAGCACAAGAAATCCCACTCACCCGCACATTCAGTGGTCGGCTGCCGTGTCGTCGACCCCGTGCACTGGCTTGGTTCGACCGCCCCACTCCGGGCGATGCTCGGCTGGTGCCGATGAGGGCGGGCTTGCGTCCGCCTGCTGCCTGTGGCTGTGGCCTGGTGATTTCCTCTGCCAAATAGTGTCGACTGCGCCAGTAAAGATTGTTGATGTTCGTTTCCCCGAAGTCCGGTAGCGATCGGGAACCCAACCGGTCGGGCTCCGGTTGATTTGGCAGGAGGCTTGCAGGGCACTGGTGTTGAAGTTCTCGATGGTGACCGAATTGATGAACTCGAGGCGTTTGTAGTTGATGAAGGGGAACGAAGAGCTTATATACAGCTATTTACAGTAGGATAACTGGGTACATGAGTAATAAAAGGAAAAACTTCAACTTCAGTTAGACGCTAGCTCTTAGTGCGTACAAGTCACTCGAGCTTGTCAACTTCGTCTCACTCTCCGATCCTCGGAGCGTACACGAACCGCTCGAGAAACGACGGACGGGACTCTGTTCCCGCCGCAGGATCCGTCTAGTTGCCTGGTACACTGCTGTACCCTAAACTTCCGGCACGATCCTCCAATCTCTCTCGCTTAGGGGGCCCACAAATCCCAACTCAGCTTCAGCGGTCGAGAATCCTTGTTTCGCCGGGATCTGCCGGGCGGAGAGCTCAGACAAGAACGGTATTTTGCGGCCAAGTTCGGCCTTATAACACTTCGGAATTACTCCCTCTCGGGCATGCCCCTCTAGCTTTCGCACACGCGTTAGGGAGGGCCCAAATTCACTCAGCCATCGGCGGAACATTTAATAGGGCGCCACTACCTTCGGGTCAAGGACCGGCCCGCGGGCGAGAGGGTACGCGGCGGCGAGGTGTGGGAGTGAAGGGTGGCGGGTATACGCCGTGCCGACGTGGGCGCGAACAATGGTGTCTCGAGGATACGCCGCGGCGCAGCGTGGTCAGACGACGATCACCTCCCCTCCGTTGTCGGATATGTCGACAATTCTGGGAACCTAACTGGGCCGTCTGCATTCCCAAAGGGGGGTTATCCCCGCGGCTTTCCTCTTTCCAGACACGCCGGCTCCCGAACGCGCCGCGTCGAATTGGCGTCGACCACAGCGTAGTGTTGGCTGTGCAATACCTCCAGACCGAGCGGCGGGAATCTTGCTTGTCACAAGCGTGGCCTGGGCACCTGTCCACTGACCCCATGAGTGAACCTTTACAGCCTCCAAGCAGGGCTTCCTGTTACGGTTATGCCCATATATTCGAAATTCTAAGCTACTACAAAGCAACCCTCACCTGTCCCTGCTACACATACTGTATCTAACACATTACCCGAAGCTGTGCCCCAAGTGCATCCAAGTAGCCTCCCTCCACCATACGTGAGCAGGGTGCCACAAAATTCACAAACACCCTCTAATACAGGAGCAATGAAGTGAGGCACTGTCTAGTGCCGACTACGACGAGCAGTGCCGAACGATCGCCACACCTACCACCGGCGTCCTGGAGACTAGAGTCCTGCACTAGGGGCACGCACCACGTCCAACTACCGAACAAACATAATAAAGTTATTTCTCTCTCTCTCTCGTGCGTAACACGCCGGGACCACTGTCGGCACTGCTGCGTTTCTGATGCATGCGGCGCTGGGTCGTTTTGGGCTACTTGACTCGTTTCGCCCCCGGCAAAGAGGAACGGTGCGTTCGCCCGGCCTCCTTCTGTGAGCGTTGCACGGAACCGAGCGGCTACGAGACGTGGTCGGCACTACAGCTCAATCGAAGGTTAACAAATCGAAACAAACACCCAACCAGCATACGCCAAGCTTTTGCTTTGCATATCCAAGGTTAGCTGAGCTTTGCCGCAGCCATTTTTCCAATGGCAGTGAACTGACACCGTAACATACCTTGGTGGGGCCTTTACCTTAATTCAATAAGATCTTTACTAATATTTATGGGCAGACTTTCTTTCACTCTTTCGTAAAACGTTCATCATGTAGAAACGTCACCAAAGGTAAAGGTAAGAAAGGGAGCAGGGGTGGTTTTTATTTTATTTATTTATCAATACTGTAAGCCTTGGTCAGGCTCATACAGGGTCAGGCTCATACAGGCTCATACAGGCCTGGTTGGGCAGACTATAAGCACTAATTTTACAGCGATGCTATTTTGCTAGCACTTCGCGTATTGTTTATGTGCGTCCGCGAACACTCACGGGGCTCCACGTGTCTTTTGAGCGTGCGGTGTTTCATCACGCGAGGCGTTCTTTGGTGTGCGTGGTTTGTGTGCGCGGTTTGTTGCTTCTACTTCGCTCCACAATTGCTTTTTCTCGAACGTTTTCCAGTGCCCGAGGCTATGCTCGCCCCTCCTTCCGTTCGTCATTTGTCCAAGCGCGCTCGTGCTTATTCTTCTCTCCGTTCGCTCTCCCATGGTCGCGGGCATGTCTCCGAGGGATTCACACTTCGAAACGTTATACGCGTGTAAGTTTTCTAGCTACGCGAGGTGGCGGTAGGTGTGTACGCGAGTGTTTATAAAACGTAAAAGTCCGGACAATAAATGTGCGTCTGTACCTTTGTTACGATGACCACTGACAAAGGCAATAAATGAACTACTACCTGTTTTCAAAACTCCGTGCCTCCTTGTTGGGCACGTCGGCATCCACTGGCATGGAGTGACATGACGCACGTGTTTTTTCATGCATGGTTTGGTGACCAGCACCGCCAGATGTCCCAAATGCTGAACATCTGCTCCAGCTGATAGGCAAGAAGCTTGGAATAGGAGAAAACGTTGACGCAACAAACCAACTTAACATCTGGGAACTCTCCGGTACGATGGCCGCTTTGGGCTTGGATGGCATGGTGCGAGCTGTGGCCATCCTCGACAACGACACCCATAAAGCTCTTGAGGTGAGACAACCGATGCATGCTTTGCATTGAGGGAAATGCAGCTATATCTGGAAACTGAAATATCTGCAATTTCCGGGAGCTCATTATTGTGGCAACGTTTGGGCTATTTCTGGCAATGCTCATATTCTTCTTGGAGGAGAAAGAAAGTTGTCTCTATAAATTGTCGTTGCCATGAAGCAAAAAGTGAGTGCGGGGCACGATATAATGAAACCTTTATAGTACGAAAAGCGCTACTAAAGAACCCGTTCGTTTAAACAGTATCGCGTGAAGGTCGTGCCGGGCGCCTTACACCAGAGAGTTTCTTTCTTGGTATTCTTAATTAACGCCAAACGTAAGTCTTAATTTTTACTATGAGGTTTTTGATGCCGTGGACCGAGATAAATCTAGAAACACCACCATCATCATCGTCAGCATGCGCACACTTACTGCAGGACAAAGGCCTCTCGCATAGAACATCAATTATCCCGGTCCTGTGTTAACTGCGACCCATTTATCCCCGCATACTTCTCGATCTCATCTTCCCACCTAACGTTCCAACAGCACCTGCCACACTTGCATTCTCTAGGGATACACTCTGTTACCCTTATTGAGTAACTGTTAACTTGCCTTCGCATTAAATGATCTGCCCACGCCCATTTTTGTCTTAATTTCTGCTATTATGTCCTTAACACGCCTTTGTTCCCTGGCACAGCCGCTCTCTTTTTGTCCTTTACCGTTACACATATCTTCCGTTACATTGTTTGCTGACTCGTCCTCAATTTAAAGGGGCACTGACAAAGAAATTTTGCATCTTGTTTTTTTTTGTTTGTTGCAATAAGTCGCTAGTGACCTCGTTTGCTTTAACGTGCGACGGTAGTTTAGTCAGAGGCATTTTCAATGCGGCCATTCGCAGTTTCGGTTTCAGAGGGTGCCGCGAACCGATGGATTTTATTGAACAAAGCGGACCCCGTGATCGTCGGAAGGATATCACAGAGCAGAGCTGCCGTAGCACTGTCGAATCCGCATCGCCGGCAGTTTCTGCGAATGCCCCTACGTACTGATCTCGTGAGCCACTTAATTAAAAAGCGACCGTCGACTTGACGCAGGCGCTGCGAGTGCAAATGTGTCACAGAATTAAGCGAAGTAATAATTTAGTGGCCGATGTCTCGGACGGGAGGAGCGACAAACAACTCCCCCTTACGTGCGAATTCGAGAATGTGGTTCGGACCTGCTAACCGGCGATAGGTCCACGCCTGATTGGCCGCTGGCGTGAGGCACGAGACGGGGCACGAGAAAACAGTTTCGAAACAACGGAAATTTACTTAACATTCACGGGAAATTCAAAACAGATAGACAGAGAGGGTAATACAGGCAAAGAAAACGAAGCTCGGCTTAAGAAACACGAGGGAAGGAGTAAGGCACACAATAGGCGGGCAGGGGAGCTTCCCCCCCCCAACTACTCTAACACTCGGCTCGCTAGACACACACGCACACACCCGTACACACAACAGGGTACACTAAGAAAAGAGGGTAATCAAGTCCGCGGAGTCGATGCGAAGGAGGAAGATAATAGTGAGGGCGATCATAGAGTCTGCAGAAGAGTGGGGAAGGGGAGGAGGTCTTAGCTGGACTTTGGTCGGTGGTCTCGTCGGGGAAGATGCGTCGGCTCGCCGGTCGTCTGCGATGAGTCCCGTTGATCGGCGACGCAATTCGGGCACACCTGGGCCGCGCACCGTCCCCTCCTCGAGGGGAATTCTCGGGGGCCGAGGTCGCCGCTGTCGTCGCACTCGGGGCTACAGCGCAGCCCACAGAACCGGCCGCCGCGTTTCAACCGCACCACCTTCCACCGCCACTGCTCGCTTCCTTCTCCCCGCGAGTCGTGAACCCCGCGCTGCACCGAGCACAGTCTTTCGGACCGCGCCTCTTCCGAGAACCAAGCGGGTGGAACCTCCGCTGGCCGCGGCACTCTCGCCCCTCTCTTCCGAAACACATGGCCCACTGCCCCGCGGGCCGAAATGGCGGCGAAAACATTCCTGCTCCGCCGGGATCCTCCCGCTGGGTCCCAATATGGCGAGCGAAAAAAAAAAGAGACAGCCATGGAGGGGCCCGAATTTCGCGACACTGCCCCCCCATCAAGAATGTTATTCCCAATAGCATTCAAACCAAACATCCAAAGCGAAATACGGGCACCAGCCAAAATCGCACCAAGTAACCGACATCGCCCAAAAGGGGGTGGCCATACTAGCCCTAGGAGGGGATACACACGATAACAAAGTAACAGCGCGTTGCATATGAACAGGGCCGCGCTTCTCCGCATACACCGAAAATTAAGTCGAGGAAGATAAAGAGAAAAAGCTACACACTGTCTACATACATAGTACACTCCAATACGCACTCGCAATGGCGCAATAAAGTTCTGGGGCCATGCGGACCCCCCACTCACACATGATCTCGCGCAGCCGCAATAGAAACAGGCGAAAATTCGACTACATAGCGTGGCACGGGGTACACTTGGCTATACATTCACAGAGACATTCACCGCGGAGCACACGAACACTTCACATATATCAATGACCCGGCCCATGAACGAGCAAAAAAAATGGAGCCGCTGTCATTTCCAGGCCACAGGAGCCAGGTAGTCCTTCTACACCCTGCTCAAGTAGTCGGCCCCGACATTATCTCGCCCCTTAATGCTGGCGATGGTGAAATCGTACTCCTGGAGCAGGAGGGCCCAACGGAGAACGCGAGCGTTCGTAAACTGAGCCTGGCGGATGTAAGTTAGTGGCTGGTGGTCCGTCTGAATAGTGAAGGCCCTCCCATACAAGTAGAAGTTGAAGCGTTTCACCGCCCAGACTATGGCGAGGCACTCCTTCTCTATTGCTGAGTACGCCCGTTCTCTCGGAAGCAACTTCCGACTTGCATATGCCACAGGGTGGAGCACGGCGCCTTTCCTCTGCAGTAAAACCGCCCCGAGCCCCTGGTCGGAGGCGTCAGTGCGTAACACGAAGGGCTGGTCGAAATCGACGACTTGCAAAACAGGTGCCTCGGAAAGGATCCGCTTCAGTTCCTCGAAGGAGCGCTGCTCCCGGTCCCCCCACTTAACCGTGTTGGGGGCGAGCTTCTTCGTGAGGTCGGTTAGTGGGGCGGCCACTGTGGCGTAACCGGGGATGAAATCTCGGTAATAGCCAGACAACCCCAAAAAGGCCCGCACTTGACGTTTGGTCACCGGACGGGCAGCGTGCCGGATCCTGTCAAGGGTTGACTCCATGGGACCTAGGTGTCCGTGACCTATGGTGTGACCCAGAAACGACAACTGCTCGAACCCGAGCTGGCACTTCCTGGGATGGACCGTCATTCCGGCTTCCAAGATTCGCGCGAGCACCCGGTCGATGGCCACCAAATGGTCTTCCCACGTCTCTGTGGCCACCAGCACGTCGTCGTAGTAGTGGTAGACGTTGTCGATGCCGTCCAGTACTCGCCGCATGAGCTTTGCGAAAACTGCTGGGGCTGTCTTGATACCGAAGGGCATGCTTTTGAAGTGATACAGTCCACTAGGGGTCGAGAAGGCGGTCTTCTCCCTGGAGGCCTGATCGAGGGGCACCTGCCAGTACCCCTTAGAAAAGTCCATCTTTGAAAAGTATTTCCTCCCCCCAACTTCCGCAATTAGACAGTCAGCCCTCGGAATAGGCCCTGCATCGGGCACTAGGACGTCATTCAGCCTCCTGAAATCCACACAGAACCGGTAAGTGCCGTCCGGTTTTCTGACCAGCACGACGGGTGCGTGATACGGTGAGCTGGATCTCTCAATCACCCCCATTTCAACCATGGCCGACACTTCCCTTTCGATGTTCTGTTGCACAGCGAAAGGAAGCGGATATTGCCTCACTTGGATCGGCGCGTCCGTCATCGTGGACAAAGAACACTCTGCCCAAGTTGTGAGTCCTGGCTGATCCGAAAATATGCCTTTGTACTTCGACAGCAGAGAGTGCAGCTGCCCCGCTTGTCGGGTAGTCAAGTGATCCGACACGACAATGTCTTCCGGTCCCACCTCGCCTCCGAGGGGCCACGCCATCTCTTCGGCCCCGATGTCGACCGCCACGGCTGACACCGTCTGGACAGGGACACCTGATTTTAGTTCCCTCCTGATGTACTTTTTCAACATGTTCGCATGGAACGTCTTGGGCGTCCCCTCGACATTCACCACGTAGTCAACTTCTCCCTTCCTTTCCGCCACGGCATACGGGCCCTTCCACTTCATGGTGAGCTTGTTATGTTCTGTGGGTAACAAGACGAGCACCTCGTCCCCAGCCTGGAGGTGACGCATCTTGGCTCGGTCGTCGTAGTACGCCTTGTATCGCTCGGCTGCCTGTTCCAACGCCTCATGGGCAAGTTGGCACGTTGTCTCAAGCCTCTCCTTCAGGTCGATGACGTACTGGTAGGCGGTTTTGACCTCTTCTTCCACCTTGTTCCCGGTCCACAGCTCCTTGAGGATGGCCAGTGGACCACGAACATTTCGGCCGTAAAGCAGCTCGAACGGGGAGAATCCGGTGCTGGCTTGAGCAACCTCCCGGTACGCAAACAAAAGGGGTTCCAAGAATCTGTCCCATTCTCTCGGTTGTTCAGCACACATCCTGCGCAGCATCTTCTTTAGCGTGCCGTTCATCTTTTCGACCAGGCCATTGGCCATCGGGTGGTAGGGTGTCGTGGTCTGTAGTCGCAAGGATAGTAGGCGCCCCACCTCGGTCATAAGCTCGGAAGTGAAATTTGATCCCCGGTCGCTGAGCATCTCCTCGGGTACACCCACCCTCGAGAATATCTGCAGCAGAGCTTCGGCCACCCTTTCCGTCTCAATACTTGGCAGCGCGACCGCTTCGGGGAAGCGAGTACCGTAGTCGACCAACGTTAGAATGTATCGGTTGCCTCTGCGCGTCGTCGGCTTGAGAGGCCCCACGATGTCGATGGCGACCTTACGGAAGGGGGTGTCCACCAGTGGAACCCGTTCCAACGGTACTCTTCTGACCGTGCCGCGATCCACGGTTCTCTGGCAGATGTCGCAGGACGCGATAAACCTCTTCACGTCCCCATGAAGGCCCGGCCAGAAAAAGTCGGCCAGTATCCGATCAATAGTCTTCGCCCGGCCAAGGTGCCCCGCCATCAAGCCCGCATGTGCCAAATGGAGAACTTTGTATCGGTGCTGCTCCGGCACCACGAGCTGCACGGAAGGGGCTCCCGATTGGGGTACATACTCTCGAAAGAGGAGACCGTCGCGCAGGAAGAACCCGCAAGAGCCATTTCTTTTGCAGGTTGACCTCGTTCCCCGTCTTTGGGCCTCAAAACACCGCAACAGAGTCTCGTCTGCCTGTTGATCCTCTCGCATTTCTCCCGCACTGACGTCGGAGATAAGCGTCGGCGCACGTAGGGCCCGGAAGTTCTCCGAAGTCTTCGCTCTAGCCTGCTGCCGGGTCGTCACCGCCGCTGCGGGTAAGGTAGGCTCCGTCACCGCGCTCTTGACTTGTGTCTCCTCTGTCTCAGCCGTCCATGTTTTGTAGGGCTTCCCTGGTGGCCTCACCCCGTCGACGTTCCCCAGGATGAGGTCAAATAGCGGGTCATCCATACATCCCGCCACTATCTCCCCGCTGTAGTAGGGCGTGTCTACCTGGATCCGAGCTTCCGGTAGCTTCCTAGCAGTACGGTCCGCCAAGTGAACAGTCCGGTGGGCCCCGGTTAATTCTCGATCGTCCACAAATCTTCGGCTGACGATGACGATGTTGCACCCCGTGTCTCGTAAAACCCTGCAGCGACGGCCCTTGATTCGGCCCTCCACCACCGGCAGGTCTGGTGCCCCGAGAGGCTCGGCAGCGTTGTCTACAGAGGTATGCTTGTCCTCGCTTAGGCTCGAGTACCCCTGTTGCAAGCAGGCGGACACGTTCCTTGCGGCCCCCAAACCCGTGTTCTTCGGGCCTTGTTGACCTCGGTTCGCTCTGCACTGGGCGGCGACGTGCCCCATCCGGTAGCACAGGTAGCAGCGTACGCCCGGTGCTGGCGGATGTGGTTGCCTGTCGAACTGCTCGCGCCGGCCTGGGTCTGCGGTTCTGCCCGCCAGGGGGTCCTCCCGCTTCTGGTCTTTCCTCCCAAAGTTGTTCATGTTCCTAGCCATTACGTAGTCGTCCGCCCTTTGGACGAGCTCCTCGGTGTCCCGCGTCTTCTTTTCTTTTAGGAAGAGTGCCATAGGGGGCCCGCAGTTCTCCAAAAACTGCTCGGACAGGAGCAGACTCTTGACCCCCTGGTAAGCCCTCTCCGTCCCAGAAAGTTGTAGCCACCTTTCCCAATAATTTTCCAGTCGGGCGAAGAACTGCGATGGAGTCTCGTCGTCTCTCGGCGTTTCCCCCCTGAACTTCTTTCGGAAACCTTCTTCCGTGAGGCGGAAGCGGAGAAGGAGTGTCCGCTTCACCTTGTCATAGTCAGCGGAATCGGACGCGGGCATTCGTCCGAAAACGCTTAGAGCCTCCCCCGTGAGGCAAGTACTGAGCGTCGTGGCCCACTGACTTCGGGGCCATTTCTGTGCCTCCGCGACACGTTCAAAACGAGTCAAATAGGCGTCGAGATCGTCGCCCTTCTCGTTAAACGCCGCCATCAGCTTGTGCAGGCTAACCGCGGGCGGTCGTGATGCTGCTTGGGTTTCATTCAAGTCGCCCACTGCACTGCCGCTACTACCAGCCTCGCTCCTCGTGCGCAGGAGTTCCATTTCCTTATCCATTTCTAGCACCCTCTGTGCTGAGCCCTCTTTATCGCGCGCCGCGCGCTCCCTCTCACGCTCCTCGCGCTCCTTCTCGCGCACCTCGCGCTCCCTCTCACGCTCATCCTCCTCCCGGCGCCTTTCGCGCTCTGCGGCTCTTTCCTCTCTCAAAAATTCCTGAAGAGCGGTCCCTTCAAAGCCCATCTCTTTACCCAGAGCAACTATACGCTCCAGATCGGCCATTCTGTCTGCCGCGGAAAGATCACCCGTTACCCTATGCCTCACGCCCCGGGCCAATCGTGGTTAGCGGTCCTGCCGTGGACGCCAGTTTGTCACAGAATTAAGCGAAGTAATAATTTAGTGGCCGATGTCTCGGACGGGAGGAGCGACAAACAACTCCCCCTTACGTGCGAATTCGAGAATGTGGTTCGGACCTGCTAACCGGAGATAGGTCCACGCCTGATTGGCCGCTGGCGTGAGGCACGAGACGGGGCACGAGAAAACAGTTTCGAAACAACGGAAATTTACTTAACATTCACGGGAAATTCAAAACAGATAGACAGAGAGGGTAATACAGGCAAAGAAAACGAAGCTCGGCTTAAGAAACACGAGGGAAGGAGTAAGGCACACAATAGGCGGGCAGGGGAGCTTCCCCCCCCCAACTACTCTAACACTCGGCTCGCTAGACACACACGCACACACCCGTACACACAACAGGGTACACTAAGAAAAGAGGGTAATCAAGTCCGCGGAGTCGATGCGAAGGAGGAAGATAATAGTGAGGGCGATCATAGAGTCTGCAGAAGAGTGGGGAAGGGGAGGAGGTCTTAGCTGGACTTTGGTCGGTGGTCTCGTCGGGGAAGATGCGTCGGCTCGCCGGTCGTCTGCGATGAGTCCCGTTGATCGGCGACGCAATTCGGGCACACCTGGGCCGCGCACCGTCCCCTCCTCGAGGGGAATTCTCGGGGGCCGAGGTCGCCGCTGTCGTCGCACTCGGGGCTACAGCGCAGCCCACAGAACCGGCCGCCGCGTTTCAACCGCACCACCTTCCACCGCCACTGCTCGCTTCCTTCTCCCCGCGAGTCGTGAACCCCGCGCTGCACCGAGCACAGTCTTTCGGACCGCGCCTCTTCCGAGAACCAAGCGGGTGGAACCTCCGCTGGCCGCGGCACTCTCGCCCCTCTCTTCCGAAACACATGGCCCACTGCCCCGCGGGCCGAAATGGCGGCGAAAACATTCCTGCTCCGCCGGGATCCTCCCGCTGGGTCCCAATATGGCGAGCGAAAAAAAAAAGAGACAGCCATGGAGGGGCCCGAATTTCGCGACAAAATGCTACCGCGGCTAAAGAACGACGCGCGACGCTCGAGACAGTGGGTGGCAAGACGCGCGCTGGTAGCAGCCGGCCGGTCTGCCTACAGGTCCACCTACAGATGTGTTTGGCTTAGCACTGTGGCGGATATTCGATTGTCTCTCTCGTAAGCGGTGCAGATGACAATTTTTAATGCAACGCGCAATCGCATCATTAACTCATTTCTCATAAGCTGCCACTTGGACGCAATTTCGTGCAGCGGTAACAAGCTATCACTCGAGCTACCTGCGCCGGCCTGGGCCGTGGCCGCCGCCTGCACAGCGACCGTGCGGCTCGCTCAGGGGACTTTTCGTGTCTCCTGCGCGTTTTTGCGTCCAATGTAAATAACAAGTAATAGAAAAAGAGAGTGCCTGGAACCGCTGTAGAACTTTGGTAGCGCCTAGCTTCCCGATGAGCTGACGAAATTACAGCGCCTCCGCCGCCAACGATCGGGTCGTTCGTTCTCGAGAGCAGAAGCTCCGCTCTCCGGCCCTCCGATTGGAGCGGCGAGCCGGGCGAGCCGGCGAAAAACGCCGGCAGTGCGGAATCGGCAAACACAAACTCGTGACGTGTTTGGATGTTGTTTATTTACAAAATATCCGCGCAATGTCAATTGCGCGTGGTCCTCTGCTGGCTACTCGTTTGCGTTTCGCACAATTTAAAATTGACTTTGAAGATGTTCTAGGATGTATTGGCCACTGATATTTTGCAGATGATGTATATGTGTTCACACCAATCTACCTCAGAAGTTATCTCGCCTTCAAAATTTTGTGTCATTGCCCCTTTAAGTTCAATCCTTCTGGTCAGCCCGGTAAGTTGCAGCTGTTATGCACTTTCTATTCAGGGACGATGCTAGGCTGCCATTACCTGAGAATGCTTGCCGAATGTACTACACCCATTCTTATTCTTGTAATTACCTCTGCCTCATTGTTAAGTTCCGGGGTCACCACTTGTCCTAAGTCGATGCATTTGCTTACCGCTTCCACTGGAAACAGCACTGTAAGAAAAAAAAAAATGGACAGCGGCGCGCAACTCAGTGGACACCCACTGACAAAAACAATGAAGACGTGATTATTGCTGCAGCTTTCATGGCCGAAGTGTGAATAAATCGCATCCTCTTGTAAATACATTCCTTGAACATCTGCCCTTGTTCACTTAACCCCCGTCTGGCAGGCCACATAACATCTTTGGTCCAGCTGTTCTGTCTATTCTCAGCCTGGCGCCAAACTTCGCCCCTTTTCAACTCCTGAACTGGTCGCTCCACGCCTCAGGGATCGGTTCGGCCCGCCACAACCCCGGTGACCCATCGACACTTTCATTCCGCAGCCCCGTGATCCAGGACTATGAGCCGCAGAGGTTGGCCGAGGGACCCGCCGCGACCTGTAAATACTACGATGCCGTTTCCCTGCCCGGTTCCCCCGCGCGTCTATAAGGGCTTTGGACAGTGCTTCATTGAGGTGGCGGGCATTGATGTTGCGGAACAGGTGTTCAGCTCGTCCTCATCATCATCCTCCACGGCAGGAAGAAGGACTCGTTTATTGTTTGTTTTCATATCATTTCTCCTGCTCACGACCCTTCAACAGCCTTAACGGGACGAGAAGAAAAAGGAGGGGACATTCACGCGCAGCGGGCTGAAATTTCCACAACCAGCCATGATGACGACAGGTGGCGTCTAAAACGTTGCTTCAGCTGCCATGGCCGCATTGTAAATAAGTGACATCTTATAAACACCATTCTTCTTATGTTACAGGAGTTCAAAAGCCGATTCTATAAGAGTTCCGAAATTTCAAAGAGGAATCCCAGCAGTAACAAGAACAAGTGTAGGCAAATGTCTGACAGATGAGTAGCGATTTGCAGGCAACCGGCGCTACACCAAAACGAAGATAAGGGCACCCAGACACCAGATGCAAGAAAAACGCGAAAAGAGCATGGCAATGCGAGGGGAATGAACAAAATCGACGTGATAATTGATTGCGAATCTAGGATATGACAGTGCAACTGCCGGGGGTACAATCAGCAGCAATTGTTCCTGCAACTTGCGTAGAAAAGGATGTGGGATAGGGAGCAGTTGTTCTGATACAGGTTGCACGCAAAATACCCACCAAAATTGAAACTTCAGGGATTTAAGACGTATGAAACAAGAATAGCTCCATCCTTATAGACAGAGTAGCTGCATGCCATCACAAGGCACTCAACTTGGACACTCCTCATGAATATGGGGAAATATACTCGGCCAAACAAAGAGGGCGCATCTACACAGCCTGAACGTATATATTCCCTCCAGAAATTGGGACCCCACTTCAGTCTACCTAGTCAAATCCCTGTTATTTGGTCCGGCCGTGCTGCCGGCGTGATGGGGTCGGGAGAAATCAGCGATCACAGCGTCCTGAAGGGATACTCGTGAACAAAAGCAAAAGGAAGGAGTTTAAAAAACTGGCAGGCAGGGAGCATCTAACGTTATCCACCAACCGATTCCCACCTATACGGGTAACAACTAGCAGTACCAGGAGCGCATGCCTGGAACTGACCTATGCACGAACTGCCATCTAGGAAAGAAGGAAAACCCGAGGGCAAAGTCTTGGAGGCAGGGTGTCGAACCGGAATTTTTTCTTGTTCGGTTCGGGTTCGAGTTCAAGCCTTTGGGGTTCGGTTCCGGGCTTGGATACGGAGAATTATTCCGTTCCGGTTTGAACCGGTTCGAACGGGTTCAAACGACTTCGAAGGGAAAAAACAGGCCTGTAATTTTCTGTAATTATTTTGTGCTTGCATTTCGTTTTCTTAGTCAAGTCGGTGTAAAAACAGCGTCATCATGTAAGTTTCTGTGCAACACCCTGCAACACTTTTCAACTTTTTTCTAAATATTAAATGCTTGCAGAAAGTAGTCAGCGAATACTTTCAGTACTTAGATTAGGGGGTTGCAGAGTGCCTCAGCGAGAAATTACTCCTCTCTCACCACATCAGATAACTTAGAAACTTGCTCAAAATATTTTTCTCGGCTTCCCGGAGTTAAATTTGAAATTTGGATGGTTCAGCCGAAGATTCACATCGAAGCGATGATCCGATGAGATGATAGCTGAAACGATGACTCGCTGGCTCGGTGGCCGGCGGCACATAGCCGACTACGGGCTACTCCACGTAAACTCAAAATGTACAATATGTATACTTTATTTACACTGCGTATTTACCACTTCAAAGGCTCATGATCGCATACAAAAGGCCGGGCAAGGCCCGCGTCCAACGGGGCTCCCCGCTCTCTCCTCTCCTCCTGTTCTTCTGAAAATATCATCATCAATTTTACCACTAAAACTCCGCCCAGAACCGGGACGTCGCAATTTGAGAGTGCGGATGGCTCTTTTATTAGCTCCCACTAGGCCGCAGTGACAAACAAAGCTATGTGGGTTCAAAATAGTCACGCGACCCACTCTCTCACTCTCATACAGAAACGCGGAGGTATTCCGCAAAGCACATATATAAACCCGCATGAAAACCATCCAAGGAAAAGCAAACATTTCGCCGGCCATCAGTTGTTGGGCGGCTTGCCCTAAAGTATTATCCATGCCATGCCGCCTATGATTGTGCCCCGCACCACCAAAATGCCTTCCTTTGTAGACACGTGGAGGGCCGAACAAAGCCTGGTCGCCTACCCATTGACGCATCCCAACCGCGGAGTCGCGAGAGTGAGCCGTGTGACGAACGGAAACTTCGCCCCGTAACTTTGAGCAGTGCAACTGTCGCAGACAGAATGTCTGGCGCTCTCTGCCTATGTTTGACCTAAGGTTTGACCCCTTGACTGTCGTTCAGCTACTGTCCGCATCGCGGTCGTTAATATGTCACCGGTCCGCTCCGCCGGTTTCTCAAACGAACTAGCGGAAAGCCTCCTTCAAAAGCTTACATCGCTTTTGAGTATTGTGTGGTGACCGACGCATTTGTATATACGTCCTCTCTGCGCCCGCTCGTCGGATAAACACAATAGCGCGGCGAACAAAAAAGAAGTTTCCGCGGATTCTTCTCACGCCCCTCGGGCCCAAGTCAGCTCGGCTGGTGTGAAAACAAACACCATACAGGTAAACAAGCTAACCCCAGCGAAAGATATCTAGTTTCCGGGCGGTTTTACTTAATAAGTGAGAGGCCCGAACTTAACACGTGGTCTTGGCCTTCTTCTACCGCTGGAATGACATCATTACAGCCGTGTAGCGGCTATTTGCCAGCTTTCCTTAGGTTGTAGCAAAAAAATAAAGCCACAAATTCAGAAACAGAATGCGTATCCGCAGCGTCGAGCAAATCACGGACTGCTGCTGTGTGCCGGCAAAAGCTATAGCTTTCACAGTGCTTGCAGAGGCGAAGAAGAGTGAAAGTGTTGAGTTCTTTTAGCTGTACAACCACTGCACAATGTTTTCTATGGTAGGTCAACGAGTACACACTAACTGAAGCGAAATAAAAGGTTCAGTGGGACACTTAATGCTGCGTATTATTTTTATTTTAAAGGAGCCATGAAGACGAAATACAAGTTTGTTTTATTCGAAAGATTTCGTGTTTTATAGTGTCCCCAGAGCTTGCGCCGCAGAAAATAATGCCTTATTCACTGACAAATTAATCAGTTTAGGTTAAAATTTTGATTCTCCCGCCAAATCGTGTTTTGGTGACGTCTACAATGAAGTCATAACGGCGCCAATACAAAACTTCCACTGCGCCATTCGGATCTGCAGACTTGCTTGCCGTCAAACATCCCAGATGGCGCTAGCATAGTCAGCACTCCACCGTTGCTTTTTTTTCTACCCTATTTACACCTGCTTGTTTTTGTTATGGTAGAAAGTAATCGCTTCGTGAAACAGGGGTTATGACTGACAAACAGGCTCACGTAAGGCAAGGTCACTTATGCCAATCGGTCAGCGTCGTATAAAACAACCCACAAGCGTCGGTCTGCTGTGCAGCTAAAAAGCATAGTGCGCCCAGTGCCAACGGCAGTGCGTATCGGTACTTCTATGTTTACGTCTATTTTCGCAACTTTTGCTGCTTACCGCACAATTCTTCCTGCTGTACAATGGATATGCATTACATTTAGGTGCAAATGCCTCGTTCAGCAAGCTTATAAGCTCTTCCTAATTCGGGTTTGCTTTTGCTTGCCTCCGCCTATTGCAGAGCAGTCTGGTATGAATAACATCATAGGTTCTGCTGCTGGAAATGAGCTAGTGGTCACATGGCCATTCCCTTTTTTCCTAATTATATATATATACAGCTTATTTTAAACGAAGTTTACGTTAAAAGTGGTGTCAGTATGATGCGAACGAGGCAAACTATTCAATGAACCAAAGTTGTGTTTTGTCTTCATGGTTCCTTTAATTATTTGGTTTCGTTCATGTTCTATAACTTCATTTATGCGTATTCTTGGCTAATAACACTGCAGTTTTATACGCCGCAGTTGTTTTCCTGAGGAAACAAAAAAAAATTGGTCCCCGATTGCGATACTCGCTAGTGCGAAATTGAGTGCTGTGGTCTTCTCGGCGACGGCGCTTAGCTGCTGTCCCAGGAAGTGATCGCGTCATCAGCGAATGCACGACGGCGTCCGTTATACTCTGTCGTTGTCTCGTAAGGCGTCGCCACCGTGGATCACGTCTCGTGCGGTCTCGGAAAAACACCCTCCCTCTCACGCTTTCGTCATACTTTCATCCTCCGTTTTACTGCTTGCTCTCTCCAGAGGCGTCTTCGTTCTCTCGGTCACGAGGCCGACCCTGAGGGACTACGCGTAAGCACAGGGGCGGGTGCTTAAGCGTTGCTCTCCAACGCATGGCTCTACGGAGCCGCAGCTGTGACGCCCTACGAGGTGAGCCGACGAGTGACGGCCCACACATCGTCTCCAAATATTGCATCCTCGCCACAGTCTTCTGGAAGGCAAACATGTGTCGTCCTGGGCAGTGGGCAGCTGCCCGGTGCCTCTAACGCCTCCCCCATTGGTGCATCCTAGCCAGAATCTTCCTGCAATGGCCTCCCGGCAGCCTATTGTCCTGTCCTACTAAGCAAACAACCGGTCCGACAATATCTTTTCGGTACTGTCAAATGCCACCGTGGTGCGGCATTTTGCGTCTCCGTTCCCCCACCCCACACCGTGCGGCTTGTAGCGAGCCGCCCCTAGTTCCCAAATCACGCATCCTCGCGGGAATCTTCTGCCTGGAAGGCAAGCACGCAGGCGGGCTGGTGGTTTACCTGCAAACGGGCGGTATCATTAACGGGCAGGAGAGCCTCGGAGCCCATTTTTTTATCCATGAAATGTTTAGGCGCGCACGCGCGCCCGCACCTTTATTTTCGCACAATGAGGCAAAAAATTTCGCTTTGCAAATTGGTTTGTTTGCTACCCTTTTCATGTACCGCTAGTTTCAACGGCGCTTTAGATTCAACACGAAATCATTAACAGTGCTAGAAGTCGAAAACCGCGCGGCGTCGGTGTCGACCTTCGACTGTCAAGCCTGGCGTTTACAGTGGCGTTTACAGTGGCGTTTACAGTGATTTCCTTCTTGTCATATTTTTATCTGCTAACCGAGCGGTTAGAAAGAACGGTTGTAATGAATTGCTTGGGTTTGGTTCGAGTTGGTTCATATCGACTTGAACTTTCAGCTTGAAGAAAAACCAGAGGATGTAGGAAGGAAACACGGACACAATGCTTTGTTGTGTTGTGTCCGTGTTTCCTTCCTAAGTCCTGTAGTTTCGTTCACGATGACATTTAAAGGTTATAACGACTTATTGGACGGCGCGTATAGGACGGTATTGGATACGGAATCACCGTAGACAGGAACTTGCTAATGGAACTTCAGTGACACGTCACGGCGATTGGACTCTAGGAAAAACAATAGCTTGGTGAAGTCACAAGCAGCAGTAATGATCACTCGTAGAAAGAGAGAAAATTAACTTAAATAATTCTAGAAAAAGTTTCAGAGAGGCTTCCTCATTCAAGGGGGCCTAGTGGACAGCCGTTTCCTTCAAGAGCAGCTGATCTGCTAGGCCTGAGCTGGCCCAGGCTTTTTCCGAAATCTGTATATAAACGTGAAGGTTGGGCGGATACAGGGTAGACTGGTTGCAGCCGCTTACTATGTCTGAGGTTACCAGGCCCTTCACAGAAGCCAAAATGGAGAGAATTGTGTCCGGTCAAAGAGGTGAAGTCGAATGTGTTAACCCGCAGGGCGCAGAATAATTTTTCCTGGTTAATCGGTAGCGATTTGTGCGGGGAGGAATACGTTCTACGGGAGAGCCAATAGTCCTGAGTGATTTCCTCGTATGTGACTACAGCATGCAGGCGCGCGGGCTCCGTTTTGTCAGCGCTAACTAAGCGGGTCAAATCTCGACCCAGGAGGTTGGTGATCGTGTTTGCCGGGGATGCCAGTATGAACTGGTGCCCATACAATCCTGGCTGGTCTCCTTGGTGGTCTGATTGATCACTGGAAATGCAGGGCGTTACTGATTCCCCAGTTTTCGTAATTATTTTATAGTTTTCTTATATTTATTTTTTCAAAATTTTGCTTGATAAGTTCACACTTACGCTATTCTAAAGATTACTCGTGGAGCTTTGCTAAAGCTTCATTATTGTGGAAGTGCAGGGCGTAAGATGTTTCGCTATTTTGCGTATTTTTTGTCTTTTCCTTATTTTTTAGTGCTTTAAAACTTTGTCCGACCAGTTATCTCTATTTACGCTATTAGCTAATACATTTGTAACTTCCGCGATATCTGCATTTCTGTGGAAATGCTGCGCGTTACACGGTCCCGGCTGGGGGGGTACTCGGCAAAGAATGCTGCGCATTAAAATCAGTCATTTCGTCAGCGTCATTGAGGTTGTCCAATGGTGAGCAATCCGTCTCACCCAGGAAGTCCAATACGAAAATATAATTCCCAAGAGCAAAGTTGTAACCACTGATACCTGGTATGTTGATGGGAGGAATGTGATAGGCAAGGGATACGTGAGAAACTGAAATGAGCAATGGAGGTGGGTAAAACTTGTCAGGTTTCACGAGGTCCATATAATTACGCGACACCTCAACGTGTTGATTTATTTATTCAATACTGCCAGCCGCCGTTTGGCAGCCAGGGCAGGAGTGGTAGAGTTTACACTCGTCCAGTAACACGGTATAAGGTACACAAGGAAGCAATAATTCAGTAAGCTTACAGATTGTTACGATACGCAAGCACACGCAATCACTAACGCGTTACACAATTCTCAAAGCAGCAGTAATGCTCATTATAAATCAAACAGCTAAATTAATATACAATGAAACCGGCAATGCTAGTCCAATGCGAAAACAAGCAAAGTACAGTATGCGCATTGTCCAGAAAGTGGAAAAAAGTAAATCTCGCGTTGCCGAGTCCATTAAGGTCCTGACTGCAAGCTAACATGTGAAATACGTTAGTTGATCAGAACGGTCAGCCCAAACAAAAGGGGAACATGACTAGCACTTTAATAATGCACAACTTTGAATAACTGTTAAAAAAGCATTTTGATTAGTGATGTTTGTAACTTGTGGAAAAGTATTTCATTCTGCTATCGTTCTCGCAAAAAAAGAAAGACGGTTGGCCTTTGTTCTGATGAAAGGCATTAGGATTGTTTTGTTATTCTTGTTCCGGGTGCGGCGTGACATGTTGAATGCCAGGTAGGTATTGAAGTGAAGCTTTGAATAACCATTGACTAAGCTCTGTAATAATTTCAGGCGGTGTTATTTGCCGCGGGACCTTAGTGTTGGTAGGTCAGAACACCTGCGCAGTGTCACGGATACTGGCCTGCTGTGTGCGTTGTGAAAAATCGCAACCCTTTTCGGTACCCGTTCGAGCATCGCTGAATCCGCATTTGTGTGTGGATCCCACACACCGCCTGCATACTCGAGCAAGGGGCGGACCAGCGTATACAGTATACGCGGCTGTCTTCATTCTGCTTGTACAGTGCTAAAGTCGGTGTCTTAGTAGGCAAAGTTTGCGCAGTGCTGATGGCGCTTTGTTTTGTATGAGTTTGTTTCAAGTGAAGTTTGAGGTCATGTTTACACCCAACTGTTCGAACTTGTTAACAACCTCTAGTTCGACATTGTCAACTTTATAAGCATATTGCCACGGGCACGTTTTGCGAGTTATTGCCATTTGGCGGCACTTTGCTGCATTGAGGCTCATGTTCCAATCAGCACACCGATTAGTGGCAGCTATTAAGTATTTATTGGGAACTTTACCGTCGTTTGCCGATTCAATAAGGAGATATACAACGCAGTCATCGGCAAACAAACGGGAGCGCACCGGACAGTCGAATTGTAAAGTGGTTAATGAAAAGCAGCGGACCTAAGACGGAGCCCTATGGGACTCCGGAAACAACTGATGGCAAGTGAGAGGTAAACTCGCCTATTTAAACGCACTGATACCGACTTGATAAGTAGGACTCTAACCACTGAATTTTCTAATTTTTCACCAAGTTTTGAGTTTTCAACGTTAAGTTGCTGTGGGGTACTCGATAGAAGGCTTTCTCGAAGTCCGAGAATATTGCGTCCATTTGCCCCCTTTATCTAAAACTGTTGAGATGTCGTTAGTCGTATGTATTAGTTGCGTTAACGTGGAAAATCCTCGCCGAAAACCATGCTGATTGCTCGTAAACATGTTGCTCTCAAGATACGTTACTAGGTGTTTAAATATAAAATGCTCCAAAACTTTACCTGCTGTACATAAAATGGTTATAGACAGGCAGTTTTTCAGAGAGAGTTTATCACCGTATTTATGGACAGGAGTAACTTTTGCAGTTTTTCAATTATATGGACTCACCCCCCTTAGTAGACATTCGTTAAATATAACGTAACGGTATTTCGAGCACCACTGAACATACGGGTAAAGGAAGGCATTCGGTATTTCGTCTGGACCTGCTTACTTTTTAGGGTCAAGGTTAAGTAAGGTCGAAAGTATTCCCGGGTCAGTAATACTTATATCCGGAATATCAAAGGCAGGGATGTTGAAATGAGTGCAGCAGTGGGTTTCACATGCACAGACAGACGAGAAAAAGGCATTAAAAGCCCCTGCTATAGAGCAGGCATGGGGTACTTCCCTGTCGTTTATTTTAATTTTGCCTAGTGGGTCTGTCTTTTGGATGATGTGAGTCCAGAATTTCTTGGGGTTGGTGAAAATAATGCTGCCTATTTTAACATTAAAAAGTGATACTTTGATTCTCCCATTTTTTCTCGTAGGTCAGTCCGTAGGGAAGGCAGCACGTTAGGCGTTTTGGGCGCTGGCGAAAGACTCGTAACGCGACATTTTAAATGAATAATGTTGCGTTTAGTCCACAGGCCTTCGCGGTTAATCTTTCTTTGTTTCTGTGGTTCATATTTATTAATACAAGTATGCGCGGCCGCCTTGAAGTGCAACCACGGTCAGTTTAAGTCGAAGGCCCCATCGTTGTATTTGCTCTTAAAGGTGTCGAAATATAGCTCAAGGAATTCCAAAATACTTTAAATATCAGTACTGTTGAAATCTCGAAATGGCTTAGTTATTACCCACGAAGTCGAAGGCAACATACGACTTTTGAGCTGTACTATTTCATGATCCGAGAGAAAGAAAGACAAGATCAAGTAGTTACCTTGAGTTAATTGAGACACGAGTAGGTTTATTCACAATTTGGCCTAGCTGACAAGCAAAAGCAACATCATGCAGTAATTTGGAATGATCGCATGTAGGAACGACACGCATCGAATCCCAGGCAATTCGGGGTAGATTAAAATCGCCGCAGAGTATCATATACGTGTAGCGCTTGGCATACTCCCCTACCTAATCTGCAAATGCTTCAAGTACTGTAATCTTGGAATTTGGGGGCTTGTAAAATACACCGATGAAGATTTTGAGTTGTGGATGGTGAAAAATCATGCAACTGATTTAGATGTTTCACCTTGAGGAAGGGGAGCATAGACTAAGCCTATTTTTGTCATTAGTGCCTAATCTCCACCTTTCGAAGCCCGGCCGCAGCGAAAGGTTTCAGAGGAGCTGGGTATCACTACCGAGTCTGGAATTTCGTCACTTAGCCACGTTTCTGTTACAGCTGTTACGTCAGTGTCGTGTGTTTAACGTTATTTCTGAGCATCATATTTGTTTAAAACAGTTCGGGCATTTATATTCAAAACAGAAAATAGTTTAAAGCTCCTGTGTAAAGTCACGTCAGGGTCGCTCTTTTCTTTATCTGGTGGGTCATGGTCTGATGGCCATCGTCACTGCGGAGCGAAAGGGACTCTCGATCCAAGGGTGTCGTTCCACACACAAAGCTTTCCACAGACTTTGGTGTTGTCGAACTACTGCGTCACTTTTATTCCCTTCGCTCTTAGTTCAGCTGTGCAATACCAAAGGTTTTTTTCCGCACAGCCCGGGTGCGAGACGAAGTCTTTTGAAATGCCACAACTTGTGTCTTTCAAGATTTTACAGTTATTTAGTATCCTCGCTTTCTCTCTCCCGACCACCAGCTTGAAAAGTACTGGCATACATTTATTTTTCGTTTTCCTACCTATCCCGTGAATACGTTCTATTTTGACATTCTGCACTTTTAGTATTCCACCAAGAATGTCGTTCGAACGACATACTCTAGAAGTCTACGTTTTCATCCTTTATCTCTTTTATACCGTAAACTATCAAATTATCCCTCCGACTGCGGTTTTTCAAGTCGCCAATTTTATAAACGAGGCGGTCCACATGCTGTTGTAGCTTGTCTGCTTTAGAGGTGTAACTTTTTATGGCCCCGGATAGCTCATGTTTCTCTCAAAGGCTGAGGGCTTGTCACGAGTTTCCCTCAACCGTTGTGTGGCGACACCTCAGCTTTCTTAGGGTTGACGAATTCTGTCTAGTATCTTCTGAAACATAGCTTCACTGGGGCCGGGTTTCGACTCAACACCCCCACAACAAGGTAGCAGGTATGCAAAACAGTCATACACTGCAGAAAGAACAAGCAACAGCGACAGTGGGCACGGCAGATGCACAAGGCATACATCATGACCAATGACCTTAACATGCCAGCTCCGGACCGTGGTCTCTCACCGGAATAACACGGAAAAATGTGTCCCTGAGAATCATGTTGTCGACGCCTCTGCCGTGCCCACTGGTCGATGCCCGTTGAGCGCTTCTTCTAATATCTGTGGGTGTCGCTGACGTGGCTGATGGTGGTACTGGATGCGCCGCCAGGGACGGAGTAGTAGTGCGCAGGCTTGAAGAATTTCTGTTGATTCTGTGCATGGGCGGATACGTGCTCTAGGCAGCATGATATCTTGCTGGTTGCGTCTCGAAACAAGGGAACTCCGATGCGCAGATAGCACGAACATGAAGCAGCACCTGAATAACAAACAAGAATGGGTTCCTGGGAATCACGTTCTCGGCGCCTCTGTCGTGCCCACTGGCCAATGTTAGTAAAAGACAAGTCGAAAAGGTTTCCACGCAGATTCTTAATGAAGTTGCATTGCTGCAACGAAGCGGAACAATATCTAGCAAAATTACACACTTGTTATATCGGACGGGAAGCGCGATCAACCGAGTTTCCCATGCAATTGTGGGTTAATGGGAAACTCAGACTGGGAATTATCTGGAAACTTTGATCACTGTGAGAAGTTACATTTTCTATTAAATTTAAGGTATTGTTCAAGTCAGCGCTGTTTGTCTCGGGAAGTATATAGTAAGTGCATAGTGAGCGGTCTTTCCCACGAAAGCAAAGCACCTCTAACCAGATAGGCTGTTTCTAATTCAAGGTCCAGGCGCCGTTCCCAATTGATCGAATCAAGTAGGGCAACCTGCCGTTGTTTGCCACACGAAGGGTTGCCTGGGTCGTGCCGAAAGCCTTCGTGGTTTAGGAGAAGGAAGGAAATAGAGGTAATGTCCGGGCCGAGCTAGGTTTCAGTAAGAATTAGAGCAGGAAAGCAAGAAAAAATAACATTAGAAAAAAATTAGACTGATGTAGTTCGTAGCCCATAGACATTTTGGTACAAAAAACCAGAACTGCACTTTCTTGCCACCGAGATGATTTTCCTCGACATTGATCATTTGTTCACACAGCTATGGGTTTAAACAGGCAATGCCTAGGCCAAAGTGCAGCCCGAGGCGCGGCGGAAGTGCATCGACAAAACACACGTCATCCATGGTGACGTAGGAGGCGTACGAGCACCTGCGTTTTCACCCGCTTGCACATGATCGGCACAGCACCTACACAACACAAGGGCCTGGGAAATTGCGGCGATGTTGTGGGACACAGCTTGGTGGTAAATATAGCTTTAGGGGTTTGGGACGGTTCATCGCTCCATGTCCAGGCCCATCAGAAATGCCAACCGCTAGCGGACGCTTCGTGTGTCTTTCGCGGCGTTGCTGCGTAGGTGGTGTTAAGTCGTGAAGGAGGAGGGGAAACCAAATTCTCCCGCATCGGGCTTGCGGAGGCACAGACAGGCAGCACGGGATGCTGTGAAGTGGCCGGCTTCAGCGGGGTAGGGATTTTCTTGCCGCGACCGTCGTGGTTAGGAGCGGCGGGAAATCAGCTAGCCATGGCTTAACCTTCAGTCGAGCCGATTCACTGCGTAGAGAATGCACCTCTTGGCGCAGCGATATCACGCCAGCGGCGTGACCCTACGATTTCTTTGAACCCTCATTGCGCAGCTGCTTGTTGTCGTCCCCAGCGTAAAAACGTAGTCGTACAAGAAATCGTTTCCACCCCAAGTCATCCACGAGAAGGGCACAGTGGGAAACCAGCTAGGCGGCAAGGTCAACCGGGTGGTTGGCGGTGGCTGCGGCGGCAGAAGGGGTGGACGAAAGCACCGGCGGCGCTTTCGTCCACCCCTGTCGTCCAAAGGCCGTGACCCCTGTCGTCCAAAGGCCGTGGCCGATGTTAGGGCTAGCCGGCTACGATGCAGTCTTGTATGCATTGCGAACGAAAAGCCGCGCACCTGACTTAATTGGAGGTCGTCGCCCGACAGCGTCATGCATTTCGAGCGAGCACGTTCATTGCACTCACCGCAAGCAGATATTTCTTTTCCGTAGAAAACACAGGAGCAGAGAACGCAGGCATTCTTGCTGGGCGCTATCTCGGAAAATAATCGTAATAATAATAATATAGTAGTTTAATAATATTTATTAAAGTGTCCAGGAAGAGCCGAAACCTCTGTGCTAGCACAATGAAAGGGAAAAGAAAGGGAGCACTGAAATATATCAGCGCTCTGACAGACAGTAAAAAGGTAAGTAAAAAAACACTGCAAAGTTTAGTTATAAAATAATATTAAATAAAATACAAATATAAAGTGATAATAATAGTAATACTATAATAACCATTAGGAATTGTTTTTAGTAGCCTAGGTAAAATACAAATGGTGTGGATCACGAGGAGTGGTATAGCGGCCGGTTTGGTTTCAGTAGACAAATAATCCCCGTATCTTTCCAGACAGACAGGAAATGCCAAGGACAGGCACGCATTAAACAAGGAAACAAAAAAATGAGAATACATGTGCAACAAGAATGGCCAACTATTGGTAGTTATGCCGTCAGGTCCAGGCACGGAATTTAAATTTAAATTTCTAGCAGTGAGCCGGAGTTCATTCATGGAAAGTAGTGATCCCTAGCTGTTTGCACGTACCTTTTTCGGCGAATAAGCATCGTCATAGCCCGATGGGAACTGTTGCCTTCAGGAAACATAGGTGGGCAGGGGGGTTTGGAGCAATAACGCTGCCTATGGTAAAGTTTTCGAAGAAGACCCCGTGTCAGTTTATTTATTTATTTAGGAATACTGCAGGCCAATTCTTTGGCCCTGGCAGGAGGGGCATTACATAAACAATGACAAACAGTATTGATTCAAAAAGTATCACAGTGGACGACGCTAGTACAATGGGCAGACATAATGCCAAAACAAAAGCAGGTAACAGAATCATCTTCAACACTGAGAACACAAGAGCGTAAACTTAATAAAATGCAGAACACAAAACGCACAAACCATTACATAATAAACCAAGATGGAAAACCGAAAACAGCATAAAATGTAATAGCACCTTAATAACCACAAAATAGCATGCACCGCCAAAACTGCGGTTTCTACAGATCACTACAGAAGCGTTCCAATTCTTGTAAAAAATCGTCGGAATTGACAACATTTGGTGGCAAGTCATTCCATTCACTCACCGTTCTGGGAAAGAAACTATACTTATATGAATTAGTCTTCGCAAAAATAGGGGTTAGGGCATGATTTGCAGTGTGCCTTGTTTTTCGTGTCAGTGCAGGTTGGATAAGATTCGTCTCATTTAGAGCAATTTTTCCTGAAAGAAACTTGTGAAGTAAAAGCAGCCGGCTTATTTTCCTGCGTGTTTCCAATGTAGCAATGTTATTATCTTTCATAATCGATGACGGCGAATCTGTCCTTTTGTGTTTGCCAAAAATAAATCTAACGGCCTTCCTCTGTGCGCGTTCAAGTTTTAATATATCCTTCTTAACATGTGGGTCCCGTAGTGCCGACGCGTATTCTAACTTGGACCTCACACACGCATTGCACGCTAAAAGCCGAACACTTGAAGTGGTATTTTTAAGTTTCCTCTTAAGAAAACATAATTTTTGAAAAGCTGACACGCAGATTTCAGAAATGTGCATCCCCCACGATAGATTAGTTTAGTGTTACCCCTAGGTAATTATATTTATCAACCTTTTAATTAGTGCTGCTGTTAAGCTGGTAACTGCAAACACTCGGGATTTTTTTCTTGTTACACGCAGAAGGACAGTTTTTTCACCATTCAGGGCCATGCCCCACCTCACACACCAGTCATGAATTGCCACAACAGTTGCCTGCAGAGAAGCATGGTCGCTTTTGGTCTCGATTGTTTTAAAAACAACACAGTCATCGGCAAATAATCTTATTAGAAAATCATGTGGAATCACTTCTGCTAAATCATTTATATAAATTAAAAACAATAAAGGTCCTAATACATTGCCCTATGGGACCCCGGAGGTGACAGGAAGCATAGTAGAAGAAACATTTTGCACTTGTACGAATTGTTTTCTGTTTTTAAGGCATGCGGAAATCCACCTAATAATACAGGAAGGAAACCAATGCTCTCCAACTTGTATAACAATTTGCCATGCGGTACCTTGTCGAAGGCCTTGCAAAAATCCATAAACAAAACATCAACTTGCTCAGCCTTGTCAAGAACACTGAACAAATCATGTAACGTTGATATTAGCTGGGTAATAGTGGACATACTTTGTCTAAACCCGTGTTGGTAAACTGACACCTTATGTTCAACAAGAAATTCTCGTATGTATTTAGCAATCACATGCTCTAACATTTTGCAACATTGGCTGGTCATGGAAACCGGGCGGTAGTTATCAGGCAGAAGCCCGCTACCCTTCTTATGTATAGGAACCACACGTGCGTTACGCCAGTCATCTGGAATCTCACCCGTTGCCAGTGACAACTTAAATAATTCCGTTAAAAACCAAGACAGTTGTTCAGCATATCGCCTCAAAAAGTGGTTTGGGAGGCCGTCCAGCCCCATGGCTTTCCGTATATCAATGCTTAAAATCATCGCCAAAACACCTTCTCGCGTTACCGTAATGACCTGTGGGATGTCCGATGTTCTGGTTCGGGGCTCATATTCTTCACGTTCCGAAAAAACACTGAAAGTAACGATTAAAGCTTTCCGCTATGCTAAGAGCATCAATCGAAGCAACTCTCTCAACATTCAATTTGGACACTTCAGTTTTGCTGTTGCCTAAGTAGCGCCAGAATTTCGATGGATCGTTTTTTATAAACTTTGCTAGAGTGTTGTTAAAAAATGTATTTCTTGCTTTTCTAACCTTCTTTAGCAAAGTGCCCTTAAGGATACTGAACTGCTCCGATTCTGTTTTACGTTTTTTCCTCAACCGCTTGATTTTGCGTTTAGTTTGGATTATTTCTCTGGTAATCCACGGGTTTTGACGACGCTGGCGGAACGTTTTTGTTGGCACAAAGTTTTCGATGTAATACTGAACAACATTATAAAAAAGCTGCCATCCTGTCGCAACGTTATTGATAGGCCCGCAAAGGTTAGCATCCAGGTAGTGTATTATTGCAACATCATCTGCTCGGACAAAGTCCTTGATAATTTTCATTACAGAAGTATTTTTCCTTTCAACAGTACTGTTGCTCCATGAGTAAAAAATTAACTTGTGATCTGAAATACCATTTTCAACTGACAGAGTTCCACTCCCAAAAAATTCACTGAGAAACAAAAGATCTAGAACCGAATTTTCTCTTGTGCTTGCCGTCACTACTTGTTCTAGGTTCAGCGAAAGCATAATGTCCAATATAGTGTCTCCTTGGGTGGAACAGCCATAGCTAAGCCTCTGCCAATCAATAAAAGGCAAATTAAAATCACCGGTTATTATTACATTCTTTTCTTGAAATTTTAGTGCGTGATCGTACAATTGGTTCAGGTACGAGGAATCGGACTCCGGAGGGCGATAAACAGCGCCTAGAATGAACGTAATACCAAAAAGCGCAACTCTCAAGAACAAGCTTTCATGGTTATCAATTTGGTCAAGAACTTGTACGTCAACACCTTTTCGTGCCACTACAGTTACGCCACCGCCACGGGAGCCTCTGTCTCGTCTGTGCAACTGATATTCCGGCGACACAACTTCATCATCCCGAATAAACTCGTTTAGCCAAGTTTCTGTGATGAAGCAAACATGCGGGTCATATAGCAGCAACAAATCTTCAAGTTTATCTAACTTATTTACAATACTCCGAGAATTGAAAGAAAGCAAGCGAAGCTGGCAATGCTGTAGTCACTAGCTAGGAACAGCCGTTGGCACCTTGTGGCTTACACGGTTTGATTTTGGCTCTGCCTTGCGTGTGCGCGAGACATCATCCCACGTGTAAGCAGTGTCACCAATCCAGAGCCTATTGTTTACCAATGACACTTTCCTTCCAGCGTCCTTATCGGCCTTCGCGCTGTCCCAGAGTAGTTTGCGCTTTCTGAGAGTGTCTGCGCAGTAGTCATTTTGAATAGATGTTGGTGTTCCTTTTAGCTTTTTAACGTTGCTCCAGATAGCTTGCTTTTCCCTGTAATCTTGAAAATAAAGAATAACTGGGCGATTTTGCTTCGGCCTACCAAGCCTGTGAATTCGAGCGACCGATAAGCAAGTGACTCCCAGTTTATCCTGAAACAGCTCTTTAATAACTGTGGTTCGCAGTGCTTCTTCCGATTCTTCAGCTATGTCAGGAACACCGAATACAATCAAATTTGACCGATGGCTTCGGTCCTCTAAATCTACCAGTCTTCCCTGCTGCAAGTGAAGTGCCCTTTTAAATTCTGTTAACCCACGACTTGCGTTCAGGGTCGCCTTGTCTTTTAATTCCTTTACCTCCTCTTCTAGTTTTGTCACTCGAGCACCAAAACCATACATCACTTTTTCCGTAGTCTCCAGGCGGTTTTTTAAGTAAGAAATGTCAGTTTTAATTGACTGCTGGCCTCCCAACAGCTGTTCTAACATCTCCTCTACCGTGGGTCCAGGATTTTCCTCGACATCACCACAAACCAACAATTTGCAAACACAAAAACAGTCATACGCAATACGGACGCACGTGTGTGGGCACGGCACGACAACAAGAATTCTATCATCACTTCGCAAGGAACTGTAACTGACCTGTAAGGCGACAACAAAACGCATGATGAGTGACCTGCGCCCAGCGCTTTCGCCGTGCCCACTGAGGTTCAAACGGAGTGGTGCAGTCTTTATAGGGGAGCTTGCTGATGGCATCACAAAGCCGCGTACTGACGTTAGGGGCGGCACATCCTCGATGATTTGGCGGTAACTTGATGCTTGATTTCCACTGCGCAGCCCGTCGAAGGTTTTAGCTGCGCACACGGGTATCGGCGATGCGGACGCAGACATCAGTACGGCCTGTAAGGCGACAACAAAACGCATGATGAGTGACCTGCGCCCAGCGCTTTCGCCGTGCCCTCCTCTTTCAGGGAGGGCGGGGGTTGAACGTCACTACAAGGAAGCTTTTGAAAACCAATTTTGAAGGAATTTCGAATAAATTATTCCGAGAGGCTATACCTCTGCGAAGAGGGAAAGAAAACCCCCTCTGCAGGTCCTTGAGTAGGGTGTGTTCACTGGCGACTGGGGGTAGCCACAGGCACCAGTTAATCAGACGAGGGCGCTTTGAGAGGTTATAAAGAAACATGTATTACAGAACAAAGCACGACGCACACAATAATGCTTAGACGATATACTACCAGAGAGCTAACAAAACACAAAACCTCTAACTAATGCACAGAGAACGCTATAAATCTAATCGCCAGAAAAGTGCCACAAAAAAGTTCATAACGAGTTCACCGTGCCGTGCCGTAGTACTCGGGGCGTCGGGGTGTCCCGTTGCGTTGCGCTGAGGGCCGCGTCGGGAAGTCTCGCGTGTTGGGCCCTTGACGATGCAGCTCCGTCGCAGCTCTTCCAGGAACGGTACTTGCGGGAGTGGTCGTGGCCGGAACCTGGTCACCACCAGGCCCACGTCACCGAAGGCCGCGGGCAGTCGGCAACCGGTAGCCGCCGGTAGACGATGATCTCCAGGCCGTGGTCGTTCAGGACCGGGGCACGACGCAGCGCGTGTGTCTGCCACGGGCCAGGACACTGGGGAATAGGACGCTGGTCAGGGGAGGCCTTGGCGTCCGGTAGATCCCTCCGAGCTTGGGTCCCCGAGACCCGATGAGCTCTCGATCTGCGCCTGGACGCCGCTCTCCTCGAACCGTCCTCTCGGAACTCCTCCACTGGAATGGCCGTCCTTCCTCGTTTCCCTCTGCCCTCGTCACCGCTCCGTTGTGGCCGGCTCTCATAGCCCACTGGCGTTCACCGTCATCGGATCGTGTAGCCTGCCACTTCTTTTTCGGCCCTGCCAAAACGAGGAGAATCTCTTCACGGGCATGTTTCCGCGACGTCGTCGTCGTCCTCGTCCCCGCCGACTGAGCTCTTCACCTTACAACCTCTTAATGACGGCCTTGTATTTTGCTGCCTCGATTTCTTTTGTACCCGTCGAGGAACTTGTAATAACAAAACCTGAGATCGGCATGAAGCAAGGGATCACGACACATGTGATGCCTCCGACGCACTGCTGTCGCAGACGAGTGTTCCGACCGAAATCAGCTTTCGGCCAAGAATTTCCCGTATTACATCTTGGGCGGGTGCTCCAAAAATGTGCGCAAGCAGTCGACCTTCGCATAAAACACGTTGACGATGCCATTCAGACTCCCCGTAGGTGCCATTTCAGTAGAAGATAATCTCGATCCAAGGATCCTGTAGCTATTACTAGACGAGATTCGGAAGCTTTGGTCAGTTTTTTCGTTCGCGCGACTGGGACAGCTTCTGTACCGAAGACGATGAAACGATGATCTGACAGGGTCGGGGTTTCCTGAACTGTTAGAAAACCCCTGGGAGAATACGCTGTTCCAACAGACAGCGTGACGTGAATTTGAGTTTCTGTGTGGTCATTGATAAACGTGAAGAGGAAATTCGGGTCGCTTAGAATCCGCAATGGCGGTCCAACTGCTGCCCCCGTGTGTTAATCGCGTCAACGGTTAACCACGTCAACACCGCACAAGCTCCTCGCATAACAAAAACGACCACAGCAGCACAATGCACCGCACCGCAATATTAAGGGTTTAGCAGGATATGATCCGGAGCCACTGATGAAGCTGCGTATGCACCAAAAGTATAGAGAGGCTGTGCGCACTCAACGCAAAAGCCTTGATGAATTCGGATACGTGAAAAAGAAAAATGTCCAGAGATGGGTTTGGGGAAGCAACCGTGCACAGCGGGGTTGGAAGATTTCCGCGACTACTGTTCCCCCACCGTATGGTTCACAAGCAACTAAGAAAGTTTGTTTTTGGGCTTCAATGTACTAGACGAAATGCGCCGTTGCTGCCCGTGTGTGATCTATGTTGGCTTGTAAAATCGTGAGCGATGTCGTTTTTCCAGAAACCCTAAGCAGACCGCAGGCAAACCGACAATTTCCTCATAAATTGTTCTCACTTTTAATCAGGTGGTGGGCGTAGTCAAGGCATTACCAGTTTGAGCCTATCTCTTTCCTAGCCACACGATACTCTCTGCACAGAAGTTATTGTTTTTTCAAGATTGCTCACATCTGCTGAGTGCGCCTCGGCACAATATGGGCAGGGGAGACGATCGTTTGTACAGCGGGCGGACAGATGGCCAGAAGAGCACAACTTCGGGCAGGCGGTAATGTGGAAGTATTTCGTGATATGGCAGGAGGTCAAGCCTGTCATGTGTCAAGGGCACCCCCCGAGAGGGGATGCATGAAACCCCCCGAAAAATGGAAGAAAAGAACAAAGGAACGACAATTTTGAAGTGCGCGCCAGGAGCGAGCCAATCAGCAAGCGCCAGTGCCGACGCAGCAAGGAATCCTGGGAAAAGGTGGCAGCACACGGGTCGGCCAATCAGGGAAGGCCACGCAGGTGACAAGTGGCGAGATGGCCATATAAGGACAGGGAGGAAGCAAGAAGCCAATGGGGGTGCGCCACGGGAGAGCCCAGAGGGTATAAAAGCGGGGCGCACAAAGAGAAGGGGGAGGCAAGAAACCGAAAAAACCAGGAGGCGGTCGGAGCGCGTGCGCTTCAACGAACGAGCCAGGGGGACGCGGCCAGGCCATCGACCAAGCCATCCGAGCCTGGGCGGGACCGGGCCGACTTCGCATCGGCACCGTCATTCTAGATGCACCACGAACCTGTGTCTTCGTGGCCCCAGCGGCATCGGTCGGGCACCAGCGGCCAGCGTCCACGCTCCGTCGACGTTCGTCTCGACGGCCCCGAAAGGCGACGTTTGGGCGGAGCCTACCTGAGACCTCCAGCGGCAGCGGCTACCAGGGGGTAGCCACCGAGGAAGCACGCCGCCGAAAGGATGACCGCGCGCGTCGAACGCCGGCATCAAGGACCTCCAGCGAGAGCGGCTACCAGGTGGTAGCCACAGAGGAAAGACGTGAGGACGCGCGGAGCCCACCCCGTCCAAGGAGTGACCGCGCGCACCGCACGCCAGCACCGACGAAGCGAGACGACGGCTACCACCGAGTCACGGCCACGCAAGGGTGCGACACGTCAGCGCCGACGACCGGGGTAGGCTGGTCCAGTAGGGACGCACTTGTCAAGGACACAACTAGGGAGTTGTGGTTCGAGAGAGATTAACTAGAACTGTATGAGTCTATTTAGAGGGTACTTAGTGTAGGACTTTATGGTAGAGCCGTTTGGGTTTTGAGTTGAATTGTATATTAAGCTGTAAAGTTAGGGTTTTGTATTTGAGTTGTGTTTTGGAGTTGTTAGAGGCTTGAGTGTGTATCATTTGTGTGCAGTTTAGATATTGAGTGCTTTGCCTGAGGGTTTCTTTGTGTGTAATAAATGTATGTAGTTAAACACATCAATGGCTTCCCCATGTCCATTTCTCCAAGCTGGTTAAGACCACCCCACCATCCGTTCACGTGACAAAGCCTATGAAAAGTCCCTCCCAATTTTTAAGTGATGCTCCGCGGGTGATAACTCGATGACATGCATGGTGCTCCCTGCGCGGTCTCTGAAATATGTCCGATGACGGAAAGCATCTTCGGAAATGGCGCAATTGTTGCGCACATTTAAATTTGCACGCAAGGTTTCATGCAGATTGTAGGGTCCGCGTCGGAGGTTTGGAATTCTGAATGCGAAGGGGGGTCAGCAAACCTCGAGAAAAACTGATTTGCACGTCCAAAGCAACGGCTGTCTCGAAGTCATCGAACTCTCGATCGGGAGCGACAACAGTTAGGCCCGACCGTGACCGAGAAACCGCCACATGTTTCTCTCCGATACCGGAGGGGTCATTTCCGAAAGTGTATTTAAGCAATGTGAGCTGTCTGCCTCCCGACTAGCAGTCAGCAGAACGGGAGGTAGCCACAGGACGTGGTTTGGATTGCTGCAAAGTTGCAGGCGCACGTGAGGGCCACCAGAACTCGATTGTTGAAGGCCAGAGCTACCAGTTGGTGTCACATGGTTGGCATCGGAGTGAGCATGGATCGCGCGCGTGGCACGATCACCACGGGTCATGTTGGCCAACGTTGGCACCGACGCCGGGGACACCACTGCGCCTTTAAAGGCAGGAGATTAAACGCAATGAGACCTTACTTCAACAAGCTGCGCGCGGAATTCTTTAATGCGACCCTCCGCCCGAGCAAGATTAGTCTTCAGGCTGACACTAACCACATTGAGAATCAGGAAGAACCGGTAGCTTGATGGGCATTCCACAGTGGCCACGCAAAGCTTCTATCGAGGTTTGAACCCCATAACAAAATTCGAAGCTGCGGAAAGCCTAAAGGCATGCCACCTATGGACATGCAGCCTTGTCCACATATGGGATGCCAGACGACCACACACACATGGCAAATACAGCTCCGTAACCGCAAACTACGACGTCGAGTGGCCCAACTCATAAAGGAGGCACAGTTTTACGCCCTAAAGCTTCATAACTGGCAAACGTTCTGTCACAGCATGTCGGGCCAGTCATCATCATCATCACCAGCCTATCTACGGCCACTGCACGGCAAAGGCCTCTCCCATTATTCTCCAACTACCCCGGTCCAGTGCCAACTTTGACCAATTTATCCCCACAAACTTCTTGATCTCATCTGCCCATCTTTCTGCTGCCCCCTGCAGCGCTTGCCTTCTCTATGGATCTACTCTGTTACCCTTAATGACCAACGGTTATCTTGCCTTCGCCTTACATGCCCTGCCCACGTCCATTTCTTCGTCTTAATCTCTACTAATATGTACTTAACACGCGTTTGTTCCCTGATCCAGTCCGCTCTCTTCTTGTCCCTTAATGTTACACCTATCATTTTCCACTCCATTGCCCGCTGAGTCGTTCTCAATTTAAGTTGAACCCTCTTTGTGAGCCTCCAAGTTTCTGCCCCGTAGGTGAGTGCCGGTAAGATGCAGCTGTCATACACTTTCTTCTTCAGTGACAATGGTAGGGTGCTATTCATTATCTGAGAATGTCTGCCCTATGTACTCCACCCCATTCTGGTCCTTCTAATTATCTCTGCCTCGTGGTTGGGATCTGGGGTAACAACTTGGCCTAAGTAGATATATTGGCTTATCACTTCCACTGCCTCGCCCCCATCCCAAATTGCTGTGCTGTCCCGAGGTTATTGATCATTACTTTGGTTTTCTGCATATTAATTTTCATGCCCACGGTTCTACTCTGTTCTTCCAGTGTGGAAAGCATGCTTTGCAATTCGTCCCCCGAGTTACTTAGCAAGGCAACGTCACCAGCAAATCTGAGGTTACTAAGGCATTCTCTATTAACCCTTACTCCCACCTGTTCCCAATCCAACGTTCTGAATACTTCTTGTAAACATGCTGTGAATAACATTGGAGAGATTGTGTCCCCTTGTCTGACTCTTCCTTATAGGTATTTTACTGCTCTACCTATGGAGGATGATGGTAGCTGTGGACCCATTGTAGATATTCTCTAGTATTTTTACATAATGCTCATCTACCCCCTTGTTCTGTAATGCCTGAAGGACTGCTAGGGTTTCGATCGAGTCAAATGCTTTTTCATAATCTATGAATGCTATATATAGGGGTTCAGTATACTCCGCGCACTTCTCTATCACCTGATTGATCGTGTGAATATGGTCCATTGTTGAATAACCTCTACGGAACCCTGCTTGTTCTTTAGGTTGACTGAAATCTAAGGTTGCAGAAATTCGGTTAGCGATTACCTTTGTAAGTACCTTGTAGACGACTGACAGTAAGCTGATCGGCCTGTAATTTTTCAAGTCCGTCATGTCACCTTTCTTATGGATTAGGATGATGTTCGCGTTATTCCAAGATTCCGGTACACTTGTGGTCATTAAGCACCTTTCTTATGGATTAGGATGATGTTCGCGTTATTCCAAGATTCCGGTACACTTGTGGTCATTAAGCATTGCGTATACAGGTCTGCCAGTTTTTCAAGTACAATTTCTCCGCCATACTTCAAGAGGTCGGCTGTTATCTGATCCTCACCAGGTGCTTTGCCCCCTTTCGTTTCTTTCAAAGCCTTCCTTCTTCGGTCGTTACTGTTGGGATGTCTATCTCCTCTGAGCTACTTTCTCGTTCGGCATTATCCTGGATGTCCCGGCTACTGTACAGATCCCTATAGACCTCCTCGGCCACTATGACTATTTTATCCCTATTTGTGCTGACATTGCCTTGCTTATCTTTAAATGCATACATCTGATTTTTCCCCACGCCAAGACGCCTCTTCATTGCTTTCAGGCTACCTCCGTTCTTTACAGCGTATTCGATCCTCTCCATATTATACTTCCGTATGTCAGCTGCCTTACGCTTATTGATTAATTTCGAAAGCTCCGCTAGTTCTATTGTCAGCGGGGGTGGAGATTGTCTTGGTTTGCCGTTTCCTAATTAGATCTTTCGTTTCCTGTGAAAATTTACCAGTGTCCTGTCTAGCCAGTAAGGCATGGCAATGACGTGGAATGTTCTTGAGGCAGTGATGAAGCCAACTGCCACGATAACTGACCACGCCAAGCGGCTTGCGAAACTGGGGAAAGAATAACCCGGGAGGGATCAAGAATCTGTTAGTAACCTCAAGTCAAAGTATTTAGGCAATCAAGGCCAATACACCCGTATTACCTAGGCGATCACAACCAGTATTTGCACGAGCCCATTACTACCCAATAAATCAAGACCAACTCAATAATAAAAAATACATGGCCCAGCGAGGAGGCCTCATTACGGCGAGAGGTCCCTACAGTTGGTGACGCAGCCGTGCATGCTTTGGTCCAGAATTTCACCCGCCGCGGTGGCTCAGTGGCTAAGGCGTTGCGCTGCTGAGCACGAGTTCGCGGGTTCGATTCCCGGCCGCGGCGGCCGCTTTTCTGATGGAGGCGAAAAGCAAAAACGCCCGTGTGTACGAGATTTCGGCGCACGTTAAAGATCCCCAGGTGGTAAAAATTAATCCGGAGCCCTCCACTACGGCGCGCCTCATCGCCTGCGTTGCGACGGCGCGTTAAACCCTACAATCAATCAAATCAATCTGGTCCAGAATTTCAATCAAAAGTACTGGATTCCCGTTTTGTTGCCGCAACAGGCGCACACACCAGAAATTCGGTTTATACGGAAAGTGGTAAAGCTGGACAATCTCAAGGCCGTCTTCCTCCAATCCTACCTGCGGAAGTAAATAAGAAACACCCAATTTCAACGGTTTTTTGGCCACGGGAACAAAACTTTGATTTTACACCACACCACACCACCATTTGGTTTCGCACCACACGTATGCACCACTGACGTGCTTCTACAAGTCTGCAGAAACGTATACCTTCACACCTTGGAAGGACACTTTTGATAACGACGTGCAATTGTGCACACTACGCGCCATAGAGGAGACTAATTGCAGCCCCAGAACCTACATCTATAACAGAGCATTCCTACAACTCTGGCAAGAAAAACTCAACATATGGAGATTCGAGTCTTATTTGATCAAGCTGGGATCGCAAGGAACTCCTTTAGCTTTGCGATGAATCATGTGCCGCCCCAATTCGGCCAAGTGGTTAGGGGCATTGGTCAAGCAATTTCCGCAGACATCACCATATGGTCAAACCGAAAAAGTCGTTCAGCCGTAAAGGACAGCTATAGGAAAGCAATAGTGAAAAGGAAAGCAATAGTGAAAACCTACACACGACCCGGCACACTGAGTGCGTTCGGATAAGTAGAAACAACTGGTGGTTCATCTCAAACAGCCGAAACACCCGAAACGACACCCGACCAAATCCACGTACACTTTATACCTCTGCCCATACACAAGATCTGTGTCTTTGGCGTAAACCTTTCAAACATGGCACACGACGAGGTGATGGTTACTCGCCTTATAGCGGTGGCCGAGCAGGTACCCTGATGATCAGGGGAGTTAAAAAAATTAGTGCCTTTCTACTCAGTGAAAACGGATGACCTGCAAAGCTGCACGCCATTCACGGAGTCCACGAAACAAAGCAGGTTTGTTTAATTTACGACTGAGCATACTTGCTAGGGAATTGCCTGAATGAAATACGGAAAGACCCGAACTTTATCCTAGTGGAAAAACCTAGAGCTCTCTTTTTGCGTGCAACACACCAAGCCAATCAACGTTGCCACTGAAGGCACCCGGACCCGTCGCATTGGGCTGTTTTACAGTCACGTTTGAACCTCACGTCAACACAACGGACGTGTTGTCCGTAAGGGCATAAAACCTTTAGCTGCTTATTCGCCCCCTCCCTGCACTCCGAACCTGTGCATGCATAAACTGCCCAGCGGCCATGAGCGGGTGTTTAGAAGAGACACAGTCGAACATCTAGCTCTGAAAGCCCTTTAAGCTGAACAAGTGATATCGGCCCACGTCCGCGTTTCAAGCGGGTCAGTTGCGGTTTATCCGGGGGGGGGGGGGATTCGCAGCTACTCGACCAGCTAGAACTGAGGTGGCAATGGCGGGGGCAGTGGCTTTACGTTGTTTTCGCGTCCATCACGCTTCGGTTCGGGTTTCCGCTGTCCTTCCTCCAAGCGAGCGACATGCGTCCGTTGCATAGCGGGTTAACACCTCGAAGACTTCATCATTATTCTAGGGGACACACACGTGAGTTTCCCTTTTGCTGGCCAGTCGTAGGCATCTTATTATCTCTACACCACACCAACCCCGACCAATACGCTTGATTGTGGAGGAGAGCCGACACGGTGCATTGAACCATGAGTCCCACGTTTAAATCTCCCCCCACCACAACGGGTGTGTCATCGGTAGCGGCATTAAGCCCTGCTGTGCGTGCACGTCCCTTCCCTGCACCCCCATCCTGTGAGCGCCTGAACCGGCAGCTGGAGGTGGACGCATAATTAGGCGTGAAATACACCGGTGAAGGAAGGGACAGACTTTATATGCAGCCATACAAAGATTTATTATTATTCTTGGGCCAGAAGAACTATGGCTAGCTGGTCAATGAGGGACGTCGACGCGACAATGCCGATCGGAATGCCTTTCGAGCTAACGAATTAGTGCTCGTGCCGGCGTTCCGACGGGGCAATTTGCTTTCAACGGGCTGGTACACCCAGCTAATGTGCGAAATAGAATTTGAGGCAGCAACGACCACGGCTACATTGTCGGCGGCTGTGGTGGCGGCGGCTTTTGGGGTGGATTTAAACCCATTGGAGCTGCTTTTGATTCTCCGCAATAATCTCATAACGGCGCTACGGACGCTGTCAGTCTACTGCGCAAATTGTGAAAGAGGCATCGGGGGTAGTGAGGGGAATAATCGTTGTAATAACCGTTGTAAAAGGGGGGTCGGCATAGAAGCGGAGGAAGCCTGGAGTGGCGCCGAGTAAATTGGCTTCACCGGAATGAAAACAGGGTGGGTGAGACATATACTGCTTCGCAGTAGAATCACAGAATTAGGAGACCGAAACCACCGAAATGTACCAGCCTCCATGGTCTACGGGTACACGCACCTTGTTCCTTTTCCGAACCTCAAACACAAAAAGCAGGACAGACTAAATGGGTCCTGAGAAAGTGCTTCGAACGATTCTTTGAACCTACCAGTGGCTACGTCCCGTACCGTGGCCCTTCGAAATACGCGTCATAAGGTCAGGAATATGCACAGCGAATCTAACAGCAGATCACTACCCCGACCGTGGTGCAAGGTCGGTTCGACAATCTTCGAAAAATAAAACAACCATTGACGTCGGTTCCCTCCCCAAACACATGCATCCGGAAAGCGATCAAGTACGCAGAACATTTAATGCCCAATACTTGCCCGAAATGTTTGACTCCCACCCTACTACAATAACCGTCGACGCTGAGGGCCGCAATGATTGTGTAACGACAGCACCAGCCTGCTCGTGCAGGGGTAGACCGATTGCAATTCCAAGAACCAAAACAACTGATCCGACTCCCGCGTAATGAGCAGCTACCGTACTAACCATCTCTGCCCATCCTCACGCCATAAAAACGACTGATTCCCAATATTCTGGTTGCAATTTTAGGAGAGGGCAAAATATGTCCCCACACCCTTCCCATAATCTCGACTCTTCTGCTTCAAGGGTGCCAGATAATATCACTGATATTTCCGGATCAGTAGGGACAGAGCGGGGGAACGTCGCGGAGTACGTGTAAGCTCACAATTCTTCAGAACGAGATAACCTTCTAATCTGACGCTGCCAACTTGCAAGGATTGCGACGTGTTTAGGCGCTCGGCTACTATTCTGCGGACTCGGTTTGGAACCCCGTGCTGACTCAAGTGGGTTTTTTGAGTCTTTACAGCGGCGCCCCTTGCTGTACTGGTCAACGACGGTTTTGTGTAAAGTGGGACGCTTAAGCCTTTAGCCTTTATTGCAAACCATTCACCTCTTTCAAGATATCTGAATAACTGGGGTGTTCATTGCATGGAATGGCACAAAAAATGCAGATAGGTTGCGGAGCGACTTTGAAAGCTCACGCGAACTTATTTCGAATGGTGCTGCCGTAAGCGCCGACGGGTCACAGTACCATTTGCACACCCTTAACGCATGTGGGCGAAAGCAATGCGCTCGCAATCTACAAGTCCAGCCTGTGGCGTGTTAAATTGGTAATTTCGCTTTGACATAAGCGTGTGCGTTCTTAACAGAGCGTGACATCAAATGTGATTTCTTTTCAGCTGAGCGCTCCTATAAAGGACATGTATCCCACCATGCTCATGGATATTCTCGGCAAGTCATACAAGGATTTAATGGCTGGTATAGACCTAGATGAATCGTTCCTCCCTACCTCGCCGGAGGATTTCGCGAAACAGTTCGCAGATGTAAGTATTTTGCCTGCTGTTAAATATTCCAGGTGTTATGGTGGCTGGGGTCTGAATGCGTTTGATTCTGAATGCGATTGAGGAACGTGTCACGAGCCACAACACTATCCGAGCCCGGTGGCGCGGACGGTAAGGTTGACAAACACCTCCTTCCTGCGTGCGGATCACAAGCGCAGTCAGGACGCGCCGACCGGCAAAAGGTCCACGCCTGACCAGCCACTGGCGCGAGGCGCGAGTGCATACCCGGGATGACCGAAGCACACTAAAGCACATTTAGTGCGCAGAACACACGACATTCGCGACTCGATGCATGCACATTGCGTGCAACAAAATGGCACAGTATACATTGGGAGCAAAGAAAGACAGAGCTCGCTGATGCGAGCTCAGGAACTGGGTAGCAGTAGGAGAAACGGACGCTAAAACGCACTAATAGGCGGGCTTGGGGGCTTCCTTAAACTGCTAGGAAAGACCCGTTGGACACGCAACACGGAGCACTAAAGGAGGCCCATACCCATGTCCGGGCGTTTGTTGTAAAGTAGTGCGACAGTAGAGTGAATGATTAGAGAGGGTACAAAAAAAAGTCGAAAAGAAGATAATGGCTTAGCTGCAATTCGGCTGTGCTTTTTCCGAGGTACGTGTCAGGCTGCCGGTCGTCTGCGGTGAGGCGCCGTTGATTAGCGACGCGCTGCGGATGAACTTAGACATGTGCCCTCCTCGAATAAGATCGGGGTCCGGTGTTCACAGCTCTCACCACAGGAGAGCCTACAACAGAGCATCATAACAGAATGCTGAGTCCCTATCGCCTGTCCTACCACCTGTCTTCCGCTTTTCTCCCTGACTGCAAAGGCAACAATCCTAAGGTCGCGTGATCAAATCCTGGCGTCGCTTGGCCTATGTTTCTGCGCGTAGGGACGACGATGAAGTAGGCCCAGTATCCTAGAGGAGTTTTAATGTTCTCACGGATGGCGTCTGCTATTCGAATACACCCTGCAGGAGAGCTTTCCCTGAGGACGATGACGATTTTGGATGAAGTGTAGCAAAATAAAACGATTCCGGGCAAAGCCTGCTGGCAACTCCATTGCACCCCGTCCGCTAAAGGTTGGTGTGCAGAAGATGGAGGTGGGGACGCAGGCGTGCGACAGCGCGGCGTAAATAGGCGTAGCGTCAAGTTGTGAGGTGAAAATCTACAGCCGTTACCCACCGGCCAGTGTAGGATGAGAATGGCGTTGCTCTGCGTACCATAAGGCTGCTAGCCACAAGGCGTTAGGCCTAACTTACCATTTACAGGGTTACAACATTAGGCCTAACGTGAAATTTCGGGGTTTAAAACCTCAGATCGTCACCAATTCTAGAGATTTCTCACTGACCACCACGCAGCTGCTACCGACTCGCGCCGTACACCCCAAATCCAAACGTTACGGCAACGAAGCGCACACTGGGTTGTTGCTGTGGGTGTTCTAAAAAAGCGATGCGTACTTCAAAAGTAGCACATACTTGCACTGTGGGACGGGCCAACCAAAGAGCCCACCACAAGGAAGCTTCGTCGTCGTTAGACCGAAGGATGCACGATTTTTTCTACGCCTCTCCGGGTGAACGGTTCACGCCGTCATTATCCAGCTATTCAATTTGTGTAGAGTGCCACAATTGGCAACTGCTGATGCGTAAATAGGTCGTAAATACTGGTGAGACCTCCTTATCTGATGAGGTGTACTTACGTACCTACTACAAAATTTCATAAGATTTCCAGGGTGGGCTGACCCATGCTGAGCTCCAGCGTTTGCTGTAGGCATCGAAGAGCGGGTAAAAGGACATCTCTGTTTATTTTCCAAACAAGGTCAGTAATTTCATTGTTTTGTGTTGTAGGCTTTCTTGTTTTACGCCACTGCACTGTTTACTTTAGTCTGCGTGAACTCCTTTTTATTTTCGTGGCGGCCTCGGCCTGCGAGCTGTCATTCTTATCCCCGACGCTCCTGTCGCAATTTTAAGCGTTTGTTGTTCCTAACTTCTTCTAACATTGTTCAAGCCTCATCGAATCGGTGGTGTGTGCTTCCCCAAGCCCAGTCCGGGATGTGTGAGGCGCTGCGCCTGCAACGTAAATTTGCATGCTTGTTTTAAAGCAAAGCTTTCTACCCGTGCCAGCCAATGGTTCTTTCGCATCGTGAGGGACAATAAACTCCCAACGCGGCGGCGGCGGCGGCGGGGCGGCGGGCGGAGGGTTTCACTCAGGGAGAACACAGTAGATGGCTCGGCGATATTACACAGCGTTGCTCGCGCGGAGGTGCCTGCTCGGCGGCGGGCGGGTCGGCGGTACGGCTTTGTCGTCTGCTTTATACAGTTTTTTCGGGCCTGTTCTGGCGCAGCTTCGCGTCCATTGCACGATTCCCTCGCACGGCTTGATTAACTAGTTGGACAGCACCTCCAGGGTAACCTAGACCCGACAGAATTAAGTGGGGGTACGGGAAAGATACGTTAAGGATTGGTTTTCAGGGCGGGAAAACAAAAGGTAGAGACCACATGCAGGCATCTGGCCGCTAGAGAAACGCTTTTTTCGCACTGCGCACCCCGAATGGGGCACCGTTTTCTAAATTGATGTATACCAATTTGATTGTGTTTTCAGAGATATTACAAACGGCGAAAGGTGCAACTGGTAATGATACACAGCCACTATAAAAGTTCCCTAAGTTTTCTCGTAATTCTCAAACCCACTAAACTAACTAGTTTTATTCGGCATAAATGGGAATCACTAAACCCACTTGCCGAATTGTTTCTGTGTCACCGCCTGTGTCACACGGTGGTGTAGCTCCGACCTAGCACACCCGGCAGGCTAGGTTCCGCTGTCTCACCCTATGAAAGACGGTATTCTCTGTTTTCTTCTGCCGAGCACGGCCGTGCTACGGCGGCGGGGTCCGCCGCCTTAGCCCGGCCGTGTCCGACGCTGTTACGTTAGGGAATCCGGCCCCGCAATTTCCAGGTAACGGCTGGCAGAATTTGGTTTCACTCTTTGTAGAGCCACGTGTGAGAATTAGAGTGACGTCGCGTGGGCAATTGCTCTGGGTGTCGTTAAAAGCTTTACTTTCCAACCACGTTAACAGCGTGGATTGGTGCCAATTTTTAAATCTCGCGAGTATGTCGTGTGCCCACATCGAAGTTTCGTACAGTTAGGCTGAATGGGATACATCGCTTCTGTACAGAGAACATAAGAATACCGCTGCCAAGATGAAACCGTCAACCACGAAGAGAGAGAGAGAGAGAGAGAGAGGGGGGGGAGGGAGAGGGAGACAGAGAGGGAGAGCGCACGGGGCAACTGATGGTGAAAAGTATAAGCGCGTCTGGGGGGCTGTGACGTTGAGGGAGTGAAACGCTTTGTCAAAGACCAGTAGTCATAAGGGCATGCGAGGGAGTAGGGATGGGGTACAGAACAGAGTAAAGGAAAGGTCGCACTTCCCAGGATGTACACAAATTATACAACATTGTAGGCACGTGATGAAGAGGCCCCAGCAGCAACAGTCATTAAAGTGTGCGCTGAAGGTATAGAGACAAAGCTGTATATGGGACAAATAATCCGTGGCACTATATAAAGCCGAAGGTGTACGACACAATATAAGAGCTCTCAGCAGAAACAACAAGCCTGTGGGAAAATCCCACCCTACTGCACTGACTTGCCATCCTTACAGAAGATATATAGATGGTGTTTATCAAAAAATCAGTGCCCTTCACTCGAGGAAAACGGATGACCTGCAAGGCTGCACGCCCGTTACGGAGTTCACGAAACAAAGCAAGTTTTAAGTGCGAATGCACTTCTTAAGCGAGCCTGAATCGTCCGCCGCCGTCGTCCGCATAGCAACAGCTGCGGGAGCGCGCGCTCCTCGTCTTCCTCCTCGTCTTCCCTAGCAACGGGGGGAGATAGGCGCGCGCTACTCTCCTCCTCCTCTCTCCGCTCAGTGACTGCGGGTGTTGGGCGCCTCCTCTCCACTTCGGGCGGGAGAGCTCTCGCTCGCGTAGCGGGCGCTCCGCATTCCGACGCGTGAGGGCGCTCGTGTAGCCCTCGCCGTAACGGCGGGCGCTACTCTCCTCCTCCTCTCTCCGCTCAGTGACTGCGGGTGTTGGGCGCCTCCTCTCCACTCCAAGATCATGATATCCACCGTAATCGCACGATATCCACCGTAATCGCGCAATCAACAACCGTGCATTCGCACTTACACACTCTCCCCCTCGGGGAAGTGCGAGGGAATTTTTTTCTCGATTTGCGGCTGAGCATACTTCCTAGCAAATTACCTGAGTGAATTTTGCAAATACCCGGGCTTTGTTCTAGCGGACAAAGCATTAGGTGTATTTTAACTCCCACGTAGTAGGCATCTTACTGTTTGTGTAACACGTCAGCCCAAACCACTCAACTGAGGCTCCCGGACCGGTCGCATTAGGCTATTCGACAGTGACGTTTTAGCTTCACGCCAACACAACGGACATGTCAGCAGTATAGGACTGAAATCTTTAGGTGCGCGTGCGCCACCCTCCCTCCACTTCGACCATGTGCACGCATAAACTAGCAACCAGTAATGAGCGGGTGCTTAGAAGTAAAAGACGCTGTTGAACATGTCGCTCTTAAAGGCCTTTAAGCTGAACAAGTGATATTGGCCCACGTCGGAGTTTCAAGCGTGCCAGTTGCTGTACATCGGCGAAGGCAGAGAGACAGACTTTATACGCGGCCAGGCTAGCTTTATAATTAACCTTCCACCACAAGAACTATGACTAGCTGGTCAATGACGGCCGCCGACGTGAAAATGTGGCTCAGAATGGCTTTCAAGCTAAAGAATAATGTGTTCGCGGCGGCGTTCCGACGGGACAATTTACTTTCAATCAACAGAGCCCCGCAGCTAAGGTGCTAGAAGGAATTGGAGGCGGCAACGGCCCCGGCTACATTTTCCGCGGCTGCGGTGGTGGCGGACTGCCGGTGTTATGTAGCGAAAGCTACACTGCTCTACTTCGGGCAGTCGGGGTGACCAGTTTGACCTTGAAAGGTAGAGGTCAAAGCACGTCCCCTCCGGCAATTGACGGGCATGGAGCAGCGGCCCGATGGCGGGGACAGACAGGCGACAGGAAAGAGGTAGGCGTATGCCTGGTTGAACCAGCACGAACCTAAACAAAGACAAAAGAAGTGGAACACAAGGATAGCAACTCGTTTCAAAGCTAATGTTTATAGCAAGTAGGGTGAATATAAACACTTAACACAAGCAATAAAAACACTGTACATGAGCGAAATAAGTTTACAAGAACCACGGTAAGAAGGCAACTAGACACTGGCTTAGTCGAGGCCCACCTGGATGTGCAATCTCTTTCGGGTGAAGACAGTAACTTGTTTGGCTCACACAATTATCTCCTCTTTCTGCTACCTGAAACACTTCCATAATTTCGCGGACAATTGGTTCACGGGGCGTCAATTTTAATGTCAGTGGCAGGAAAATAAAAACTACATCCTCTGCACTTAGTATAATAAGATAAAAATGGGATGATGAGGGCCCTTTCAAAGAGACATCGTGCTCCCTCAAACGCATGTTGATACAACTTGTGTTGCACTTCCTTTGTATTTAAGTTCATTCCGGTTTCACCTAAGAATGTGTTTCCAACTAGCTCAGCTTGCAAACTTTCTGCCGAGTTGTAGCGGCGGAGGGAACGAAGATTGCCAACTCGCAGAGTAAGGTGAGGAGGCTGCCGCCGTAGTTACAAGCACGCGCCACAAAGGCAGTCCAGGAGGCCATGGCCGGCGCAAAGCCGTGTGCGATGGAGGAAGGCGAATATCGAGCGGTGGTCGCTCGTGCGGTGGCGAGGCTTAAATAACACCGTGAGACGATAAAATATGATGAATAAAGAGTGCATTCATTGAAAACGTGCCTGTATATCACTGCGAAACCACGCCTCAAAAAATACACCTCGAGAATGGGCGTAGCCAGGGCAGTGAAGTTTTCGCTATGAAGTAGGCTTAACCGAAGCTAAACGACAGAAATGTTTTACATGCATTCGAGCTGTTGTTGATTGTCCGCAATATTCTGATAACAGAGCTGTGGGCGCTGTCGGCCGACTTAGCAATCTGGGAACGAGTCATTGGCGGTGGCCAGGGGAATCATCGCTGTGATAACCGTTGTGAAGGAGGGTCGGCGGAGGCGAGGAGAAAACCCGAAGTGGCGCCTAGTAAATTGGCTTCACCGGAATGAAAACTTGGTAGGTGGGACAGATACTGCATCGCAGTAAAAGCGATAAGTTGTTTTTCTTTGTAGGTATCGAGAGGGGATCCGGGAGGAGAGGAGGGTGTCGGCGGCGACGCCGGGCCCTTAGCACCAATGACGCTGCGCGGCCGGCTTATGGTGACCTACGTGGTCCCTAGTATAATACTAGGAGTTCCCCGACAAAAAATAAGCGATTGTGTAACACAACTATCTGACAATGATGCTCTTAAAATGGTCATGAGAACCACTGATGCATATTTTTTAAAGATCTAGCTGTATAAAACTGAACTTCTTTGCCTTATGGCAGTGTCACATGACCAGTTGTTGAAATGTTCGTTTTGACCTTTTCGTTTTTCATTATGCTGTTTTTTTTGTTAGCACTCCGTGTGCTCAGTGGGGTAAGAAACTTTGCGCAAGGTCAGTCTGCCAACTTGTGTAATTTGTGTGTCTTGCTCCACCGTGCAAGACCCTGATCGCCAATCCGCCCTACCACTAACGACTCCGCACAGGTCGCATTGGGGCGTTTAACGCCCGCGTTTAAACATCGCAACAGCACGACGGACATGCCATCCACAGTGTTATGACTCACCGGCGCCATGTTTGCGCGGGTCAGTCACCCGCCGGTCGACCTCCCCACCGCTTGTCGACGGAAACGAAAGGAAGCCGACACCGCGGCGGCGGCCACTGATTGACAGCGGCTTTTGAGCGGTGTTTAGTGTTGTTGCCCAAAAGGGATTAAGGAGCCGCCGCTCGTCCCCCGGCCTGAGCAACTGAACGCGTGTGCGCGTGAAAGCCCAGACGGCGACGACCGGACAATGGGACCCAGTGGCGGCGGCAGCACAGCGAAGAAGGCATGGCAATGGTCAAGCCATTAACCCTTCCGAGTGATTCCACGAACCTTGTTAGCTCCCTGGGAAGTATGTGTGAGAACCCCACCGTGGGAACGCAGCGCGCGGCGGACACCAAAAAGATACGAGGCGCTCGCGCGTCTTCCGTTCTTCCCCTTCTACTACAGCAACACCGACTAGATGCTCCTGACGAGTGGCAAGGGTGTGTGTGTGTGTGTGTGTGTGCCGTGCATCTGTCGACATACCTGAAAGGCGTGTCCCTACCCGAGGGCGGTGCTTCACAGCGAAGAACTTACACCTCACCATTGGTCCGCATTGTTTTGTATGGGGATCCCCAACCTAGGGAACTAGGGATCGGGGGTCAACAAAAAGGGCGTGCTGCGGCCCGCCAAGATCGGTCTGCTGTCTTCATCTCGACAACTCACTGTAAAAATGTAAATAAACCCGTTGAGTTTGCTCTAAGCTCTCCCCTAGTCCTGGCTCGACGAAGCGACGGCGACCGGCCCCGCTACCAGCAGACTGCGGTCGCTACAACTCGCTACAAGACGCAACAACTGGTGGCAGCGGTGGGATCTGAGCCTGGAGGACGGAGAATGATCAACACGCCGAGATCACGGAGACTGACAGCTGTGAACTGGTGAGTGCTGGCTTTGGTTTTTTGGTTGCCAGGCTGATAAGATAGAAGTGCAATCTTTTCGCTGGTAGAGGCTATCACAGAAGCAGTTGTTTCCGGAACTTCTGGGTAGAGAGTGAGCCGCACCACACTAGTTCTCTGTCATGGATTGGAAGCGTTTGTTGAAGAATCAGCTGCTGATTCTGGGGGAGGAGCGGGGAGCAGAAGTAGATTCGGGGATGAAGAAGGACGAAATTGTTCGCGCTATCGAGGGCTTGAATCTCACCAGTGAAGATATCAAAGAAACGTGGAACGAGATTCAAAAGCAACAGGAACAGGAGCGCGAGCAAAAGCGGGAGCAACAGGAGTGCCAGCTAAAGCAACAGGAGTGCCAGCTAAAGCAAAAAGAACTGGAAGTAGAACAGCTGCGCCTGGAAGTGGAAGCGAGGAAGATGGCTGAGATTCAAGGAGTGGAGGTAGCAGGCAGACAAAATCTTTGTGATTTATCTAAGCTAATGCAACCCTTCAAAGTAGGGCAAGATGTGGGCCTCTTTCTTGTGAACTTCGAGAGAACCTGTGAAAAAGCGAAGCTTGGCCGTAGCACATGGGCTCGAAATTTGTTAAGTTTGCTGCCATGTGAAGCAGCGGATGTGATCGCGCGGCTTCCGGTGGAGGATGCGGACAATTACGACAAAGTGAAGGATAGCCTTCTAAAGAGGTTCCGACTTTCGTCAGATGCGTTCCGGCAGCGGTTTCGCAATCTGACAAAGAAGCAGGGCAGCACGTATTCTGAGTTTGCCTACGAGTTGAAGGTAAACTTGGTAGAATGGATGAAGGGAGCCAGCGCTTTTGGGAACTTCGAAAAGGCTCTTGAGGTAGTGGCTCTGGAACAGTTTTTTTCTAAGCTTTCCGAGCCAATGAAGCTCTGGATCCAAGATAGGGCCGGAGTAGTAACAGTGCAGGCAGCTGCCGACTTGGCTGATGAGTACGCGTCACGCCGGGGAGAAAGGGACGAGGTTCCTCCCGCAAAAGCGGGAGATAGAGGAAAACCTTGGACGGGAAAGCAGGGGGCTGGCGCAGGTACGACGGCACAGAAAAAGGCGGACTTCGCTGCAAGTAGTCAGGGATCACAAAACAAACAGGAGGGAAAGGCTTCGGATAGTTCTCCCAAAAAGAGTCCTTTTGACGCTAGGCAACCACCTACCTGCTACAAATGCAAGGAGGTCGGTCACATTGCCATAGGATGTCGTAGGCCCAGGCCAGCCCTTTCGTATACTTGTGACTCTGCTACTAGCGAGGAGCTACTTAGTCCGTACCTTTTTAATCTAACCGTGAACGGAAAGCCATGCCGCGTCTTACGAGACAGTGGGGCAACCATTGATCTGGTGCACCCGGACTACGTGACACAAGCAGACTACAATGGCAAGTGCGCATGGATTAAGCCGGTTTTGGAAGATGGAAGCATTTGTCTCCCGGTAGCTCGAGTAGTCATCACTGGGCCGTTCGGAGAAGTAGAGACGGAAGCGGCGGTGTCAGACAAGCTACCCTCGCAATACCCCTACTTGTTCTCGAATCGGACCGACCGTCTGCTTAGAGAGCAAGGGAAAAGTTTTCACGAGGGAACAGTCCAAGCCTTGACTAGAGCTAAAGCACGCGCTTTAGCAGCCGAACTAGAGCGGCAAGAACCGAGTTTCGCCGGGCGTACAGCAACACCAGCTGGAGTCAGCACAGCGGAGCCTACTATCCCGTCACCTGCTGAAAAAGAGAGAGAGGGATCAGAGGAGGAGACTAGCGCTGATATAGCTGAAAGGGAAACGGAAGAGGGGCTGCTCGTGTTGCCTGTATCAAAGTCACTAGGCAATGTACTGGGGAAAGTGACCAGAGACGAGCTTATCGAGCAGCAAAACAGCGATCCCAGCCTTAAGGAGATTTGGAACACCGTCAGGGAAGGGGTGGCGAGGAAGAATGTCAGTTTTCCCGTCAAAAATGGCATCTTGTACCGCCACTACCGGAATGCAAAAGGTCGCACGTTTGACCAGATTGTAGTGCCGGCTAAGTATCGGCATGACATTGTTGATCTCTGTCACGGAGTTGGTTGGTCGGGGCATTTAGGAGCTCGGAAGACCAAAGATAGGCTCCTAACGGAGTTTTATTGGCCAGGATGCTTCAAAGAAGTTGAGGACCACGTAAGAGCGTGTGACACCTGTCAGAGAGTGGGAAAACCGAACGAGAAGGGAAAGGCACCACTTAAGCTTGTTCCGCTCATTTCGGAGCCCTTTCGCCGGCTGGTAATAGACGTTGTGGGACCACTCCCAGCGACAAAGTCAGGCTACCGGTATTTGCTTACCGCCGTTTGTCCAGCAACCAAATTTCCAGAGGCGATCCCAATGAAGGAGCAAAGCTCAGTAGAAGTAGTCAACGCACTACTGTCTATTTTTTCGAGAGTGGGCTTTCCTCAGGAGATACAGTGCGACCAGGGTTCAGTATTCACCAGCGTTCTGACTACGGGCTTCCTCGAGAAGTGTGGAATGAAAATAATCCACAGCTCAGTTTACCACCCGCAGTCCAACAGTGTAGAGCGGTGTCATTCCGTGATGAAGCGAATCCTGCGAGCCCTTATCTTTGAAAAGAAGTGTCAGTGGGATGCCTGTCTCCCAGCAATGCTGTTTGCGCTGAGATCGGTCACTCATGAAGCGACGGGTTTCAGCCCCGCGGAGCTGGTTTACGGAAGGACGCTCAGGTCTCCACTGCGACTTTTGCGCGAAACCTGGGAGTCGAAAGGTACCGACCCTACGGTGGTCGAGTACATTCTCGAATTGCTGGAAAGATTGCGTTGCGCTCGCGACATGGCTGAGGCGAACATGAGAGAGGCCCAAAGTAGAGCCAAGAGCTACTACGATCGAAACGCGAAACTGAGAGCTTATCAGGAAGGGGATCAGGTGATGGTCTTGCGCCCCTCGCGAGCAAATAAGCTGGAGGTTCAATGGGAAGGGCCCTTTCGGGTTGTGAAAAAGCTCTCGGACACAAATTATGCACTGGAACGGAAAGGAAGGCGCCGATAGGTTGTAATTTATCACCACAATCTAATGAAGCGCTATGTGGGAGAAGTGCAGAAGGTGAACTTGGCTCTTAATAGCCCGGAGGAGCTAACGCCTGAAATTCCAGGCTTGGTTGAGGTTGGAAGATCAATGGAGGTTACCGACGTCATGAAAGCCGTGGCACCTACTGAGGGCTTGACTGAGACGCAGCAAGTCGACTTACGTAACTTGTTGTCAGAACACATCACAGTTTTCTCGGAAAGGCCAGGGCGAACTACGGTTATCACTCATGACATTGAACTAACTTCTGACACCACCGTGAAGTCGAGGCCGTACAGGTTAGCCCCGCGGCAGCAGGAGATCTTGAAAAAAGAAGTAGATCGAATGCTGGAGCTTAAGCTTATTGAACCATGCGAAAGCACCTGCACGTCCCCCATGATACTAGTAGAGGTTCCTGGCAAGGATCCACGACCTTGCGTGGATTATCGCAAACTTAACGCGATAACGAAGGACCAGACCTATCCTATACCCAACGTGGAGGAGCTGGTCGAAAAAGTGAGTGCTGCAAAATACGTCTCGACTTTGGACTTAGTAAGAGGCTATTGGCAAGTTCCAATGTCTGAACGAGCTAGTGAGTATGCAGCCTTTGTGGCACCGACGGGCACATTTCGGCCCCTAGTTTTGAGTTTTGGTCTTAAGAACGCCCCATTTTGCTTTTCAAGGCTAATGAACCGAGTTCTGCAGGGGGCTGAAGGGTACGCTGTTCCCTACTTAGACGACATTGCTATTTACTCCAATACATGGGAAGATCACCTATACCACCTTAGCGATGTCCTTAGTCGTTTGACGCACGCTGGACTGACAGCGAAGCCGGCTAAGTGCCAGCTAGCTCGCGCCGAAGTACGGTACCTAGGGCACGTGGTAGGGCAGGGAAGGAGGCGACCTGACGAGTTGAAAGTAGAGGCGGTTAGTGAATTCCCGCAGCCAGAAACCAAGACTGCTATCCGCTCCTTTTTGGGACTGACGGGGTATTATCAGCGCTACATTCCTCAGTACTCGGAAGTAGCCGCTCCGTTAACGGATGCACTGCGCAAGAAGGCCCCAGAAAAGGTAATTTGGAGCCCGGAAATGGAGGGTGCCTTCCAAGGCCTCAAAGCGGCTCTTGTTAGCTCACCCGTACTGCATGCACCGAACTATGATCGTCCCTTTATTGTGCAGTGCGATGCCAGCAATAGGGGCTTAGGAGTAATACTCTGCCAGGAGGATGAGAACGGGAACGAGCACCCAGTGCTGTACGCCAGCAGGAAACTCTCAGTTCGCGAGGAGGCCTACAGTGCGTCAGAAAAAGAATGTGCCTGCATTGTGTGGGCCACCCAAAAATTAGCCTGCTACCTTTACGGAACTTCTTTCGTCTTCGTCACTGACCACTGCCCGCTGACATGGCTCTCGCAAATGTCGGGAAAGAATCCGCGACTACTACGCTGGAGCCTTGCGCTTCAGGAGCTTAACTTCACTGTGAAGTATAAGAAGGGTTCTGCCAATGCCAATGTTGACACATTAAGCAGAGCCTTCTAGCTTTTCTTTCGCGTTCTTTTGTTTTCAGTTGAGGAACGTTTTCAGTAATGGTTTTGAGTAGTGTTGTGAGTAACTCAGTCTAAGCTTTTAGCTGTGAGCAAGAGTATTGGTGTGGTTGCCATATGAAAAAAAAATTGAAAAGCGTAGGTGCATTGTAGCACCTTTGAAAGAGCAGCCTGGTTGCCGAAAACTCATTGCCGGCTCTTGCTGGTTCGGGAGGTTGGTCTTTGTGGTTTCAATGGTGCTGAAAGAATGCTGCTACTGTGATCTCTCCCGTCGAGCAGCTGATACTACACGACGTCCGAGATCTTCCCGTCGGCGGAGGAGCTGTTATGACTCACCGGCGCCATGTTTGCGCGGGTCAGTCACCCGCCGGTCGACCTCCCCACCGCTTGTCGACGGAAACGAAAGGAAGCCGACACCGCGGCGGCGGCCACTGATTGACAGCGGCTTTTGAGCGGTGTTTAGTGTTGTTGCCCAAAAGGGATTAAGGAGCCGCCGCTCGTCCCCCGGCCTGAGCAACTGAACGCGTGTGCGCGTGAAAGCCCAGACGGCGACGACCGGACAATGGGACCCAGTGGCGGCGGCAGCACAGCGAAGAAGGCATGGCAATGGTCAAGCCATTAACCCTTCCGAGTGATTCCACGAACCTTGTTAGCTCCCTGGGAAGTATGTGTGAGAACCCCACCGTGGGAACGCAGCGCGCGGCGGACACCAAAAAGATACGAGGCGCTCGCGCGTCTTCCGTTCTTCCCCTTCTACTACAGCAACACCGACTAGATGCTCCTGACGAGTGGCAAGGGTGTGTGTGTGTGTGTGTGTGTGCCGTGCATCTGTCGACATACCTGAAAGGCGTGTCCCTACCCGAGGGCGGTGCTTCACAGCGAAGAACTTACACCTCACCATTGGTCCGCATTGTTTTGTATGGGGATCCCCAACCTAGGGAACTAGGGATCGGGGGTCAACAAAAAGGGCGTGCTGCGGCCCGCCAAGATCGGTCTGCTGTCTTCATCTCGACAACTCACTGTAAAAATGTAAATAAACCCGTTGAGTTTGCTCTAAGCTCTCCCCTAGTCCTGGCTCGACGAAGCGACGGCGACCGGCCCCGCTACCAGCAGACTGCGGTCGCTACAACTCGCTACAAGACGCAACAACAGGTACGGGCATGAAACATTTAGCTGCGCGTGCACGCCTCTCCTCCTCCCTCCCACTATACTCCACTACAAACCTGGGAACGCATAAACTGGCGACCGGTCATCTGCGCGTCCTTAGAAGTGAGAGAAGCCGTCGAAAATTTCCCCTGAAAGCCCTGAGAAGAAGTGATATTAGCTCACGCCAGCGTTCTAAGCGGGCGATTTGCTGTTCATACAGGAGGGATTCGACGCTACTTGACGAGCTGAACTTGAGTCGGTAACGGTGGTGCCAGCGCTTTCCGTTGTTTTTGCACCCATTCGCCCCTGTGTTCTGGCCAACGCTTCAATCCGTGCTGTTCTTCCTCTAAACGGACAAGCATGCATCCGTCCCACAACAATTTAAAACCTGGAAGCCCCCTTGAGCTCTATTCTCGCGTAGAAACATGTGACTGTCCGTTTTCCGTCCCCCTCGTATGCATCTTACTGTGCGTGTGATATGTCTGTGTAACACATCAACCCAAACCCGAACCACTCGATTGAGGACAGCCGACTAACCATATAGAGCCACGTAATTTCGATATCTAAAGCTCCCCACCAGCAAAACCTGTATTTCATCGGTAGCGGCGAGAAGCCTAGCTGTGCGTGCACGCCTCCTTTTTGTACCCGCGAACCATGCCGACGCATATTACGCGTGAAAGACACTGGCGAAAAGTTGGCTCGGAAGGCCTTCCAAGCTGAAAAAAAAATATAGGCTCAAGCCGGCGTTCAAGCCGGGAGGGATCCTCAGCTACTTGGAGAAGCAAATTTGAGTGAAAACGGCGGCGCCGGGTTTCCGTTCTTTCAGGGGGCACCCTTTTGGCAGCCGTTATTTTGACTTCGCGGGAGCAGCGTCTGTTTATATCCGCGTAAGCGACTGAGCTAACACGGCAGCGACGAAAGAAAGAAAACGGAGAGGAGCGTCTAGCGAAGGGTGAACTGGAGTACGACACGTGGGGCTACGGTCTCATTTCTCACTGCCTTTCCCTCGTAGATGTTTCATGTGTCGCCAACAAGTAACGCATTCCCCCTGACACTTTCACCAGACGCTGTTTCATTCTCTGCTAATCCAAATCACGTGACCTTTGTGCGGGAGGTTCAAACATGATATGCAACAACAGGCTCACTGCTTCATTCTGCGGGGCTAATCCGAACCACGTGACATTTGCGCGGGAGGTTCAAACACGATTTCCAACATGCTGGCCGGCGGCGGCAGCGCACTGCGAGGTACCAGCAGAGTAGCGCACGCCGCAGTGCGTTCGCTGATCACGCGAACACTTCCTGAGATGCAGCAGAAATGCGCCGTGACCGAGAAAACAGCAGCTCGCGCTGCGCCCGAATTTCATATTAGGGCGTTTTGTGCGGAAAGTGGGAAACTTTCAAAGAATAGAGTTTTGCTATCACTGTAGAGGACGATGGGGCCGCACGCAAAGAAGAAAAGGGCCGCCTCACGAACACCCTATGCGCTTTCACTGAGGCCGTTTTACTTATTTATTGACATACCTGCATTCGCCAATAGGCATTGTTGTAGAGGGTTGTGATACAGGAAAAAAAAACACAAAGAATCACGCGCACGGCATAATGGTAACAAGGGAAAAAATACAAAGAAAAACCAGCTCAAACAACAGACGACAGTGACACACTAAAAAAACAAAAAAAAACACGTTTCAGATTATCTGACCTTGCTAAAGTGCTGCCAGGGCTTCGCATACAGGGATTATACCGGACACAACGAATAAATGCAGATAACAGCAGTGCACTAAAAAAGACCAAAAAGAGCAAAAAATACCTATTCAAGTCATGTTGTGCTCGTGCGCAAGTGCTGCCAGAGTGCAGCGGAAAACAGTTCAGTGGGGGTGGCAACAACAGTGTCGGGTAGGGCGTTCCACTCTTTAATCGATCGAGGGAAAAAGGACGCTTGGAAAGCAGATGTACGGCAATAATATTCGGCAATTTTTTTACAGTTGTCCCTTCGGCTAGACACATACGTTTGCGGATGAAGGTACAGATGTCGATCTATTACCACCTCCTCACACACAATCTGTTTCAAAAATATCACATACAAAAGGGTCGTCGCAGTTGTAGAGTGTCCCATGAAATAGATCGTTTGAGGTCGCTAACGCTAATTCTGTAACTGTAAGAGTTAGTAACAAGTCGGGTAGCGCGATTTTGAATTGCCTCCAGTTTATTTTTAAGGATCTTAGTGTTTGGGTCCCATACCACAACAACATACTCTAAAATCGAATCTACGCTAGAAGAGTACAATTTTTGTTTGACATCTTGAGGAGCCTTATTAAAGTTTCTTTTTATGAAGTGAAGAACACGTCCAGCCTTTAAGAGGATGTAGTCAACATGTTTATTCCATGAAAGGTCTGATGAAAAGAATACACTAAGATATTTACCGTGATCTACTTTTTCAATTGGAACACTGCCTAAGTGGTAGTTTTGGATAATGTTAGCCCGTTTTCTGCTGAAGTTATTATGGCTACATTTTTGGGGATGAAGTTTCATGTGCCACTTATGGACCCCGGCAAGGATTCGGTCAAGGTCACACTGCCGGGAGGAAGCACGGTGATGTCGTTGATGTAGATGAGAAAGAGAAGAGAAAGAGATGTAGATGTTGAAGAGAAGGCAGGCGAGTTTCGAGAAGAAAAGCTCCAAAGATAGCTAGGGAAAGATTTTTCGGGCGTTCTGGTACGGAGCAAGGACAAAAGGCTACGGTTCGAAGGACAGCCGTCGACGCTTTTTGCTGCCTTTGAAACGGAGCACTCGGCACGCAAAACAATCACGGGAGACAAACATCCTTCAGGCGGGGCATGAAGTAGTCAGACCCGTCATAATCTATTACCCCAATTGGGTTTCGCCGCGAACAGTCCCAGTCACAATCCGAGCAGGTGTGGTAAATAAAAGACCTGAAAAAGAAGATGAAACCAAATAAATGATACACACCCCCATACCGGTATTAAATATTGGGCGTACCATCAAGAACCTAATGCGAAACAATTCTTCTAGGCTGGATGGCATGATTCAGTTTCATGTGGCCATTAGAAAAGAACTGAGCCTCATTAAAGCCATGGTCTTCGAAGAGATAAGAACACAGACACGTCCACCGTCCTCCGTGCGCACAGCCGAGATAGGCTGAATCTCCATGAACGTATCCACCCATTACACACCCGACGTTGCCGATCATCACCGATTAGCCTACAGGCAACATATTACAAACTGGTTATCCGAATTCTTGCCGGACGACTTGAGAAAACACTGAGCGCAGCAGTTAGTCCGCTCCACACATGCGGTTTCGAAGGGCCGTCCATCAACTCTAACCTACACTACATGAGGGCCGCCTTGGAGGCGACAGATTTGGGCCTCATACCTTTGGGAGTTGTTCAACCTGACACGAGGAAAGCATTTGAGCAGGTGGACCGAATTTTCCCAGTTGATCTCCTTCAACACTGCTACATTGGCGCAATGTTTGAGTGAATCAAAACTTGCTACGAGGACGTTTTTACCAGCGTTGTAACAATAACACTCAGGGAACGCCAGTAGACACCGGTACGTCTGTCCTGCAAGGCTTTCCCGTGTCACACATCTTATTTTCACTCTATCCTGGGCCTCTGTGCTTTATGGCCCTTGCATATCTGAGGTCAATAATGGCCTCAAAATGGAACGCGAGGAGTTCTACGTTCTCGCCTACCCGAACTATGCGGTCTTCATTCGCACATGAGGATCACCCGTTGGCGAGACAATTAGACTTCCGAACAAGTTGTACCACTTTTCGGCAGCTACTTTAACCTGCTTAACGTACTTAAACCATTTTGACTCGAGGGCAGCCTGGTGGGGCGAATGGGACTCCAAACTCAGCCACGTATTTTGAGTGACCTTGGACGAGGTGTATAGTTACATGGATCACACCTCAACAAAAGCACCGCAGTCACAAATCGATAAAAAACCTTAGCTGGCAGCTTAGGAAAACAGCTCCAAACGGGGCGACAGACACATCGCTGTGTTCCCGATGGCCCATGTATGAAATGCGATAGCGTAACCAGGCAGTGCTGCCGGGACGCGCAACACTACCATTGACACAGGTTCACCAAATACGCTGCACCGGCCCTGGGCGGAATTCCTCTGGCGTTCAGGGTGCAAACCCATGCACCGGTCAAATCTCTTCTGGAGCCTCGAATACGGTGGGTTGGGTCTCGTGAATGTGGTGCTGAAACTGTCCAGGGGTTCTTCTACTTTCTAGATCGGCGTGTTCTGTTCCTTCAGGTAGCCACGCAGGACCCGGGTACCAGGCATTTGGCACCGTGGTTTGCCACGTTAGCACCTCTATGCTTTGACAAAGGTGAAACCTGGTTCTTCAAAGAAGTTAAAGAAGTTAGCCGTTGCTTTGAGCAAATCCCAGGAAATTATACCGGGACCACGTGCAGGAGGTCCTGCCGCCCCGCTCCCTACGAACAACCCACAACACTCTACGAACAACCCACAACACGTGCCGTCTTAAAACGGACTTTTTCTTCCGCCTCCACATGGGAGTGCTGGCCGCGGAGGCACGTTTCGAGGATACAGAATTCCTCCTGCTTGTGAACAATTTACTTCCCCAGTGCTGTCTGTTCATTTCCGTTGACATTACAGTGTCTCTGTCACATCGGCTTGCCCGCCTGTGGGAAACAAGAAGTGTGACAATGGTTATTTAACATTCAACAGTGTCAGGCCCGCACATGAGCCCGCGAGCCGGAGTCACTGGAGGTAGAAAGGCCCACACGTGCTCACACTTCGGTTAGGCACAAAAAACACGTTTAACATGGAGGCATGGGACACGTGACTAATTAGGCAGACAGAAGTAACAACTTTTACGCCAACATACGCACTCGTGCGGGCAGGCACTGAACAGTAGACGCGAAACATACGAAACACGCGCTAGCGTGGTGGCTAGCGCACGGTCATAGGCACACACGCATAGCGAAAAAGACTACTCTCAAATAACGCAAAGGAAGGGACTAAAAAATAATTGGCACCAGTCCAAGATGTGAAGGTGGTTGGAAAGTGAAGCTTAAAACTAAGCCCACAATTGCCCATGCGACGTCACTTGAATTCACACATGTGGTTCTACAAACAGCGAAACCAGAGATTTGGCCAGCCGTTACCTCGAATTCGCGGCGGCTGCATTCCGAAGGCATCAGCGTCGGCCAGGGCCGGGCTACAGCTGCGCACGCCATCGCTCAGCACAGCCGTGGGTCAGCAGAATTAAAACGGAGAGGAGTGTCTTGAGGTTCCGGAGAGGAGTGTCTCTAGGTTCCGCTGTCTCACCGACAGCGGAACCTAGCCATCCTTTTGTGCTAGCTCGGGGCTACACCAGCACGTGACACAAGGGCTGGAAGCGCAACAATTCGACACGGCGAACTTAGTGGCCCCCATTTATTATGCTTAGTTAACTCAGTTAGCTTAGCTAGTTTGAGAATTCAGAGAATGCTCAGGGAATTGTTACAATCGCTATTTTCGAGAAGCAGTCGCTCCTTTTGCCTTTTGCAATATCTCTTAGAGCACAATCGAATTGTATTCACCCATTTAGAAAACAGTGCCCCATCATTGGCAAGCGGTGCGCAAAAGATAGCGCTTTTCCAGCGGCCAAATATCCGTACGTGGTCTCTGCATTTTGTATTCCTGCCGTGCAAACCAATCATTGGCGTATCTTTGCCATATGACCACTTTATTCCGTCGGGTCCGGCACCTAGGAGGTGCTGTGCAACAAGTTAAGCCGTGTGAAGGAAGCGCGTAATGGAGGCGAAGCTACGCCAAAACAGGCCCAAAACAACCGTAGCTAAAGCAGACGACAAAACCGTACCGCTGACGGGCCCGCCGGCGAGCAGGCACCTCCGCGCGAGGAACTCTGGGTTAATTCGTCCTGCCATGTACAGTGTGCTCCGTGAGTGAAACCCTGCACTCCCCCTCACCCCGCTGCCGCCTCTGCTTGTTGGGAGCTTATTGTTCCGCACGCCGCGAAAGAACCGCTGGCTGGTAGAGATAGAAAGCGTTGCTTTAAAAAAGTACAATAATGAAGTATTGTGCTTCATATTCTTTGTCAATTCGGTTTTTAATGAGATGCACTATAGAAGGCAGCAGTCTAGTGTTTCACCAGTTTGCAAAGTGTATTTGAACTTTTCAGTGACAAAAGTCTTCTTGGCAAGCATCTTGACGCACCTGAAACGTACGTGCTGGACGCCTCTAATACCTGCCTTCTATAGGTGTGAAGTTGGGAATAAACATAACCGAAAACTGTCTTGTTTATTTCGCCTGTTCCTTTCACGTTAGTAGGACTAAACAGTTCAGGAATGAAGCAGGAATAAAAGAGGGTCAATACAAGAGCACTTGTAGGCCATCCTTCCCTGGTAACCTATCTGGGATTTGTGCTGCAGTTTAAACAATGAACTGCAAACTAGCCAGCATTCACAGCCCCTTGAAATTGTACCTGAAGCTGAAACGTTTAACTTCAGTTTCTCAAGAAACATGCGAGGAAGATTGTTGACTTGATGCAGCAGCTTCTACAAATTTTGCGCATTTCAATATTGCTTTCACATCTGGTCTTGCAGCTTGGAAGTTGGAAGCAATATAATTATTTTCTCTACATCAGTTACAAAAAGTGCGAGTGTTGAATGAAAGAGACCATATAACAGAGCAATCAGCCGTCATGCAGTCACGAAAACTGTTGTATGAATGTGCATTTTGGAATAAACGGGCTTGAATCCTCTGTTCTGAATGTGCAATCTTTTTCCAACCACGGCTTTTTTTATTTCTGAAGTAGCACTGTACGCCTAAAATAGGTATTGTGGCTAGTACTGTTTTCCCCAGTACACCTTCGCACTTCTAGAAAGCCTCGCACTCTCCCCAGAATATTTTTTTTAATTCTTCATTGTACTTAAACGATGAGAACTATGATGAGCACGATCTTAAACACGAAGAGAATCTAGTTCCAGAGAAAGGATCGAGAGGACGCCCAAAGTCTCGTGATTAATCAGTGCGGAAACAGTATTTAGGACCACGCAAAGGGAAAGGGTTGTTGAGGTTTCAACAGGGTAGTGCGGTAGAAGAAATTAATTGGACGCATTTAATTAAATTTTCCGGAGTGTACCATCGCTCTGTTCGCGCTCAAACTTGACACGAAGGCCGCATTTTGTGGTCGATTTTGTTTGACACTGAAAATAACGACGGTACTTACGTGTTTATTCTGAAAATAAAAACGATTTTCGCCTATGGGAAAATGGCGCCACAAAGGGTATGCAGAGCGACACGCAAGTTTGAGATTTACGATAGGGAGGAGCCAAACGGTTTACCAGACGATCGCAATAACGTTCTTCCCTAGTTTACGATGATCACAAATGCGTGAATATCAGTTGATACAAATCATAATAAAGTAATCCCATGGTTCATCGTAGCCAATAAACATTCAATTTGTTTCGTCGCGTGCTTTCACGTCGTATGAAAAATGTGTACATAAGTGCGTCAGTTACAATTTTTCAGCTACACTGGTCTTTAAATTTTGCATCGTTAAGAATGATAGAGAGGACATTGGGGGGGCGAACAACTTCACATTCTTTCGCCACGCCGCATATGTTGGCCCTAACAAGGACCTTTTTTCCGGCAATCTCGCCATCGCCCATGTAAAAAACGGAATGCTCTCATTTCAACGCTTCACGCAGTCGTCAAAGCAAACAAGAACAAAAACGAAGTGCTCCATTCCTCATTTAACACAGTGACCGCCGTCAGCGTAGACGCACTTCTGCAACCTATCAGCATCGGCGTCAGACTGCTTGCCTCCCTCATCTTGTCGTCAATTGCGGTGAAGGCGGCATAGATGCTTTTTGTAAGGGTCACGAGATTTGTCACTGGGCCGCTGTGGTACACCAGGCATTCCACGCAACCCCACAAAAAAAGTCGCATGGTGTGAAGTCGGGAGTGCACGGAGGCCTGTGGATCGAGGCCGAACCTGGCCGATTCCAGCGGTCATGAATGTTGGCGTAGACCCAACCGCGGACGTTAGCGGAAAAGTGGGCGGGTTCTCCATCCTGCGGCAAAACGCAAACCACTTTCTGCATATGGGATTGCACCATATGCAGAAAACTATTCTTCGAGGAGGTTCAGGTACGATTCAGCTGTGACGGTGCCGTCGACAAAAAATGGTCCTATCGCAACTCTTTGCTATATTCCGCGCCAGACGATCACGCCGTGAGAATTTACTGGGTTCACAAAATTGGGATTTGTTTTTCGGATTCGAACCTTTTCGGCCTGACCCCGCCCGAAGAGGTTCGAGGGACCTCGCACATAGCCTTCTACGGCTGCTTGTGGTGAAGCTCGAAGCGTTTATTCCCACGTCCAAGGCGTCCAGAGGCTCCGGGGACGCTTGTACTCTTTCAAGAAAACGGGGGGTATCCGGCGGCCCAGGATTCGAACCTGGTATCTGCAGCTTACGATACGAGTGTTTTGCCACTCGGCCATCGCCGTCGGTCGAGTGGTAAACGAAAACAAGGCTTTGAAACTGCGCCTATCGCTTCACCTAATGACTCTCTTCTTGCATAGAGAACGGTAGAAGTTAACACTCGTACAAGAATTATGTTATCGTTTGTTTGAAGGGTATGCAATAACGCTATTTTTGAAAATTTTCAACTGCTCGCAGTTTCTCCTGGACAAGACGAGTAAAGCAGAAGACAACATTCCAATCGTTATGACGATGGACGAGCTTATCGCCAAGGACCAGGAAGTAAGTATCTGCTCCTGATATTTCGTGAAACACTAAGCGGTACACTTGGCAGTTTTCGTTGTCGACTTTCCGCGCACGGCATTCGGGGAGTTTTTATTTAGGTTATGCAATTGTTGCGTGTAGTTTTGTGTAAATCTCAGGCGGGAACGACACCAATCCGGTAATTCCAGTCGGTGCACGATTCAAGCACTGTCACTGGATTAGTGGCTTGAATTCCCCGAGAATATGAAGAGAAGCAGTATTTGTTGGATTAGTGCTCTAATGGCAACATGTAGCAGAGAAACCTGAGTTGATTGAAGGCATAAATGTCTATTGATTTGTCCAACACTTCGCCCGAGACCGAACCGAGTCAACCACTCATGGTGGAACGACGTAGCAATTCTTGTAGGGACTCCAGCACACTGACGGTGTGTACGGCATTAGACGTACACACACAACAATAGAAACTGAAATAAAAATTACGCCCGCCTTCCCTCGCGGGAACCCTGGTGTGATGCGACGCTGAGGGGGGTTCAAGCGCAAGCGGAGAGCAACCGCCGACCGGAAGGCCGCCGGAGAGCGGCACACCGGTTATATGCGCAGCGCGCCCGAAGAAGAGGAGACCGCGGAGAGAGAGAGAGAGTGCCGCGGCTATGACGCAACACAATCCAACACAATCCACTTTAATCCAATCCAATCCAAATCCAATCCAACCCAATCCAAGTCAAGCCAAGCCAAGCCAATCCAATCGAATCCAATCCAATGCCCCTCGCGAGAGAGTGTTCGCTATAGGAGAGGAGAAGGGGAGAGTGGCTGCGGGCAACAACGGACGCACGCAGGAAGGACAGGGCCGCCGAAAAGAGATGCTGCTCTGAGCGTCGCATCTAAAAAGGTCTTGGTGGAAATCAACGGCCTGGTAATTTGTTTCGGATTTTTATAAACAACGTGTTAGACGGGCTTTGTTTACTAAAGCGCTCAATTTAAGCGAAAAAATTTCGTTCTGCTCTTATTAAAACACTAGTGCTCACCAGGAGGCAGCGCCTCTGGTGAGCACTCTTGTGAGCAAAAGGCCTCTGTGAAATGAAACTTAGAGAAGGTTTTTTTGCTATGAGGAATCAAGAAACATCAATTTGAGGTATAGGAATACATTGAAAACTGGAGATTATTTACTCTCCTGCCTTGGGTGCCATTTTGTGATGCTGTTGAGCCTTGGGAGATGTCACGACCCGACAGTTAAAGTCAGGAGTAAACAATCGCAACATTGGTTTGACAGATAAGGATAAAGGGCATGTATGCAGGAGAAGACGCAAAGACAACATTATGAGCTAATCAGTACAGGTAAACCTAACAAAAGCAACAAGAGAAAGTTCGAAAAAACAATACAATGTAAATGAAAAAGTGTGTAATAGTCCCAAAATGTAGGAAAGACAATACAAAAGCCTAGCGACATCCGAGACTGACATGGTTGGTGCACGGAGTATCTGCGAAGGGTCAGGGCTGTAGCTGCTGACGAAGCGAGAGTAAAACAGTAAAGCCGCAGTGCAATGCAGGTGGAAGATGGGCCGACCTTGCCGCTGGCAACATGGTGTCCGTGCGTCCTATAACGAGAGCACCAGGGTCCTCGCCTTTCAAGTGCAGAGCACTTCAGGGGCTCGCCTTGTCTTCGCAGAAAAAATTAAAACGAGCGCCAAGGACGAGGACTGAGAAGCACCGTAGACGGGACGAGCGCTACTGGAGATGGGACTGTGTTTCTCTGTCCTCATCGTTTGCGCTCGTTTTCATTTTTTTGAAGCCATGAACCAACTCGCCCAACAAAGCATTCTATTGTCTTCGCAGCTCGCTCGCTGGGCGCAAGAAGAGCCGTACGGTGTTCCGTCGTAGCGGCAGTCGTCGCGGCGTAACCCAGACGCTTGGAAAGAAAGCCAGTCGGTTTATACAGTCATAAGGGTTCGAAACTGGCGTACCGATGGCGCTTGTCATGCACATCCCCGTTTTTTAGCGCAAATAAAACTGTAGCTACATTTGAGGCAACATATACGCCATTAATCGGCAGCGCCCGCGTTCATTTAGTTGGGAACGCTCGTTGAGTTCGTTTTTACAATTGTCAAAGAAAAAAAGTGACAGTGCAACACCAGCACGCCCGGGAGGAAAAGCAAGCCAAAAGTCCCGCTGGTGCAGTTTCAGGGAGGCGGCACGCGAGCACTGAGAAGGCGGGAAATTTTATTTCCATTGGGTGATAGTAGTGAGCGGATAACGGCGCTACAGCCCATTTAGGCGAATCACTGCTCTGCACTTCCGACAGCTTTCGCAGTGAGCGGAACGACATTAATTTTTTTTTTAAATACAAGCTTCACGAACGCAAAAACTCTCCTCGAACATCGAATCTTCCCGGCTGTACTCTTTCAGCGGCAGCTTTTTCCTCCCCCTAGTTTCTCCCTTGGCTTAGTCGGGGCCCCGTATCCCTACCCGCCATGACGGCGCTACTGAGTCCGTTGTCCGCAGAAATTCGGTGAAACCTTGCGCAGGGCATTTTCTTTCCATTTTATATTTTGAACCCCTCACCAAAGTAACGTTTCACTGCAAACTCGAATGTGTCCACTTGGGTTTCCGCTATGCATTTTCACTCATAACTGTATTTTTCCCTTCTCATCATTTACAGAACCCAAACGCACCATGGAAGTGGGATGGTTTCTTCAACAGTTTCAAAGCCGTGGCCAAGAGCGTTTCCAATGACTACAAGATACGACTGTCGCACCCCACTTACTTGCTGGGGTTGTATGGCTTTTCAAACATCACAGTGCTACTGTGAGTACCACGAGGCTGTGTTGGGCACAATTCTACTGAGTTGTGAAAGGCCCAGACTTTAAATTACACCAAGCAAGCAGCCCCACTCTTTCGCTAAGTCGGCAAGCTCGAAAAGCGCAATAAAAGTACCGCTCTTTAGAAGGCTAATTCCAGCTGCGGTTAAAAATACAGTTTTGGGGTTGCGTACATATATGAGCCAAGCATTCATAGTGAACTTTACTTCAGCTCTTCTCCCAGGTTGTGAGGGTTTGGCGCAGGGGCCCCCTGGCCGTGGGGGAGGGGGGAAGGGGGGGGGCGCCTGGAAAAGGCTTCAGTCTGTACGCTTGGAGCTGGGCTCGTCTTTCCCAGAGAGGCTGAGACGTTTTATTACACCCGCCTTAACCAGAAAAACTGTGCACTTCGTCTTCCAGACTGGGTTTTGTAACTTCCTCTGTTAGGCTGACGACGCCAAAAACTTTGTGGGATGCTTTAATGAGGGAGCGTTAAGTGTACCATTAAACAAAAACGCGGCGCCCGGAGTACGGGTCCCCCAAACGTGGTGCGATAAAGGCCGACAGAGCAAATTGAAGAATAGCGAAGAATACAACATATACGTCTGAAATTCTCATTGGGTTCCTCAAACATACGAGGCCAACACATCGCCCAGCCTTGTCTTAAACAAAAAAAAAAACCGGTTTACCTATTGAATACTCTTGGGTCTTCATCGTAAAAACGTGATTACAGATTTACCGAAGCACCTAGGCGTTAATATGCAATCCGTATTTTAAGGAGAAAAAAAAACGAATCCACATCGACCTCCGTCAGTATGCGCCAATATAGCCTAGAGAAGATGACGAAGAGCAGAAGCAAAGATAAAACAAAGAGGACGTGTAAGAAAACGACGAAATTGGTCCAAATTGGCTGGTGATTACGATACTCCCTACTGCGACATTTGGGTGTAGGTGCAGTGCGCTGAGGAAGCATTCACTCGTGGGTTACATCGATGGCAGAAATGATGAGCCTGTTCGTCGGCGGAGAGAAGTGCGTCTCAAGAAGGGACTGCCACCCGCGTCTTAGGCAGGGTACGCACACCATCATTACCCGCACGCCCCCCTCACGTTTTCGCCAGCGTCTAGCAGACGAGCGTTTCGTGTAGGCTCAGCTTACTCACGCCGTCATGGCGAACCGCCCTCCCCTCACAATTTCGCGACACTCTCTTTTTTACGACATATTGCTGCCCCTCCCGCACCGCACAGTTTTCGAGAGCGCTCCCGCCGCCACAGCGAACCGCACCCCCCCTCACAATTTCGCGACACTCGCCTTCTTACAGCATTACCGCAACTCCCGCAAAACACACTTTCGGAGAGCGCTCGCACCGCCACGTCGAAGCGCCCTCCCCTCACAATTTCGCGACAATCTTCATCTTACAGCATATTGCCGCCCCTCCCACACCGCCTACTTTAGGAGAGCGCTCGCGCAGCCGCGGCGAACAACCCTCCACTCAAAATTTCGCGACACTCATTATAACATATTGCCACCCCTCCGGCACCACACACTTTCGGAGAGCGCTCGCACCGCCACAGCGAACCACCCTCCCCTCACAATTTCGCGACACTCTCCTTCTTACAGCATATTTCCGCTCTTCCCACACCGCACATTTTCGGAGAGCGCTCGTGCCGCCACGGCGAAGCGCCCTCCCCTCACGATTTCGCGAAACTCTCCTTCTGACAGCATATTTCCGCTCCTCCCACACCGCACATTTTCGGAGAGCGCTCGTGCCGCCACAGCGAACCGCCCTCCCCTCCCGATTTCAAGACCCTCTCCTTCTTACAGCATATTTCCGCTCCTCCCACACCGCACATTTTCGGAGAGTGCTCGTGCCGCCACGGCGAAGCGCCCTCCCCTCACGATTTCGCGACAATCTCCTTCTTACAGCATATTTCCGCTCCTCCCACACCGCACATTTTCGGAGAGCGCTCGTGCCGCCACGGCGAAGCGCCCTCCCTCACGATTTCGCGACACTCCTTCTTACAGCATATTTTCGCTCCTCCCACACCGCACATTTTCGGAGAGCACTCGTGCCGCCACGGCGAAGCGCCCTCCCTCACGATTTCGCGACACTCTCCTTCTTACAGCATATTTCCGCTCCTCCCACACCGCACATTTTCGGAGAGTGCTCGTGCCGCCACGGCGAAGCGCCCTCCCCTCACGATTTCGCGACACTCTCCTTCTTACAGCATATTTCCGCTCCTCCCACACCGCACATTTTCGGAGAGTGCTCGTGCCGCCACGGCGAAGCGCCCTCCCCTCACGATTTCGCGACACTCTCCTTCTTACAGCATATTTCCGCTCCTCCCACACCGCACATTTTCGGAGAGTGCTCGTGCCGCCACGGCGAAGCGCCCTCCCCTTACGATTTCGCGACAATCTCCTTCTTACAGCATATTTCCGCTCCTCCCACACCGCACATTTTCGGAGAGCGCTCGTGCCGCCACGGCGAAGCGCCCTCCCTTCACGATTTCGCGACACTCTCCTTCTTACAGCATATTTCCGCTCTTCCCACACCGCACATTTTCGGAGAGCGCTCGTGCCGCCACAGCGAACCGCCCTCCCCTCACGATTTCGCGACACTCTCCTTCTTACAGCATATTTCCGCTCCTCCCACACCGCACATTTTCGGACAGCGCTCGTGCCGGCACGGCGAAGCGCCCTCCCCTCACGATTTCGCGACACTCTCCTTCTTACAGCATATTTGCGCTCCTCCCACACCGCACATTTTCGGAGAGCGCTCGTGCCTCCACGGCGAAGCGCCCTCCCCTCACGATTTCGCGACACTTTCCTTCTTACAGCATATTTCCGCTCCTCCCACACCGCACATTTTCGGAGAGTGCTCGTGCCGCCACGGCGAAGCGCCCTCCCCTTACGATTTCGCGACAATCTCCTTCTTACAGCATATTTCCGCTCCTCCCACACCGCACATTTTCGGAGAGCGCTCGTGCCGCCACGGCGAAGCGCCCTCCCTTCACGATTTCGCGACACTCTCCTTCTTACAGCATATTTCCGCTCCTCCCACACCGCACATTTTCGGAGAGTGTCGTGCCGCCACGGCGAAGCGCCCTCCCCTCACGATTTCGCGACAATCTCCTTCTTACAGCATATTTCCGCTCCTCCCACACCGCACATTTTCGGAGAATGCTCGTGCCGCCACGGCGAAGCGCCCTCCCCTCACGATTTCGCGACAATCTCCTTCTTACAGCATATTTCCGCTCCTCCCACACCGCACATTTTCGGAGAGCGCTCGTGCCGCCACGGCGAAGCGCCCTCCCTCACGATTTCGCGACACTCTCCTTCTTACAGCATATTTCCGCTCCTCCCACACCGCACATTTTCGGAGAGCGCTGGTGCCGCCACGGCGAAGCGCCCTCCCCTCACGATTTCGCGACACTCTCCTTCTTACAGCATATTTCCGCCCCTCCCACACCGCACATTTTCGGAGAGTGCTCGTGCCGACACGGCGAAGCGCCCTCCCCTCACGATTTCGCGACACTCTCCTTCTTACAGATATTTCCGCTCCTCCCACACCGCACATTTTCGGAGAGCGCTCGTGCCGCCACGTGGGTGGGGCTGCAATATGTTGTGAGAAGGAGAGGGTCGTGAAATCGTGAGGGGAGGGCGGTTCGCTGTGGCGGCACGAGCGCTCTCCGAAAATGTGCGGCCCTCCCCTCCCGAAAAAAGCGCCCTCCCCTCACGATTTCGCGACATTCTCCTTCTTACAGCATATTTCCGCTCCTCCCACACCGCACATTTTCGGAGAACGCTCGTGCCGCCACGGCGAAGCGCCCATACCCTCACGATTTCGTGACACTCTCCTTCTTACAGCATATTTCCGCTCCTCCCACACCGCACATTTTCGGAGAGCGCTCGTGCCGCCACGGAGAAGCGCCCTCCCCTCACGATTTCGCGACATTCTCCTTCTTACAGCATATTTCCGCTCCTCCCACACCGCACATTTTCGGAGAGCGCTCGCGCCGCCACAGTGAACCGCCCTCCCCTTACAATTTCGCGACACTCTCCTTCTTACAGCATATTTCCGCTCCTCCCACACCGCACATTTTCGGAGAGCGCTCGCACAGCCACGGCGAACCGCCATCCCCTCGGAATTTCGCGACACTCTCCTTCTTACAGAATATTGCCCCCCTCCCACACTGCCTACTTTCGGTGAGCGCTCGCGCAGCCACGGCGAACCACCCTCCCCTCACAATTTCGCGACACTCTCCTTCTTACAGCATATTTCCGTTCCTCCAACACCGCACATTTTCGGAGAGCGCTCGTGCCGCCACGGCGAAGCGCCATCCCCTCACAATTTCGCGACACTCTCCTTCTTACAGCATATTTCCGCTCCTCCAACACCGCACCTTTTCGGAGAGCGCTCGTGCCGCCACGGCGAAGCGCCATCCCCTCACAATTTCGCGACACTCTCCTTCTTACAGCATATTTCCGCTCCTCCAACACCGCACATTTTCGAAAAGCGCTCGTGCCGCCACGGCGAAGCGCCATCCCCTCACAATTTCGCGACACTCTCCTTCTTACAGCATATTTCCGCTCCTCCCACACCGCACATTTTCGGAGAGCGCTCGTGCCGCCACAGCGAAGCGCCCTCACCTCATGATTTCGCGACACTCTCCTTCTTACAGCATATTTCCGCTCCTCCCACACCGCACATTTTCGGAGAGCGCTCGTGCCGCCACGGCGAAGCGCCCTCACCTCACGATGTCGCGACACTCTCCTTCTTACAGATATTTCCGCTCCTCCCACACCGCACATTTTCGGAGAGCGCTCGTGCCGCCACGGCGAAGCGCCCTCCCCTCACAGTTTCGCAACACTCTCCTTCTTACAGCATATTTCCGCTCCTCCCACGCCGCACATTTTCGGAGAGCGATCGTGCCGCCACGGCGAAGCGCCCTCCCCTCACGATTTGGCGACACTCCTTCTTACAGCATATTTCCGCTCCTCCCACACCGCACATTTTCGGAGAGCGCTCGTGCCGCCACGTGGGTGGGGCGGCAATATGTTGTGAGAAGGAGAGGGCGTAAAATCGTGAGGGGAGGGCGGTGCGCTGTGGCGGCACGAGCGCTCTCCGAAAATGTGCGGCCCTCCCCTCCCGAAAAAAGCGCCCTCCCCTCACGGTTTCGCGACATTCTCCTTCTTACAGCATATTTCCGCTCCTCCCACACCGCACATTTTCGGAGAACGCTCGTGCCGCCACGGCGAAGCGCCCATACCCTCACGATTTCGCGACACTCTCCTTCTTACAGCATATTTCCGCTCCTCCCAGATCGCACATTTTCGGAGAGCGCTCGTGCCGCCACGGAGAAGCGCCCTCCCCTCACGATTTCGCGACATTCTCCTTCTTACAGCATATATCCGCTCCTCCCACACCACACATTTTCGGAGAGCGCTCGCGCCGCCACAGTGAACCGCCCTCCCCTCACAATTTCGCGACACTCTCCTTCTTACAGCATATTTCCGCTACTCCCACACCGCACATTTTCGGAGAGCGCTCGTGCCGCCACGGTGAAGCGCCCTCCCCTCACGATTTCGCGACACTCTCCTTCTTACAGCATATTTCCGCTCCTCCCACACCGCACATTTTCGGAGAGCGCTCGTGCCGCCACGGCGAAGCGCCCTCCCCTCACAATTTCGTGACACTCTCCTTCTTACAGCATATTTCCGCTCCTCCCACACCGCGCATTTTCGGAGAGCGCTCGTGCCGCCACAGCGAACCGCCCTCCCCTCACGATTTCACGACCCTCTCCTTCTCACAAGATATTGCCGCCCCACCCACGCCGCCTACATTCGGAGAGCGCTCGCGCCGCCACAGTGAACCGCCCTCCCCTCACAATTTCGCGACACTCTCCTTCTTACAGCATATTTCCGCTCCTCCCACACCGCACATTTTCGGAGAGCGCTCGTGCCGCCACGGCGAAGCGCCCTCCCCTCACGATTTCGCGACACTGTCCTTCTTACAGCATATTTCCGCTCCTCCCACACCGCACATTTTCGGAGGGCGCTCGCGCCGCCACAGTGAACCGCCCTCCCCTCACAATTTCGCGACCCTCCTTCTTACAGCATATTTCCGCTCCTCCCACACCGCACATTTTAGGAGAGCGCTCGTGCCGCCACGGCGAAGCGCCCTCCCCTCACGATTTCGCGACGCTCTCCTTCTTACAACATATTCTGCCGCCCCTCCCACACAACACACTTTCGGAGAGCGCTCGCACAGCCTCGGCGAACCGCCATCACCTCGGGTTTTCGCGACACTCTCCTTCTTACAGCATATTGCCGCCCCTCCACACAGTACACTTTCGGAGAGCGTTTGCGCCGCCAAGGCGAACCACCCTCCCCTCACAATTTCGGGACACTCTCGTTACAACATATTCCAGGCCCTCCCGCACTGCACACTTTCGGAGAGCGCTCCCGCCGCAACAGCGTACGACCCCCCCTCACAATTTCGCGAGTCTTCTTACAACATATTGCCGCCCCTCCCACACAACACACTTTCGGAGAGCGCTCGCGCCGCCACGGCGACCCGCCCTCCCCTCAAAATTTCGCAACACTCTCCTTCTTACAGCATAATGACGCCCCTCCACACCGCACACTTTCGGAGAGCACTCGCGCCGCCATGGCGGACCGCACTCCCCTCACAATTTCACGACACTCTCCTTACAACATATTGCCGCCCCTCGCGCACCACACAATTTCGGAGACCGCACGCGCCACCACAGCGAACCGCACTCCCCTCACGATTTCCCGACGCTCTCCTTCATACAACATATCGCCGTCCCACCCACGTCGCCTACATTCGGAAAGCACCCGCGCCGCCACAGCGAAACGCCCTCCCCTCACAATTTCGCGACACTCTCCTTCTTACAGCATATTACCGCCCCTCCCACACTACACACTTTCGGAGAGCGCTCGCGCCGCCATGGCGAACCGCCCTCCCCTCACGATTTCGGGACGCTCTCCTTCTCACAACATATAGCTGCCCCACTCACGCCGCCTACATTCGGAGAGCACTCGCGCCGCCACAGTGAACCGCCCTCCCCTCACAATTTCCGGACACTCTCCTTCTTACAGCATATTGCTGCCTCTCCACACCGCACACTTTCAGAGAGCGCTCGCGCCGCCATGGCGAACCACCCTCCCCTCACAATTTCACGACACTCTCCTTACAACATATTACTGGCCCTTGCGCAAAACACCATTTCGCAGACAGCTCGCGCCAGCACAGCGAACCGCCCTCCCCTCACGATTTCGCGACACTCTCCTTCTTATAACATATTGCCGCCCCTCCCACACAACACACTTTCGGAGAGCGCAGGCTCCGCCGCGGCGAACCGCCGTCCCCTCACGATTTCGCGACGCTCTCCTTACGACATATTGCCGCACCCCCCACACCGCGTACTTTCGGAGAGCGCTCGCGACGCCACGGCGAACCACCCTCCCCTCAATTTCGGGACACTCTCATTACAACATATTGCCGCCCCTCCCACGCAACACACTTTCGGATAGCGCTCGCGCCGTCACGGCGAACCACCCTCCCCTCACTATTTCGCGACGCTCTCCTTCTTACAAAATATTATGCCGCGCCTCCCACACAACACAATTTCAGAGAGTGCTCCCGCCGCCATAGTGAACCGCCCTCCTCTCACAATTTCGCGACAATCTCCTTCTTAGAGCATATTGCCGCTCCTCCCACACCGCACATTTTCGGAGAGCGCTCGCACAGCCACGGCGAACCGCCATCCCCTCGGAATTTCGCGACACTCTCCTTCTTACAGAATATTGCCGCCCCTCCCACACTGCCTACTTTCGGTGAGCGCTCGCGCAGCCACGGCGAACCACCCTCCCCTCACAATTTCGCGACACTCTCCTTAGAACATATTGCCGCCTCTCCCGCACTGCACACCTTCGGAGAGCGCCCGCGCCGCCACAGCGAACTGCCCTCCCCTCATAATTTCGCGATGCTCTCCTTCTTACAACATATTGCCACCCCTCCAACACAACACACTTTCGGAGAGCGCTCGCGCTGCCACGGACAACCACCCTCCCCTCACAATTTCGCGGCACTCTCCTTAGAACATATTGCCGCCCCTCCCGCACGGCACTATCGGAGAGCGCTCGCGCCGCCACAGCGAACCGCCCCCCCCTCACGATGTCGCGACACTCGCATTCTCACAGCATATTTCCGCCCCTCCCACGCAACACACTTTCGGATTGCGCTCGCGCCGTCACAGCGAACCACCCTCCCCTCACTATTTCGCGACGCTCTCCTTCTTACAAAATAATATGCCGCGCCTCCCACACAACACAATTTCGGAGAGTGCTCCCGCCGCCACAGTGAACCGAACTCCTCTCACAATTTCGCGACAATCTCCTTCTTAGAGCATATTGCCGCTCCTCCCACACCGCACATTTTCGGAGAGCGCTCGCACAGCCACGGCGAACCGCCATCCCCTCGGAATTTCGCGACACTCTCCTTCTTACAGAATATTGCCACCCCTCCCACACTGCCTACTTTCGGTGAGCGCTCGCGCAGCCACGGCGAACAACCCTCCCCTCACAATTTCGCGACAGTCATAACATATTGCCACCCCTCCCGCACCGCACACCTTCGGAGAGCGTTCGCGCCGCCACAGCGAACCGCCCTCCCCTCACGATTTCCCAACGCTCTCCTTCTTGCAACATATTGCCTCCCCACCCACGCCGCCTACATTCGGAGAGCACTCGCGCCGCCACAGCGAACCGCCCTCCCCTCAAAATTTCGCGACCCTCTCCTTCTTACAGCATATTGCCGCCCCTCCACACCACACACTTTCGGAGAGCACTCGCGCCGCCATGGCGAACAGCACTGCCCTCACAATTTCACGACACTCTCCTTACAATATATTGCCGCCCCTCGCGCACCACACAATTTCGGAGACCGCACGCGCCACCACAGCGAACCGCCCTCCCCTCACGATTTCCCTACGCTCTCCTTCTTACAACATATCGCCGTCCCACCCACGCCGCATACATTACATTCGGAGAGCACCCGCGCCGCCACAGTGAAATGCCCTCCCCTCACAATTTCGCGACACTCTCCTTCTTACAGCATATTACCGCCCCTCCCACACTACACACTTTCGGAGAGCACTCGCGCCGCTACAGCGAACCGCCTTCCCCTCACAATTTCCGGACACTCTCCTTCTTACAGCATATTGCTGCCCCTCCACACCGCACACTTTCGGAGAGCGCTCGCGCCGCCATGGCGAACCACCCTCCCCTCACAATATCACGACACTCTCCTTACAACATATTAATGGCCCTTGCGCACCACACCATTTCGCAGACAGCTCGCGCCGCCACAGCGAAACGCCCTCCCCTCACGATTTCGCGACACTCTCCTTCTTATAACATATTGCCGCCCCTCCCACACAACACACTTTCGGAGAGCGCTCGCGCCGCCATGGCGAACCGCCCTCCCCTCACGATTTGGCGACGCTCTCCTTACGACATATTGCCGCACCCCCCCACACCGCGTACTTTCGGAGAGCGCTCGCGACGCCACGGCGAACCACCCTCCCCTCACAATTTCGGGACACTCTCCATACAACATATTGCCGCCCCTTCCGCACAGCACACTTTCGGAGAGCGCTCGCGCCGGTACAGCAAACTGCCCTTCCCTCACGATGTCGCGACACTCGCATTCTCACAGCATATTGCCGCCCCTCCCACCCAACACACTTTCGGAGAGCGCTGGCGCCGCCACAGCGAACCGCCCTCCCCCCACAATTTCGCGACATTCTCCTTACAACATATTGCCGCCCCTCCCACACAACACACTTTCGGAAAGCGATCGCGCCACAATGGCGAACCGCCCTTCCCTCACGATTTTGCGACACTCTCCTTCTTACAACATATTTCCGCCCCTCCCACACTGCCTACTTTGGTAGAGCGCTCGCGCCGCCACGGCGAACCACCCGCCCCTCACAATTTCGCGACACTCTCCTTAGAACATATTGCTGCCCCTCCCGCACTGCACACCTTCTGAGAGCGCCCGCGCCGCCACAGCGAACTGCCCTCCCCTCACAATTTCGCGATGCTGTCCTTACAACATGCTGCTGCCCCTCAAACACAACACACTTTCGGAGAGCGTTCGCGCTGCCACGGACAACCACCCTCCCCTCACAATTTCGCGACAGTCTCCTTACAACGTATTGCCGCCCCTCCCGCACGGCACTTTCGGAGAGCGCTCGCGCCGCCACTGCGAACCGCCCTCCCCTCACGATGTCGCGACACTCGCATTCTCACAGCATATTGCCGCCCCTCCCACGCAACACACTTTCGGAGAGCGCTTGCGCCGCCACGGCGAACTACCCTCCCCTCACAATTTCGCGACTCTTCTTACAACATATTGCCGCCCCTCCCGCACCCCAAAATTTCCGAAACCGCTCGCGCCACGACAGCGAACCGCCCTCCCCTCACGATTTCGCGACGCTGCCCTTATAACAGATTTCCGCCCCTCCCACACAACACACTTTAGGAGAGCGCTCACGCAACAATGGTGAAACACCGTCCCCTCACGATTTCGCGACGCTCTCCTTCTTACAACATATTGCTACCCTCCCGCACCGCAGACTTTCGGAGAGCGCCCGCGCCGCCACAGCGAACCGCCCTCAACTCACAATTTCGCGACACTCTCCTTCTTACAACATATTGCTGCCCCTCCCACACTGCACAGTTTTGGAGAGCACTCCCGCCGCCACAGCGACGAGCCCTTCCCTCACAATTTCGCGACACTCGCCTTCTTACAGCATATTGCCGCCCCTTCCACAAACAAACGAACATTTATTAAAAGGGATGGCTCAAGCCACATGGGGAAGAGGATGGAGGGGAGATGAAGACCTCAATAGTGTCCCAACATGAAGGAGTCCAGAACGAACCGCCAAAGTGCGGATAAAGTCTGTTTGATGTGGCCCTTCGGACGTATCCAGTCCTCGTAAGCGAGTACCTAGGCAGGCTGATGTGTCTCACGTGGCCCTACGAGACCTATGCAGTCCCATACAAGGTGATGGATGGTTGGCTTCAGTGACTGCCCACATGCGTAGCAGACGTACGAATGGTCGGATGGTGATGCCACAGCAGATGAAAGGTCTTCGGAAGCTGATGCCGGGGAATTCCCGCTCCTCATTGTTCTAGTCGAGGCGTGCCTCCACCTGGCCACGGCGTCATCAGTTAAAGCGTATCCGGAGCGCGCACGGTTAAGGAAGACATGTGCAGTGCGGCTAAGCCCAGGAGGCCCTGGGTCCGGGTTGATGGGCACTGTCGAAAGGATCTCCTGACGGCGGCGCTGTTTGCGGCAGCGGCGTTCGCCATCGGGATCAAAGCAGAACTCCTCAGTGCGGAAGCCGTCAAGCTTCGGGCGGATTTTCGACAAGCCTCGCTCGCCAGCTGATGGGCCCACTCACTACCGAGGGCTCTTGCGTGCCCGGGTGTCAGGCGAACGGTCACAGTAATGCCAGTGCGCAGTCGCAACGCTGCACAGGAACGTTTAATGTTATCAGCGACTGAGTGCCGTCTGGGTGGTCCAATGAGATAACATAAAGCCTCTGCGCTGTTCGTAAATATGCTGATGCTTCGGTACGTTTGGGGATCAGCTGCCAGTAGGCGTACAGCCAGCTGGATCACCTCGTCGATGTTGCGAAGCTCCAGTGCTGTGGCGGTAGGTGGTATGGTCCTGTTGAAGGTGCGGGTTGTGTCTACGGCCGGTACGTGTGTAACGTCGGCGATGGACGCCGTTTGTAAATGGCGCCGCCACAAAGCAGCCACGAAGACAGAAAGTGTTGCTGAGCCTTTTGTGCTCAAGGGAGGTGCGGTGACCAAAGGAACATGTCTATGTGATGGGTAAGTTCCTTGGTGACGTGGAGTGGGTGCTGGCTGTTGCTCAGTAATGAGCTCATCCTCCCAAGGTGGAATGTGCTTATGTATGGTTGGCACAGACATGTCCAAATCCTCACCGGCATGGCACAGTAAGCGGTGGCCTTAGTGAGTGAGATTGCGACGGTCTTTCGCCTCCACTGCCCTGCATTGGATTATGCTTTCCAGAGTAGGAAGACCAGCGTACCGATAGAGCTCCTCAATCCGTGTGTGTCGTGGAAGCCCAGTTATAGCTCGAAGCGCTTCCCGGTAAAGGACTTCTAGCCGGTGGGTCTGGTGTTTGGTGAGGGAATAGCACATGGTGCCATATGTGGCTTTGGACACAAGTACACTTTGCACTAAACGCCGAGCTACGTCCTGCGATGCCCCGGAAAAGTTGTTGGAGATGCGGCGAATGAGGTGCAGGAGACTACACCATTGCGGCCGAAGTTGCTTGATCCATTCTGTAGCGCCACCGTTCAGGTGAATAGGCACCCCGCGGACACGCACCTAGTCCTGTGGAGCAGGCTGGAGCGAAACGCCGTCAATGGTTAAATGAATCTGGGAGGGCTCTGCAAGTGTGCCCCGTATGGCCAGGAAGTGTGTTTTCGCCAGCGATACTTTCATTCCAGTGGGAGCTAGGAGGGCGCTGAACGTGTCTAGGGCCTTCTGTAATTGACGCATCGCGGCGTCGGTTGTGGGGTGGTCACTTGCCTCAGTCCAAATTGTGATGTCATTGGCATAGGCCGTGATATGAACACCTTCCACCGCAGACACCCCATGAATCAACTTCCTGAGAGCCAAATTAAAAAGAATAGGGGAGATGATAGCACCCTGGGGCACCCCGCAGCAATTGGTGAAGGATATGGTGTCGTGGTGGCAGGATCGAATCTCGTATGTGCGGTTAGCCAGGAAGCTCCGTACAAAATTGCGTAGCCGCTTACTAGGATAAGCATCTACTAGGGCATCGAGTACCGCTGCGTGTGATACGGTGTCGTAAGCCTTTTGCAAATCAATAGCAACCAGAATGTGTGGCCGCTTATACCAGCTTGCTCGCACCAACTTTCGTAGAAGGTAGAGGCTGTCGTGGGTGCTTAAATTTTGTCGGAAGCCTGTCTGTGCCGGTGGAAGTAGTTCTTTTCTTCTTCCAAGTGATGACTCAGTCGAGTCGTGGCCATCCGCTCAATCAACTGACAGGCGGTAGACGTAAGCGAGATTGGACGTAAATTTGCAAGGACTGCAGGATGCTTGCCTGCCTTGGGAATGGGTACCACAACAGCGTGCTTGAGGGCCGAAGGGACGACGCCGCTGATTCATATGTCATAAGTGCCTGGAGAAGATCCTCTTTCTGTGCTACCGGCAGATTGCGAAGCATAGACCAAGACACACCGTGTTTTCCTGTTGTGCTAGACACATTAATTTGCTCAAGGGCAACCTTGAGCTCAGCAGATGTAAATGGCATCTCAATGTGTTCGCTGTCGTTCACTGGCTCCGGATCGTAGATATTGTGTGGCGGTTAAGACTGTTGGGGGAAGAAAATACGTGCCGCCTCTCTTTCGAAGACCTCACGGGATTGCCCAGTACGAAGTAGCACCGTATCCACCGTACCCTGCAGCTTTGTACGCCCGGCTAGGCTTCGGAAGGTGCTACACAGTTTCGGGGACCCAGTATGAGACGAAAAAGAGTCGCAGTGCTCTTCCGAACGCTTGCGGGCAAGGAGCTTCGCTTATTTTCTAATTTTCGCTGTCTGGTGGCGGAGGCGCACAAGGTCAACATAAGTGCGACCTCTGGTCCGATAGCGCTCCTGAACGTCGTCGCGAACATTCCATAGATTGATCAGGTGTCGATCAGGAGCAGGAGTGTCCTGGTCCACTTGGACGACCGTTGTAGCACCATTTGCAGCAATCAAAATGCGACTTAGCAGAATTGTGAGGGAGTCTAAGTTCGAGTTCCGATGTCTTTCTGTTTCGAAACATTGAAGCTCCCTGAAACGAGGCCAGTCTACATACTGGACTTTCTTGTTAATTTTCCGCGCGGTGCCGAAAAGCGTCATCCAAATGGGGTAATGGTCACTTCCCCAAGATGAAGAGTCGCATTTCCATAATGACACCGTGGAAGGAGTGGCCCAGGTCAAATCGGGAATGGTGTCCCGCTGGCTCGGCGACTGCCCCAGCCGCGTGGGGCACGACAGATCATTAACAAGGATGAGGTCCGCATCTTCTGCTGATTCCTCGAGGTTGCGGCCGCGAATGTTGGTGACGCGATATCCCGAAGTCGTGCTGAGGGCATTGAAATCACCCCCAATCACAACTTCGTCCCGAGGGTACAGAGAACGCAACTGCCGCATCCAGTCAAAATTTGCACCTGGTAATGGAGGATGCACATAGGTCGATGCCACAAGTAAGGTCCTCCGTCCAAAGGACAACGGGACAGCCACTACTTCCTGAACATCGTTGCACATGCCTGCAGTGAGGGGCTCCTCTCAGAACGTATAAAGGTGTCTGTGGGATCACTACGCTGGTGGCTTGGTCAGAAATGGAGGTGTAGCGAATGGTGGGTACCTCATAAGAACGGTAGCCTTGTATGCCCGGGCCTTTTCCTTTCGTCTCTTAGAGCAGGACTACCAACGGCTTGCGATCAAAAGCCCGCAGATGTTCATTGAGCTCTGCGGCATTGGCGCGCAACCCGCGGCAGTTCCACTGCAGCAGCAACGGGGCTTTAGCACTTGCTGCCATGTTCTGTGTTGGATAGTATCGATGGATCATGCTGAAAGGGCGGGGTCGCTTGGGGCGCTGCTTTGGGCACAGCGGGATCTGCAGACTGAGGAAAGTGTGGCCAGTACTTAGAGAGCGCGATGTCGAGATGTTTGGAGATCAACCTGCTTATAAAGTGTTCAACCTCTGTGGCGGCCCAGGTGCAATGAAAACCGGACGTCTGGCACGTAGAATTCCTTTGACTAAGAACGTGAATGGCGTGGTTCTCTGCTGTGCTTTAAGTTCTGCTGTCTTTTGGGCTTGTGTGGTGCAGGCGTGCTTGTATTCTTGCTGCAGTGATGACAGCTCAGTTTGTAGGGCTGTGATCTTCGAAGAAAGACAGTCCAGGTACTCCAAAGAGGGAGCATTGTTGGACACCTTTCGTGACTGTTTTTACCGCTTGTTGCCAACTGACGCGCTGCCGGAACGCTCACGAGATGGTAAACGCGCAGTCGTGGTCGAAATGTCGGGTGTCGGGGAAAGCTACGGGAAATCCACGGTACTGCTTATGTTGTACTGTCTACACGGGAATGAAGGTTCGGAGCGAGAGATGTGCTGGCGGGGCGGACTGTGGGAACGGTGGTGCATTCGCTTCTGCATGATCTTTGGGCAGCTGATTTTCAACTGACAATTGGTATCACGGGCTGTATAGCCAGTCTTATTGCAAAGGTTGCAATATGGCGTCGCATCAGGACATTGGTCTTCTTCATGCGGTCTACCACATTAGGAACATACAGCAGGATTGGGGCAATGTTTCTGCTGGTGGCCATCCCGGTGACAACGATAACAAACCAGTGTGCGAGGGACGTAAGGTTTCACTTTACACAACTCGAGGTAGTTGCGGACGGTTCGAGGAGGGGCGGTCGTGTCAAACGTCACGAGGGCATAATTAGACTTTCCAAGGCGACGAATATCTAGTATGACGGCCGACTCGCATGTTGTCTGGCTTCGGAGGTCCTCGTCGGAGCCGCCCGGGTCGACTTGGATCAGACCCCTAGATGTCCCTTTGGGGTGCATGAGGTGCGCCTCATATTCTAAAGTTTCACCATTAATCTTGCATTTGTTTTGCGCACAGCATGCTAGTGCCTGGGTGTTGTTGTAGAACGTTATAGTGACGGAATTGCTGCGGTGGTTGACATGAGTAGACGTCAGTCCGTTCAATGATGCATGCGGGGCATAACTAGCAAGAACTTCAGCAAGCCCTTTGCGGGGAATGGCGCCGACGGAAACATTGTTCTTTGGGCGCAGCAGCACCGTGAACTTCTCCTTAGTGAATCGATAATGCGTTGCCGTGGTAAGGCGTAGTCGCGCTCGACGAGATCGGGAAACATGTCCAACCGTCTTCGGTATTGCCTGCTTGGGGAACATTCGTAGCCGAAGTGAAAGTTGAGGTGGTTCCTTGCGGTAGGTGCGTGTTGGTGTGGCTCAACTTCCGCTTCTTTAAATTACTTGCGTTGTCCGCTTAAGGCAGCACCTGAATATCAGAGTTCGAGGACATTGTGGAAGGATAAAGTCCGATGTTGGAAGCGTCCAGCTTAGATTAAGGTGGGCTTGAGCCTTTTCCGTGGGGCCAGATAGATGCTAGGCCTACGGTAGTTGAGGGATCTTCACTGACTTAGATCACTCAAAACTGTATCAAACCGGATCACATTTTGACAGAACATGGCGGATTATTAACTGGCCTATTGTGCGGAATTTGAATGTGATCTGAGCTCACCTTCACTGCACAGGCCTGAATATATTCAGCTCCAGGAAAAGAAGGCCCCGTCTTGTTTCTTCTTCCTCATCTTCCTGAAGTCTCGCCCCTCCCACAACACACTTTCGGAGAGCGCTCGCACCGCCACGGCGAACTGCCTTCCCCTCACAATTTCGCGACACTCGCCTTCTTACAGCATATTAGATGCGACGCTCAGAGCATCTCTTGTCGGCGGCCCTGTACTTCCTGCTTGCGTCCATTGTTGTCCGCGTGCGTCCGTTGTCCGCAGCTACCCTCCCACTCTCCTCTCCGATAGCGAACACTCTCTCGCGAGGGGCATTGGATTGGATTCGAATGTATTGACTTGACTTGACTTGGCTTGGCTTGGCTTGACTTGGATTGGATTGGATTAAAATGAATTGGGTTGGATTGTGTTGCGTCATAGCCGCGGCAGACGCACTGGCACCGGCGCGTGCCCAGGGGAGTGCGTGTGCGGCCCAGCGCGCTCTCCCACCGCCGGTAGGCGGCGCTGCGCGCGGTGCTGCGCATGTGCAGTGCTCTCTCTCTCTCTGCGGTCTCCTCTCCTTCGGGCGTGCTGCGAATATAACCAGTGTGCCGCTCTCCGGCGGCCTTTCGGTCGACGGTTGCTCTCCACTTGCGCTTGAACCCCCTCAGCGTCGCATCACACCAGGGTTCCCGCGAGGGGAGGTGGGCGTAATTTATCACCCCTCCCACACAACACACTTTCGGAGAGCGCTCGCGCCACCACGGCGAACCGCCCTCCCCTCACAATTTCGCGACACTCTCCTTCTTACAGCATATTGCCGCCCCTCCCACACCGCCTACTTTCGGAGAACGCTCGCGCAGCATGGTGAACCACCCTCCTCTCGCAATTTCGCGACACTCTCCTTACAACATATTGCCACCCCTCCCGCACCGCACACTTTCGGAAAGCGCTCGCGCTGCCACAGTGAACCGCCCTCCCCTCACGATTTCCCGACGCTCTTCTTATTACAACATAGTGCAGCCCCTCCCACACAACACACTTTCGGAGAGCGCTCGCGCCGCCATGGCGAACCGCCCTCGCCTCACGATTTCTCGACACTCTTCTTCTTACAACATATTGCCGCCCCTCCCACACAAGACTTTCGGAGAGCGCTCCCGCCGCCACGGCGAATCGCCCTCCCCTTGAAATTTTGCGATGCTCTTCTTTTTACAACATATTGCCGCTCCTCCCGCACCGCACATTTTCGGAGAGCGCTCGCGCCGCCACAGCGAACCGCCCTTCCTCACAATTTCACGACACTCTCCTTCTTAGAGCATATTGCCGCCCCTCCCACCCCGCACACTTTCGGAGAGCTCGCGCTCCACCGTGGCGACCCGCCCTCCCCTTACGATGTCGCGACACTCTCCTTCTTGGAGCATATTGCCGCCGCTCCCACACCGCACACTTTCGGAAAACGCTCGCCCCGCCACGGCGAACGCCCTCCTCTGACAAGTTCGCTACTCTTTCCTCCTTTGCTTTGTTTCACCATTCGGTCTTGCCATTGTTCACTAGGTTACGACGGTGACGATGCTCACTTCAGAGACAGGCGTCAAAGGGCTGCGGCCTAGAAATAACGGCCATCTTAATAACCGGACAATCGCACCACTGGACACGCTTCTCTGTATGTTCTTTAGTAGTATAGAGTCTAAAGCGTCTACCTTGGCGGCTGTAGCTGTAAAAGGGACCACCCACGTTAGCATTTCTGAGAAGATGCAAGTCAACACAAACGATTATTCAGGCATGGTTCCCTGGGCCTAAAATCCTCTTACCAGGCAGTACCATGTGCACCGTGACGACGCGAAGATTACTCGGCAGACATGTACCCTACTCGTGATGAAGAAATCGTCTCATTACACGAGGCTATAACCATGACAGATTCACAATTATTCAGAGTATCGCACAGTTTGATATCAAAAGATTCCACGTGGAAGCGGTCTGCTCCATGGGATATTTTATTTCTTTCTAAGTGTGCTCAATTATTGCTTCACTTCCTGCACTTCAATTTCTGCAAGCCTTCAACGATAACTGAAGGGGAAATGCGGGCTGTTGCAAAGTACATGGACATTGACAATTCCCCAAGCGATTCCAAGGAATGTGGTCAGAGAGAGCGAACCTTCCCTTGATGTCGCCTGTGTTATAATTATTGCCTGGCGACACTTTATGAAAATACGGTTCCTTCGACAACGGACTCCGTGCCCCAAGCCGAGCCCGTTTGACCTAAAATACAAAGTCTTGTTTTGGCGGTAGTACCATTATGGGCGCATGGAAGGCTAAGCAAAAGAAGTGCAAGGCCTTGTCGCATAATCTTCTACTGTTATTTATTTGTGGGATTACAACGAAACGAATGGAAAGGAAATAAAAATATACAGTAAGAGCTCTACCTAAACTTTAATTTAAAGCATGAAGAGGGTTACATGGACAAAATGTTCAACCTTGAAGGAGCCTAAGGTTATGAGACGTGACAATGATGGTGGTTAAACATGAAAGTGCCGAAAAATTTACTGTCACAACAGCCACGATATGACGCATAAAAAATCAGCGTCGGGCAGGCGAGCTAACAAACTTCGAATTCTAACTATTGTTAAGCGGACAAATGCAACAGGGAATGCAGCTGCAATTTGTACTTGCAAGTTCAGGTCAATGCCGCCTTTTATCAGCCTTATTAGCACAGCATTCAGCTACACGATAGAAACTTTGAGCCGTTCTCCGCCGTTGCTGCACTGAGGTTTGTGTGTTCCATTATAAGGAGTGAATTCGGGCCAGGTATATCACCTTTACCCAGTCTGCATATAGGTATTTTTGTGGCTTTGCTATGTTTTTGTTAAACAACTACACTAGTCGTGGTTGAGTGTTTTATGTGGTCTCTTTCTGTGCCCCGTGGTTGACAGTCTTCTCAAAATCCCTTTCATTTTAATGGTTTAGGTGTAAGTAGGGGGCAAGCAATATCCTAGTTCACGGCGTAGTGCGACCATCGTGCCGCCCTTGCGAACGATTATATTGTCCCAAGTGCTCAAAAAAGAAACTTTGATCAGGTAAATAATTAACCACTCGGGAGAGAAACTGAATACGTGGTGAGAAATGAGCAGAGTGTCGAACTTGGTTTATATGGCTGGACAGAGTGTCGAAACGCAAATTGGAGAACGTGACCCACGGAGGGGATTCAGAAGGTCAGTAATGAAATAGTGGGGGTAAGAATTTCTAAAATAGCTTGAATTTGAAAGGAAGTCTAGAGGCGTTCGAGTTCGAGTTGGCGATGGCACGTGATTCGCTCCTCGCAAGTCTCAGTTCCAGAATATTCCAGCGCATGGAGCATAGAAGGGTACTCTGACGGAAATCCGATAAAACAGATAAAGCGATGCCTCGAGGGACGAGAGATGAAAAAGCGAGCAGTGTAAACATTGAATGGTGTACAGAATTAGGGACGTAAAAAAAGCATCGATGATACCGAAGAGATGAGGTTCAGAATGTCTGGCTCTTTAAAGAGCGATCCATGTTGGTGATAGTGTTGAACGCGTTTATTTCCCGTTTGTATGCCAGTCGAAGGCTTCTATAAAAGAATTTTAGAAAGAAGCACGCTAAAAATAAATATAAAGGAAACAAACGTTCTGTCGCTTGACCACTGGCTTCGGCCGTGTAAGCCAGTAATTCTGGCAGTGTGCCCCAGCAGGAAACTCGTAGAAGGAGCTTCTGTGTCATCCATGAACTGGTTTAATGACCACCAAAGCTTGTTGGCGACCGCTCCAGTCGTACGTGGGTGTGGTGTAGCCCAGCTTGAAGCGAATACGGCCGTATCTCACTCGGGAGTGGGGCCAGGGCCCGAGCTCTGGGATTCGAGTACAGCGGGCAAAACGAAAGCAGGTGTTCCGGGTCGGCCCGGGTGCTGCATGGCTGGCGCATTCCAGTGTTGGCCTGGTTCATGGAACGGCTGCTTTCCATGTTTTTGGGGCGCTGCAAAAGTTAGGGAGTAAGGTAGGTGCCAGGCCCTACCCGCCGGAGCGTGCCTTGTTGCTAGCAGGTAGCAGCCATGCGGGGAAGTTGAGGGGGGCGGCACGCGCTGCGTAGATGGCAGCGTCAGTGCTGCTTGGCCAAAGATACTAATATTGCTGGATCTAGCCACGGATTGCGCGTCTCCACGTGGTCGGTTAACTGGTCGAAAAGTCTCTCACGTGATTTCGACGGCGCGAATAGAAGTAAAGCGCGCGTTAGTCAAAAGGCCCAATCGTTTCCTGGTATTCCGGATGGTCTTGAGTCCCAGTGTACACTTAAGTCGTCTCCCAGAGCACGGAGGTTGCTAACGCGGAGACGCAGTTTCCAGACAACGACGGTAGTGGTGCGAGTGTTTTGGCAGGCACGATAGGCTTCCTGCCAGTCCGTGGAGACTCGTTAGCGATGGCGGAAATCTTCCCCTGTGTGCTGTTGAGCCAAACTGACGTGCTCGGCAAAATCGACAATCACACACCTGTTCTGCAAGGGAGCTGTTGACGAGTTATGGGTGAGGTGTAGTTTGTTTCCTCGGATTGTTGCGTCATGGTTTGTCCATGCCATGGTGAACATTGACTGCTGCTTCTGCTCCTGGTTGCCAATTTCGGCATCTCCATAGTCTACATGGGTCTTGCGAGGAAGGTTACGGCCATCGATGAGTTGCCTTGCTTGCGTGTCATGTCTTGATGAAGCTTCTCGCCTTGTCGTTTGTTCTTGTCCTATGTTTAGGAGTAGTGGCTTTGGGTCCATGGTGGCGATGTGCTTTCAGGGGGGAGATATTTTGGGAGCGATGGTAATACACGATGTGAAGCTCGATTACCTGAGTGTGTAGTGCCGCCATTGTAGTTACCGACTTGCCCATATGATAGAGTGCAGGTCCAAGGGTACGGGGCGCATCAATGTCAGGTAGGCGGGGCCAAAAATTTTTACCTTAAATCTAAGCCGGTTCCACCCTGCGCTTGTTGCTGTGTACAAAAAAGTGTAGATTGTGAAAGACATACGAGGCCGAGAGAAGTCAAATATTCCTGAATGAGATCAGGACAATGTTTTGTTTACCGTAGCCTAATGTTCAATTATGTGCAGTAGGAGAGTGGAGGGATGTTGTCTAATAGAACAAGAAGCGAGACTAAAGCGAGGATAACAAGAGTGGACAGCAAGGTGAAGCCCTGAAGGACACCGGCTGACAAACACAAGGGGAGAAAGAGCGCATACATGCGAGAACTGTAGTTTGCTTCAGCCACAATCGGTAGAATGGCAGAGTATTGAACATTGTCTAAAGCCTAATGGACACCGACCTAAGGATGTCGCGAAGCTGAGATCAATCATGAGAGATGCGGGTGAGGGTATCCGGAGGGGATATGTATGACGCCATCTGGTTTGGGTAAAATGTGGGCAGCTGTATTGAAAAGGTGCAATTTAAGGTGTCTTACGCAGTTTACCAACGCAAGACATAAGACAAATGGGTCGATGGGAAAGTTGAATCGCATTGAAGAAACTTCTTTAATTCATCAAGAGAGGAGGGAGACAAAGATGCGAAGACGCGAGGTGTGGTAGGAAGCAGCAAATTACAAGTTAATAGATCAAATATTTTCAATTCCTAGAGGCGTTTTCAGCGGCTGCAGCGTTCTCTATTGACTACTTTTCGTATGAACACCATGCTTATCGTGAAACTACTCAAGAGGGGGAGCCACTGCTCCTCTAGAAAATGACTGTGCCACACTCGATAGCTTTCATGTTTAGTGGTACTGCTTCAACTTTTTTGTCATATAACAACTTTAATCCCGGAGGCTGCTGCTTTCAGTTTCCTTTACGCGGTCTCGGGACCTTCTGTTCGCAAAGTCAGCATTCCTTCGGCGGCTGTGCCGTAAGTACGAATAGCTTTACGGCGAACAGTGGTTATGCGCTGTGATTCGGTTTCGTTCAGGCGCTCTCCGGGAAACGGGCGAGGTGCGCAAACGCGCAGTCTCTTGACGGGGCAGTGTGGGTTGATTTGGCCAGCTTCTGTGCAGCGGTGGCACAGCGGGCGAGGATAGGCAGCCCGCTGCACATAGGTGGCCAACAATGACCGCGACGGTGCTAACGGATGACGAGGGAGTATAAACGGCAGCGGCATGGAAATGTCTACTGCATTTTGCCCTCCTCGAATCACGTCTGTTATGAAGAGTAATTGATGTAGCATCGTCGTTGTGAAGAGGTTTGTGAGTTCTTCACACTCTTAGTAACAGATTATTTGACGCAGGGTTCTTGGCGTCATTTCTAACCTGTTGCGGCGTTGGGGGTCATCGTGGTGATGTTGGATTGTAGCGCCATTAGCGCATGCCGAATATGTTTTTATTGCGACAGCCTCGAAAACTGACATTGTTACCGGTTGCGAACGAGGCCGGCAAGAAACTCTTGCTTCAGACCACCTATCAAAAACCTCAGCGATCAGTACGGCAAACGGCACCCTCTTTCTCGTCAATACAGAGTATGACCCATTTGCGTGGGCGTGACCAGTGAATTCTCGGCGCGTTATTTCAGCACAAGCAAGTTAGGTCATGGGGTAAGCAGTCTGGAGTAGTCGAAGCCTATAGAAGATTCTTTGGTCATAAAACGAAATCCGGGCTGACTCTTTAAGGAAAGGAACCCTTACCTAATTTTTCTCGTTTTCCCCTGAGTAAACATACACATGCGCTCAAGCGGTGAGTGAGCGCGCTGGGCTTGAAACAACACGAACAGATCACCGGGAACGGATCGATTACCGGTTCATAGGCGCGGAATGCTTCACGTTCCAGAATTAAATTTATTGAGGAGGAGAGTGGAGTGCGAATTGCGGCAGTCTTTAAGCTCTCACGTCGATTGCGGCTCCCAGACTTGTTCTGTGGTGACCCACAACTAATGCTGGAGTAGTGCAGTTTGTGTGCTTTGATTGAGTGCAAGAAAACGCCTTTGAAATGCGCAGGCCCGGTGCCGGAAACGTGGTGCTGCAACTTAACGCGTTGATTCACTTGCTGGGTCCATTGGCGTTCCTCCCGAAAGATCGCAAAGATAATCCTCACCTGTGCTATCCCTGGGCGGACCGCGTCCTGCCTGGAGCCTCTGCAGCTGCTTTTTTTCTACACCGCATCGGGCATTTCGGCGCTATCAACGGAATCCAGCCAAATATGAGGAACGCCACAGCAGTAAGTATTCAGGGATAAGGGCGCGTTTTGGGCGCTATTGCAGGGGAAAATCTCCCTGGATTTGAGTACGTGCATGGGGGTTCAAAAATCAAACCTAACTAAGGAGACAAAGAAACAGTGAAGGCAAAGCGAAGCAAATTAGGGCAGGCACGTCTGCGTTCCCGCTCCGGTCACCGTTACTCCGCTGCGTTGCTTGAACGCTTGACCATTCACATGAACAAACGCGCCAAACTTGCAATAGTAGACACACTGTAAATTACTTGCACTTTTAACGCTGTCTTTTATCTCTAGCTGGCACCCTTACACGCCAGCAAGGACAAAACCCGGTTAAACAAACAACACCCTCTTAAAAAACATCGTGTTAAACAACAAACAACGCCCTGTTTAAGGGTGCTCTAAGCGAGACAGCAACGTTTAAAACGCTTTTCTAGGGTGTAAGGCTGATAGCTATACTAAACACCTTTTAAGTGTGTTTTCTCAAGTTTTTCGTAAGATGTAAGAATGTTAGCTATATAGACAGCGAAAATTCTTCCAAAGTGTGTACGCTATTTTGCAGAGTACGTGTGTGCCGGATGTTTAGGATGATAATGAATACAAGAAGCAGGGCTGCACGAGCGCGGGGCCACGGGTATAGCTTGCTTTTTGCGCTTCTAACAGTTGCTCGAGAACAACGCAGCGAACGGGCGACCGGCTGTGGGGCCTTTTCTACATCGGTTTTCACCACACTCTAGTGCCGTAAAAGCCGGAAGACTGACGCCGCTAGCAGACTTGACCTAATGCGGCGCAGGATGCAAGGAGGTGTGTTATCCCCTGCTGTCACGCGTCTCACGGAGCAAAGAAATGAGTTTCGGGTTGAGGCATTCTATGCCGCGCAATATATTTACAAAACGAAAGCTCAAACGAACGGGTTCATAGCAAATGAACAAGCATATCACACTACACAAAAAAACAAGACCAACCTCACACTATCAAAAAACTAGGCAAAAAGTCACTATAATACATCAACTGTCTATGCCAAAGTAAACCAAATCCTACCGCCTGTAACCCGACGAACCCGCTGCGATGCCGACGACGTGGTCCAGTGGGTTGGTTGGCATACGGGTTGACAAACGTAGCAGCACGTCGCGATGGCACGTGCTGGTCTTAAGTGGTCTGGATGACCGTGGTGCGATGCCACAGTTTCCTTGAGAAGCACGGCTCAGCAGGAGGCCAGCAGTGCAAAGCCGCTGGTAATAGGTGGTTCCGAGCTGCCCGCTGCCAACGGGGTGAGGCCGCTGGTGCCTTTAGGGGCACGGCCCGACAGGTCGCCGGCGGTGCGCTTCCGCCGGTGCGCTCTCACTAAGGGCGCTTTCAGGGATCACGGGCTCAATGCCGGTCCGCCAACTCTCGTCCCGGGGGTAGCATAACCACATGGAAGCCCTGATGCTCGACCCGAACTTGCCACCATTCCTCCCACGACCTCGTTCCACACTCCCTACTCCAACTTCGTCATCTTCCTCTTCACCTCGCATTGTACCGTGTGAGGCTCCCATTTACTGGTCCCGCTAACCTCCTACTCCTCTGCGTTCACCCTGTGCGTCTTCTTCATTGGTTCCTTCAAAGTCCTTCTCGCCATCCCGTAAGCTGATCTTTCTTTCTCTTCGTCTTTTCTTCAGTCATCATCTACTCGGGTCAATCCTCCTTCGGGTATGGGCTCGCCTTCCTTTTCTCACCCCACACCTTAGCACATGACACCTGCTACTATCCCGTTCTGCCAGCCCCGTAATGTGACGCTGTCCGCGGCTTGTGCTCGTGCTGAGTCCACCCCGTCGCAAAGCTTAGACGTATGTCATAAAGGTGCTACGCCACCGCCGTGACATTGTGCGAGAACCCGCCACAAGGGTATGGTTATTATTTCTGCAAGATCCACTCTTGTCGACCAGCCAGGGCCACAGCCGTCTGCAGCAAGTACGAGGAAATAAATGCCCTGGATGAGCCCGTTCGGGAGACGGTATATTCGGACGCATTAGAAACCGAATCGTTATTTGCCTACAATCACTACAACCACCATGTCATCGAGATCCGCAATCGCCTGACCTTCCGCGGTCCCTTGCCTACACTCTAAATTTTTGAACGCTTAGCAAGCGCGAGTGTCGGCGATTTTTCGCACGCTTGTTTGCACTCCACCCCATTCTGATCCTTCTAATTATCTCTGCCACATGGTTGGGATCCGGGGTCACAAATTGGCTTAAGTAGATATATTCTTTTACCACTTCCACTACCTCGCCCCCTATCTCAAACTGCTGTGCTGTCCCGAGGTTATTGATCATTAGTTTAGTTTTCTGCATATTAATTTTCGAGCCCACGGTTCTACTCGATTCGTATAGTGACGATAGCGTGCGTTGCAATTCGTCCCCGAGTTACTTAGCAAGGCAACGTGATCAGAAATCTGAGGTTACTGAGGTATTCTCTAAATTCTTACTCGCACCTGTTCCCAATCCAACGTTCTGAATACTTCTTGTAAACGTGCTGTGAATAACATTGGAGAGATTGTGTCTCCTTGTCTGCCGCCCTTCCTTATAGGTATTTTACTGCTCTCCTTATGGAGGCCTAGCTTCGTAGCTGTGGACCCATAATGCCCATCTACCCCCTGGTTCCGTAATGCCTGAATCACTGCTAGGGTTTCGACCGAGTCAAATGCTTTCTCATAATTTATGAAGGCTATATATAGGGGTTCAGTATACTCAGCGCACTTATCTATCACCTCATTGATCGTTTGAATATGGTCCATTGTTGAATAATCTTTACAGAACCCTGCTTGTTCTTTAGATTGACTGAAATCTAAGGTTGCACAAATTTTGTTAGCGATTCGCTTGGTAAGTACCTTGTAGACGACTGACAGTAAGCTGATCGCCTGTAATTTTTTCAAGTCCTTCATATAACCTTTCTTATGGATTAGGATGATGGTCGCGTTCTTGCAAGATTCCGGTACACTTGCGGTAATTAGGCATTGTGTATACAGGTTTGTCAGTTTTTCAAGTACAATTTCTCCGCCGTCCTTCAAGAGGTCTGCTGTTATCTGATCCTCGCCAGGTGTTTTGCCCCTTTCATTTCTTTCAAAGCCTTCATTACTTCTGCGGTCGTTATTGGTGGGATGCCTATCTCCTCTGAGCTACTTTCTCGTTCGGCATTATCCAGGATGTCCCGGCTATTCTACAGATCCCTATAGAACTCCTCAGCCACTGTGACTATTTTATCCCTATTTGTGATGACATTGCCTTGCTTATCTTAAAGTGCATACATACGATTTTTCCCTACGCCAAGACGCCTCTTCACTGCTTTCAGGCTACCTCCGTTCTTTACAGCTTATTCGATCCTCTCCATATTATAGTTCTGTATGGCAGCTGTCTCGCGCTTATTGATTAACTTTGAAAGCTCCGGTAACATATGTAACATAAGACGTGTCCACTTTTCAGCACCGTAAAGGCTTCACTTGTCCTAACCTCACTAAGCCCTATGACATCCCCTTTATTGCCCTTTAATTCCACGTCTAGACTGCCTTCACAAAGGTTCTCGTGTTAAATGTTTCTAGGTTCAGATTCCAAAGGCGGCCCGTCCGGGTCCAGGTATTCTTAGCACCCTCTGCTGCGTCACAGGTCTGACCGCCGCCGTGGTCAGTTGCTTCGCAGCCACTGGAAACTGAGTGCCGTGGGTTAATTGGCGTATTCATGGGAGGTTGTGGGTGTTACTACACCAGGGTGGCCAATCCTGCTCTGGTGAGGGAGTGCGCTATAGGCAATGGTCGCGGGGGTCAGGCCGCACCCCAAGCCCCAATGGCAAATTTCATTATTGCGCGGTTTGTTTATCGGTGGGAATTGTCCTGCTACGGGATTCGAACCACGGTCTTTCTGCACGCGAGGCATATGCTCTACCGTGCTGCACCGCTGCACGGCATGGCGATGCAGCGGTGGCGCAGACACGTAAATGCACGGCGGCGTAGATACACGGCGGGGGATTAACGCGGCTCTGGAAGCTTCGAAGATAGAATTCCTACGTGGCGGGCCAAGTGGCCTACTAAGAAAGGGGATAATAAAGTTTCCCGGGGAACATACCGCCGCATTGTTCTCTGCACACGCAGCTTATTTCTTTCCCGCGGCAGAGACTTAGATGGGTCCAGGGAGCCTTGCGAACGCTAATGGTTTCCTGCTGAGTTGGCCTTTAAATACACGGCGAGGGATTAACGGGGCTCTGGAAGCTTCAAAGTTAGAATTCCTACGCGGCGCGCCCAGTGGCCTACTACGAAAGAGGAAAATAAAGAGTCCCGGGGCAGAGACCGCAACACTGTTCTCTAGAAACGCAGCTTATTTTCTTCCCTCGGCGGAAACTGAGATGGGTCCAGGGAGCCTTGCGAACGCGAATGGTCTTCCTGCTTTCTGAGTTGGCCTTTAAATACACGGCGGGGGATTAACGCAGCTCTGGAAGCTTCGAAGTTGGAATTCCTACGCGGCGGCCCAGTGGCCTACTAAGAAAGAGGAAAATAAAGAGTCCCGGGGCAGATACCGCAACACTGTTCTCTAGAAACGCAGCTTATTTTCTTCCCTCGGCGGAAACTGAGATGGGTCGAGGGAGCCTTGCGAACGCGAATAGTCTTCCTGCTTTCTCAGTTGGCCTTTAAATACACGGTGGGGGATTAACGCGGCTCTGGAAGCTTCGGATTTGGAATTCCTACGCGGCGGGGCCAGTGGCGCACTAAGAGGAAAAAAATAAAAAAATACACACACAAACACAGCTCCAAAACTTTTTCCAGTGACGTGTCCAGTTGCAACTTCACAATTTCTCTGGGTTCTGCCGCGTACCAGCTGCTTGTGGTCGCCTCACACAGTGCACAGGCAAACGATGTCCACGGGTGATACCTGGAAGAGATAAAAAGCTACTTCAATATAATTGTTATACCCGGGGTCCCAGCTATCATGCACCAAGATTTTTAAGAACAGCAACGGCGTAACTCGAAGAAAACTTAGTGCATAATGTTTCCAGAACAGTGGAGTTGCACCCCACCCGCGTCGTAAACCAGCGCTTTCAAATATTCTGACTGCAACGTGCTTTTCCTGTCACACTCCCAAAGAGGCAGTGCATCACCTTGATGATGGCATACATGAAAGGAGCAGCAACAACAAGTTTCGCGGGGCGCATGTGGCAGAAGGCACAAACTCGGTCGCGATTCGTTCTTTCTTTCTCTTGTTTATTGCATTCCGGCCAACTCAGAGGGAGCCGGTTCGAGAACACTGCTTTAGGATGCGGGCTAAATCGCAGTTACGTGTTATTTTTCATATTTCGCAGGCTTTCATTATCAATCAAAATAAATTAGTACGCGATAAGCACGTCGGTTAAAATGCCGCACTCAGATGTCTCTCGTGGGTACCTACAAGTGCCTCATTGACACTTTAATGATTGGTACAGTACTTCTCAAGTTTTAAAATAATTACAATTAGCTAATTAAATATCACTAACAAAAAAATTACTGGCCACTACTCCACTGTACTGGAAACATTATGCACTGGGTTTTCTTCGCGTTACTCCGTTGCTTTTTTTAAATATCTTGGTGCATGATAGCGAGAACACCCTGTTGACTGATGCGTTCAAACTGTCATACAACACACAAACTGCTGCCGTGGTGAGCAGCATAAATGCGCACATCTCTGTTGAATGGGAAACGATTTCTTACGCTTCGTAGTGTGCACCTCGACCATGTGAACTGCGGAACAATATTTCTCGTCGTTTTGTAGGTGCTCAGAGGGGGACGGAGAGAGCAGGCAGCTCTTTCACCGGAGGTGTAGCGCCTCCTCGCCCGAGAACGGTCACCGACGAGAACCGCGAACGCGGCCGCGAAATTTACCTCCAGGGAGCTAAAGATGCCTAGCCCGAGGCGCCGAGACCGGCAGAAACCGGCCGGCGAAAAACAGAAACGACTCACAGCCACGACAACAAGAAACGCATTCCTTCCTTCGTTATGGTCATATATCCCGGCCGACCACATGACCCGTGTCAAACAGAAGCTCCAAAGGGAACTAGGCGTGGCCCTAATGCGACGTTCCGAGGTCAATAGGAAGACCTACACAATACACTAAAAACGTCGTTATTCCGAAAATATTTCTAAGGTACATAATGAGCAAAGATGTCAATAAATAATTTGCTTACCTGTATGTTCCAATTGACCGCGTATGACATCTGACTGCCCAATGTAACAACGCACCCGGAAAGAAAAGTGGAGTTCGTCGTGCCGCCCCAGAATTCCCGGCAGTCGACACTCGGTGTTCTCGCACCTACATCGTGGCACACCACACGGGCCAGGCGATGTCAAGTTATTCATCGCGTTGTTCCTCCTTCGCCACTCTTTACCGCAAGAAAGCGAGCACTCCGCACAGCACACACTTGAATAGCAGGCAGACACGACTCACAAAGCGCCTGCTCCGGCCGATGCCTCCAAAGGCTCTAACTCCGTTTTCCCGCCAAAATTACTGAAGCGAGCGCCAACTTTCGCCGCCGAGCGCCGCCTTCGCCTTCCCGCCAATGATGATTGATGATGATTGCTATTGGTTTGCCCTTTGAAGCGGGGTGATGACATGTCATCTTACCAAAAAGGACTAACATACCCACGTTTTACACTCTTGGTTTATTACTAGCGCTGCTTAGGGCAGGCACAAAAATCTTATTAGCCACAAAATACTTTTTTTTTCCTGTTACAGGTGGTAACTGTCCTAGGCAATATTCCCCTCTCTGCTTTTCATCCACCAGCATTCTAATCTTCTTTTTGTCCCCTCGACAGCCTTGAAGTTAACTTCCTCTTTGATACACTTAAATCCTAGGGCTTCTGGAAGCCCAATATTCCCTTCATGTAGATTTGCATGGATACCCTCACATTCTAACACTATGTGCCGCAGACCACGCACACCCCATCATTTTGTGAATACTTCCCCACAAAACTCTTACTTCGCAGGCAACCTGCTCTAGCCTCAAAAAGCAAAGCACTGCCCTGAGAATTATTGTAGAAATTTTCCTTTCTGATGTTCAATTTCTCAACCCTGTACATCTCTAACGGCGTTTTAGCTTCCATTTTTTCCCCTTCATTTATTCGTTTCAATCTGCCTTGCCTCTTTTTTGGTTATCTTGGCTGTGTTAGATTCTCCACTCTTCTTTCCATATTTCATCGTTAGCCTTCTAGTCTTTTTTAACCACTCCGTGTCCATGCTTTTCAAGTATATGTACCTAAAAACTCATAGCTGCCGACCTTCGTTAATCCATTGCCCTAAACCTCATCTCAACACATATTTCACTCTGTGCTTCTCGAACTTCAAACGACGCCCAGCTCATATCTCCCTGAACTGCTTCTTTGGTTTTCCATGCGCGCCTAAGGCCAAACGTTCCACCGTTCTCTAGTTTACTTCAAGGCCTGATAGACCATCTGATTTTAAGCAGAGTACAGCATTCGCAAACGTGAGACACGGAACCATTACTCCTTTCCACATTCCTCTTACTACTTCATATCTGTTATACCCCGACATAGCTCTATGCTTCATTATAGCGGAGTTTCGCTTTCCCTTAACCTTAAGTTGCTCCTCGTGAGTTCTTAAGTAGTTATCCCCTTCGTTTATCCACACTCCCAAATATTTATATTGCTTCACTCTAGGTAATTCGTCTTGCTGGATAGACACTACGTCAGTGGTAGCGTCATCGAAAACCATTATTCCTGATTTTTCTGCACGGAAATTTAACCCGAGGTCGGTGGCTTCCTGGCGGCTAATATTTATTAACCGCTGCATATCGCTTTGGTTATCAGCTAAAAGAACAATGTCTTTTGCGTATAACATTCCCGGAATATGCTGGAATGTTATACGCAGACCCACTTGGAACCCACTTCGCCTTGCAGCATGTGGGTTAGGCTAAACCCTACTTGACTTTCTTCCAGTTTCTTTTCTAACCCTGCCATGTAAAGCATGAACAGTATTGGGCTTACAGGCCATCCCTGTTTCAGTCCCCGATGGATGTTTACCTACTGGGCGCATCTCTGTCCTTCCCATGTCAGGTTTACTCTATTGTCTTTATAGATCACCATAAGGAACTCTATTAAATTCCGAGCATTTCAGTAACTCACGATGTCACCCGCGTTGACGTCCGTAGTCGTAGTCCGCACCCCTCCCCCTACACTATATAAAAAAAGACTATCCGGCACCTGGTTTCGATCCCTCGACCCTGCGGGCGGAACGCAAAGTACATGGTGCTCTACCCACTGCGCCACAAAGCCGACACAGAATGGCAGGCTACGAACGCGCCTTATATCCTTGACTCATCAAACTACGTCAAGAAGCTACTGATACAACGCATTCACTACCACCAACTCCCGAACACTAACGTTAACGCAATACACCCACCCCCTATGCGACGCATTTACTCGAGTCCCCCTCGCGGGGAGATGGGCCCAATTTTTTAACTCGTCATCTTATCCCTGGAGTTTCAGCATTCTCCACAGCCGTTTTCTGTTTACGTTGTCATATGCACCTTTAATGTCCAAGAACGGAATCCATAGTGGTCTATTTTGTGCTTTCGCAATTTCAATGCATTGCGTTATCACGAACAAATTGTCATCCAGTCGCCTGTCTTGTGTGAATCTATTGGGTAGTCGCCAGATATTTCATTTTCATCCATCCATGCTTAAATTTCTGATTTTATCGCGTGCATTACGAATATATACAGCACTGATGTTACTGTGAGTGGTCTGTATGAATCAATACTGGCGTTGTCTCCTCTGACTTTATATATTAAATTCATCCTACTTTCTAGCGAGTCCTCTGGTATTTCCTGGGTTTTTATCACCTTATCTATGCCCTCATAAACGATTCCTTACTTTTAGGTCCAAGCAGATTTACCAGTTGCATTGTTATTCTGTCCGGGCCCACTGCTGCCTGGGGGGGAAACCTTTTGCTCTGCTATTTTCCAATCAAAGTTGCTCAAACTTATTTTCCTTTCCGCAGTCTTCTGTGGCGCTGATGTTATCGGTGCAGGTTTCCCTACCACTATTGCTCTAACCTTCTCACTAATCACTCGATGAATATGCGCCAACGCGTGCTCTCCCTCTAAATGTTTCCCCTCCTCATCAATCCGGAATTTTCGATGGTTATCGTTTTTTGAGCTTAGTAATTTTACATGGTTCCAAAACTTCTTGAATGCGCTTTTGCCCTTCTTCCGTATTACAGCCATCTATTGTTCGCTTTTCTGCTCGATCTTTGCTTGCACCATTTTCTGAACTTCTAGTTTTTTTCCCATGGTAGATATCCCATATCTCCTTCACGACCTCCGGTTCTATACCAGTTCTTTTTGCTTCTCTATGTTCTCTCGACGCCTTTCTTCGCTGGTCAATAGCCTCTTTTATTTCCTTATTCCACCAGCTTCTCGGCTTTCTCTTCCCTTTCCATCGGTTTCGTTGCTTTGCTTCATTCACCTTACCCTTGATGAACGCAATAATTTCGTCGTAATCCCAATGTTTGTCTGGGTATTTATTTATTTCATCTTCCAATCTACCAGCGATGATCTTTAACTGCTCATTGTTCAAATTAGTTCCTCCTATTGTACCTATTTCTACATTTGTCCGGGTTGCGCCTCCAAAGTGCAAGCTAAGCCGCTTGTGGTCGCTTCCTAAGCTGTCTGTTCCATTTTCATCTATCCTCATTTCCCGCAGCCTACCGTATACTGTCTCAGATACTAAACCGTAGTCTATGCTGGACTGTCTGTTACCGCTTTCCCACGTTATTTGACCGCCACACTTGCTTTCCATGTTTACTATTACGAGCCGGTTTTCCCGACATAGATCTATCACTAGAGAACCGTTGTGGTCTGTGTATCCATCCAAACCTTCTATATGGGCATTCATATCTCCAACTACAATTATTTCGCTCGAATCTTTGAAATCGTTTATGTCTATTATCAAACAGTTTACCATTTCCTCGTTTTTCTCCCTAGCACTACTTCCGGTACACAGCCACACCACTCCTAACCATGTATTTTTCCCCTCTATGATGCCTATAACCCATAGATGCTCTTTACAGCTTTCATGCACTCTCTGCCAGTCGGTCCCTTGTTTAATGAGCATGCCAACACCTCCCCCTTTCTTCATTCCTGTGGTCCTGTTGCAACCTTCCCAGACATAATTGTCTATGACAGGTGGGGCTTCTAGGTCTCGGAGGTGTTCGGCTAAAGCGTACACGTCTATTCCTTCCCGTTCATGTTGCTTTTGAATTTTCACTCACTTATCAGGCTTTCTGCCTCCCTGCATATTAATTAGCTGATCAAATATTTCTTGCATTTTTTTCCTTTCCGCTTACGGGGTCTATTTTTTTCTTTTACAAAATTGTTTGCTCCATTGTTTCCCCTTAAATCGCTTCTGTCAAAGTTCCCAGTTATGTCTGTAGGTTCTCCGTTTAGATCTAGACCTGGCTGCCTCCCAGCGTTGAGTGTGAATGTGTCCCTTGCTTCCCCTTTGTCTCCTAGTTTGCCTTCCTTAGCTGCGCGGGGCCCCCTAAAAAAGCTACCACTCTCCCACCTAAGCGCAACCCCACCTTGTTTCCTAGCCTGGGGCTGAAGTGAATCCCGTCCCACTGAAAAGCTTGCCTATGTCGGATGCTCCCCACTATCCTGTTCACGTCTGTCACTTCAAGCCCAAGTTCCCTGCCGCACCTCACGATCTCGCTGTTAGCAGCGAGTATTGCCCGTTCGGCGTGCACGCCGTGTTTCATCACCTCCGACACGGTGCAGACTGTAATGAGCACATTTGGGGCCGTTGCCCGCAGGTCCTTTACTCCCTTCGCCACCTTCTGGCCAAGTTTTCGCTCCTTTCCCTTTAGAACATTGTTAAGCCCCACGGAAATCACCACAAGGTTTCTTCTAGCTTTAATAGACGAGGACAGCTGCCCTTCGCTCCAGCCATCAACGTCTGCATCGTTTGACCTGGGAAACGCCCCACCTTCACACGCTTATCCCCCTTTGCCCTTTCCACTATGGCAGCGCTGCTCCTCTTCATGTTAGTCACCCGCAATGATTACCACGCTATCATGTGCCACGTGCCGCTCTTTACTGGTACCCGGCTTATCGACTGGTTTTGCTGGCCTATCTTGCAGAACGTGGGAGTAGCTGTTGACTTTCGTTGCTTGCACCCCCGGTGTCACCTCGGTGCATGCCTTCGCTTCGCTGCATGGGCCGATGTGTTCATTTGTTGGCAAAATGACGCTCTTTTCTTGCTTCCTCTCAGCTGCTTCTAACTTTCCCTCAACGGCCCTCCGTTCATCGCGTTCGTTACTTAGTGCTGCCTCCAGTTCCGCAACCCGCTTAGCTAACCCCGAGTTATCCGCTTCTACGCGTTCTAGTCGCGACACCACTACGCATAACCGACACTTACCTACCCCTTCGTCTGCCTCGCCGCCATCCCGCTGACACTCCACTGCGTCTACCTGCCGCGGACAGCTACCACACTGTACCAGCTTTCTACGCGTCATCTCCGCTGAAAAACCCGACACAACGAGAAAGAACCGTGCTCAGCTCAGCTTCGTCTGTCCTCCGGTGTCTCTGCCGTTTTGCTGTCCTTCACTGTAGAAACACGCTGTTGTCGGAGCACCGGAAAAGCACATCCGAGCAGGTCGACTGCGCAATGCTCAAATCACTGAAGCCAGCTGAAATCACTGAAAATCACTGAAGCGAGCGCCACCTTTCGCCGCCGAGCGCCGCCTTCGCGTTAAAAAAAAAGAAGAAACAGGAAGCGTGACTCACCCTCATGCAGCAACCCGTCGCACGGCACCATTGGGGATATGTATCCCGGTATGCATACGCGTGATGAAGAGAGGCGCGATCGCCGGCGCAGGGTTTTCTTAAGCGTTATTTTTCCTTTTCAAACGCATACAATCCTGCATCACGCATAAAAGGAAGCGAATGGGGGTTTTCTCGAGCAGCGCCACGCTCAGAAGTTAGAGAACAACGCGTATTTTGAGTCACGTGGTGCTCAAAAAAAAGTTTGCGACACGAAGCAGTGTGTTTCACGCTTACTACGCCTGACCAATTGTGGAGTGTAGCTGCTGCTCAGTGTACCGGGGCGTCATTGCTCCGCCGTCATCCGGCACAGCAACACCATTACGGCCACCGGTAACAGCAGAATCACCGCGGAGGCTGGCAAGGGTGTGAACATTCCCGTTGCATGTGAGCCGTGCAACTGCGACTTACAGGTCCTCACAGCTGCCGACGAGTCTGATCTCCGGACAGCGCGACAGATTCCTTCGAAGTATGGTTGGGTTTAGCCAGTAGCCTTCCTAGCGGTGCGTGCGGTGTCAATCGCTCACGGCTACAGAACCGGCCTCTCAAAGGTCCTTGTGACCATTATGTTAAATTAAGCAGCAGACCCGGACCTTCCCAGCTCAAAGGCCGACTGCACTCAAATTTCAGATAGGCTAAATTTATTTTTAATGCGTAGTACCACCAAACCAACTGGGGCAGGAGTGGTAGCCCCGTGAAGTGCCTCCTTAATCAGTCAGAAGCGCTATAAACAGCTCTGCCGCATACGACGCTGCTTGTCCGGCGGATCGCGTAAACAGCCATGACGCGCCTGTGACGCTTATGCCGACGGGGGTTCTTCCTTTGGACAGCCACGCAGCTGGAGAACCGCTCGAGCTCTGCTACGAACGCTTCACCCATATTCGGCCCCGTGCGAGCGTAGAGCTTGCGTGCAGGCTTGCTCCCGAGCTGCTGACCGTCCGTCCGCTCACTGGACGGCTGCAACGTCGTCTTTAATGGCCGCGCTCTCCTCGGTTTCGGTTTCAAAATCGCCGATTTTTCCTGAACGCTTGCGGCGTCCACGCGCATATTTCAGCTGTTTTATTTAGCATCTGGCTTTCTTTTTCAGCAGACTATACGGAAATAGTGTTTTCAAGAGGTCGGAATTTTGAGTGGAGTTGGCCTTCATGTTTTCGTGCGGTTCGGACGTCACTGCCGGTCACGGGGTCCCCTGCTTTGCGAGCGCGGGATATGGGCGTCGCGGGCGGGTGCCTTATTACCACTCGCCGTATGGCGGCTGTTCTGCTTCCGGCACTCGCTTCCGTGCTTCCGTGAATTTCTGGAGGCGATGGACGTACCGAGCCGACCAATCAAATCCGGTGAATCGGCAAGCAAACCCTGTGCCAACGGAGTAAACGGCGAACGAAAAGCGTGGATCACGGCGCTTGCCGGGCCACTGCGAACATCCTGGAACTTCTCCCATCGGCCACAGCAATCATTATTCGGGAGCCACACTTGCGCAGCTCATTGTCACGATCTGTGCAGCTGACAGCGAGTGGTCATCTGTGACCAGCTACGAGCTATAGGCAGCCTGTGCTGGCTACACGCTTTCCTGCCAGGGGAAAAATATAACTGATCTCGTCAGGCTGGGGCGAGAGCCAGAGCACGAGTAATTCTCCTGTGATCCTGGAGGCTACGCTGGATCAGGGGCAATCAGGCAGGGCACAGAGGCACCGGACAGAACCCTCATTTTGGGGAGCGAGTTCCCGGTGGGCGTTGTCAATTTGTCTTCCGGCTGCCGTGCGAGTTCCGCAACTTCGAGATTGAAACAGCAAGATTCCTCGGGGCATCACCTTCAAGCCTGGAAACACCATCGCCATGTCGTACGCATTCTATAATTCTGGCTGATTCAAAGCCTGAAGAATTGGTTTCGGTGGAACGTTTGCGACTTAAACCCCGAAAAAGAGCAAGTGTGACAGCCTGAAGCATGCCTTAGCAGGCTGATATCCACCCTACAAGAATGACGCGGTTGGTGACCGCAGCCTCCGAGTCGGACTACATGCCATGGTTTTGCGCAAACGATATCATTTTCGATATGTCGTTCGTCTTGTCGCTCGAGATAATCTTTCCTGGCACTGTAAAGAAGAATGTGTCCTGCTCCCTGTTCCTGGCCGTCCTCAATTATTCACGAGATATCCGCTTTCGTCAGCTCGACATGTACTTGTCTTCGGCTGCAGAACTTTCGCTGCCGTCCTCCCCTGAACTTCATAGTACTGCTTTGCAACAGCTGTTTCGTCTTAGTGCATGAGCGCATTTACTGCGATCGTCCGCATGTTCCCATTTGCGTAAATTGCTGGGCTTGTGCGCGTGCGTTGAGGATGTTTATGATCATAAAGGGAGTGGCCGCACATCGCACCCCTAGTAGTTGTGCCCTGATCAGTGTGCGAATGGGTGACAGGCTGCGCGAACCCCACAAAGCCTCGTCGTACAGCCTGTGGTTGGTTTACTACGACTACGGCGGATAGTTTCGTCACATCTCAGCTTGTGCGGCGACGGACAAGAGCGCTAAACTGCAAATTCGCAGCATTAAGGGCATTTTTTTCTATAACTAACACCCGTACATTTTAGCAAAAACACAAAAACCCCTTTTTGAGGGGTGTTATGAATCACCAAACACAGTAAAATTGTGTTTTCTTGATAGATAGTAAGACAGATAGACAAATTGTTTGAGTGATTAATTGTTTGGTTAATATTTTTCGTGATAGATTAATAATTTGGTTGATTTATTATAATTTTGTTGATTCATTGGTTGATTGATTGATCCATTTGTTGGTTGGTTGGTCATGGGGCTTGAGGCACCGACGGTACAGAGCCGATGAGGCGCGCCGTAGTGGATGATTCCGGTATAATTTGACCACCTGGGGACCTTTGCCGTGATGCGAAATCTCGAACAAACTGGCATTTTCGCCTGCATCAGTAATGTAGCTGCCGCGGCCGAGAATCGAAGCCGCGTACTGGGGCTCAGCTAAGTGTTTTCTTGACTCATTGCTACGGTGCAAAGGTGTTTCTTGTACTATCCACCCTCCAAAACGTGTTTTCTTGCGTTTTGCGAAGGTGTAATGGTGTAAGTTATAGATAAAATGTGCTTTAAAGTGTACATCATGTATTTATAACTAGACCCTTACAATCCAGCGAAGAAATAAAGGAAAACACCTTTAAATGTTATTTGTCGTTTTTTCAGGTTAGTAGTTTAACGCCGTTTGTTTTCGCGTCCCTGTCCCGTCCTTTAGCGCTGTCATGATTTCACTGGGTAATTTGTCGTTTATAAACCCCGTACACCCTGGCAAAAACGCAAAAACACACTTCAAATTTTGTGTTATCGTCGCATTACACCTTCCAAACGGTGTTTATTTCGTTTATTAATACAGTGTAAAAAGGGTAAGCTATAAACAAACAGCGTCTAAATCACTTTGCACTGTAGCACAGGCTGAAGAGCACTGCGACTGGGTCGCATGCATCACTGCAAAGAGCCTCGTGGGTGGCCTGGACACTTGTTACACTGCAAAACGACTTACTCTTAAAGACGATTCTCACTGACTACCCTGTAAAATTATTTTAACCGCGGGGTAAGATTAAGAGGAGCGCCGAATTCGCTCTCTCCGACGGGCCCTTAATGTCCCTCGCTAACCGAGTAGAATGCAGATGGTGCTACGAGTGGGGCAGCAGTAGAGCATAGAGTTTCTTACAATATACACTGGAGAAGAATCTGGCGCTAGCGTCTATGCGGCTCACATCACGGCCGTCTGTGTGGTCATTGACCGCCATTATACATTGCGCTCACATAAGTTTCATCATTGGCTTGGATTGAAACGTTTTAGTGACCACAAATTTAAGCAAAGTGCTACAAAAACGCGAATAGTGTGCAATTAGGTAAGTGGAAAATAAAAACGGGTTGTTTCAAAACGAAGGCAAAAGGAAGTAAAGCATATTTTTGCCGGAACGGATGTGCCTGCTAATCCGGTGGCCAAGGTTGTAGTTACGAACAAGGTTAATATTGGGGGGGACTCATTAGAGACTGATTTTATTAATTTTACCATTATTGCAAATAATAATTTGCTTGAAGTGTTTGGAAAGTTTTTTGAGAGTGCCTATTAAAACGTTGCCTTCGTGGTGAACCGGTGCACCGACCGCCAACTAGTTTAACAAGAAAACAGAAAACGTGGCGTAAACAGTCGTGCACGATGACAAGATAGGACGCAAACAAGCTCCCGTATCTATCGTATCCCCGTGTTCGTATCTCGTTTTCGTCGAAGTACGTTTTGTTTGTTCTTTTCGTGGGCTACAAATTTCTCGGCGGCATATTACCCGCTCAGTCATGCGTCCTTCGACTGCGGCATGAGTAACGTCAGGTGCGATCACGCACTGCCTGCTGTTTCACCGAACACGGCTTCCACAGAACAGGGAGGATTTCGGCTTCCTTGTAGCTAATGCATAGTGAAGGAAGCAAACCCCCAAAACCGCTTAAGAATCCATTTGTCATGCCAAGCCCAAGCCAAAAAGGAGGGTCTTCCCATGAACCCCCACGATGACACGGCTTACGAGGCGCAGTTTCCTCTCTAGTATACTTACTAGGAGAATCGCGCGTCCATCCGCCATCTTGAGTTTCAAATTGTGCGGGAAAGCCACCTGTCTTGCATGTACGAGCCGCCGCCGGGAGGAGTGGCGAGGAGCAGCCGGACGAAAACTGGCGCACGATAGTCGGCTGCTTATCAGCTCACCGGCCGCCGCTGCCGGTGCTTCCGCAACCACCGATGTTCAGTGAAGCAGGGGCGGTATTCTCGCAACTGTCCCTTTTGAAAACGTCCCTTTTGCGCCCCTTCCTCGTGACGTACTTCCGGTTAAGCAGTGAGCGTTGGCAGTAGGTTTATCGCGCTTGCGTTACGTCACTTCCGAGAGTTTGCTTTTAGCCAATCAGGGCTTGCCAAAAGGGACACTTTTGAAAGGGACGCAAAAGGGACAAAACTCGAGAATACCGCCCCAGAGCTGACTGAATATGGGGCCATGTGCGCAGTACTGAAAGCGGGGCTTCCTGTCGAACTGGAACCCGTGGCATGTGGCAATGAGACGCACAAGCGCACTGGAGCTGGTCAGTTCGCGGGGCGCGACGGCGAGGCGCATCCCGGCTGAAATTGTCGTCTGCTTCGGCGGCGGTTCGTTTGGCGCAGCTTGGCGTCTGTTGCGGGTCTACTATGCGCGGCTCGATTAGCTGGTTCGACAGCACCTCCTGGGAAACCGGTACCCGACGCAATGAAGCTGTCGTGGGGCAAACATATCTCAATGATTGGTTTTCAGGGCGCGAATACGAACTGTAGAGACCACATTCAGACATCTGGCCGCTATAGAAACACTACCATATCCGCACTTCGTGCCACGAATGGCACTACGTTCCCTAATTTGGCGAATCTGAATTCTGTTCTGTGCTACATGTATTACACATGCCGACAGAAGCCAACTAGTTGTGACAAATAGGGATTTCAAAAGCGCCTACTACCTTCTCGGCACTTGTAAACTATATACTTACTGGCCCAAACTCGGTATGAACACGCCGAATTCTTTCAGTATCTCTGCTGGTGTAGTTGTGGGGTGCAGCCCCGAGCTTGTTTGCTTCTCTTTTATGACTGCAGACGACACTATACCCATTGGACCACAGACGTCCATCAAAAATACGTCGGACATCCGGTGTCAGACATTCGGACGCCCGTCAGACGCCCGCAGGAACCCGGCGGACGTTTTACGGACATCCGTAGGATGATCCGATGCAAAGAAATTGCTCATCCTACGAATGTCCCGCAGACGTCCCAGCCGAATTTTCCGACATCCATCGGATGTTCAAAATCGGACATTTCCAAAACGAAATGTATAGGGGACGTCCAGGGGATAACAAAATGCGGATATTGGATGTCCGCCCGACGTCCGTTTCTAGTCCATGATTTTTCGAATCAGGGACAACCTGTACTCGCTTTAAGCCTCTGTGCTTTATTGGTAACATGCCCTGAAGCCCTACTCCAGCTTTAAGAATACTTGATACAAAAGCCCCTTCTGTAGCTTGTTTTGGCACAACCGTAATTATAAACGCTTGCACCATGCACTCTGTGGACAGACAACTCCACACCCTATTGATATTCGCCTTGCCAAGAGTCCGAAGATTGATGTTACAGAAGCATAATACAGTGGAACATTGCAAGCTTATCGTGACGACTTTTGAGTAAGGACTATGCATAAACTGCGGGCTGTTGTGTCAACATACATATGAATAAGTTGTAGTAGGCAGTTACCACCTCGGTAAGCAGGATGCTCCAACATGACAGCCCACAGTGTACACATGGTGCCGTATTGAAAAGTGGTTACAATAATAATTTTTGCAACTTTCCACTGTATTTGCTCCTGCAAACATCACTGCTACCAATCTTGCCAAGAAAAATATGAATAGGGTGGGGAGTTTTCGGTCCACACAATGCGTGGTACAAGCATTTATAATTAGGGCTTTGTCCAAACAAGCTACCGAAGGGGCTTTTGTATCGAGTGTTGTTAAAGCTCGAGTAGTGCTTCAAGGCATGTTCCCAACAAAACACTGAAATTTGCAGGAAGTACAGGCTCCCAAATTTACTAGAAAACTGAAACCTACACCATTAAACTTTACGAATCTATACGGAGTATATTTGGGATATTTCCATTAAATTGCTACGACAAAACTTCCAGCAATGCACATTAAAGGACAGAGAGCTAGCTTGAGAAATGTGAAGCATATTAACAGTTAAGCAGGCTGCTGAAAACAAATGAAACGAAGTGCCAAAGCTCGGAAATTCTTTATTAACGCTTTATACCCTCCAACGTAAGTACAACCTTTCACGTTCCCATCGCGCGTCATGCCAGGAACATCTTGGCTCAAAATTTTCCCGAACTCCTCGGTCAGCACCTGCAAAACAGAAAGCAACAATTACATGTTTCTTTTTGGGGCCACCCTACAGAAGAAGTCAAACGCATGTAGATTCAAACTTCATGGTTTACTTTGTTCTATATACGGCTACATTATTAGACACAAAAAAAATTTTTGGCCTGGCTTTGAATTATTTTGGTTGGATAGAATGTACAGCTAATATAGTGGCAAGCCAACAAATACCAATGATGTTAGAAGTACACTAGGGATACTTTACTGTTGTAGTTTTATGTCGCAACATGCTTCTGTCATCACTTCATGGCGAACTAATTTTTTGACTGTTGAAAACCTGTGCAAAGCCAAACGATAGCTGAAGCGAATAGGATTCGCAGTGCTTCGCTAGGTTCCCGCGATCTCAGTGACAAGCTGCACTGTCTTGCGCACTAGCATAAGCATTTTGCGGACACGGTACTGCAGAACACAGGCCTAGCCTAATTTATAAAAACGAAAAACTGCATACCTCGGTTACATCGAGCAAAGCTGTTCTATGCCCGCCGAATATCCTACAATATAAACAAACGTTTTCACCAACGCTCTTTGACGGCGTCTATCAATTATGAGGTGGGCGCGCTGTAGCGGAGGGCGCCGGATTAATTTTGACCAAGTGAGTATCTTTAACGTGCGCCTAAATGTTGTACACACAGGCGATTTCTCTTTTCGCCTCCATCAGAAAAGCAGCCGCCGCAGCCGAAAATCGAACCCGCGTCCTTGGGCTCAGCAGTACTACGCCATGGCCACTGAGCCACCCCGGCGGATATTGACGGATACGTGCATGCGCATACGGACAAGCGCATACGGCAAGCACGGCGAATATTTTAGTACACGCTTCATGCTCACGTTAGCAAAATGCGTTTATTTCGCCACGTTAGCCGGCATAAGCCACACTATAGTGCACCTCGGCGTAAACACTACGGCCGCGTCCCCTCTTCTGGGGTCGTGAAATCACCCCTCTACGGAAAACGCCCCGTACAGCTTTTTGCACGTTTCCTGACACCGTGCCTACATTTCACCTCAAGGCCGATGCATAAAGCATCTCTACAACGAGCTCACACATTAAAAATTCTCACAACCCTTTCCGTAAACGTGAGTGAACGTAAAAGTAGTCATTGCGCACACCACGTCGTAGGTAGCGCCGAGCTGAATACGAACGCTGGTATACTCAACGACTTTCTCTTTCAACGAAAGTACGCGCACGTACCGCTGATAGCTTTAAAGGAACAATTTAGCGCGCCTATGTTTTCGAAGAAAAGATGATTCCCTGAGCGCGTTTTTACACTGTCATTCAAAACGCGCTAAGCCCGTTATCTCTAACGCCGGCACAGCGTACGGCGTTTGCAGCACACGGAAAGCTAAAGACGATTTCCCCGCCCCCTCCCCACTCACCGGCACCTATAAAAATGTATAGAAGAAAGCCGCAGGGTTCCTTTCTCTCAGATAACCGAAGGCCGTTGGCGCTCCGCAACTCGCACACAAAAGCGAATGGCTATGTGGCTTGACCAGTGTTGGCTTTGCATCGCACAAAAGAAAAACAAAGAAAACCTTTAGCTACAAAAATACGTTTCAGCTTAATTATCAGCGAATCAAACAATACAGCGTTGTATATCAACCCAGCTGTTTTTATGTAACTTTAAAAGATCTGCCGTCTTTCGTCTTTTGAATTCGAAAATAACTACATAAAGTTGACTCGTTCAGCCCGCAAGAAGTGTTTTGTGCACAGGCCAGAAAGGCGCGAGGGTTACAGCTATTAAAATTGTTTTCTGAACTGACAAATCGTTTGCCTCCCGCTGCAGCCAGCAAGAATATAGATGACATAAATAAGTCGAGGCTAATTACGATAAGTTACAAACATGATCGACGAATATTGCTTCAATCGTACAGACGTACGATGGGCGTCCAGCAGACGTTACTGATGCGACCACAGTAAACATGCGTGCGCAAACGTAGCTCGGACGTCCGTCGGTCCAAATTGAACGGACGTTCACGTTTCCCAAAAAAATACATCCGAAGTACGTCCATCAGACGTCGAGCGCGGGACTTGGACGTTCGGCTGTAAAACTGTTACGCGTCTCACACAGCAAAGAAATGAGGCCCGGGTTGATGCATTCGATGCCCGCACAATATATTTATAAAAGAAAACCTCAAACAAACGGGATCATAGAAAATTAACAAGCACATGTCACTACACCAAAAAAAGCAAGCACTACTCACACTATCAAAAACCTACTCAAAAAGTTTCTATAACACATTGTCTATGCCAAATTCAAACAAATCCTACTCCCGGTACCTGGATGTACCCCGTGCAATGCCGATGACGTGGCCCAGTGGGTCGGTTGGCGTACGCGTTGCCGAATGTCGCAGCACGTCGCGATGGCACGTGGTGGTCTTCAGTCGTCCGGATGACCGTGGTGTGATGCCACGGGTTCCCTGAGCAGCACGGCTCAGCAGGAGGCCAGCAGTGCGAAGCTGCTGGTACTAGGTGGTTCCGAGCTGCCCACTGCCAAACGGTGCGATGCCACTGGTGCGTTGTGGGGCACGGCCCGACGGGTCGCCGGCGGTGCGATGCCACCGGTGCGCTCTCACAAAAGAGCGCTTTCAGGGCTCAGGTGACTCAATGGCGGTCCGCCAGCTCTCGTCCCGGGGGTAGCATAACAACCTGGAAGCCCCGATGCTCGACCCGAACTTGCCACCATTCCTCCCAAGACCTCGTTCCACACTCCCTACACCAACTTCGCTGTCCTCCTCTTCAGCTCGCATCGTACCGTGTGAGGCTCCCATTTGCTGGTCCAGCTAACCTCCTCCGCCACTTCGATCACCCTGTGTGTCTTCTACATTGGTCCCTTCTAAATCCTTCTCGCCATCCCGTACGCTGATTCTTCTTCTCTTCGTCTTTTCTTCCATCTTCTTCTTCTCGGGCCAATTCCCCTTCGGGTATGGGCTGGCTCTTCTTCCTTCTCTCACCCCACACCTTCTAACCACATGACAAAAACGGACGTCCTACGTATATCTGTGGCCCAACGGGTACGCATTGCATTATACGTACTCCATACCGCACTACTGTACAGTGCACTGCGCTGCTTAGAACTACATCCAAATCGTCGAACGCAGGTTGCCCCTTGCTGTAGGACACTCGTAAAACGTGAAATGGTGCTTAAAAAATGATTGGGGCTGTGTGGTTTTGAAGTCAACACTGAGATCAAATCACCTTAATCATTTGAATTGCGTGAACAGCTGCTGGTTTTATATAAAAAAGTTCGCACTAGTTGTGGGTAGTTCCAGACAACCACGTCAGGAGCACGAGGCAGGACGCTTCGAAAAATGTTACAGTAGCACGGCTCCACATAGTACCAAAACTTCTAAATACTTGCGACCCCTCAGCCGGTTGTCCAGCTGTTAATTAGGACACGGAGATACTACATGCAGGGAGCAGATTTGCATCGATACCACCATTAATAAGATGGCGACAGGCGTGGATTTCCGCAAATGTTACAAATTTAATTTAAATTAAAATATTTTAAATAAATTTAATTTTACGAAATCCACAAGAACTTCTTACGTTGCAATAAAGGTCATTATACGGCTTGGCCCTTTATTCTATATCAACCTTATTTTCACAATGCAGGTCATCAGAACACGTTGCTCAGCAATATATCTGGCGCTATCTGCTGGTTGCATCGACAAGATCGCACGAACGCACACTGAGAGTGAACATTGGACCTTAAGTTACGATTCGAGCTAAAGCAAAAATAGCGTTAGAAATTCTTTGCTCCTCTAATGACGCTTACAGCGCCTTTGCGTATTCATGTGCGAAAATATGTGAAAATTCATGCATCATTGCCGCACGCCTATGGAGACTGCGGACGTAAACGTTGTTTGTGTGCAAAAGAAACATAAATCATTAGGCACGCGGCAGGATAGCGGTCGAGCAAAAAAGGAGCAATTGTCGCGATTCGTCTTTGTGCCGGTAGCCTAATAAGTCTAGAGTGCATGTTGTTCTGTCGGATATTACTTTGGTTCATTTCTTGTTTGGTATTTAGAAATCGTCCTCGTGCGATTGCATCTTATATCTGCTGGGTTGGAGCAATATTTTTCGGGTCACCTTGCTTATTTGCGACCAATCGTTCTCTGATAAAGAAGCGATCGTCACGTATTTCGCGGTGTGCGATTACCCCACCGTTCATTGTGGCAGCGCCCCGTGATTTAGATTCCGCGGGCGTCTCGTGATAGAGCCCACAGTTTGACAGGCCTTTACGAGACATACATCGCGGCGAAAGAAAAGGTGCCGTAGAGGAGAGCCAATGCCGCCTGTATAATCATTGCCTAACGCGTGAGCGAAAAAATTAACCCCATCTTCCCGAAGGGAACGCTGAGTAGATGCGGAGGTGCTGACGCTTGCTTGCGCCAACCCACTAACTGAAAGGACTGTTGCTTCCATCAGACTTCATCGGAAGAACGGAGTGGAGTCAACCGCAACAAGCTCTGAACTGAACGCGTGCAGCGCGCTACCCGATTTACATTCAAGGTTGAAGGAGAAGAGACGAGAGGAGGAGAGATGCGCAAGCGCCGAGCATGCGCCGCGAAAGCAGAAGCGAGAACGCGGGAGAAGCGAAAGCGAAGTGCACGCAGCTGGTACGAGAGAAGTGGCGGGAGTATCGCGCAGCTGTGGGAGAGAGGGAAGGAGGAGACTTGCGCATGCGCAGTGTGAGTGCGGACGCCGACGCGGGACATTCCCAGACTATAAGATGCTCCGCATCTAAAATGGCCAGTCACTCACTCTCCTGTTGCTCTCTCCTACCCTTTCCCGCTCCGTGGCCTTTCTTCGTGCGTTCATGTTCACCGGCGAGCGCCGCTTCTCGGAAACTATGCACAATAGTTTCTTTAGCATTCCCCACACGGCGCTCCTACGCCTTCTTGTTTTTCACCATGCCTGTCTGTACTGGTGTGTCGCTGATTAAACCGCCGTTGTCGCAGAGCAAGATCACTTGTGCTGGCGCAGGCTGATGCCGGCTTTGTGCGCTTATCTACTTGGACCACGGGCCCCGAAAGTTTCTTAGTGGTGCACCCACCCTCTCTCCCCTCTGTATTTCGGTCTTGATTTGTCCTTGCGGTTCGCACTCCGATTCGGGACGCACTTTTAAAATTCCGGACTCTTCTGTAGAAGCTCCCGGACAGCGTGGTGGGACCCTCAGTTGCCTATCTTTTTTGTTTTCTGTAATCTCCGGAAATTTACAAGCACGTGGCATTTTTGGAAAGTAATGCTCCAAGTGAGCGCCTGAACAAAAAAAATGTGCACGCAATTTTTTCTTCCCTAAATCGTCTAGAGAGAAAAACATCAGTAAAATATTGGCTGCACCATCCGAAAATATCGGTTTTCTGTTCGCTATATGTCTGCCCGAAAATTATGTTTTTACACTATTGAGGTTCCACCTCCATGAGTTATCTTTGGAGAAATGCAGCAAGTATGAAGCGAGTGCCACGTTGAACGAGATCCCCACTGCGCCTCAGAACTATCGCCCCGTCGCGGCTAAGATGTGAGCGAAACGGCTTTTGAAACCCAGCAGGCAAGCTGACAGACACACGCCGTAGAAGTGGGTGCAGCGTTCACGACTCGCAAGCAGTGACGTAGGGCGCGAGATGTCCGCCGGCGCGTGCCACGTAGCGGATGAGTGCCTGAACTAAGCGTCCCTACCCTTCCCATTGAAAAGTGCGCGACGCATTAGGCAATGTTTATGCAGCCGGCTTTGGGAGAGCGAACAAGGGGAGAGCAACGTATAAAGTCACAGCGACCAGAGGAATGTGAGGGAGGAAGAGAGCAAAGTGAAAGGCGGAGACATTGTCGGCCCGCGCAAATAATTTTTTTCTTGGCCACAGTCGGCGCTCCTCTTTATCTTACTCCGTGATTTACACCCTTTTAACACGAAAGTGTTTTACGCTGGGGTCCAACAAGATCTAACTGACGTGATAACCGCCACGAAAATTACATCCATACAAACTTCGATTGACGCAGCGGCGTCCGGATTCGATCCACGAAACGCACTCCCGACCTTGCTCCATGCTCCCGACTACGCTATGAGCAGACGCGTGAATAGGGCGACAAACGCGCCTTATCTAGGAGAGGCGCCGAGGCGCCGACATTTGGCGCCTTAATAGGGAGTTTTAGCTGGCCGTTATTGACGCTCCGCTATGCTCCCGACGGCCCTCTAAGTACAACCGCAGCGTCAGCGGCAGAAGGGCTTTTAGCTAAGCGATAACCGTATCTCACTCGACGGGGAACAATTCGCGTCACTGGTCGTGCCCTGTGCGTGTGCAAACAAAGACGTCACCGCAAAGTAAAGATACGAATTGGAATTTGGTCACTCAGTACCAAGTTTAGTGCCTTGTTTCACATTTTTAATACAATGTAGTCACTTACACAGTATAATGGTTCTAAATTATTTTAAAGAAGCCGATAAACTTTGGAATAGCCAAGACAAGGCTGTCTTTCTCGGTGCTGCATAGAAACAGCCCCACGCTTCGGTCGACGTTGTTCGCTTGCGTACTAAAGCTTGTTAAGGAGTGTGGTACCTTTGCCTATTCGGAAGCCCTTTAGCGACTTCGTCGCTCACGTTTCAACCAAAGAAACGGAGTTCGCGGGAGCGCGCTCGCATTGCGGGGCAGCCATGTCGATATTTCGCACGGTAACTTAAGCTGCCGCGACGGTCTGCTAAGAGGCCCCGGTTAGCGTAGCGGGGCCCCGCTCTCGTATCGCTGCTAGCGCCTTGGCGCGCCACGCATGCGCAATGGCGCTCCCGCTGGCTATCGGCGCGGAGCGAGCCGTCGGAAACAGTAAGCTAAAACTCTAATTACGAGGCCTACGTGTACGGGTGACGCCGACTTGCTGTTGTGGCGCTCGTGTCGTGAAGTGACGCGACCAAACGATTCGCTGATAACTCGTTCGGTTTCGTTCGCACGGACGGTTTGCGACTGCCTGTGGTTTCAGTCGGATTTGCGTAATTCTCCGACGCCTGCAATCGAGTGTCCAACGTTTATGCTTCTAACCGTGCCATACAGACGAGGTATAAATAGCCACGTGCAAGTTCATAAGGACGTACAATAAACATTCAACTGCTCCTGGGAAGGCACATTTCACTTTCGTGTTTTACCAGTTCCTATGGAAGAGGGAACAACCACATTTTTATATCAAGGTAACGCTCCACTCGTACCAATCGCGAAACGCTTTGGCCACTCGCAGATGGTAGATTTGCTGAACCTGGAAGTGCAAGGGGTGCTGGACTCAATGGCCTTGTCATTCTCCCTGTCAGTCAGCGCACCGGAGCCCGCCAGGGCGGGCTTCTACCAACTGGTGAGTCAAACCACTTCGGGATGGTCGGCGTTTTATTAACACCTGTGTTTTTCGGCACAGTGATTGTCCACTGATCGCGCACTGATCGAGGACAATATGTAGCCTCAAAATGGCTTTGAAGACGAAAATGCGAAGGGGTTCAATAAAATAGGTTTGGCGGTACTAATAATGATACCGATTCTAACGCAAACCTCAATAAACCTACATACATAAAGCAGTGACGTATTTCCAAGCACTCTTCGGCGACGTCTCAATGACATCACAAAATCTTAGTGCAACTGGCGGCCGTCTACAAAGCCATCGCCAAGAACATTACTACAGGCAATTGTAGTAGGGCCTCTAGTGTCGTTTGATGGCATTGCTTAAACGTTAACATACAGTAAGCACACTAAGATGCTGTTGTCTATGTACAGGCAATTGTAGTAGGCCCTCAAGTGCCGTTTGATGGTATCGCTTGATCGTTAATGTACAGTAACCACACTAATATGCTGTTATCTATGTACAGGCAATTGTAGTAGGGCCTCTAGTGCCGTTTGATAGCATTGCTTGAACGTCAACGTACAGTAAACACACTAAGATGCTGTTATATATGTACTGGCAATTGCAGTAGGGCCTCTAGTGCCGTTTGAAGGCATCGCTTGAACGTTAACGTACGGTAACCACACTAAGATGCTGTTATCTATCTACAGGCAATTGTAGTAGGGCCTCTAGCGCAGTTTAAGGCGTCGCTTGAACGTTAACGTACAGTTTCCACACTAAGATGGTGTTGTCTATGTGGGAAATCTTTAATAGCCTGCACATCCATCTCTGTATGGACATGCGAGAGACAAGTACAGTAAACTATACTAAAACTAGCAACATCAGCTGAAAGAGACCGTTTCCAGTTACCACCGCTGTAAACAAACGGTGTTGTTTTCTCACAAAAACGAGACAAATAGACAAACCGCACTAGTCACCTGAATTAAGCCTAATTGCATATTAAAATTTAACACAAATTTCTCTCCATAACGTCTCAGAAGAAAGTCACGTAGGCGGATCACATACACGTTATTTGCTGAGAAATTAAAAAATAAGTAAATAAAGCTGGCGTTTCTCTCACCCGCTTCATTTTATTTTCTTCGGGACGTAGCCATTGTCACAAAAGAGGAGCGAAGCCCTGATGTGGTCTAGAGCGTAAACGCTAGCATCGGTAGTTTTTGCGTCTCCAAGTCGCGGCCGACAGTCCGACAAAGGCAATGCTTTGCCGGCCAGGGAGGCAGGCTAGGATGTTTATGATTTTTCACCGCAGGAATGAGAAATGCCTTTCATTGATTATGAGGTTTGACGCTCCGACTGTAAACAGGCTGTGAGGTGTGCCGTAGTGGAGGGCTCCGGAATAACTTTAGCCACCTGGGGACCTTTAGAGTGTGCCGAATCCTCGAACACACACTCGTTTTATTTTCCTCCGTCACCAGAAACGTGCCCGCCGCGCCCGGGAATCGAATCCGCATACTAGGGCTCAGCAGCACAACGGCTTAGTCACTGAGCCACCGCGACGGGTGAGAAACGTGTTTAGATACTTGAGCTGCCGGCGTGCCTGCTTACACTGGCGTCACAGACCCCATTGAGCGGGCTGTGGGTAGCGATGGCTTCGGAGAAGCCGCTGATGACGCCATCAACGCCGTTTCCAATATCAAGCGCAGCGTCCTGGGCTACCGGCTAGCGCCGCCGAGGAAGGCGCCTTCACTTCGCCTCCTCTGGCGAAGATACCACCTCTTATCTTCTCCTGCTCGGCGCAAACCTAGTGGAAATATGCGGTTATCATTGCTGCCGTGCTTAGTAGGCTGCGTTGCCCGCGTCGCAAAAAAAAGGCAGAGCGACGGCGTGCGTCGCTGTCTTTTTTTCTAGTCTTTCATTATCGGTTTATGAACGGCGGTTCGCAGAAAGCCGAAAAAGGACAAGGTTGGATAGGTCAGCTAACCACATGCAGTAAGTTCATTTCACTGGGGGTTATGTTAACGTGGCCACTTCACCCATTGCAATATCTTAAATGAAGTGTTACTATTCTTCTACTACTCTTGTCATGTGTGCGGAGAACGGAGATTAGAGGGTCAGGCGGGTCACTTAACCTTGCTCCTTTTGCCGCTTCTAATGAAGGGACTTCAGCTGCTGTTGCGTCTTGTTGCGAGTTGTAGCGACCGCAGTCTGCTGGTAGCGGGGCCGGTCGCCGTCGCTTCGTCGAGCCAGGACTAGGGGAGCGCTTAGAGCAAACTCAACGGGTTTATTTACATTTTTACAGTCAGTTGTCGAGATGAAGACAGAAGACAGCTCTTGGCGGGCCGCAGCACGCCCTTTTTGTTGACCCCCGATCCCTAGTTCCCTAGGTTGGGGATCCCCATACAAAACAATGCGGACCAATGGTGAGGTGTAAGTTCCTCGCTGTGAAGCACCGCCCTCGGGTAGGGACACGCCTTTCAGGTATGTCGACAGATGCACGGCACACACACACACACACACACACACCCTTGCCACTCGTCAGGAGCATCTAGTCGGGGTTGCTGTAGTAGAAGGGGAAGAACGGAAGACGCGCGAGCGCCTCGTATCTTTTTGGTGTCCGCCGCGCGCTGCGTTCCCACGGTGGGGTTCTCACACATACTTCCCAGGGAGCTAACAAGGTTCGTGGAATCACTCGGAAGGGTTAATGGCTTGACCATTGCCATGCCTTCTTCGCTGTGCTGCCGACGCCACTGGGTCCCATTGTCCGGTCGTCGCCGTCTGGGCTTTCACGCGCACACGCGTTCAGTTGCTTAGGCCGGGGGACGAGCGGCGGCTCCTTAATCCCTTTTGGGCAACAACACTAAACACCGCTCAAAAACCGCTGTCAATCAGTGGCCGCCGCCGCGGTGTCGGCTTCCTTTCGTTTCCGTCGACAAGCGGTGGGGAGGTCGACCGGCGGGTGACTGACCCGCGCAAACATGGCGCCGGTGAGTCATAACAGCTCCTCCGCCGACGGGAAGATCTCGGACGTCGTGTAGTATCAGCTGCTCGACGGGAGAGATCACAGTAGCAGCATTCTTTCAGCACCATTGAAACCACAAAGACCAACCTCCCGAACCAGCAAGAGCCGGCAATGAGTTTTCGGCAACCAGGCTGCTCTTTCAAAGGTGCTACAATGCACCTACGCTTTTCAATTTTTTTTTTCATATGGCAACCACACCAATACTCTTGCTCACAGCTAAAAGCTTAGACTGAGTTACTCACAACACTACTCAAAACCATTACTGAAAACGTTCCTCAACTGAAAATAAAAAGAACGCGAAAGAAAAGCTAGAAGTACATCCAGGCACTATACTAGAAGGCTCTGCTTAATGTGTCAACATTGGCATTGGCAGAACCCTTCTTATACTTCACAGTGAAGTTAAGCTCCTGAAGCGCAAGGCTCCAGCGTAGTAGTCGCGGATTCTTTCCCGACATTTGCGAGAGCCATGTCAGCGGGCAGTGGTCAGTGACGAAGACGAAAGAAGTTCCGTAAAGGTAGCAGGCCAATTTTTGGGTGGCCCACACAATGCAGGCACATTCTTTTTCTGACGCACTGTAGGCCTCCTCGCGAACTGAGAGTTTCCTGCTGGCGTGCAGCACCGGGTTCTCGTTCCCGTTCTCATCCTCCTGGCAGAGTACTACTCCTGAGCCTCTGTTGCGGGCATCGCATTGCACAGTCAAGGGACGATCATAGTTCGGTGCATGCCGTACGGGCGAGTTTACAAGAGCCGTTTTGAGGCCTTGGAAAGCACCCTCCATTTCTGGTTGCGGGAATTCGCTAACCGCCTCTACTTTCAACTCGCCAGGTCGCCTCCTGCCCTGCCCTACCACATGCCCTAGGTACCGTACTTCGGCGCGAGCTAGCTGGCTGTTAGCCGGCTTCGCTGTCAGTCCAGCGTGTGTCAAACGTCTAAGGACATCGCTAAGCTGGTACAGGTGGTCTTCCCATGTATTGTAGTACATAGCAAGGTCGACTAAGTAGGGAACAGCGTATTCTTCAGCCCCCTGCAAAACTCGGCTCATCAGCCTTATCCCGCACTTATCCAGGAAGCCCGCGGTCAGTACGCTGGTGAACACTGAGCCCGGGTCCCACAGTATCTCCTGAGGAAAGCCCACTCTCGAAAAAACAGACAGTAGTGCGTTAACTACTTCTACTGAGCTTTGCTCCTTTATTGGGATTGCCTCTGGAAATTTGGTTGCTAGAAAATCAGCGGTAAGCAAATACCGGTAGCCTGATTTTGTCGCTGGGAGTGGTCCCACAACGTCTATTACCAGCCGGGGAAAGGGCCCTGAAATGAGCGGAAGGAGCTCCAGTGGCGCCTTTCCCTTCTCGTGCGGCTTTCCCACTCTCTGACAGGTTTCACACGCTCTTACGTGGTTCTCAACCTCGGTGAAGCATCCTGGCCAATAAAACTCCGTTAGGAGCCTATCTTTGCTCTTCCGAGCTCCTAAATGCCCCAACCGACCAACTCCGTGACAGAGATCAACAATGTAATGCCGATACTTAGTCGGAACTACAATCTGGTCAAACGTGCGACCTTTTGCATCCTGGTAGTGGCGGTACAAGATGCCGTTTTTGACGGGGAAACTGACATTCTTCCTCGCCACCCCTTCCCTGACGGTGTTCCAAATCTCCTTAAGGCTGGGATCGCTTTTCTGCTGCTCGATGAGCTCGTCTCCTGTCACTTTCCCCTGTACATTGCCTAGTGATTTGGATACAGGCAACACGAGCAGCCCCTCTTCCGATTCCCCTTCAGCTATATCAGCGCGAGTCTCCTCCTCTGACCCCTCTCTCTTTTTTTCAGTAGACGACGGGATAGTAGACTCCGCTGTGCTGACTCCAGCTGGTGTTGCTGTACTTCCGGTGAAACTTGGTTCTTTCCGCTCTAGTTCGGCTGCTGGCGTGCGTGCTTTAGCTCTAGTCAAGGCTTGGACTGTTCCCTCCTGAAAACTTTTCCCTTGTTCTCTAAGCAGACGGTCGGTCTGATTCGAGAACAAGTAGGAGTACTGCGAGGGCAGCTTGCCTGACACCGCCGCTTCCGTCTCTACTTCTCCGAATGGCCCAGTGATGACTACTCGAGCTACCGGGAGACAAATGCTTCCATCTTCCAAAACCGGTTTAATCCATGCGCACTTGCCGTTGTAATCTGCTTGTGCCACATAGTCCGGGTGCACCAGATCAATGGTTGCCCCACTGTCTCGTAAGACGCGGCATGGCTTTCCGTTCACGGTTAGATTAAAAAGGTACGGACTAAGTAGCTCCTCGCTAGTAGCAGAGTCACAAGTATACGAAAGGGCTGGCCTGGGCCTACGACATCCTATGGCAATGTGACCGACCTCCTTGCATTTGTAGCAGGTAGGTGGTTGCCTAGCGTCAAAAGGACTCTTTTTGGGAGAACTATCCGAAGCCTTTCCCTCCTGTTTGTTTTGTGATCCCTGACTACTTGCAGCGAAGTCCGCCTTTTTCTGTGCCGTCGTACCTGCGCCAGCCCCCTGCTTTCCCGTCCAAGGTTTTCCTCTATCTCCCGCTTTTGCGGGAGGGACCTCGTCCCTTTCTCCCCGGCGTGACGCGTACTCATCAGCCAAGTCGGCAGCTGCCTGCACTGTTACTACTCCGGCCCTATCTTGGATCCAGAGCTTCATTGGCTCGGAAAGCTTAGAAAAAAACTGTTCCAGAGCCACTACCTCAAGAGCCTTTTCGAAGTTCCCAAAAGCGCTGGCTCCCTTCATCCATTCTACCAAGTTTACCTTCAACTCGTAGGCAAACTCAGAATACGTGCTGCCCTGCTTCTTTGTCAGATTGCGAAACCGCTGCCGGAACGCATCTGACGAAAGTCGGAACCTCTTTAGAAGGCTATCCTTCACTTTGTCGTAATTGTCCGCATCCTCCACCGGAAGCCGCGCGATCACATCCGCTGCTTCACATGGCAGCAAACTTAACAAATTTCGAGCCCATGTGCTACGGCCAAGCTTCGCTTTTTCACAGGTTCTCTCGAAGTTCACAAGAAAGAGGCCCACATCTTGCCCTACTTTGAAGGGTTGCATTAGCTTAGATAAATCACAAAGATTTTGTCTGCCTGCTACCTCCACTCCTTGAATCTCAGCCATCTTCCTCGCTTCCACTTCCAGGCGCAGCTGTTCTACTTCCAGTTCTTTTTGCTTTAGCTGGCACTCCTGTTGCTTTAGCTGGCACTCCTGTTGCTCCCGCTTTTGCTCGCGCTCCTGTTCCTGTTGCTTTTGAATCTCGTTCCACGTTTCTTTGATATCTTCACTGGTGAGATTCAAGCCCTCGATAGCGCGAACAATTTCGTCCTTCTTCATCCCCGAATCTACTTCTGCTCCCAGCTCCTCCCCCAGAATCAGCAGCTGATTCTTCCACAAACGCTTCCAATCCATGACAGAGAACTAGTGTGGTGCGGCTCACTCTCTACCCAGAAGTTCTGGAAACAACTGCTTCTGTGGTAGCCTCTACCAGCGAAAAGATTGCACTTCTATCTTATCAGCCTGGCAACCAAAAAACCAAAGCCAGCACTCACCAGTTCACAGCTGTCAGTCTCCGTGATCTCGGCGTGTTGATCATTCTCCGTCCTCCAGGCTCAGATCCCACCGCTGCCACCAGTTGTTGCGTCTTGTTGCGAGTTGTAGCGACCGCAGTCTGCTGGTAGCGGGGCCGGTCGCCGTCGCTTCGTCGAGCCAGGACTAGGGGAGAGCTTAGAGCAAACTCAACGGGTTTATTTAAATTTTTACAGTCAGTTGTCGAGATGAAGACAGAAGACAGCTCTTGGCGGGCCGCAGCACGCCCTTTTTGTTGACCCCCGATCCCTAGTTCCCTAGGTTGGGGATCCCCATACAAAACAATGCGGACCAATGGTGAGGTGTAAGTTCCTCGCTGTGAAGCACCGCCCTCGGGTAGGGACACACCTTTCATGTATGTCGACAGATGCACGGCACACACACACACACACACACACACCCTTGCCACTCGTCAGGAGCATCTAGTCGGGGTTGCTGTAGTAGAAGGGGAAGAACGGAAGACGCGCGAGCGCCTCGTATCTTTTTGGTGTCCGCCGCGCGCTGCGTTCCCACGGTGGGGTTCTCACACATACTTCCCAGGGAGCTAACATGGTTCGTGGAATCACTCGGAAGGGTTAATGGCTTGACCATTGCCATGCCTTCTTCGCTGTGCTGCCGCCGCCACTGGGTCCCATTGTCCGGTCGTCGCCGTCTGGGCTTTCACGCGCACACGCGTTCAGTTGCTTAGGCCGGGGGACGAGCGGCGGCTCCTTAATCCCTTTTGGGCAACAACACTAAACACCGCTCAAAAGCCGCTGTCAATCAGTGGCCGCCGCCGCGGTGTCGGCTTCCTTTCGTTTCCGTCGACAAGCGGTGGGGAGGTCGACCGGCGGGTGACTGACCCGCGCAAACATGGCGCCGGTGAGTCATAACACTGCTTCCAGTCGGGTATTTTGCTTGCAGTTGCTCGTGTGATCACCATCGCAGGTTATTGACTGCTCTGATTGCGAACCGATGATTTTCGAAAAATAACGTGAAACCATGGCGACTGACTGAATAACAGGGGAAGCAGCCTTCCTCGCATTGTAAAAGCAGCCTGGGTTTTTATTTCACGTTCTTAACCAGTTAAAACTATTCATTTCAGGAAAAGATCTTCAGATTCTTCGCCAATGCGCTCTCGCCGCTGAACCCTTTTGTGGAAGCACAAACAGTAGTAGCCAAAAGCGCAGGGGCCGTCGTCCCCTGTTTTTACGTTTCTGGCATTTTCTGCCTTATTAAACAACTGCTAGTCACGAGAATGGTGTATTTAGGCTCCCGGCACCGTACTTCATCGATACAGGCCAAGTTGTGTCCACCCTTTAGTGTCCCTTTAAAATCGTTTACACAAAAAGCGGGGTTCCAAATGGGCACCTCTTACAAATTTATCGACTTGTTGTACACTCCTGCGTATACTGGTTGCATTGTGTATGACTCAGCAAGGCAGGCCGGCTCGAAACGACTGGACACAGTGCATAATTCAGGTTTAGGTATCTGGTCTGCTTCGTATAGCTCATCACCCATAAGTAGTGTTAACATTAAAACAAATTAACCACCACTTAGAGAGAGAAGATCCATGCTGACGTGCTCACACATCCTCAAAACCCATTTACTGCCAAAGTATCTCTTTTATCCCAGAGTTACAAAATACCTATCTAGGACGCTGTTAACCCCAAGCAATCAGACCGCTGCTTTTGCGGGTTGAATAAAAATTCCGAGAGAGAGAGAGAGAGAGAGAGAGAGAGAGAGAGAGAGAGAGAGAGAGAGAGACTTTATTTGAGCTCCATGGTGCTCGTCTGTTTGGCGGGTGACCGGCGGTGGTAACCGTCCGGTGACCATTGCAGCTCGCTGAATGACCTTAGCCTGGACCTGACGGTCCGAGCTGCACAATGCCTTCGCCCAGTGCTCTCCGTCGGTTAAAGGAGAGAAGAACTACATATGATTGACCCATTTTTCGCAGACGCCCTTAGTCCTGACCCTTTAACACCTCGGTACTGCTTTTCCCTGTGCAGTAGTCGTTCGATATAGTAAAGGGACTCGGGCCATAAAAAGAGTTTATTACATCAGTGTCTTCGCTATGTCAACATGAGTTCTTTTTCTGGGCTGCTTCGCATGAAATGCCTTTCTCGTTAAGAATAGTTGGTTTTCACTCGAATCGGAGCACAGAAGAATTTTATTGCGGGTGGGGTTCGGAGTGCAGTGGTGGGAAGTGCTGCATGGTCTTTGGCGAGAGGCTCGACCAGGAGCTGTTAAAGGAGCCATGAAGAGAAAATACAACTTGGTTTAATCTGAAAGAACTAGGATTCAGTATCTCACTCAGCTCCATTACAGCCACAAAAGATGTTTTTTTAACGAAAAAAAGCAAGAAGTATTTTAAAACTTTCAAAGTTTGCGCCACAGTGACGTGTTATGAGCAAGAATGACGTCATACGGGCCAACAATAAAACAATTTTTAGTGCGTTAGCTGCACGTTAGCATTCAATTGATGCGGTAAAATGGAACTAGAGGCCCCATTACAGACGTCCAGTTATGTGTCATCGCGACAGCTCAGTTAGGCAGCCGCCATTCGCATAAACAAGGTTCCGTGACGTCATAGAAAAGTTGCAGGAAATTGGCGGGGGGGGGGTTGCGACTGCTTCACACGTTTTCTTTAATATCTCCGTTATTTGTTCGAAGATTGCGTTGATATAGGTATCCTTGTTATCGGGACTAAGCAGTCTTTCTAGTAAACCCAACTTGTATTTTGTCTTCAAGGCTCCTTTAAAAGCGTCTCAGTGCGCGCGAAAGCTTGGTAGTTCACCCGTTGTGTCTCTCGTGTGTGCAGCGCTGTACTGATGACATCAAGGGCTTATATTACCTAAGCTCTACTTGGAAGCATCTTCACATCTTGATAAACAGAAGTTATGTCAGGAGTGGTACTTCGTGTGGTAATCTCGCATACTACGGCACCGCGTGTTTCATTGACTTACAAAACATCGGAGGTTGTCGCCTGTCATATTGCACGAACTTATCACACCTGCAATAATTTTTTTTTGTTTAGCCTGTAGCGCAATGACTGCAGTTCTTTTGCATCCCTTTCACTTGCACCTTCCTCACGAGCGCAGTTGGCGCGATCGAAAACTGAAAATGGCGGGACTTTCTGGTGGGAACACGAATATGCTCATCGCTCCAGAACACAGAAAATGCGTTCTGCCTCGTTTACCGCAGACACCACTTCTAAACTTCTTACCTTGGTTCAGTGAATGGTTGATGATTAATTCTTGTTTACACCATCTTTTTCACTATAACCGTCTTCACAATACGGTAAAAAATGCACAATGGTTTCTGAATCTAAAATTGGGAACGCGATTTGCTTTTACCGGATCCATATCTTCACTATATGCACATTTACTATATCGAGGCTCTATACTTTGTACTACACAATAAAAACCTGCACAAAAAGCAGGCTACGACGAACTAGTTCTTTTCCGTCTTAATTTACTCCCTGGAGATGAATCATAGGTGGACCTTTACACAGTTTTTGGTTTCTAACAGACGCAATCTTCCTTAAACGAGTTTTGTCCTAAAAACTATTTTCTCCACAAAGCAAACACACAACCTTCTGTGTGGCACTTGATGGCCGTAGCTGCTTATATGCCATCGAACCCAACGCAACAAAACGCAGAACAGACAAAGGACTACGGCAGTATAGAAGACTAAACCGGCGCGGAATCTAGCGTTAGTCAAAACTAGAAAGATAGGGGTTATTTTACATGCCGTGGGGCTAACGATTAGAACCCTTGTTTGCTGCTAAATTCTGCGCAACCCAAATATCGTTTCTTTGCTAGAGGGGTCCTCACGATGGGCATCCAGCCGAGTTACGGATGCCGTTTTGAACAGAACAAAGCAATCTTACGGGTACACGTGCCAGTAGGCGAGGGATGCTTTTTTGACACGGCGCTTCGTCATCACCACGGCGGCCACGTTGACGCGTCTAGGGAGGGACGTTCCGCTCCTTAGTAACACAAAGGCGCTGATTACCTAATGGACGATGCATCCCGGCACCGTTGGTCATCTCTGGCATCGCTGACTGGAGAGATTAGCGAGTACCAGGACTAATGACACTGGTGAGCGAACATGGATTTCTGGATACGGGTCCTGGTCTTTGCCTTAAGACCCCTCATCACCGAAGCGAGCCAACTTGAGAATAGAGAACAAGTGTGTGTCCGTGTATGTCCCGTAAAAAGTGTATGTTCTAGCAAAAAGGCCCGAAATGAATTAGAGTTCAGTTTATAAGCAAGTTCAGAGAATTCGAAAGATGGTCAGTTCCTTAGCAAAGTCATATCAAGCCCTCACAGACTACTTTCAAGCAGAATTGAACTAGGTCTCTCGAGTCCTTTTCTGATCGACGCAAAAAGCGAAAACGCCCGTGTTGTGAAGATTCCGGTGCACGCCGAACATCTCCAGGGGGTAAAGTTAACCCGAGCCCCCCACTACGGCGCGGCACATAGCATGTGTAGCGTCCGCGCGTTAAACTTCATAATCCACGAAAAAAAACTAGACCTCTCAAAGGAAGAGAATAAGGTAGTACCATGGAAGAAACAATTTGCGGCCAGGCACCCACTTACTTTGGTGCATGGGAAATTACAACGTTGCAGTGAATGCGTTTAGCACCATCAGTCACTCCAACGTTCTGTGTGGAAGCACGCGCAAGCAGTTTACCATTCTGGCATCACGGCGTGGTACAGATGACTTTCGGTTGTTTCGCTTACAGACGAAGAAGATGTCGAAAACGCCAGGAGCCTTCTATAACAATGGCACTAAAGACGTAGACCACGAAATGCTGAAGAGGATCATAATGGTGAGTACACAGTTAAGCATTCTTGCGAGAAGCATGGATCTTATTGAACCAAGCCAAACTGAAAAGTACTTTCCTTAACACCGACTGCTCGGTATGAAATGAAGGGGTTCGAGGTTCGGTGGGCGCAAACGGTGACACGCCATGTATTATGAGATAAACGGGAAAATGCGTTCTGGAGCCGTTATTGACCTAGTAAAAAGGGTGGGCTGCCCAATTTTGAAGTAGACCTGTAGTATTATGCAGAAGTAATTCCTTGAAGTTATTGTTTTATATCGACGGGGACTGAGTGTCGATGCCATACAATTTATCCCTTGGCGTTCTAAATGTTCGCCATTTCTTCTCCAAGGACGAACTAGCTCCAAGCAAAGCTCCAAACAGTTTCCCTATCATATTAAGCAGAGTCTTTTTCAATACAGGAGCATCTTTCGCATCATGCTGTGTGTCCACCTGACATTAATTTCTTGAGGTAAAGTGCCTTTGCGTCATCTCTCGTGTCGATCCACTCAATGCCGTGTGGACTTTGGTGCAAATGAGGGCGCACTGCTTGTCTCGGCATTGCCGTCTAAAGATCAACCTAGGCTCCCCTCACGTTGCGTTTTTTTTTCCGGGTACCATTTAACACAGGCTTTCCGTATTACGTGAATATTCCATCTTAAGGAGAAAACAAGAAGACATTGACGCCGAGCATGCTAGAAGAGCCCCATCCTGATTTTGGCAAACGTTGAAACACTTCTTTTTGCAGCGAAGGGGCGGGGCATGAGAACAACACCAAGCTATCCATTCCTGGAAAAGCATTGGCCGGAAACCACCTCGCATCGTCCAAGATAAACCTCCTAACTGGGCTGCTGAGAAACGACGTTTAAGTGTCCAAAAGGCTTCCTGAATACGCAAACATTTATAAATCCTGAGCTTGCATAACCATGCAATTAACCGCATGTTAACCACAGAAAGTACACCATCTTCCCGTGGGGAACCATGAGGAGGATGCGAAGCATCATAGGGGTTCCGTTTAGGTTTCATTGTGTTGCCGTTAAGTTGTTCCATTTATCGGAGCACGAATGGGAACGTAGTGTGAACCCCCATGTAGAGACAGAGAAATGTAGAGAAATGTAGAGACAGCGAAGAGATCGACACCGGCGTTACCTGATCGAACACTTCCTGGTTCTCGTCTTTCTTTATTGCGTGCTCACGCTCCTACACCGCTGCCCGCCCTCTTCGTCCTTTTCTCTGGTTGAGCTGAAAGGCGCGTGCGCTTCCCGCCACAGCTTTCCCACGGGAAATTCAACATCCTCCTGTAAAGTTTTCAGTTCGTCGTTTCCGTTGACATTCAGCTTCGCGTGCCTTCGTTCTATCAGTAGCTTTTTGACGTAGTTTGAATAAGTCAAGGACATAAGGCGCGTTCGTAGCACTTGGTCCTGTCCCGGTTTATAGCGCAGTGGGAAGAGCGCCACGTACCTCCTGTTGCGGCCAGAGAGTCGTGGGATCTAAACCGGGCGCAGCCAACTATTATTTCTTTTTATAGTGTAGGGGGAGAGGTGCGGATGGACGGACGACGAACGACGAACGACGGACGACCGAGCGGAGAGCAAGAGATGCTTCGCATCTAAAATTCAAGTCGTTATAAATTTTGCGGCCAGTCAGTCTACGAATGTTTTTCGTAACGCTGTTTTTACCGGTGATACTGCTTGAACTGTAGGCCAGCTGCTTGCGACTATTTAGCTCATATGGTGTACCGTCGAATTTGGACCGTCGTATCAATGTTTCCGTTGGAACATGAAGATGTTGCGGGAAGTTGTAAGGATGCTAGATTTACCCGCAGGTTTTGGCAAGGTGAAGGTCAGGCCCGTGATATATTAGTATCTGTGATATAGTATGTGCCTTCGGGAAACTGATACGGCGAAGGGAAAATATTCCAGGGTCGGCAACAGCGCACTGACTGTTGACGCTCAGCCAGCAGAGCTATGCTTGTTGTGGTTGCCGAGGGATCACAGATTTGTAACCTAAATGTGAGGATGAATAATGTTCACTTTTCTTATTTTTTCTTTATAGTTTGACGTACCCGATGAGGGGGATCCAATCACTTTTGCGGCTGACGCTAAACTACATCTGATGAGCAAATACTGGGATTACACTCCGGAACTCCTCAAATTCAGGTAGGTTAAGTACCAGAGTTCGCACGCGTCCGTCAACGAAGAGTTGTCGGCATTCTTCAAAAATTAAAAATCGTTGGATATTTTAAGACCGCCAGAAAAGATGCCTGTTCTCGGTAGAAGAGATGTCCTAAAGCCCGCCTGAGAATGAATTGGCCAGGAGTGGACATGGCAGCCCGCGCTGCCATAAATAAGGCGGTGTGCTGAGGTGTGACATAAGGAGCCCATGTTTGGGCGTGCATTTAGCGCCAAGGATGCTGCATGTACCCTTCCCAGGCAGTGTGCATCGACAACTTTGGCAGATTGAAAGCGGAGTCTAAGTGAAATGGGACGTTTAGAACGCATGCCGTCTTAAGCTGGTGAAACGGTGTCCGATGCCTCTGCGCACGCCCATAGCAGCATGTTGTACATGCGCTATGGAGGATTCCTTTTAGCTCCCAAAGCGAAGGCACGCAGGATACTTCAACGAGAGAATTTTGGCCTGTGTTTCTGTGTCTTTCTGTATGTCCTTCGACTTATCCGCAAAGCAAAAAGTTAGAACCCTTGAACGAGGCGTTTACGTAGGCAAAATTATTTCAAACTACTGAATGTGGTGGCAATGTTCACACTCATCAACATTGCTGAGGAAAAGAAAACATTTAGCATATATGGGGCAAACCATTATAAATAAGGTATATCTGCAGTGTGTTTTAAAAAAAAACACATGGCCGCTTGACTTTTGCAATAGCGACACGAAAAAAATTCCCCGCATTTCCCCGAGGGGAAGAATGTGAAAGTGCGAATGCACGAGTTGAATTTGCGCGGTTCGGTAATGTTCGCGAAAGAGAGATCACACACACACACACACAACTACAAAGAAAGAAAGACGCATTTATTCACAGACACCTATTTGTGTTGTCGTTGTACTTGTTGCTAGAGCGAATCTCAACTTTGAAATTTCGGGTCAGTACTCCTTTAAGCGGGTGCATTAGCCCTTCTCACGCCCGATTCCTGGCCAATCCCCCACGTGGGTATGTGCCATGTCAGCGGCCAGGCAGCGCACGCCCATCTCCCCCCGTTGCTAGGGAAGACGAGGAGCGCGCGCACCCGCAGCTGTTGCTATGCGGACTACGGCGGCGGACGATCCCCCACGTGGGTATGTGCCATGTCAGCGGCCAGGCAGCGCGCGCCCATCTCCCCCCGTTGCTAGGGAAGACGAGGAAGACGAGGAGCGCGCGCACCCGCAGCTGCTGCTATGCGGACGGCGGCGGACGATTCAGGCTCGCTTAAGAAGTGCATTCGCACTTAAAAAAATAGGCCTTGAAACACAAAACATAAATTAAAGCTGTTCCGCCAAGTGTGAAAGCTGTCGGAAACGCACAGCAGTGATTCGCCATAAGGGGCTGTACGGCGGTTATCCGCTTACTGCTACCACCCCATGCAATTCAAGTTTCCCGCCTTCGCAGTGATCGCGCGCCCCTCCCTGAAACTGCGCCAGCGAGATTTCTGAATTGCATTGGATTGAATCGACTTGGCTTGGCTTCAATTGGTTTTGATTTGGATTGGATTGGATTTCGATTGGATTTCGTTTGGCCGATAAGCTGAAGTAAGCATGATAATAAGCTAATCCTAGAAAACCAGGAGAGCTAAGAATGACCAGCTTAACCTTAGCTCACGCTACGTATATCCTGGAATAGCCGCTTGGCTCTCGAAGCCTCTGGGCTACCCCGCGGCGAAGGTAGCGTGACTGGCTACACCGTAACGCCGTGGCGATATGCTTAGTTCCAGCGAGTGAGCTAGGACGACAAGGCGAGCGCCTAAAGTGCTCTGCACTTAAAAAGAATTTGCGCGCGATGGTAGCCCTCCTGACGGAATTCCAAGAAGTCCAACCGTAACGAAAGGTTCTAGTTGATAGCGCTTGAACAGTGGAACTCGAAAAAATAAATTCGCTTGATCAAACTTCCGAGTATGCCCTGGGAGCAGCGAGACGGGAGGGAAAGTGTGGCAGATGTGATCGAGAAAGAGAAGCAAGGCAGGGGCGGCAGACAACTGCCGTCTTTCCACGACCTCTTCAGCGAAATAAGCAGATGCGTCGGCAATCGTTTCATCTTTGTTTCAACGTGTTCGTATAAACATGGTACTCTCGCCTCGTTGGACCTTGTTTAGATAGATAGAGAGTTGTACATCATAGTGGTACAAGGGTTTCCTTGCCTTCCTGAGCACGCAGTCCTTGTGGGAAGGCAGGCAGAACAGCAGCACAAGACCAGACGGGCAGTAGAGATACTTTTTGTGGAAGGAAACAAAAAACGTAAAAAAAGAATTGGGATGACAAGCAGACATTGACGTATAAAAAGAGGAAAAGAAGGTGCCAAAAAGGAAAAGCGGTATCATGAAGATAATCGCGTACTGGAGTGGTACGCTAGAAAAAAAAGAAAAGAAAGAAAAAAAATGAAAAAATGAAACAGAGAAAACAGTGAAAAAGACAAGAAACGGAAAGATAAAGCGTAATATCGAAGGCACTACACAACAATGCATTTTTGCACACGCGTCAATAACAATCACAATTCATTCACATCTACAAGAAATGTGTCCTAGCACGTTATGAAGAAAGAAGGCACCATTTCTTTATAGTCTTATTTACATTTTTTTAGGCTGGATAAGTTAGTTCCAAAGGAAGGGTCTTAAACAAAAATGGCAAATAATAATCACTTTTTTTCTCTTTCCATAATTCGTAAAAAGACGTGGGTTGTAGTATCGCTCGGTTGTCTCAGTAACCGGTCCTTTTTCACGGGTGATTTATATTCGGTGTCATAATATCGAGTAGTCAGGATAATATACCTGCATAGTTGGTGAAAATTTAACATCTGTAATTTATTCATTACCTCGGTAGTTTTAAAGCCATGCAATCGTGTTCCATGCACTATGTTCCTGGATATTCTGTGAAGAATCTTGTTTATTTTCATTTGCCTGCTTGTAGCACAGCCCCCATATATTGTTATTCCATATCGAATGACACTTTCAGCTAAAGACTGGTGTACTTGGTATCTGTTTTCCATATTGCAACCGTCCTGAAGCTTATAAATACATGCTGACACACTCTTAGTTTTGTACATATTTGCGTAATTTGTTCGTCCCAGTTTAAATTATCATCAATATAAATACCTAGGTACTTCATATGCTTAACATACATTAATGGTGAGCAAGAACAGTTTGCGCAGTCTCTTGTGTGTAGAAAAATATCGAGGTTTGGACAGAGTACTTTGTAAGGGATTCTGATACACATAATTTTCTTTTTTGTTCAGTTTACGAATATATAGTTTGTCTACATCCAATTTAACAGCTTGCTTATATCATCTTGCATAACTTCAACGGCGTATTCGTACGAAGAGTGCACATAAATTAACGCAGTGTCGTCTGCATATTGATGCAAATCGGGCGAAAAAGAGAGTGAATTTAAGTATTTTGTAAAAATGTTGAAAAGTAGAGGACCGATACTAAAGCCTTGAGGAACTGCATACCTTACAGCCATTTTGTTAGCGATAGTGTTACCAATTTTCACCGCTTGTTGTCTGTCATTAAAATAATTTTCAAAGAAACCGGCAAACTTCCCCCTAAAGCTCATTAGTTTCAGCTTACAAATAAGTATTGCGTGATCAACTGTGTCAAATGCTTTAGCCATATCAAGATATAAAACTAACGCTATTTGATTACTGTCCATATCTGCAGTAACTACATCATTAAATTCTTCAAGGAGGGAAATGGTACTTTTGTTCTTAGTAAATCCGAACTGAGCCTTTGAAAGAGTTGAATATTTCGTGAAAAACTTCACCATAATTTCCGAAATATGTTTTTCCATTATGTGGGATAGGACAGATCAAATTGAAATTGGTCTGTAATTAGTTGGATCGCTTTTAGAACCTTGTTTATGTATTAGACGTACACCAGCAATTTTCATGAGATCTGGAATTTGCCCAGATGTCTACATTCCATTAAGAATGAAAGTAATTACAGAATTCAGTTTATCAATATTTTCCTTAATATCGCGTGTCCTTAAGGCATCAAAACCTGGGCGCTTATGCGGAGATATAGTCGCCACAATACTTATTAGATCGTTTGGTGTTAGTTCTTGTAATATAGCTGTGTTTATAATACTTGGAAGCTTAGGTGTGTCGAGCTGTGATGTATTAATTTGTGCCTTTCACTTCGTTGGAGCTTCCACAAATCCGGAATTAAACGTATCACAGAGAGTTGTTGAGTCGTCCATATTGATCAATCCTTGTTGTATTATCGTGGCTGCTTTCTTGGTAACATTCCCCCCCATAAGATCAATAAGGGAATTCCAGAGTTTTTTGGGGTTTTATTTCGCCTGCGTAAACTTTTGTTCGAAATACCTCCGTCCCGTAATCTAATTTTCGCTGTCAACTGATTACGAAGAGTACGAAAGTCCGCTTTTAGGAGTGAATCGTCGGGTTTCTGTCTCGTTTTTTTCCAGGCTTTATCTTTTAAGTGACACAGTCCCAAGATTTCATCGTCGATCCATTTATTCTCAGCTTTCCTCTTCTTAATCTTTACGGTCTTTGTAAATTTGCATAAATCGTTTTGAATTTGTTCACTACACGATCATATCTTTTTATATGATCAGATGTTATCAGTTCTGTCCAGTCGTATTCTTGTAAATATTTTTTTACTAGTTTATTATCAGCTATTTCTATGCACCGTGTGTCACTTCTACCGGCTTCTGTAGCGCAGTCCTTTAGTAAAGCTACCGTAATATAGAAATGATCGGCCGATTTTTTCGCTGGGATGCCAGATACCAGTGTTAAAATATTTGTCCTATACATAATATGATCAATACAGGACCTTTTTAGCGCATCTTTCAAGTGCTCTTCTCTAGTAACTCTGAAATTACGTTATCTAATGAGAACTGCGATAGGACGTCAAGATACTCCCCTGTAATAGGCCTGGCTATCTTTAAGGTGTCAATGTTGATGTCTCCAGTAATTATAAGGTTTGTTGTGTAGTCCAACTTTCTCAGTAATGATGCCAGCTCATTTAGAAATTTGCGAGCTTCACTTGAAGGTGGTCGATATATCACGCACAATACAAACGTACTGTCTTTCAACGATATTTTGATTGCTACAATTTCTGCTTCTGTTAGTTGAATGCTTAGTTGGTCAGAATTTAGTTCTTATTTTACAAATACAAATATTCCTCCACCCCTTCTACCCTCACGCAAATACTAGTATGAATCATAACCAGGTATTTTATATGTTTTACACGACTTTTCATCAACGTTTGTCTCAGTAATACAAGTATGTCAACCTCCGTTTGCGGTTTTTCGGCTAGATGAACGATTATTTCGTTCCAGTGTTTTCTAAGGGTTCTAACGTTTACATGAAGTAATTCAAGATGCTTGCAACGATTTCTTGTACCATCACACCTTCAGTAAAGCAGTGCGATTCATGAAATGTTGGGAATGTTCGTGTAGCCATTATAGCTGCATTAGGTCTTCCTATGATTTTATTCGAACGGCAGGCTTTCCTTCCTTCTCCTCCCGGAAGACTTTGCCATTTCGTGTCCATGCAAACTTGTAAGATATTCCACGTGCTTTCACTTTCGTAGCCCACATCAACTGTCTAAGGTACTGCGTTAGGTTTTTATTCCCAAAAATGCCTTCTTCCCTGAGTTTGGTTCTCTTCACTGCCCAAGTGTCGCAGACTGTCCTGTCCCGAAATCTAACAAGGATAGCCGGTATCTTACCCTCTCTACACCTTATCCTGTGCACAGCTTTAACGCTATCGACAGTGGGTGTGGGCACCTCTAGTTTTTCAGCAATTTCCTCTACAACACTCATAAGATCATCCTTGTCTGTGACCGCGACTCCATGTACCTCAATGTTTTTTCCGTCTGGAGTACTGCTCCACGTCGCTGAGAGCTGTCCTAAACTGTTTGATCTCTTTGTCCTTAATTTTCATGTGTGCCTGACGACTGCACACTTCCGAACTTAGTTCAGTTATTGCCTTTTCTTGTGCAGTGAGTGTGATTGAGACCGCACAAAATTTTTCGGACAAATATTTGACAGACGCTTCAAAGCCTCCAAGAGTTTTGTTTTGCTCTTCCAGAGTTTGCTAGATATTTTCCTGCTTGGTGCTTTGAGCGCTGAGCTGCGTTTCAATCGCTACTATTCTCTCCAACAGCTGTGTTATTCTCGCAAGAGATTCCGCCCCCTGTTAGACGAGCAACTTCAGCGTGTCGTTCGCGTCCATCTGAGTGGCCTGGGGTGTCCAGCTATCAATATTCTCCCCACGCGACTGTCGTCCCTCGGACACATGATAAGTTGCACATGTCCATGCTTTACAGTCCTCAGCACTCATAGCCTTTAGCTTATTTTTCGTAATGCTGGAACACTTGCCACAATGGTAAACATTGCCACATTCCCCACATTTCATCGAACTAGTTCCTTCCGCAACATTCTTATGACACGCAAGATAAAACACGTTCTCATTATCAGACATGTTGAATTAAGGCAGTGCAGACCAGCGGGGCAAAACAGAAACAGCAAAAACAGCTAAGTAGCTGCAATGAAGCGGCCACGAAGCAGTTAACCAAACAGCCACCCACCTACGAAAGGCGAAAGTTAAGAGCGGAATTAACGGCGCCAGTTCGGTCGGCTGACCCCGCCGGTCTGCGAAGCCTGACGCTCGTAGAGTTGCAGTTGCTTATATAGCCTCCGCCGTGCCGGTAGTCAACCCGCTGGTCGGGTGACCAGCCGGTCATCGGAGCTTGCGCAGTTTCCACGTCGCTGTTCTCAGGTGCAGGTGAACCCAGGATAGCGCTGTCATCCGATGGTGGGCGGTTCCAGCTTTGGCATATTTTTACCAAAGGCTAAAGTGAAGAGCCGAATTAACGGCGCCCGTTTGGTCGGCTTGCCCGCTGGTTTGCCAAAAAGTCCCCTTGATCAGTTGAGCCGTTAGGAGAGTTCTCCCGAGCGTGACGTCGTTTACGTGCGTCACGTCAAGGAAAACTCGTCGTGTTACCAGAAACACTTCGCTTCTGTGGCGTGAGTTACAACTTATACGGACATGCGGGCAGACAAAAAGGTGCGAAATATAGATTTGCGAGTTACGAGCATAACCTTAGCTGCGATGTAGATGTTCTTTTTATTGCGAAGAAGATAGCCGTCGCGTGGATACGCGGTCAAAGTGGCTATTTGTGTCCAGAAGCGTACGTGACGAGGTGACAGTTGATCAACGCAAAACTAGTTCGTGCGGATGAACACGCGAAATACGGCTCTTATTCGTCGTCAGGTACACACGCAAGGTGCATACTACATTTATGTGCATACTACTATATATATATATATAGTAAGGAAATGAGGGGCTCGTTGAGGAAATACAGAAAGATAGGTGGGCAATATACAACGCCAAAGGAGGCATAGGGGTGTGGTTAGGCTCTTGTTTTTACTATGGTTAATGAAGTTAACATTTTTTTAAATATACAGAAGAAAGAAAGGAAAACACGCGCCCAGAGTGGGGACCGAACCCACGCCTTTTGATTAGATCTCGAATGCCTTACCATTTCGGCTATCTGGGCGACTGTGTTCTCCTTCACTTTCTGGGCTATTTATATTTACTAGAAGTGTATCTCACGTTTGAGGGTGGTAGCCAGCGCCACTCTGACTACACGGGGAGAAGGGGACCTTCTTTTCAACCCCCGGGGCGTGACTCGAACGTCTACAGCCTGTCATGAGCGGGTAACTGGCGGGAAGCCCTCTTATGCTACCTAGGCATTGGTGTTACCTAGGAATTGGTAAGGCATTCGAGTTCTAATCGAAAGGCGTGGGTTCGGTCCCCACTCTGGGCGCGTGTTTTGGTTCGGTCCCCACTCTGGGCGCGTGTTTTCCTTTCTTTCTTCTGTGTTTAAAAAAAATGTTAACTTCATTACCATAGTAAAAAAAATAGCCTAACCATACCCCTATGTCTCGTTTGGCGTTGTAGACTGCCCACCTATCTTTCTGTATTTCCTCAACGAGCCCCTCATTTCCTTACTATATTATTCTGCGAAAGCCTAGCGAGGATCTCGGTTCTGGCAGCATTGATGCCTAGGTAGCATAAGAGGGCTTCCCGCCAGTTACCCGCTCATGACAGGCTGTAAGGGTTAATGGAGAATACCTCAGTAACCTCAGATTTGCTGATGACGTTGCCTTGCTAAGTAACTCGGGGGACGAATTGCAAAGCATGCTTTCCGCACTGGGCGAACAGAGTAGAACCGTGGGACTGAAAATTAATATGCAGAAAACTAAAGTAATGATCAATAACCTCGGGACAGCGCAGCGGTTTGACATAGGTGGCGAGGCAGTGGAAGTGGTAAGCGAATATATCTACTTAGGCCAAGTTGTGACCCCAGATCCAAACCATGAGGCAGAGATAATTAGAAGGATCAGAATGGGGTGGGGTGCATATGGCAGACATTCTCAGATAATGAATAGCAGCCTACCATTGTCGCTGAAGAAGAAATTGTATGACAGCTGCATCTTACCGGTACTCACCTACGGGGCAGAAACTTGGAGGCTCACTAAGAGGGTTCAACTTAAATTGAGAACAACTCAGCGGGCAATGGAGCGGAAAATGATAGGTGTAACATTAAGGGACAGGGAGAGAGCGGAGTGGGTCAGGGAGCAAACTGGTGTTAAAGACATATTAGTAGAAATTAAGAAGAAGAAATGGACGTGGGCAGGACATGTAATGCGAAGGCAAGATAACCGCTGGTCATTAAGGGTAACAGAGTGGATCCCTAGAGAAGGCAAGCGTTGCAGGGGGTGGCAGAAAGTTAGATGGGCAGATGAGATAAAGAAGTTTGCGGGGATAAATTGGTCACAGTTGGCACAGGACCGAGGCAATTGGAGAATAATGGGAGAGGCCTTTGCCCTGCAGTGGGCGTAGATAGGCTGGTGATGATGATGATGATGATGACAGGCTGTAGACGTTCGAGTCACGCCGCGGGGGTTTGAAAAGAAGGTCCCTTTCTCCCCGTGTAGTCAGAGTGGCGCTGGCTACCACCCTCTAGCGTCAGATATACTTCTACTAAATATAAATAGCCCAGAAAGTGAAGGAGAGCACAGTCGCCCAGATAGCCGAATTGGTAAGGCATTCGAGATCTAATCGAAAGGCGTGGGTTCGGTGCCCATTCTGGGGGCGTGTTTTCCTTTCTTTCTTTCTGCTGTATATTTAAAAAAATGTTGACTTCATTAACCGTAGTGAAAAAAAGAGCCTAACCACACCCCTATGCCTCCTTTGGCGTTGTAGACTGCCCACCTATCTTTCTGTATATATATATATATATATATATATATATATATATATATATATATATATATATATATATAGGGTTCGGAAATGAGGGGCTCGTTAGGAAATACAGAAATTCCTGCAGTCTACAACTCCAAAGAAGGCATGGGGGAATGGTTAGACTATTTGTTACCATTATTGACGTTACATTAATTTTTATTAATTACGTGAAAAACAAAGAAAAACACGCGCCCAGAGTGGGGACCGAACCCACGCCTTTCGATTAGATCTCGAATTCCTTACCAATTCGGCTATCTGGGCGACGGTGGTCTCCTTCACTTTCTGGGGTATTTATATTTACTACAACTGTATCTGACGCTTGAGGGTGGTAGCCAGCGCCACTCAGACTACACTTGGAGAAGGGGACCTTCTTTTCAACCCCCGGGGCGTGACGCGAATGTCTACAGCCTGTCATAAACGGGTAACTGGCTGGAAACCCTCTTATGCTCCCTTGGCATCAAGGCTGCCAGAACCGAGGCCCTCGCTAAGCTATCGCACGATAATAGGGTTTTGAAATGAGGGGCTCGTTAGGAAATACAGAAAGAAATGCCGGCAGTCTACAACTCCAAAGAAGGCATAGGGGAATGGTTAGACTATTTTTTAGCATTAGTGAGGTTACATTATTTTTTTATTAATTACGTGAGAAAGAAAGAAAGAAAAACACGCGCCCAGAGTGGGGACCGAACCAACGCCTTTCGATTAGATCTCGAATGCCTTACCAATTCGTCTATCTGGGCGACTGTGTTCTCCCTCACTTTCTGGGGTATTTATATTTACTACAACTGTATCTGGCGCTTGAGGGTGGTAGCCAGCGCCACTCAGACTACACGGGGAGAAGGGGACCTTCTTTTCAACCCCCGGGGCGTGACGCGAACGTCTACAGCCTGTCATAAGCGGGTAACTGGCTGGAAACCCTCTTATGCTCCCTTGGCATCAAGTCTGCCAGAACCGTGGGCTGACAGAACCAGAGCCACTGGGACTACTCGGTGTGAAGGGGACCTTCTTTTTAACCCCCGGGCCGAGACTCGAGTGCCCACGACATATCGAGAGTGGTCGACCAGCGTTGAAGCCTCTTAAGCTTCCTATGGCACCAAGACTGCCAGAACAGAGGCCCTCGTTATGCATGTAGCGAATCATAATAGAATGAGGGGCTCGTTGAAAATAACACAGAAATAGAGTTGGCAGTCAAGGAAACCTCGGAAAGCAAAGGGGAGGATGTGGTAGGTCATTGAAACAGATAAAGAATTTGGAAAGAAAGAAGTGGCGCTGGCTACGACCCCCAAGCACAGGAAAAAAATATACCTAAACAAAAGTACCCCAGAAAGCGGAGGGGAAAATCACCCCACCGCTAGTGTAGTGGTTGTCGCACCAGACCGGTATTCTGGAGGTCGTGGGTTCGGATCCCACCTGGCGGGAATTTTTTCTCCACTTTCTTTCTTTCTTTCCATATATATATATATTGTGAGCTGAGTTTGTGTCTTGCTGCCTGCTAGGAGATATTTGTCCCCATTGGTATTAATCATCATCACCAGTAGCTTGCGGCTACCGCATCATCTGCTGTACATACTCATCATCACCAGCACAACCTCGTCTTCGGCTAATCATCATCAGCAGGGACGCTGGGTCGCCATCTTGGTTCGTCCCCGCCTGACGCCTTGGAATAAAGGAGCTGCGAAAGCAACGGTACCGTCACCTTCTATCTACGGCCTCACAAGTGGTGGAGTTGCAACTCGATCCCGAGCTGTACCTCTCCTTCGACACCCCTGGAGCTCCGTTCAGGTCGCCGCTTGCCCTTAAGACCAATGTCCATGTCGCAAGACACTCCGAGTAGCGCAGCCTCTGCGTCTCTGCAATGCATCGTCACCACTCCCCAGCGCGACCCGCCCGAGTTCACTGGTCTTCCGGGCGAAGAAGTGGAGGAGTGGCTGGACAGCTACACACGCGTCAGCGAGTTCAATAGGTGGGATGATCGCCTCAAATTGTTCAACGTTGGCTTCTCTCTGAAGAAGATTGCCGACATGTGGTATTTTTACCACAAACATGAATTTACCGACTGGGCTGGCTTCAGCACGGAGGTGCAAAAGATTTTTGGCTCCCCTAAAGCGCGGAGTGACAACGCTAGGAGGGAGCTGGAGGTCCGCGTGCAGCAAGCTAATGAGACATACACCTCATACATCGAGGATGTTCTAGCGCTGTGTCGCCGCGTCGACAAAGATATGCCGGAGTCTGACCGTGTCCGTCACATTCTCAAAGGGATTGGCGAGTTCGCTTTCAACGCACTTGTCCTGCAGAACCTTTCAACCGTAGCAGACGTAACATCCTCCTGTCAGCGCATCGGCGAACTTCAATCGATCCGCCTCCCACGGGACACGGCGTCTACCCCTCATCTTGGGAACGAAGACCTTCGTGCGATGATTCGCGATATAGTTCGCGAAGAAGTGTACGGAAACACCTCTAATTTTGCGCACGGTGTTCGCCAAGCCGCTACGGCTCCTGGCCTTCGCGAGATGGTTAAAGAGGAGCTTGCGGCTATGCCTGTGCTAGTGCCGCCTGTCCATTCAGTTGCCCCATCAACACCGTCCTACTCGGATGTCGCTGGCCGGACACCTCTGCCGTTGTCCCCGATCATGAGCCACCCTTCGTCTGGATATGTTGCGGCCATGCCCCACGCGCCGAGCTCAAAGCCCCACTTTCCACCAAGTCAGGACGCCTTCTCCAACCGGCCCGTGTGCTACTATTGCGGCATTCGAGGTCACATCTCCCGCTTTTGTCGACGCCGCCAACGGGATGAACGACGTGGCTATGCTGCCTATGAGCGCGAGAGTGTACCCCCGAACTACTACGGCTACCGGCGGCGTGCGTACCTGTCGCCTCCACGCCGCTGCCCGTCTCCGCCTCAGACTGACGACGTCCCTCGCAGCTCCCGTGCGCAACGACCCCGCTCGCCTTCACCAGGTCGCCGTTCAGTTTCCCCTCTTCGTCCTGCGTCTTACATCGCTAACCACCGCCAGGAAAGCTAGTAAATGCAGTTTTGGGAGGGAAAACTGCATCTCCTGCGAAGCTTACAAGTCCTCCAGAGCATCCGTCGAACTTGCTGTCTGTTTTAATTGAAGGTGTTTGCGTCGATGCCCTTATTGACACTGGTGCGAGCGTTTCAGTGATAAGTGTGGAACTGTGTGCTCGTCTACGCAAGGTACGAACACCATACACGGGACCTTTTCTACATGGAGTGAATAGCAGTGTGATTAAGCCATCCGGACAATGCACAGTGCGGATTGTTGTTGGTTCTCTTCGGCATCATGTTCAGTGTGCGGTGTTGTCCCCCTGTGCTCATCATCTTATTTTGGGTTGGGATTTTCTCTCATCCGCATCCGCCGTCATTTCATGTGATCACCCTGAAATTCAACTCACGGATACAGAGCAGCTCAGCGGCATTTCTGAAGTACCACAGCTACACGTCACAGCGAGTGAAGATTGTTTTAAACCTCCGCTGCGAGACGCTGCTTTCCCTCTGCTCAAACCGAATCAGTGACGGAGACGTGCTCATAGTTCCCTCTCCAGGTTTTCTGCCCAAAGGTGTCGTCATCCCGACATGCCTCGTCCGCTTCGCACATGGATCAGCACAGCTTCTGGCTACAAACGCCCCTTCCGAATCCATATTGCTCCCCGCGGGTGCTACTATCGCTTCTGTTCTGCCTGACGATACGCTCTCATTAGTTCCCCTGTGCTCCGTCTCTTCCGTTCCAACGCCTGCAAAATCTGAGCCAAATATTTCCACACTTAAGGCTACCATCAGCAAAGACCTCTCAGAAAGCGAAACAAACCAGCTACTTCAACTCCTGGATAAACACAGGGACACATTTGACTGCCTTTCTAGCAAGCTGGGGCAGACATCTGTGACAGCGCATCGGATCGAGACAAATGGGTCCTACATCGTCCGCCGTCGCCCATACCGTGTGTCATCGTCCGAACGAAAAGTCATCGAAGAAAATGTAGCGGACATGCTGGAACGAAACATCATTCGGCCGTCTTCGAGCCCATGGTCTTCGCCCGTGGTTTTAGTCCGCAAGAAGGATGGTTCCGTGCGGTTTTGCGTGGACTATCGAGCCTTGAATAAGATCACCAAGAAGGATGTTTATCCAATGCCGCGTATAGATGACGCGCTCGACTGTCTGCAGGGGGCAGAATTTTTCTCCAGCTTAGACCTGCGATCTGGTTGCGGGCACATAACCATGCATGAGCCTGACAAAGAAAAGACAGCGTTTGCTACTCCAGACGGCTTATACGAGTTTAACGTAATGCCGTTTGGTTTATGCAACGCCCCAGCCACTTTTGAGCGAATGATAGACACAGTCCTTCGTGGCCTTAAATGGAAGACGTGCTTGTGTTACCTGGATGACATTGTTATTTTCTCGTCGAATTTTCCTGAACATCTCCAGCGTCTTGATGAAGTTCTGACTAATCTGGCCAAAGCCGGCCTGACTTTGAACACCAAGAAGTGCCACTTCGCGTGCAGATCCATCAAAGTTCTCGGTCACATTGTCAGCAGAGATGGTATACGGCCCGACCCAGACAAAATTTCCGCTGTGGCTAATTTCCCTCGACCTCAAGAACAAAAATCCCTTCGCAGTTTCCTTGGCTTGGCATCATATTCCCGTCGTTTCGTTCGCAATTTCGCCACCCTGGCCTCGCCCCTCAATCAGCTGCTGCATTCCGGTAACCCCTTTGTCTGGAGTGACGACTGCGAGAAGGCTTTTCAAAACCTAAAGCAAGCACTTACTTCCGGGCCTGTACTTCGCCACTTCGATGACACAAAGCCAGTCCTTCTTCATACTGACGCTAGCGGGCATGGAATTGGCGCCGTCTTGCTACGGCGCGATGCGCACTCCCGTGAACGAGTGGTTGCCTACGCAAGCCGCTCTCTGACGTCCGCAGAAAAAAAATTACCCCATCACAGAGCAAGAATGTCTGGCTGTTGTGTGGTCTGTTCAAAAGTTCCGTGCATACCTTTACGGCCGACATTTCACCGTCGTTACAGATCACCATGCCCTGTGTTGGCTGTCTTCTTTGAAAAATCTGTCAGGACGACTTGGGCGCTGGATTCTCCGCTTGCAAGAATATGAATTCACGGTGATCTACAAGTCTGGTCGCAAGCATCTCGACGCGGACGAGCTTTCCCGGTGTCCGCTGGTGAAGTCTTCAGACGACGTTGCCCGACATTCTAATGTGCCGCCTTTGCCCATTGCACCCATCGATATTCCTATCAACGATATCCCCGACTTGGTTGCCCTTCAACACGCCGACAGTTATTGTCGGACAATAATCGGTTGGCTCACCGGCTCCACACAACCACCGAATAGCCGCCTACGTCGTCAGCTGCACCAGTTCCAGCTTCTTGATGGCGCACTGTACCGCATCAACCACCACACCGATGGAGCCAGATGGGTTCCGGTTGTGCCCCGTTCCCTCCGTCCACGCATTTTGGAAGCGTTGCACGACGACCCAACTGCAGGCCACCTCGGATTCCAGAAGACCTACGACCGTGTCCGAGGACGCTTCTTTTTGGCCATGGCTTTCTACGAGTGTCGCCAAATACGTCGCCCCTTGTGCGCCTTGTCAGCACCGGAAACGCTCCACGTCACCCCCTGCCGGTCTACTCCAGCCCCTTCCGTGTCCAGCAAGCCCGTTTGAAGTGGTCGGTATTGACCTTTACGGTCCCTTGCCTCCGACAGCGGCCGGTCATCGCTGGATAGTTACGGCAGTGGACCACCTGACTCGCTACGCCGAAACCGCTCCACTTCCTTCAGCTAGCGCCACCGAGATCGCTCACTTCTTCTTAAACAACATTTTGCTACGCCATGGAGCGCCCCGCGTTTTGCTAAGCGATCGAGGCAAGACATTTCTGTCTCAAATTCTCGCCGACTTGCTTCGAGCTCCCAACACCTGTCACAAGATGACGTCCAGCTATCATCCCCAAACAAACGGCCTCACAGAACGCTTCCATCGAACGCTCTCTGATATGATCTCCATGTATATTCAACCTGACCATCGCAACTGGGACGCCATCTTACCTCCTGTTACCTATGCTTACAATACCGCAATTCAGACCACAACCGGATGCTCCCCATACTACCTTGTATACGGCCGTCACCCTTCGCACACTCTGGATACCTGCTTCTTCGCCGCTCCCGTGTCACCTTCTGTGACGTCTCCTGAACAATTTGTTGCTCGCGTTAAACACTGCCGCCAACTTGCCCGCATGCGCAGTGAAGCGAGCCAACAGGATCGAAAGCAACGCTACGACGCTGTGCATCGCTCTCCTCAATTCCTACCCGGTGATGAAGTCTTGGTGTGGACACCTATTCGTGTTCCGGGTCTATGCGAGAAGTTCTTGCACCGTTTTCTTGGTCCGTACAAGGTTCTCGAGGCGACCTCTCCTGTAAACTTTCGCGTCACACCGGTTTGCCCAAGTTCCGACCGCCGCCATCGTGGCACCGAGATAGTTCACGTTTCCCGGCTCAAGGTTTTTAACCGCCGCGACGAACTCTGAAACGCGGTCAGGCGGCCGCTTCTTTCAACGAGGGGGATAATAGTGTGAGCTGAGTTTGTGTCTTGCTGCCTGCTAGGAGATATTTGTCCCCATTGGTATTAATCATCATCACCAGTAGCTTGCGGCTACCGCATCATCTGCTGTACATACTTATCATCACCGGCTCAACCTCGTCTTCGGCTAATCATCATCAGCAGGGACGCTAGGTCGCCATCTTGGTTCGTCCCCGCCTGACGCCTTGGAATAAAGGAGCTGCGAAAGCAACGGTCCCGTCACCTTCTTTCTACGGCCTCACAATATATATATATATATATATATATATATATATATATATATATATATATATATATATATATATATATTGTAGCGTTGACTATGGACGCGATTGATGTAATTGTCACAGGCAACCATGCAAGGACAATTCCCCGTTGGGGATATTCGGCTTGGTGCACGCCCGACGACGAGGAGGCAGAAGCATCGCTTGGGCACGGGCCGATCGAGTATCGCGTCGGACTTAGCTTGCTGAGCACGAAGAACCTCGGCTTCTCCGCAGCTCTAACTGCTCGTTAGTGGTCCAATAAACCACGCTTCAGTTTGGTGGAGTGTGCGGGTTCGTTCCCAGCGTGACTCTACCTTCGCATCGCAAGACTCCGATACCACATCCTGGAGTTACGGAGCAGACGGCTACAGCCCGTGATGCAGCTGAACACCGACCGGGACATGGCACCTTCCTCACCGAAGCCCATCATGTGTTCGGGTGTGCTTCGGCAGCGAGACCCCCCTAACTTCGATGGAACGGATGACAACGACGTGGAGGAGTGGCTGTCGCAGTACGAGCGAGTGAGCACGCACAACAGATGGGACGATCGCATGAAGCTTAATGACGTTGAGTTTCATTTGGACCACCTAGCGAAGAAGTGGTTCCACAACAACGCAGCCACCATGGATACCTGGGCTGAATTCAAAAACCGCATTGTCGAGGTCTTCGGCCGTCCCGCCGTGCGGAAGCTTCTTGCTGAGCAGCGTCTCCGCACACGAGCACAGCGTCCTGGAGAGACCTTCACCAGTTATATCGAGGATGTTGTGGACCTTTGCAACCGTGTTGATTCAGCTATGGCGGAAGCAGAGAAAATTAAGCACCTGATGAAAGGAATCGATGATGATGCTTTCCAGATGCTGTTAGCGAAAGATCTGCGAACCGTTGCTGACATTATCACCCAGTGCCGAAGCTACGAAGAACTCCGCAGACAGAGGGCGCTTACCCGGAGCTCTTCTGTCCAGGGAGAGCCGCTGTCGAGCTTGACGGTGGCGGGGGCCGACGCATCCTTGATGCGGCAGCTTCAACAGTTTGTCCGTGAAGAAGTCGCTCGGCAAGTGTCACTTCTTACCCTGGAGCCTGGATCAACGATGCCACCGTCTGTTGCTGGCCCATCTCCTCGATACGGAGTGCCTCCGCAGCCTACCGAAGTGACTCCTTCCGTTGTCTCGCCGACGCTTCCAGCGCTTCGCCACATGATCAAGGAACAGGTGGCTGAGGCACTACCACCCACTCTGTATTATGCGCCCCTCACGTATGCCGAAGCCATGGGGAGACCGGTACAGCCAGCTGGGACGTCTTTTCGGGCCATGCCGCCAACCCCGCCACGCTCTGCGGTACACAAGAATCCGGCACCGGGGAATCCGTGGCGCACGGCTGATAATCGCCCCATCTGTTTCGCCTGCCGACTTCCAGGCCATGTGGCCCGTTACTGCCGCCGCCGCGTGTCCGCGATGAATGATGACGTTAGCCACACTTTTGGCTCTCCACACGGGTCTTCGCAGCTAATGACCGACGTGCCACCCAGGTCGCCGTTACCTGCCTCCGGTTACAACGATTTCAGCCGTCGTGACGCCGATAGCCGCCGTTCAAGCTCCCCACGTCGCCGCTCACTATCGCCTATGCGACGTCGTTCAAGCCCAACTGAACAGGAAAACTAGCCGCCGCAGTTCCGGAGGCAAGAGCTGCGCGACTTTCGAACTGTAAAAGGCCTCCAAATGTAATCGACGTATCTGTTGAGGGTGTACGTACAGTCGCACTAGTCGACACAGGCGCAGCCGTTTCCGTCATTACCGCCGATATTTGCCGCTCGCTTAGAAAAGTTACGACGCCACTGCCGCAATTTTCGTTATGTACCGCAACTGCGCAACGTGTAAAACCTTTGGCAGCCTGCACGGCGCGTGTCACAATCCAGGACGTCGTGTACCCCGTCGAGTTCCTCGTGCTGCCATCCTGCTCCCATGACGTCATTTTAGGCTGGGACTTTTTATCTCGCAATCGCGCAATAATCGACTGTGCGCGTGCGCAAGTAGAATTTGATTCTCCGTTGGACGCGCCTTACGCCGACCTTCAGTCCACTGCCCCTGCAAAGCTCACTGTGGCCAACGACACGGACATTCCTCCACGCTCGGCTGCTCTCGTACCGCTCTGCTGCTCTTCCATTCCCGACGCACCTGTTGTTTTTACGCCGTCGCCCTTATTTGTCCACCGAAAATCGCTGTCCCTGCCATTCGCCCAACTGACAGTTCATGCTGGCACGAGCGCCATAGTAGTCAACAACGAGTCCTTGGAGCCCCTTCGTCTCCTGCACGGTGAGGTCCTTGGCTGCGTCGAAGTTGTTGAGCCACAGCTTGTCACCGCCGTACCAGACGACTTTTCGTCATGGGTTCCAGTAGCTGGACTGAGTCCTGCCCCGTCAGCACCAGACCTGTCGCCTCCGGACATTGGCGCTTCGCTCGATCCTACCCTCAGATCAGACCAGCGAGTGAGGCTCCTCGCTCTGCTGTATCGGTTCCGCTCTTCTTTTGACGGCGCAAAGGCACCACTGGGCCGAACATCTGCAGTTGCTCACTCCATCGACACCGGATCGCATGCACCACTGCGCCAACGACCGTACCGCGTGTCGCCGAAGGAGCGCAGCACTATTGATGAAGAAGTGAACGATATGCTCAAGCGGGGAGTAATTCGGCCCTCCAACAGTCCCTGGGCGTCTCCCGTGGTGCTTGTAACGAAAAAGGACGGTTCCATCCGCTTTTGCGTAGATTATCGCCGTCTGAACAGCATAACGCGGAAGGATGTCTATCCTTTACCACGGATTGACGATGCCCTTGACAGTTTACAAGGCGCCGAGTTTTTTTCTTCCCTTGATCTGCGGTCTGGATATTGGCAGGTACCCATGGCGGAGGCCGATCGCGCGAAAACGGCGTTCATCACTCCTGACGGCCTGTATGAATTTAACGTCCTGCCGTTTGGCCTGTGCAACGCTCCTGCCACGTTCGAGAGGATGATGGACACCATTTTGCGCGGCCTGAAGTGGAAAACGTGTCTATGTTATCTCGATGACATAGTCGTTTTTTCTCCCGACTTCGACACTCATTTGAGGCGCCTGGAGCAGGTTTTGACTTGCCTTGCCAAAGCCAGATTGCAGCTCAACATGAAGAAATGCCACTTTGCGGCGCGAAAGTTGACCATACTGGGCCACGTTGTGTCGAAGGAGGGAATTCTTCCCGACGCCACCAAACTTCGCGCGGTCGCCGAGTTCCCTAAACCGACCACCATAAAGGCTCTACGGAGCTTTATTGGACTATGTTCGTATTTCCGCCGCTTTATTCGCAATTTTGCCGCCATAATTGCGCCCTTGACGGCGCTTCTCGGCAAGGAAAGTGGTATTGGCGCTTGGTCGAGGGATTGCGATGAAGCGTTCGCAAAGTTACGGCGACTCCTTACTTCCCCGCCTATTCTGCGACACTTTGACCCGACCGCGCCAACAGAAATCCACACGGATGCCAGCGGCGTCGGAATTGGTGCAGTGCTTGCCCAACGAAAAGCTGGTTTTGACGATTATGTCGTCGCGTATGCCAGTCGTACGCTCACAAAAGCTGAGTTAAATTATTCGGTCACGGAAAAGGAGTGCTTGGCCATCGTATGGGCGCTTGCAAAATTTCGACCATATTTGTACGGTCGTCCTTTTGACGTTGTGACGGACCACCACGCGTTGTGTTGGTTGTCGTCGCTCAAAGACCCGTCTGGCCGCCTTGGTCGCTGGGCTCTGCGACTTCAAGAGCATGACATCCGTGTGCTGTACCGTTCCGGCCGGAAGCATTCAGACGCTGACGCTCTGTCCCGCTCCCCCCTACCGGCGGAAGACTCGTGTTCCGTTTCTGTTGATGCCGGCCTGTCGTCCCTCGAAATCACGGACATGCCAGCCGAGCAGCGCAAGGACCCTTGGATTGCTTCGCTTATTGACTTTCTCTCTGGCGTGCCCTCTGCTCAAGAATCGCGTGCGCTGCGCCGCCAAGCTGCCCACTTTGCAGTCCGCGACGAAATGCTGTTCAGGCGCAACTACCAATCAGGAGGTCGCAAATGGTTACTGGTAATACCTCGCCATTTGCGCACGGGCATATGCGCATCCTTCCACGCTGACCCCAGCTGCGCTCACGCCGGTGTGTTAAAAACGTATGAGCGGCTTCGCCTACGGTATTACTGGCGGGGAATGTACACGTTCGTCCGCAAGTACATCCGGTCATGCATCAACTGTCAGCGGCGCAAATGCCCTCCTACTCCCGCGGCGGGCCCGCTGCAGCCATTGCCGTGCCCAGAAAGACCGTTCGATCGCATTGGGATAGACCTTTACGGTCCCCTTCCGTGCACAGCTGCTGGCAACCGTTGGGTCATTGTGGCAGTGGATCACCTTACGCGCTATGCAGAAACTGCTGCTCTAGCAACTGCCACGGCACGTGACGTCGCGTCCTTCCTGTTACGCCGCTTCATACTTCGCCATGGTGCCCCTCGAGAGCTGCTCAGTGACCGAGGTCGCGTCTTCCTGTCGGAAGTCATCGAAGCCCTCCTGCGGGAATGTCGAATTGTTCACCGAACTACGTCGTCTTACCACCCGCAGACGAATGGTCTCACAGAACGATTTAACCGCACCTTGAGTGATATGCTTTCGATGTACGTGGCGTCGGACCATTCGGACTGGGACGTGATACTTCCCTTTGTCACGTACGCCTACAACACGGCCACGCAGACGACGACGGGATTCTCACCTTTTTTCCTGCTCTACGGACGGGAGCCGGCATGCACTCTTGACACAATTTTGCCGTATCGCCCAGATCAGACCGAGTTCGCACCCATTTCGGAAATAGTCAAGCATGCCGAAGAGTGCCGTCAGCTCGCCCGCTCGCTCACATCTGAACACCAGCAACACCAGAAGCATAATCTCGACGCTTCCACCGCGGCTCCCACCTATAGGCCTGATTCACTTGTCTGGCTTTGGGTCCCATGCCCTACACCCGGTCTCTCACCGAAGCTTGTTGCAAAATATCATGGACCCTACAGAGTCGTCAAGCAAACTTCAGCAGTGAATTACCTCATCGAACCGGTTGCGCCCGCACCCGACCGTCGACACCGTGGACGCGAGATAGTTCACGCCAACCGGCTGAAAGAGTATTACGATCCTGTGGTCTCCTCGACACCTTGAGTCGCCAGGATGGCTCCTTTTCCACCGGGGGCGAATATTGTAGCGTTGACTATGGACGCGATTGATGTAATTGTCACAGGCAACCATGCAAGGACAATTCCCCGTTGGGGATATTCGGCTTGGTGCACGCCCGACGACGAGGAGGCAGAAGCATCGCTTGGGCACGGGCCGATCGAGTATCGCGTCGGACTTAGCTTGCTGAGCACGAAGAACCTCGGCTTCTCCGCAGCTCTAACTGCTCGTTAGTGGTCCAATAAACCACGCTTCAATATATATATATTGTGGTACCGGGGTTCTTGCACCTGGCCGCGGTTCCCAAGAAAGGACACTGAGCCCCCTCGATCACACCTTTACTGGGAGTCCCGCTCCGCCAAGGTCCACTGCTCAGCCGATCCGGCTGCACACACGTAGCCCAGCCCAGTCCGCCATGTTCCATCCTCGCTCCACCTCCTCATCCTCAGCCGGCACATGTCCATCCTGTGGGATTGTCCCCCGCCACTATTGCCGGATTACCACAATATATACATATATATGTATATATACAAGGTAAGTAAAAATGCGAGTACTTGCATCTAACGAATGATTTTTACTGATGTTTCAGTGAGGGCACTTTCTTTCTTCAGAGTAAATTTCAGGCCTAGTTTACAGTGCTCTACATACCCGATGCAGCAAAGGAGAGGGCAGGGCAAGAAAAGGGAGCGTGTTCATACTACGGGTCGTGGCTGGAGGCCAGTAAAAACATGAGAACTGGGTAAAAACTAATCTTCAAATCCCGTGGTTTAAACACCAGAGATTGTTACATATATACAAGTTATACATGTTCGTAACAATGATGCAGGGGGGAGAGAGATAAAAGCACAATCAAGTCAACAAGTTCAGCAGTGGTTGAAGAGTCCGGTTGCAATAGGGGTCCACAATGACCACAAAAGACACGTCCCTGAACGCACAAGGCGCACTTCTGGCCATACACATCTGTTCAAATTTCAAATCTCATGATTACAATATGAGACAGCATTGTCTTGGGTTGGGGTGGTGGCAGGGAAGGGAGATTGCATGAAGGCAGCCAGAGAGAGTTCCCAGTGAAGCTGGGAGCCCATCCTCATAGAAAGCGCAGCAGAACGAAATTATCAGCTCAGAAAGTTTAGTGCTGCTTTTAAGCGCTCGGGGATAGTATAGGTCACGAAGTGAACCACAACCGAGGAGAGGTGGACAGGGGAACGCATGCACACGACGCACCCCTGGACTTACACAAATATTCGGCACATTGCGTCCTCAGGGAACCACCAGGCGGTCAGCACTGAATATATAAAAAGGAAGGGAGGAGGAAAGCAATCACACAAACTCGCGCGCTCGAATAGATTTCAAGGTGAGCATTCCAAAACTAACAATGGCGCCGCAGGTTTCTATCCATATAAATATGTTTCGACTGAGTGGTCAGATTATTTTAGCCAAGCCCATGTGCAGTACAACGCTGGGGTAGCACCCAAACAGAAATTGGCTACTCCGTGTCACCAAATGACTGGAAATGATTGTCGAGGAAATGCAAGAAAGGGACATAGCACTACTTTGATAGGACTTCGATTTCGATATATAACGGAGAGAGAGGGAGGATACGGGGAGAGACATTAATTTTAATCGGAGGAAAGACACGTAAGTCTCCCATGAATTTGAATGATGCCAAGGACAGCTGACTTAAAGGAGTACTGACACGAAATTTCAAAGCTGTGATTACTATGTAAAACGCTTCCTTTTTATCAGGAGATATCTCCCAGCAAGTTTCAACAGCAACAGTTCAGGGAAACATATTTAAAATCCATTTTAATCTTCGCCCGCACGAGAAAGCCCAGAGCTACCGACATGACATCATGTGCTACGTGCCCCAAACTGCCGACGTCGGGGCTCCCGTGACAAAGCCGACGCGCTGGCTGTGGTTGGCGCGCGCTGCTCGGGCGTGTGTACACGTCTTGGTTTTGGGACTGACGTCATGCTGCCCGGGCCTGTGGGGACGGCGAAGACCTCGGTCGGTCTGGGCGCGCGCGTGCGCTCGCTCGCGCGCGTTTCCACGGAGGCAGCGATGCGTCAAGAATGGTGACGTCATGTGATACATCATGTTATGGCGGCCGCTCGGCGTTTCTCAGTCGAAACCGAAACTGTAACGAATAAACGACGCCGTAAATGAATGTTTACGCTGCGCTTGACCGTCTAATCTGTCATTCTATGATTAGTGGGCTGGTAGGCACGCATAGCCGCGAAAAAACGTAACACGAAAATTTCGTGTCAGTACTCCTTTAAGCTTATAGAGACGATAGGACTTTCGGACCTTCCGATCTTGGTGGGTTTGAAAACAAGATTCGAGATTTCACTTGACTTCACTTTCACTTTCACTTCACTTTATTTCCTTAAAGACCCCACAGGGGGGTGTTACATAAGGGGTGGGTTGTTCAACATAGATGCAAAAGCCACAGGTTAACATTGCAGATGCATAGACACACTTTGAATAAAACGTGACGGACAGGTGATTGAAACTACATCGTGGGGAAGGTCATTCCATTCTTTGGCGACGCGGCAGAGAAATGATGCAGAAAATGTTGAGGTGCCAGATCGGGGTCGGAAGACTTGAAGTGGATGGCCAGTGCGGGGGGAAATGCGTGCGGCGGGAGCGATGTAAGGTGGTTTGCTGAGTGAGCTGTGGTACAACTTGTGGTACAGTGACAAAGTAGCAATTCTGCGTCGAAGGGAAAGACTTGACAGGCCGGATTCATTTTTAAGGGATGGAACACTGACATCGTAAGAATAAGAAGAATGAATGAAGCGAGCGGCGCGATTTTTCACTGCTGCGATGGCGTTGATCAAATAAACTTGGTGAGGGCTCCAGATGGGTGATGCGTATTCTAGTTTGGACCGGATTAGCGACTCGTAGGCCACAAGCCGCACGTGATACGGTGAGTGACGTAGGTGACGTTTTAGAAATCCTAATGATCGGTTGGCTGATGAAATCATGTTAGTGATATGCGTTCGCCAGGAAAGATCAGGGGTTAATGTTACACCAAGATACTTTAGGATACGGCTGTTTCGACTGGTACGTTAGCAATTTCATAGGAAAATCGGAGTGGAGTTTTGCGGCGGTGGAAGGAAACTAATTTGCATTTGTTAGGATTAAGGGTAATAAGCCAACGGTCACACCAGTTTAATACATCATTAAGGTCAGTCTGTAGTGCTGCTTGATCAAATGTGTTGGTTATTTTGCGGTAGATAACACAATCATCTGCGAACATGCGAAGGTTGCAGGATAAATTGTTAGGCAAGTCGTTAATGTAGATTAGGAACAAAAGTGGGCCAAGGACAGATCCCTGTGGCACTCCAGACTTAACGGGAAGAGAGTTAGATTTGACGTTGTTAACGAAAACAAACTGAAAGCGGTTAGTCAGAAATTGAGTAATCCAATTGAGAAGCTCAGTTGGTAGATTTAATTGAGAAAGTTTCTTTAGTAGGCGCTGGTGTGGAACTTTATCGAAAGCTTTAGTGAAATCAAGAAAAATAGCATCAGTTTGGAGGTTACCATCGAGGTTAGCATGCAGGTCGTGAAGGAAAAGGGCTAGTTGGGTTTCGCATGAGCGGCCTTTTCGAAATCCCTGTTGAGAGGAATGAAAAAAATTGTTAGAATCAAGAAAATGCATGATATGAGTGTATATGACATGTTCCATGAGTTTGCAACAAACACTGGTTAATGATATGGGGCGATAATTTAACGGGCAGTCTTTTACCTGTCTTGTGAACCGGAATGATCTTTCCACACTTTTACCTGTCTTGTGAACCGGAATGACCTTTCCACACTTCCAGTCGAAAGGCAGGATACCTGAGGAAAGCGACTGGGAGAACAGCAAAAGTAAAAACTCGGCTGATATGTGCTTAGTGTTCTTTAACAGCTTGGATGTACTTTCATCGGTACCCGCCGAAGATGACAGTTTCATTTTTTCTAATAAAGACGGGATACCATTGAAACCTAGTTAAAGGGTGGCATTTCAGGCAGATTTGTGGCCTTCAGCTGTTCAAAAGAATGACCAGGAGTGTTCCCATGCCTTGATTTAGGTAAACAGGGGCAGATTTTGGCGTGAGAGCGTTGATTAGTAAACCACATAAGAAATGACGTTTCAGTCGGGCCGATATATTTTTCCCTATAGACGGTGCATTCAAGCAGGTTTAAAACGTTGGCAAAGTCAGTTAAACTTTCCTTTTACATTAAAATAATAGTTTAAAGCCGTGCAGGCGGTGCGCTAGGTGGCGGTCATTTACCGGCATAACTCACGTCGTGGTATGTTGCAGAGCATGTAATAATTATTTCGTGGTTGGATGATGCTTGATTTAGGAAGAACGTCGCCAGATTCTTGCTTCGTCTGTAGATAACGTGTAGCGGCTAGGGGTATTAGCAGCCGTCCCACTCCATAGGGGTGATTTCCCGCACAAGCCAACGTAGTTCTCAATCGCTGTATTCCAAAACAAGCATGGAGATTCAGACCGGGAAGTCGCTTGTACCTATTTTACCGCTACGTGCCTGGCCACACCAATGCACATAATCACTTCCACAAATATGTTTGACGCTCATTTCGTAACCGCCTGTAGTAGGACATACTGCCAGACTGCTTCACCCCTGGCAAGGCGGTGTTCTACACTGCCGGGGAGGGGAGATGGGGGGGGGGCAGGTGGTCAAGGGTAAGTTGCCCCTGGCAAGAGTATACATATATAAATGCAGTTTTCAGGCGTGACTTACCCTTACAAGGGTACGCAGTCGACCAGGGACGCCTGTATTCATTAAAAAAATTGCTGGGTACCCGGCGGTACGCGGATTCTAACCAGTTACCTTTCGCATACGAGGTGCGTGCGGTACCTCTGAGCCATCGCGGCTGTCCTAAGCAGTTGAATTTTTGCAGCTGCACCATTCCACAAGGGCGATATCGCGTGCAAGCCGGGTCAACTTTAACCGCAGCGACGGTTCATAGGTGCAGTTCGGCCTGGTATACGGAAGGCACCGGGTTCGAATCCGCGTACCACCGGGCAACCACCGGCTTTTAATGGGTACAAACGTCCCTCGTCGAGTGCGGACCATTTAACGGGGAATTGACGTTTGGAAAGCTTCCTTTACCCTTGCCAGTGGCCCCTGACCCCTGGCAATCTGGCGGGGCCCCCTGTCTTTCTACAACACCGTCTTGCCGCGGTTGTAATGGTCTGGCGGCATGTCCTCCCACACGTGGTTACGAGCGGAGTTGCCACCACGGCTTTAGAAGACATCATGTGCATTCGCGTGCCTTCTTGTGCCAGGCACTGCCCGGTAAAATAATTACAAGCGACTCCCCAGCCCGGCTCTCGTCCCTTGTGTGGGATTACAATGCTTGGGAAGTTGAGCCGGATGGCATATAAAATTTCCCCCGTGGAACAAGGCGGCTGCAAAAATCGATGGCGATGATCGAAGGGTAAAACACTCGTCTCGTAAGTGGGAGATACCAGGTTCGACTCGTGGGACGCCGGATGACCACGGGTTTGTTCAAAAGGTACAAGCGTTGCTGTAGGGTGGCTCGTCTTGACGGTGGCACAATCGCTTACTGCTTGACCACAAGCGGCTATGGCAGACGTATCTGGTAGGCTTTTCGAACCCCTCCGGCGGGGTCTTGGACGGCTGGGCACCCACCTGTTCAAAGGATACAAGCACCCCCCGTCCCCACGAGGTATGGGTTCGAGCTGGTCGGTATTCCATCTGATGACTTTCAAGCGCCACATATTTCCACACAGCCCATACAAGACATGGACAGAAGATACTATGGCTGACGGTTGGATTGAAACCGCCGAAAAAAGCGCACATTTCAAGGGGCAGTTGTCTCCGTTGAATGCAGTACGAAAATGTGCCCGCCTGACTGTGATGGCGATGATAGTGATTCGAAGTGAAGTTGAAGCGCTAAATCCGCAAACGAACTCCTAGGACCAAACATATAACTGGTAGGCTAGAGCTAGTTGGTATTCGATCATAGGACTTTCAAGCGCCAAATATTTACTCATAGGACATACAATACACAGACGTGCTACTATGGCCTAAGATCGGGTGGAAGCCACCAAAACCAACTAGCTCGAACCCACACCTGGTCAAGTTATATTTGCGGTTCATCGAGCCCATTTGCGTCTTTAACCCTTGAGCATTCACTTGTAATCCATCTCATCGCCATCCGAGCGTGCAAGAGGCGCACATTTTCGTACTGCATTTGGTGGAGACAACTCCCCATGAAGTGTGTGCTCTTTCCGGCGGCTTCAATCTAACTGTCAGCAATGGTAGCGCATGTCTCTGTCTTGTATATCCTGTGTGTAAATATTTGGAGCTTGAAAGTATTATTACCCATTTCTCGACAGGGGATAATGGGCTTGGACACGCACTACCACTGCGGCAGGCGTGGTAGGTTCCTCTGTAGTCGCGCTGTTCACCCACCAAGAACTTCGCTGCGGATGGGCATCATACTGTAAAATTGGTACAAGAACCCCCTGATCAGGGGATGTCGTGGTTGGAAAGTTACCCCACTTTGTCGGGAATGCCCAGGTGGAAGGCATCGAAATTAAAAAAATTCAGGGTAGCTTGTGCTCACGCGGAAGACTTGAATGGCGAAGCTGTCGTGGGTGCGCATTGCCGGGTATGTAGCTTAGTTTGAGTATTATTGTTTATTTACATAGATGCGGTGCTAGTAATTGTGATCTGGATCGAAGAGGTCGTCGTCTTTTTCGCAGCGAGTGGTGGAAGCGAAGTAAGCTTCCGTATTTGTAAGACGCACCAGATCTCCGCCATCGACTCCAGGCAGCGATGGCAGCATCAGCAAGTTGTCTCCGGAAGGATTCGCACACAAATACGCATGTCTACAATTACCCATAACCGCTTCTAGAGAATGCGCCGGCCGCAGTGACTCTTACCAAGTACGGTGTCTTTACGTCAGATTTAGAACTGGCGTTTTTTATACATGCGCGGTACCGCTTGACGAAAGCGCTGAATTTTTTCTTTCTAAGTTTTCTCGGCGAGTTAGGGAATCGGCGGTCGCCGCTAGGCGCGCGTACATAAGCAGGCGGCATTCTCTCCGTGTTTTGTTTCCTGAACGGCAAACTTACGAACAATAACAACTCCGCTGTTAGAAATCGCAGCGATGGCTCAGAGGTACCCCAATAGCCTCGCATGCGGGAGTTACCGGGGTCGAGTTCGCGTACCACCGGGACCCACCGGTGTCTTTGTTCGGTACACCCGCACCTCATTCATTGCGGACACTTGAAACGACAGTTCACTACAGCAAAGCTGCCTTTACCTTTGGGACGGGCCCATGAGCCTTGTCGATCGGGCGGGGACCCCGGCCTTCTACAACACCGCATTGGCGGGGGGTGAAAGTCTGCCGGCATGTCCTGCCACAGCTTAACCTCAACCATGGCTGTGGAAGCCACGAAGTGCATTCTTGTGCCTTGACGGCTTCGGGCACCTGGCGGTAGAACAAATACAGGTGCTGCTGAGCACAAGGTCGCGGTTTGTATTCCCAGCGAGGGCGGCCACTTTTTTTATGGAGGCGAAAAGCAAAAACGCCTGTGTGCGCGAGATCTCGGCGCGTGCTAAAGATCCCAAGGTAGTCAAAACTAATCCGGAGCCCTCAACTACAGCGCGCCTCATCGCCCGCGTTGCGTCAGCGTGTTAAACCCTACTGTAGTGTAGTGCCGTGGCCAATCCGCTGAGCAGATGGCAGAGCGCTTCCGGAAGACGGTCAGCACGAAAGAAGGAGAAGGAAGCCGTTCCTAAGCGGTCGGCCAAAACGCAGAAGGACTGCTTCCTCGCGGTATAGGCCCGAGGTCCGGCGCGAGCGCTGCCTTCCAAGTTACGATCCGTCGTGGCGTAGGCCCAACGACAGCCCTGGACGCCCCCGGAAGAAGCCGGGGTCCGGCCCACGAATCAGCCGTGTGCCGGTGACGCGGAGCGCGGGCGGCGAGGCCGCGTTTCGAGCCCAAGTGATCTCCTCCCACCGCTAGTGATCGGCATCACCACGTTATTTGCCGTGGGACCATAACGCGAGTTTGGAGCTCTTCGGCGAACACAGTTCAGCAGCCTCGCTGAGAGCACCGCCTCGCATCGACTCGCCAAAGGCCCCTCCGTGACGCTACTGCACCGTGCCAGACCCTGTGGACTGAAGTAGGCCAACGCCTCACTGGCTCTTTCTGAGCCTTGTAAATATGGCTTTCACGCTTTCCGTACCTGCCCGTTTGCATTGTCTTCTGAATAGAATGCGTGTGTTTGTTTAGACAGCAGCCCGGCTCATTGATCTCCGCGCGATCCTGCCCATTCATTCATAACACCTACAATCAATCAATCAATCAATCAATCAATCAATCAATCAATCAATCAATCAATCAATCAATCAATCAATCCATCAATCAATCAATCAATCAATCAATCAATCAATCAATCAGTCAGTCAGTCAGTCAGTCAGTCAGTCAGTCAGTCAGTCAGTCAGTCATTCAGTCAGTCAGTCAGTCAATCAATCAATCAATCAATCAATCAATCAATCAATCAATCAATCAATCAATCAATCAATCAATCATCAATCATCAATCAATCAATCAATCAATCAGACGAATCCCTAAGCAGTCGTTCGGGCCTTGCACGGGATTACAACGTTTGTGAAGTTGACCCGGCCTGCACGCAAAATCGGCAGTATAGAATGGGCAGCGGCAAAAATGTAACTTTTTTTCTATTCACACCAAATCTCTTCTACTCAAGTTTGTGTGATAGCTTCTTTCCTTCCTACCCTTTTTCCTGTTTTTTTACCATTCATTGTTGACCGCATCGTATTTCCCTGAGGCCGCAAAGCGCGGACCAGATGTGCGAGTCTAGGTGTGCCTCATTTGGGTACTGTTACCTGTACACCTGTCTTCTACTGATGTCTTTGTCTTCTTGACCCCTATTTCCCCGGGAGGATTGACAATAGCATTAAACAACTTTTTCTTGTGATAATTTTTTTCTGCTGCCCTTTGTGTGGGGATGTACTATCAGGCTCACTTAAGCCCCTATCTGGCTGCCTTTATGTGCACACCCCCCTCCATGCACCACCACAACACAAGTATACTGTTGTCTCATGTTTTAGTCATGTGATTTGTAGGTCTGTTTGCGCAGATTTATAATGGAGGCGTGCGCCACATGCCTGCATTGACGTGTCTTCGTTGGTGGACCCCTATTGCAACCGCACTCGTCAAATACCACTTGACTTTTTGACCTAAGGGTGTTTTTATCGCCCTCGTGCCTCATTATTGCGGACATGTATCGCTTCTATATATGTAACGGACTGTGACGTTTGAACTACCTGATTTTAAAATAAGTTTTCTTGTCATTTCACCTGTTTTACTCTGTCCTCCAATTTGTGACCTGATTGTATGAACAAGCTCGTTTCCCTTGTCCTGCGCTTTCCTGGCTTTATCGGGGATATATAACACTGACAACGCGGCCTGCACTTCAATCTGAAGAAAAGTCCTCGTCCCGAAAATTTAACTTTATTTTAGTGTTTTTCAGGTCTGTCTGTGTCTTTGCTTACCTTAAGTTTTCGCACGCTTCGTGAAGTTTATTTGTTTCCAACTGGATCTATGCCCCTGGCGAATTGTTATTGATATATTCGACAGTTTCAGTTTCACGTGCGTACCGGGTTGACGTCCGCAAACCTCAGACATATACGGAGCCCATGCGCATGTTTTTTTGAAACCCTTGCGATTACATGTGCCCTGCGCATAGGGCGCAAGGATGTGCGTGCTCTCCGCACTCGCCGCGGTGGCTCAGTGGCTAAGGCGTTGCGCTGCGTAGCACGAGGTCGTGGGTTCGATTCCCGGCCGCGGCGGCCGCTTTTTTGATGGAGGTGAAAAGCAAAAACGCCCGTGTGTACGAGATTTCGGCGCACGTTATAGATCCCCAGGTGGTCAAAATTAATCCGGAGCCCTCCACTACGGCGCGCCTCATCGCCTGCGTTGCGTCGGCGCGTTAAACCACACAATCAATCAATCAACTTTTAGAGCCATTTGCTAACAAGCACTGCGGTAACCACTGGAGATTTTGCGAGCAAGTTGCTATGACAACGACAAACGCAACTTCGTCACGCTTAGCAACTAAAAATTGTCCATCTCAAAAGCAGCAGCTGGTTTTCGAATAAATTTTTAAGTGAGAGTTAGAATGGACAAATTGAAGGCGACATCAATAGCTGAGGTCACAGTATCACACCTAAGGACTAGCGATGAAGCTGTTATCGCTTCGAAGCGGGCCGGCATGAAACCACCATGTTCGCCAACTTTACGTACGTAAGCTACGTAAAACCAACAACGTGAAAATTCAATTCTCATGTACACCTGCCCAATTTTTTACCAATATCACGGGAGCGTCGACCGTTCCGTCGACCAGCGCCGTATGATGGGGTGATACGGCAAACTTGGCGAGAGTAACCGCATGCGCACTAAGCGAAGGCTGTTGCTGCTGTCGTCTGCTAGGCTGTTTCAAGAGCAGACAGCCACCCCGTACTGCTGTTGCCACTCACTTTCACTTGCCCTCTTCGCCCCGTTAACGGCGCTTTGGAGGGTAGTGTGATAAGCGTATAAAAAAATCGGGGGTGGCTGTCAGCTCTTGGAACAGCCTAACAGAAGACGACAGCAGCGGCCTTTGCTTAATGCGCATGTGGTTACTCTCTCCGAGTTTGTAGTATCACCCCATCATACGGCGCTGATCGACGAAAAGGTCGACGCTCCCGTGATATTGGTAAAAAACTGGACGGCGGTACATCCGTGAGACTTACGGCGACTATTCGCGTTTAAGCACGCACACTCATCATCAGTGAAACATTACGTACGTGAATCTTCTACGTACGTAAAACTCAAACTGTTAATTGTGTTCAACGTGTGTGCAAAATCGAAATCCCGCAAACCATTCATCGGCGGTATATATATAGAATAGGGATGGAGACGATAGCGTGTCGTCCTTCCGTTACATTTATTTCAAAACTGTTTCGGAAGTGTACCTTCCTAGATCAGGGGTTATCTCAGAATGAATACAAAATTTCTATACAGCTGTAGCATACAAGGAACTCCTTTTCTCCTTACCTTCTCCAAGGAAAGAGAAACCCAGCGGAAAGTGAAGCAGAGGGAGAACTAGCAAAACCATTAGGTTGGTTGGAGAACTATCAATAAAATTTTCACTGTTGTATAGTTACCAAATGTTTCTACCTCTCCATCTGCTTAACATTCGCCGAGGGTTCACCTTCCTTTGCTAAGGTGAGAAGAAAAGGAGTACCTTGTACGCAACAAGTATGTAGAAGCTTCGTATTCATTTCACAGAACCTGTGATAAAGGAAGTTTGCCTTCCGAAATTGTTACAAATTAAATAATTAACGGAAGGACAACACGCTATCGTCTCCCTCCCTATGCTGCACTGGCCCGGGTGGGATCCGAACCCACGACCTCCTGAGTCTGGTGCGATGACCACTACGCTAAGTGATTTGTGTTAAGTGATTTGTTGTCTGTGTTTAAGGGTGGTAGCCAGCGCCACTCGGACTGGATGTCGTGCACACGCGTAACTTGCGCGAAAGAAATAAACTCGACGGTGTGAAAATCACTGTTGTGTCCGCAGCGACATTGCAAGAAACAGAAACAATCACGGACCAGCTCGGGGGAATATCGGTATCTTCGTAAACCAGCAACTTGATCGAGAGTTCGTTCTGCGGCGGCTCCCACAATGCTAGAAGTTAAACTTGCGCACGAGCCCAATCGATTATGGCGTGATAACGGGATAAAAGTCCCACCTAAGAATGATATCGTGAGAACATGACGGGACCACAACGAACTCGATGACGTACGTGATGCCTTGGATAAGGACACGAGCGGTGCACACTGCGCATCACCTTGATGATGGCATGCACTGAAGGAGCAGCAACAGCAAGATTCGCGCGGCCCGTGTGCAGATAAGGCACAAACTCAGTCGCGATTTCTTCTTTCTTTCTTTTGTTTATTTCATTATGGCTAACTCAGAGGCAGCCTGTTTGAGTGCGTTGCTTTGCGATGCGCGCGGAGGCACCGTCACGTGGTATTTGTTTATATTTCGCGGGTTTTCTTTATAAGTCAGAATAAATGAACACGCAATTAGTTCCTCGCTGAAAATACCACGTTAGATTCCCCTCGTGGGTACCTACAAGTCCCTCATTAACACTTTAGTGATTAGGACAGTACTTCCCTAGTTAGATAATTAGTTACAATTAATTAGGTTCATTAACGAAAAATACTGTCTGCTTCTTCACAGTACTGCAAACATTATGCACCAAGTATTACTGTTTTTAAATCTTGGTGCATGATAGCTGGGACACAAAGTATATCAAATCAGAAGTAGAAGTGTATGGATCGTTGGGACAACACAGAGAGGCAGGCCAGCAGTCAAGAACGTCGATACAGGCGCGGGGGAAGTGTCCGCCATTCATTTTTTTTTGGCAGACATAATTTTGTCGAAAATGTCTTAAGCATAGAAAGTTATGAGAAAGAGGAGCGCGCATCCAGGGCAGTATCGGTGCGACGCCATAGCAACTAGGCTACCCGGAAGGCTGTGCTCACATCACTGTTTGTGTATTTATAGAATGGCTGGTATGTATGGCTTCCTGACCGTGGGGTGGTGCCCAGCGCCACTTCAAGAACCTGGGGCAGATGACGCCTCTTTTTAGTCCAGGGGCTGTGACACGGGTCTCTTCGGCGTGTCTTGAGGTGTGAACCAGCGGTAACCAACTTAAGCTACGAGACTGCAGAACCGAGACCCTCCAATTGCGTGTAGCGAATCCGGCTTAGGACAGACGTGCTCTTTGAAAAAACACAAAAAGGGAGACTAGAAGTCTAGAAATGTAAAAATGGATGGCAAGAAGGAAGTGGCTCGTCATTAACTCTTGTTAAAATATATATATTTCCTTAAAATGCCTGAAAGATAGAAAGTGAAGAAAAACATGCACCCCGTGTACGGCACGAACCCACAACCGCTATTGCGAAGCTTCTGTAGTCTTATGTGAGGCTTCAGTTTCAAATAAAATATACCTTGTATATGTAAGACTCCAAATAGCTTCTAAGATCTTTTTTGCTCATGATAAGGAGTGTATCGCAAAATTTGTTGAGTAATTTTGTGTCTAGCAGTTCGATCAATTAATCAGGGCCCCATATTTCTTCCCTCAACTTATTACGCTCCTGTTGGTTATTTTAAAACCGTACTTCTTCTCAGGGAGCCATTTGGCAGCACCCAGATCTACGCTTCGTACAGTCCAACAGAACAGCACCTGTGTAAGTACTCACCTTTTATCGGCTTAGCTAAAAGCTCAGCCGCTCCGTTCAGTGTCATTACAACGAGTACACTAAAAAAGGTGCATCAAACAAGAAGAATCCGCGCCGGTGGCTGAGTGGCTGACTCGTTGTTACTGACCACCTAGCCAGTTACAAAAGGTAGTGAGAGTTGGAGTTACTAACCAGATATTTGCCTGTGTGCTCAGTTACTAACCTCCCACTTAGCTCTTTCCTATGAACCTCACCTTATTATAATTTAGTTGTTTCAAACAAATATAACATTTGCCTAGAGCTGCTGCATGGCGCAGAACTACAAGCAGTGTGTTTCTGTTTCGCACCTTAATGCTTATATGCAACAGTCTAACGAAAACGAAAGTTTGCTGGTGGCAGTAACTGGCAAAAACGACATTATTCCTACGAACAAGGATGCTAGTATGCAGCCTGGTGTGTGCAAAGCAATATTGTTGCAAAAAACTTAATTCAATTCAAACGCCAATTTTTACAGGAAAGGTGTTCTTCGTCGATGCTTTTATGGGGCGAGTAGTAGTAATGCGGGCGCAACGATGTGGAGAGGGCATAGCCTAGCCAGAGCAAGCAGTGGGCGGAGGGAGAGCCGACGCCAAGCGCAGGTGTTCGGAGCAGAGGCGTGAAGGAGAGGGGTCGGCCAGTTGGAGGGCGCACCCCGAACACATGGTACTGAGCAACTTGCATGTATAGACGAGGGTGCTCGGCGGTTGTTTCACGAATGCTCAGAAAATTAGTAGCCCACTCTCCGTAGGAAGAAACGCGCTAATCGAGAGTGCTAGCGAGAGTTGGCACGTGGACGGGTGCGAACAGGAAGGAATCTATCTGCTGGCTTTTAGAACCCGCCGCGGTGGCTCAGTGGCTAAGGCGTTGCGCTGCTGAGCACAAGGTCGCGGGTTCGTTTCCCGGCCGCGGCGGCCGCTTTTCTGATGGAGGCGAAAAGCAAAAACGCCCGTGTGTACGAGATTTCGGCGCACGTTAAAGATCCCCAGGTGGTCAAAATTACTCCGGAGCCCTCCACTACGGCGCGCCTCATCGCCTGAGCTGCGTCGGCGCGTTAAACCCTACAATCAATCAATCAATGCTGGCTTTTAGAAGTTCAATGCAGCTTCTTCTTGGAATTTAGGAGTGGCGTGCAGCTTCGTTGTTAACATCAGCGTTCACGATGTTCAGTCAGCAAAAATTGACTATTTTTTGTTTCATTACACATCTCACAGATCCGGCGATGTAGCAATGGTAAACTTATTAACAATTTACCGGTGCTTCCTAGGATAAGGCACTCTCAGTACCAATACCCCGATATTTTGCATACGAGCGAATGGCAATTGTACAGCATCAAAAACCAGGCGAGATTCTCAATGACAATGTACCGCGAAGCAGGGAACTAAGAAGTCTGGCTGAAAAGCTATACGCTTAGTGCACTCTATGCGACAAACAAGGCTTGCTTAAAGATAATTCACGCGCATGCTTTATCACTTGCTGCAGGAAAGACTCGAAATAGTTCGCATGGGCGCACATGCCAAACACAACTTGTTTAATGTCGTACTCTGTCCAAACGGATTCACGCCCAGCTCTTTCTGAGAAACGGCGACTGTGTATTCTAAGAACAACTGCACTCCCCGGCGTTTGCTCGCAATAAACAATGAGCAACGAGTCCTTGAGTAAACGGGGCATAAATGTAAATATAAATAACTTCTGACACGCCGGTGAGGAGGTCCATGTGCGTCACTTGCGTAGGCAGCTTCGCACCCGTGGACGCCGTAGGAACGGTGGTCGAGTCGTAATCTGTGCGCCTCACGGGTAAGAGAGTGTTGAATCGATTTTCACCGCACGAAGAATTATTATTGCCACTGCTATGCGATACACGTAGTGGCAAATACTTCTTCACGCGTTTGCTTAATTTGTTGTTACTGGGATACTAGTGGCTGATGCAACAAAGGACCGGATAATATGCAAGTAATGCCCCTAATGCACCTCGCGTTTGGATTTTTTGCAAACTAGGCCACTATGTTGGCTGTTGCCTTGAATTGTGAGACCAATAATTGGCGCTTTTCACGAAAAAAGGGGCTCTGGTTGGGTTATGTGCCCCCGAAAGTTTTTGAAGGCGAATGCGTTACGTTGCAGAGTTGCCATATTCGCGAATTCGGGTGGCGTTCGCGAAAGGGTCAACGCAAGGCTAACCATAGGCGCGCGCTCCATTTCTATTACGTGCGACGTGTGAAAAAGCGCCTATATTGCAGTAAATACAACAGGCAGAAAAGCTAGTGCGTCAGAAATCTTGCCCGCCGTCTCCGATTACCTTTGTTACTGTGGAGGCACCAGCTTGGATGGTGATTCTATTTCAAAACGATGTTGAGAGTTCGATGTAGATGCTGTAAGCTTCCCGTCAACATCGGCAGGAGAGTTGTCGACAAATGTAGCGAAAAGAAACGCGTCTGCGTGCTGATCTCGGAAGGATATGCTTACAAAACCTTTCCAACTTATTCGTTTCGTTGCAGCTGCTCCGCGACAGAGGCTTAGGATACGTCCTTCATTTACAGACTGTTACTGTTGCGACTTTTAACATTACCTGTTACTGTGGCCCTAGGCTCCTAGTGATTGTTGCGGCAAACATCTGGTTAGTATGCAGTTTGTAACTGCCCCTACCTTTTAGAGGTGGACCTGTTATTAGTCGATCGTTTTTGTTCGTCTGCTGAATGTCGTGCGTAACGGAGCAGTAGGAGCAGGTTCCCAGACCTCCCGATAGAGGGCGCAATGTTCTCATAACAGCTACAGTTACTGCATATGCTGTTTTGTATGCAGCTCGCAACTTGTCCAGTGTTTTCACGTCTTCTCGTGTGGTGGGTGACAGCTGCTTTGGCGTATAGCTGTTTAGTTGGAAGTAGTCACTGGCCCCAAGTTCACTAACTTGGGTTACTAAGGTCCTGAATATTACTGTGACAACTTACTACAATGAACTCCCGGTAAGACGCACTCAGTTAAAACGAATACTTGCTTATGCAGAACAACGTGCGAACGTTTGTTTGGTTTTTGGTAGACCCAATGCAAGACAAATCCGCTAAAACGAACAGCCATGCACATACTCTGTTGAGGAACTGGACCCCGGGCCATGGCGCCGCTCAGAACGCTATTTATTGCATTTCTTCTTCTCCCCTATCGCGAATGATGGTGATAGTACTACACAAGCTCGTCTTCTTCTTTCCTCAACATACTCCCGCCCGCTATAATGGTTCTTGAGAAGACATGCAGAGAAACTGCAGAGGAAACACTAGAAAAATAAATGATGGCCAGTTCAGCATTCTAGTTGGGATCGTTTCGTCCAGTCGGTCTCATCCCCTCAGCCACTTCCTTCTCCAACGGTGCTCTGAGCTGTGGTGTCGCTTCCTAGTCACGGCTGTGTTGAACACGGGCAACAAAAGCCCGTCACAATTTGGATCCGAGGCTTTAGGTAAAGAGAGGCCTACCTTGGTTCGGGGTGTTTGGCAACGCCGGATTGACTTCGGCTCCTCGTAATTCGGTCGCCGTTTCCGTCGGTAAAAGGGAACAGTAGTCCGCATCGCCCTCCTTCGTGAGAATGGTTGCCCTCTTCGTTGTTGAAAGTCAGCTGCCGTTAGCGCAGGGACCTCAGCTCGCGCACTTATATGTTGTCCTCTGTCCCTGTATCTAAACTTCCGTGTCCTCCGACAATTCGATTTGGTGTTTCCGACGGCACTATCTGAATCCAATGCAGCCAGAACTGAATGCTCCTTCTCTCTGTGTCACACACTCGACGGGTCCTGTTCCTAGTTCGTCGGCCTATTCATTTCCCTGTGGTATGAGATCGGTCTGCGGCTGCAGCGCGACACAAGGTGCAGAGTTTGCGACGCATACCGAAGACACAGTGGCTGCCTCCAGGGTCGCTGCTGTCACCGATTCGTTGGCAGGGACAAAGGGTTCTTGAAAGGCAATTGGAGAGGCGAATGGAACGCTGTGTGTCGTTCGAAAGGATCCACCTTTAGTGATTTAATGCGAAAAATCATTCCGAGATATAAATCAGATTCTTCATATTCATTTGTGTTGTCATCAATATCCAATAGGTTTCTCACCTGATTGTCGAGCTGTAAAGGGTGATCTGTTTTTGCTGCGCGGATTCGTAGAAGGTTTTCAGCGTACTTGGTTTCACAGGGCGCTGCTCCTGTGCGCGGTCTGCCGCTTTGACGAGGTCTGAAATCTGTACTCGGGGGGTGTCTCTGAGCCGTAGCAGTTGGCCCACGTCCTCTGCGTCGTCTCCGGGTGCGTGTGGGTGGTGTGTAGCGTCGAGCAGCCGGCCATGGCGGGCGCCGCCAAAGGGCAATGCATCAGAGATGAGGTAATCACGAAGTATCCCAACCAGGAGTTGCCCAGGCCTCGCGAGCCTCGAAGATGCGCTGCGCCGCCATGCAGTTCACTGGGTCGTTCTTTCCTGGTTTCATGGCACCAAATGTTGAGAAGCTGGACCCCGGGCCATGGCGCCGCTCAGAAGGCTTTGTATTCGTCCTCTTCTTCTCCCCTATCGCCAATTATGGTGATCGTACCACACAAGCTCGTCGTCTTCTTCTTTCGTCGACATACTCTTCGGTTAATACGAACGACTCTTCGTGGTGACCACCAACCACTACAGGTGATTCTGGGTAGCTAGCGAACACGGCAGTATTGGTGGTGTGCGGCGGGGCATTCACGCAATTAGAGTGAAAGAAAAGTAAAAAGAAACCACCTGGGCAGGCGAAAGTGTATTGAACTGATAAACCTAGGACATGTGTGTGTTCAAAGATTGTCCCTTTCTTGCCACACGGCGCGCGCTGGTTGAGCGCCAAAGAAGCACCGCTGGGAGGAGCAATCACGCGCTTTCTGAGGTGTTCGCCCCTTCACTTACGTTCAAGCGGATTTAAGAAATTAATTAAAAGACATACTGCCCTTAACCTGTCTTCGTGTCACGCGCCGCAGCATACTAAGAATCGTGCTTTACATGAGAAAACCTGGCATTTGAAGCCCATTTTGTTACGGAATTCGACACAGACCTTCGAGACGGAGGGGATGAAATGTTTCTCGTCGTCTCAGAAAGCTTGTCGCTCGCGCTCGGATAGTGTCACTACATCGTGCCTAGCCTTCAAATATAATCTGCAAACAAAATCTTTTCCAGGAGCACATGTTTGAAAGCCCCATTGTTCAGAGGCGCCTTTTCATCCTTATGCGGTCTCGTTGCTGAGCGCTCGGCGTCTTAGGACTTGATTAAATCGTTGGGGGTAGAGGTATACAGCTTTTCTGTAAAAGTCTCGTGTCTTTGAAGCACAAAGGTTCTAGCGCGACGCGTTGGAAAAAGAGTGTGCAGGTGCGTTTTTTTGGTACCCGCTTTGCCCACGGAAATGAAACGTTCTAGCGCAAGGCATTGGAAAGCGGGTGTCCCGGTCTGTTCTTTTAGCCCGCGTTACGTTCCAACGCGAGGCGTTGGGAAACGGGTGTCCCTAAGGTGTTTTAGTTACGTGACTACGTGAAACAATGACAGGAGACGCCGACATCCCGAGCCCCAAAGGAGCTTTGGCCCTAAAAAAGCGAGGCCGAGTTTTCTGGCCTCTATGCTCTGGACGAGAGTGGCGGAAAACTATGAGGATAAAAGTGAGAGAGTTCCGGGCTATCTCTACAAATATGAAACCTGAGGAGGGGCGAAGAATGCAGTGCATAAGTGTATTCCTGGCGCCTTAGCGTTTTTTTTTTTCTCCAATGGAGATGAAACTGTTGGGGGATATAGGTACACAGTTATTGTCTTTGAAGCATGAAGCTCTCTAGCGCGAGGCGTGAACGAGTTTTTTTATTTCGCGTTACAGAGTTGTCCATCGCGACGCGTTAGCGAGTGTCTCAGAGTTTTTTTTTAGTACGCGTGAAGCTCCAGCGCGAGTGGCAAACGAATTTCCAGCTATTTTGGTACCGTCACTACATGAGACGACAATTACAAAGACAACAGGAGACGCCAACAGCCCCAGCTCCTAAGAGGCTTCGCCGCTAGAGCGATGGTGGAGGCTTTCTGTTCGCGAACGTAGCAGCTCTAATGACCAATACCGTTCCTCAGCGGGATCGTGTAAGTTCACGTCGTTTCGCGTCGCGAGTTCCACCGAGTTACCATCGAGAAAGCGAGGAATTACCTCTGTCTCCGCTGCGTTATCGCTTCGGGTAGCAGGTGCACGATCTCCGTCGCTGCTTGGCCTGCATAAAACCAGGCAAGATCATTTGAAGACAGTATTCTATCAAATTCAGTATTCTATCAATCAGTATTCTATTGACCGTCTTCAACAAAGATATTTGCATGCACCTGGGCCTGTTACCGATCCCTTTTTCGGGAGGCCTTTAAAAGAAACGAACTTCTGGTAAGACGAACAAACCATCATGGTCCCTTCGACTTCGTCTTAATGGGAGTTTACTCTATTATGCAGTTCGCTACTAATGCGACCTTTTTTGTCAGTGTTTCATTCTTTGGTAGGCCATACCTGTGGTGGCAAATATTCACCATTAGTTATTAATTTTAACAGGCGTGGCGTTCCCATCCTGTTGCTAGAATTCTGGTCAGTATTACGACAGGCATCTGTTTAGGATGCAAACAACTCTAATTTTCGTCCGCTAGTCTTATATTGTGTGGCGGGTCATGTTGTTGACCGTGTCGTTAAACTACTGGGACCATGAGAACCTCGTGCGTTACAACAGAGCATTTTTTACCACATGTTAACCGCCTCAAGTCTACGCACATATTTCCAAGCCCCCTCGGGCAAGAGCACGCAGCAAGAAAGCAATAATCCTTTTTGAAACTTTAACGGTTAAGTGGGCACGCACGGTTATAGAACGCTTTTTAAAGCCGAAAGCACTCTATGTACGGCAATTGTTGTTTTACTATAAACATTTCACATCTAAGAGGGGAAGCGTTCTCAGTGATTCCCGGCTTGTAATTCTGAGGTTTCAACTTCGCTAGCCGGAAAACGCAACTTTGTGTTTTGTGCTGATATGCAGCGACGTTTTGGTTCACTACACCTCGATTAGCTTCTTGTCTACCGGAGGGTAGTAGGCTACCAGATAATTAGTTTCAAAAAGACACCACCAAGTTCCTGGCCTTAATTTGCACTCAAAGCTGTCGCTTGAGTACGAGCTACTGCGTTATTTTTAATTTATCCGGCGCGTTTCAATGTAATGTGAAGTTGAAGTCGTCACAACATAGCGTGGCGTCAGGTTGATGTCATAACATCAGTGTTTGTGCTCCTTAAAGAAGCCAAGCGATGAGCGCACTCTTCGTGTAAACGACATGCTTTTGATAGGTGGAGGGAAGTCTTTTAACACGCTGACTCTAATGCGTCCAGAGGCCAGCTGATTTTCCCTCAGAAGTATTAGGTAAAATTAACTTTGCTTCCGGTAGGGCCCCCGTGAGAAGGCAGCTGTTAGACCGATGCCCTGAGTAACCGCCTTGATGTAGTAGAACTAACAAAAATCCGTATTCAACTAAATTATGGCGTTTATCGGCCAAACAGGATTACCCGGATATCGCATGTTTTTTTTTAATGAATCACGTTTTCAAACACTCTCGTTTCCGTATCTTTCTTTTCAGTTGTGCCCATGGGTGTGTTCACGAAGCCCTTTTTCCGCAACACCAAGCACAAGTAAGTGAAGTTGGCACATGGAAGTGCAAATACAACTGAACGAGCAAGTCAAAGGAACTTGCGGGGCGGGCGCTACCAAATTACAGAACCAAAAGGGTAGCAGCGAATCGGCGGAGAGAGAGAGAGGGAGAGCAAAAGAGAGAGGAAAACTTCGTGAGGAAGTGGCTGTAGGAAAATCGAAGTCCTGATGGTGGTAGCTCGTGCTGAAGGCCTGCCCCCTCCTAGACGTCGTCTTCTTGACCTAGGTTGGTGGTCCCGTAGTGGCCGTCTAGCGACCTCGTCCGCCCTTGTGGCCGTGCCGATGCGTCGAAGCGAGAGCGCCCACTTCTCCTCAGACGGGACTTCGGTTCCGGTTGATATGCCCACATGATGTGAGCCAGGTTGGCATGGCCACCACATAACGGGCAGGCCGAAGGGGTAGATAGGAGTCATGGATGCAGATATCAGCAGCATAATGTGATCCCGAGAATGTTTTAAAAAAATCACAAATCAGAAATAATCTCAAGCAAACCGGAACCGCCTTCTTCGAGAGACGGCTTATTTTGCGATTGTATTTTAAATAATTAAGAAAACTGGGCAGGCAGTTACAACAAGCTACGTGAGAACGAGCAATTATAATTACATACTTCCAGGAGAAGTTGAAAATATAGGGAAATTATTTGTCTGCCGCAAATACTTGGCGTTCTATGAAAGGAAAATGGACAGCCACACGTGCGTCCCTAGAATAAAGGCTTGCCAATCTGTGCATCCTGGTCGCGGCCGGCATGGCCGGCCGCCACCAGGATGGACTGCTTGCAAACTAGCACGACTACGCCGTCACCGACAGCAACTCGTTTTATAAGGTTGGTGAATAAGAGTAGTCTTGAAGGAAGCTGGCTGCTGCAAGTTAGAGTGACGGTGAGTAACCTCCTTCTGTGGTACCTGGTGCTGCGGATGGCTAGACAGCGGTACAGCATCCGCGGCTGGCTGGACTACATCAATCTAGTACTCACAAGCAAGCTGAACTTCGTGGTGATCCTCACATTTCTACTGACCCGGGAATGGTGTGAACGCCATCATTGTACGCGACTCAACACTGCATTACGATGAAAGTTGTGTCTCGCTTCCTGAACGAGGGCATCCTGAACTGTTTGGGCAAACCCTCGGTGCCGAAGCAGACGTTCAGGTGTTTATCAACTTTACAAGACTGTTTCCCTTTGTCTGCTGCACAGTTGTCATCGTGCTCCCCGGAACTTCGTAGTGCTGCTTCCTACCACCTATTTTCATACACGACATTAGCGTATTTGCTGTGATCGGCTAACGCTTATTACTTGCTTCCTCGTTCTGGACGTTGAATTTTGGCCGCGCGGGAGTGTTTCAATGTTAATAAACAGGCAGCTCGTACGGGCCCGGGGACACGGGCCCGGGCTCGGTTCTCGCACATGTATCAGTGGCTCGTATTCAGCCGCACAGATCGGGTGACCAGCAGTGCGGCTATTTTTCTCTGTAGCTTTGTTGGAACATGTATAGTATTTGTTGAACTTGAACGCTTCCAGTACGACGAGAATTTCCTTGCTCCTGAGTACGCAGATTATAAGTGTAATATCATATCTCCCAACAAGTGTAGAATACGTTGATTAGTCGATGCGTAATCCAGGAGCACTTCCACAATTAAAAATAGGTGGTTTATTTGACGGCTGGGAGATCGATACAGGATAATAAACCTATGTGTTCTACACTCAGCTGTTAGTATATAGAAATCTGCACACGCTAAAGGAACGGACAACCAATTTTTGTCGCGTATATGTTATCTATTTCTTTTGAAAGGCAGCGTTTTATATAGTCCAGTAACCACAAGTTTCATATAAACAAATTGGCGGAAATCACATTAATTTAGCCGCGAGCGTTCTCAAATCGTAAAGGTGGCGGTTCGTAGTGTCGAACCTTGACACTAGAGTACGTGTCCAGGTCACGTGACCTGCAAACCTAGCAGCTACTGCCACTGCTGAAACGTTTATTCATGGATTGAAAGCCTGTTAACACACGTATTTCTATAAGTTTAAATTGTATATGTATTTTTAACATTATTTTAAAGATTTTTAAGACACCGCCCACCGCCGCTGGGCTGCTCTCAGTGTGGCTAACTCAGCCTCATTGCCCAGAATCAACGCCAGCATTCAGTAAACAGACCCAGTGAAGGAGTTTTGACGGTTCTGCCCGAGTCACAAGCGTTTGTTCTGCTAAAATATTCGATTTCAGTTTGCAAATACGCCAACGGCAGCTTAAAAAAAAAGGACGCGCCCGGGGAGAATCGAACTTCCGACCTACACAACGTGAAGCCACATTCTACTTGTCGTCCCTCCTAACAGATGGCTCCTGCGGGCAAAATAGACTGGTAAATTGAAAAAAAAAATGTATGTAAAGGAATAAGAAAGCCTACGATAATCAGGTTTTTTTAGCTGCAGACAAGTTTTTAAATATCGCTTTTTGTTTCGCATACAGACAAAAGTATGTTGCCACGCTACAGTATATGACGGTTGCCAGCTTTATTTTTGGTGGGACACATACGGCTCGTAGATCTAAAAGCGGTGTCAGCAAAACCGCTTCTGGTTAAGGTGCTTTAGGTGATGCCCTTTTATTTGGGATAGAGAATATATGCTCAACAAAAATCGGTTGCCTGTACCTTAAACTTTGCAATCGGTACAGCAGTTTTTTTTTTCACGAATGTGCATGAACACTCCTTCATTTCGACTACCAGGAGTGTTAAAAATACTGCGATTTACCACCAAGAACAAAATGTTCAGATTCATCCCCATATCATGTTTCACTGAGCACTGACATGAAAGGAAAATACTAACAAATTTTAATTCTAAGAAAAATCCTAAGACGATTCATAGACATGATTGGCAAAGTGGGATAATTGGGTTAGCATGTTTGATAGTTTTCGGGGTATTAAGATGGATTAAAATTAAGGCGAAATAAGGCGGATTAAGCCTGATTAAGGTAAAGGTAGAATGGAGTTTGAATAATGTGGACTTAGGAGGGGTTAAGGTCGGGTTAGAGTGGTAAACATAGACTTGATTAATTTTTGTGCATTGAGTATAAAGTACAACAATAAAAATTAGCGACGGTAAGATATCGTCGGCCGTGTTGACGAGTGGACACGTATGAAAAGGTACCAGGTTTTCGCATTCAGAGCCCGTAAGCAGAGTTAAGTGCCGCCAAATTTTTTTGTCGCTTACTGTGAACCAACGAGACCACCATCTCCCTTTGTTATAGCACAGCACAGGATAGACACTCAGAACAAGATGATATTGTGTAAAACTTTTTTCGCTCTTCGGACTAACATGTCAATACATTTTAATAATCATTGTCCTGTACGATAAACTGGTCACAGTCAGATCTGTTGTCGGTGTCTCGTTCGAAAGGAAAAATAGGTACCCACAACTTGATACAACTTTATAAATATCCCACTGATCTTGAGCTTTCCCCTAGCCGACGATCATGTGTCACTGAGGCTGTAATAAACATTTACCCTGGCCTTTCAGCATTGGTATCACAGCAGACACTTCAATTCGCGCTTATCACTTAGCGAAAAATGCAATATCTGGTACGGCAGGACGTCTGTGTCCTCCAATGCGAAAGGTTACGTACAAAACGCTGGACATCGTTTGTTTTTTGTCCCGAAAATGCCGCAATTCTTTTTGCGCTACATGCCCAGCCTTTGCAGCCAGATAGGAGGTCTTTAGTTGGGTTGACAATAACGTACTAGCAAAGGCAACCAGTTTTTAAAAGTGTGCCACATTATGGTTTTTCACTGTGAGACGGTGATTTTCTCATGAATTGCCGCCAATATTTCTTTCCATTCACTGCAGCCGAGCTTTCACCGCCCTATCAGGATACGCGGTCATTGCAGGCCTCATGCATGCGCTGACAGCGTACGGTGAGTATCCGATCCTTCCAGAGGGATCAGTCATCTGGGGTAGATGGCTGAAAGTTTTGCGTTCACACACAACGCGCCAGAACGTTTCGCTCACGAGGGTGTCGCCAACCTCGCTTTTCTTAAATCCCTTCTAACAAGCGCTCAGGCTCACCTTAACCTCGAGGCCAGTGCCAAAGGGCTGCTCGGGCTTTGATTTCATCAGATTATTACGAAGCCAGCTGCTCGTACTAGAAAAGCTGAGAAGACTATTTTCAAAATGCATGGTGGCGTTTTAGGTCCCCTGTGGATTTCAATAATGCCAACATTAATTCTGGTTGCTATGGAGGCACGAGACTGTGGCGTGGATAAAGGTCAAGCCGCGGTCCCCTGGTCGCAGTGTGTGCGATTACCGTGCTGTGTACAAACCCGAGTTAAGGATACGTGCCGTGATTCTTGGCCAGCGAAGTTGTTCGGAGACGACGGTGTGAATGTCTGTGCCCTGCGTTGGCGTGCCAGAGAGGGCCAGCAATCTTCGTTGATACCTGCCATCCGAACACCCTGGCCACCTGTAGTCTGCGGTGAAGCGCTACGCCTACGAAATGGATGCATCTCCATCGTGCTTTCTGGACCTGCGCCTACAAGGATGCAACAATATTAATGAGCTTCGGCACCCTCTAGGCTGGGGCTGTTGAATTCTGTAACAAAAGCATAAATTAAGCCGAGGCTGCCTAATTAGGCTAACCAGTTTACCTTATCAATGTCATCAATCTAGCCAATCTAGAAGCTAGTGAGCATAACAAGCGTCTCTTCATGACCTTATAGACTAAAACAAATTTGGTTCTCTAGACACGACCGCACTACTGAAAGCATTTAAAGATCAGGGAGTGGCAACAACCTGTGTCAAACTTTTTAGTGCCATGCACATGTAATGCACAGGAAGCGTATTATCTGCAAGTAGAACCACAAAGATTCTGATTTCAAATTGAGTAAAATAAGCAGGCACTTCTTTCCGAACCTTTTACGGTGTCCCTGACTAAGATATTGACTGGGAAAGCTGGGAATGCGGATAAATGGTAGATACTGGACCCGCGTGAGCTTGGAAAGTGACATAGGCTTGTTGAGTGAGTATAGATAGCAGACGCAGCATCAACTTCAGTACCTGCACAAAGAAAGCCCAATCGTTCGGTTGGAGATAACTATGAAGAAATCACAAACGAGGCTATGTAAATGTGCACGAATAGCCCCTGCAAAAGAAGTGAAAGCTAGAACAAGTTGGCGAATACAGCTACCCTGTACACGTGGTACCTTCGATATTACTTATGGGCAGGGTACGCTCGGCAAGTAATGTATAGTAGGAAACCTCTATCGCCGGCAGTTGTTAAACGCGATATATATTATTCGATGGTCCACTCACGTATAAGTTACTGCTGTTTAGTTTGGGTGACCACAACTTAGACTAACCTAAGAAACCTTTTAAAGCTACAAAAGAGAGGGATGCGAGCTATTGCCAACCAGCACAAAACTGAAAGCGTAGCGCCGTACTTTGAAACTCATAAAGTGTTCGATATTCGAACTTTATACAAATACAATCTAAGCCTAGAAATTTTCCGCCAGCATAGGACCGATAAAACATTGTTTGAAGCTAACTACTGTCCAAAAAACACCTGGTATGAACTACGAAAAAATCCAATTACAAAACCACGCTCCCGAACAAATTATGGTACTCAGAGATTGGCATCTCAAATACCTGATCCACTAAATAAAAGCCCAATTTTATTGCATCATTTAAATAGTTCTATACGAGGGATAACTTTCAAAATACTTGTAAAACAAATACTCTGAAAAAATGCCATCATAAAGCTAATTTAGAGTTGAAATGTGTGACAACCTATTCGCAGTGTTATATTTTATATACCTTACATGACTGTTTTTTAAGTTGTGTTTACATCAGTTCATGTACACAAAATTCATTATCTTAATTTCATTCTGTATGCAATGCAATATGCAAAAAAACTCATTTACCTGATGTGATAGTTATTTCTGTTCCGGAGTTATGTACATCTTTTTTGTTGTTTGCTTTGTGTGAAAATTGTAAACAAACTTACCATTCGAAGCCGCTACAGCTATAGGGCGCCATTTCCCAGTCAGGCGTCGTTGTTCCTTTCGCCATGTTCCCCGAGACAATCGTGAAAAAGTTCTCTTTGGTACATTTACTTGGAAAAAAATATAAAAACTTTTTTTTGGACCAAAATGAATGTCGCGCGCGACCGGGCTATATGCGTATTCTGTGCCGTCATGAGAAGGTTTCCTTGAGTATTGTTTTATGTATACCGTTAAAATTATGTTACGTAACCGGCGTAAGTGCAAAAAAAAATGTTTGCTTTGGTATTGTCGGGTAAAACTTCCTCTTCCTAAACTTTTTCCACTCGTGTCACGGTCTCTACCTTTTGCGTAGTATATATCGGTTATCATTATACTTCTTTCGTGCTTTGTCATTGCTTTTATTTAACCAACAATTGCGTTGATATAGTTCGCCTATGATGGCCTTTGCTTTATTATATGCTTATAATTTGATTCACTGGTTGTTAAATGTGCTTCGCTAGTGCTGCTGCCGTTGTGCTACATCAGGGACGGGGCCACGTCAGGCAGCCCGATCGGGCTCGATCAGATGGGCTCGATCAAACGGGCTCAAACGCCTTTTGCCCCGTTTGCCTCGGCAGAAGATTGGAAATTATTCTACTTTGCGCTGTGTGCTTGTATTCTGCCTAAAAAAACAAACTTGCTCCCATACCTTTTTCGGTACAACTGAGCTATTGATGGCGGAGACATAATTTTTCCATGAGGCTTCATCGGCATTGCGGTGGATGTACCTTGCTTAAGCTCTTTTCTTTTGCTCATTGCCCAGTATGACGAATGGGGCATTGATTTCGGACCTCACCTGAAACAGCACTTAGGCAGATTAGGGTCCATGAAGACAAAAAATAAGTTTGTTTTATTCGAACGATTTCGCGTTCTATAGTGCCCCCAGGGCTTCTCCGGAAGCAAACGATGCTTTATTCACTGAGAAATTCATGAATGAAAGCTAAAATTTTTATTGTCGAGCCAACACATGTTTCACCAGCGTTTGAAATGATAAAAAACAGGTCTTTCATCTAAACATGGGTTCAGCGGAGACTTGTTTACTGTTAGTCAACCTAGATGGCGCCACTACACTGCGCCAAGCCGTTTTCTGGTTTTGGTGTGTTTGTGACCGTATTTACAACTGGCTTGTTTCTGTTCATTGTGAAAGTAATTGTTTCTTGAAACATGGTGTTCGCTCGATGACTTTGGTCACATAAGACACCGTTGCTTGCGTGAATTGGCCAGTGTCATCTGAGACAACCCCAAAGCCCAACAGTGCTGTTCATCTAAACCAAGCATAGTGCACGCAGTACCAACAGCAGTACACATCGGTACTTCTAGTTTACATGTGCTTTCGTAACTTCCACTGTTTCCTTACAATTCTGACTGATATAAAGGAGTCTGCCCTAAATTTAAGTGCAAATAGCTCGTTCGGCAAGCTTATAAGCTCTGCCTAATCTGCGTTTGCTTTTGCCAGCCTCCGCCGATCACAGACTGGTTGGTATGACATCATAGGTTCTTTTGTGAGAAATGAGTTAGGGGGCGCATGGACATTCTTTTTCTTCCTAGTGTTTTAGCTAATTTGAGCGAGGTTTACGTTAAAAGTGGTGTCAGTATGATTCTAATGAGGCAATCTTTCGAATGAACCAAACTTGTATTTTCTCTTCATGGCCCCTTTAACGAGCCACATGACTAAAAGCGACAAAAGGAAGATTCCCCGACAACAATCCGGCATTATGAAAAGGGGAACAAACCCTGGAGCAAAATAAAGTAGTTCGAAGTCTGAAAAATACATTTACTTGGCCCCGAACGGGGCACCAAAAGTATTCATGGTGACGGTGAGCAGTGACACTGCGGGCCCCAGCTCCCATGCATAAGCTGTGTCCAACCATTGCGAGGTGTTAAAGCGTGAGGGGTAGAATCCGCAAACGATAGCTGTGGGAGCCTTGGTCAAGCTCCGGCCGATAAGCACCCGGTCTGCCTACCAGGCAAGGAGCTTCGGTACCTCATTGACTACCAGGGTAACGTGAAAGGAGAAAGTGTCCATTTTCCCTGCTCTATACTACGACAATGGTAGTTTTAAAAACACCTTCCCAAACTCATCGGACCCCGAAAACGGTCCACACCGTAGCAACAAAGTTGCTGTCTGACAGCCAAATATTTTGTGCACCCCAGAAGTGCCCCAAATTTCTTGTGATTAACTCTCTTGAAGCTGAAATTACACTCACCAGCTAGTCCGTGTTCGAATTGGCACGATTCCTTGAATCCATTGTCGGTATAAATTATATGGCAAAGAAACTGTCATCAGTTGATGTACTTATCAGGTCATCAGGTCATGTACCAAGGATCAGTCAGGCAAACATGTGTCACATCAAAATAGCTGTCTCAGTGTACCGCACCCTGAACACTTCACAAGGAGTCATCTCTGAAATAGAACTCTTGGACAAAAACTAACAAGATCTTCTTGAACACCTTCGCGACAAAGGTGTAACAGCTGTGAAACAAATTACTATGAGATGCGATGGCAAAGAGATCAAAACTAAACATGTTGTCCTGACCATTGACAGAAGCAGCCTTCCTCAGACCATGACTGCTGCAGTAACACGTGGTCAGGTTCGACCATGTATTCCTAACCCGCCTAGCCACTTGTCAGGGCATGGTACAAACACATGCTGAGGGAGGCTGACATGTGGGAAATGTGCACAGCATGACCACCCAGCTGAGAACTGCACCAGCAAGACAATCAAATGCTGAAACTGCAAAATATCTCAAGCCTTTTACCGGTATTGTGACGTCTTTAAGATTGAAAAGAAAATCACCTGAAATTAATGAAATTAACTGAAAACATTGCTTTAGCGCTTCAAAGACCACGTTATGTTTTCGTCCAGAGCATATGCACTAAGCTCACCGGGCGGGGAGACCCGCCGCGGTGGCTCAGTTGCTAAGGCGTTGCGCTGCTGAGCACGAGGTCGCGGGTGTGATTCCCGGCCGCGGCGGCCGCTTTTCTGATGGAGGCGAAAAGCAAAAACGCCCGTGTGTACGAGATTTCGCCGCACGATAAAAATCCCCAGGTGGTCAAAATTAATCCGGAGCCCTCCACTATGGCGCGCCTCATCGCCTGCGTTGCGTCGGCGCGCTAAACCCTACAATCAATCAAATCAAAATCACCGGGCGGGGGGATGGATGGGTGGAATTGCGTCTTATCTCGGCAGCGACACAGTACTGCAGTGCAGACACGGTCCTGCCTCCACCCACCGCTGGGTTGCCGAAAGCAACCCAGGACGCTGCTCCACCGGCTGGGAAAACGCCACTGGTAGTGGCGTCCAGTGGCCACTACCACTACCCATAGTAGTGGTAGTGGCACTGTTTGGAGAGAATCTGCGCTCACTCCTGCTGCTGCGCTTGTCCCCAAAGTCAGGGTGAGCAAAGATGTGGGAGTCGCCAGTTCTCTTTCTGCAAACACTGCGCTGCTGCAGCCACCTGTAGCACGCGCAGCACTCCTAGGGGTGCACGGCCGAAGGAGCCTGATCGGCCAGATATTCATTTGCCATCAGATGAAGAGATAGAGGTGACTGTGGCCTTACCGGCTTTACAAACGCACAGAGAAAGGCGCTCATTCCTTGAGCGGCAGAAAATGCCACCTAATCAATGTTTCACTGGAACTGCACGGGACTAGTCAATACCTTAAATGATTTCAAAGACGTATTAGCCACACACTCAACCTGTGGCGGTATGCATTCAAGAAACAAACCTGGGTGCTAATCACACAAACGTCCTAAAAATTATCAGGTTTTCCACCGCGACAGAAAGCAGGCAAGCAGGCTGTCTGGAGACGTTGCAATTATTGTTCAAAATCGCTTTCCAGCTCGAGAACATGAACTCAAAACAAAACTAGAAGCAATGGCTCCACCCTGCTTGCATTGAAAACAATTACAGTTTGGGTTAATATTTCGATAACGCTTCAATAACGCTTCAATATTTAGAAGGCATACAAGCAAGCTAGCTGAACCCTTTTTAACAGTTCGCGATTTCATTGCCCCTGTTCCTTTTGGTGGAGTGAAAATATTCATGCAAGAGGTCTGATTTTTTATTTTCTTCTATATTGTCTGTCTTTTAAACACACAAAAAACTACATACTGCTGTCCAAGCTCAGAAAAAATGAGCTGCATTGGTTTGTATCTTTGTTCATCCTCTATATTTACGAATTTTCATTGGGATAGCATAGACAATCCGCATGGGAGCGATCATCTACCTGTGATCATCAGCGTTATATCTTCAACTATTATCCAAAGAAAACTATGCTGGTGGAAACGCGAGTTTGCCAACTGGGAACTGTTTACTTCCCAAGAAAGTTTTACCAGTTTTTTGGACAGTCTTTCTTTTGACGAACTGAATGAAGAATTTACATCTTTCAGCGCTAATTCTGCATGCGTAGCTAGTCCACAATCCACGGGAGTGGTGAAGAAAAACCGCAAGGTATGGTGTACCCCAGAGTGTAAACAGGCAAAAAAGGAGTAAAATAAAGCATGGGGTGTCCTTTGAAGGTACCGAACACAGAAAAACCTGGTAAATGTAACAAGAAAAGAGCTACAGCAAGGTACATCCGCCGTAAGCCGATGAAGTCTTGTGGCAAAATTGTTTCATTCATCAATAGCTCAGTTGTATCGCAAAAGGTATGGGAGCAAGTTCATAAGCTAAATGTGACACAATCCCCCAACACAGTCCCTCTGTTAACAGCACCAGTTGTGCAAACAAGCATAAAAGAACAGAAACGTATGCTGGGGGAGCCCTTTTCCAGTCTCATGTTCTGCACATTACACTAAAGCGTTCGTGAAGTACACAAACACAGCAGAAAAACAAAGACTGCGAACAGATGGGGGAACAAATGTACCGTAAAACATTTTGATCCCACTTGAAAAACTAAAAACAGCTTTGCTGGCCGGTAAGAAGACCGCCCCCGGTGCAGATGAAATACATTACGAAATGCTGGGACATTTCCCGGGACCTTCTGTTGAAGCAGTTCTGAAATTTTCTAACGAAATTCGGGTCCTGGGAAGATGGCCAGAATACTGAAAAAAATCATTTATTGTAGCATTCTTAAAACCTGGGAAGCCTCCAACCTCTCCCAGTAGTTACAGATCCACTGTCCTTACCAGCTGTCTAGCCAAAAATTTTAAACGTATCATAAATACCAGAATAAGCTTTGTTCTAAAATAAAAATAAAAGCTTCTCGGTGTTCACTAGTGCGGTTTTAAAAAAGCATGTCCAACAACTGACCATCTTGTCCACCTCGAAAACACTGCACGACAAGCTTTTCTACGTAAACAACATTGCCCTGCTGTCTTTTTCGATCTTGAGAAGGCGTACGACACCACATAGAGGTTTGGAATCATGCGTGATTTAGTTGAATTAGGCAACCGTGAAAGAATGTTGAAGTGCCTGAACAATTTCATGGCAAACCGTTGAAGTGTGCCTGGGCTCAAACCCCTCAAGCACTTGTGCAGGAGAACGGGGTCCCTCAGGAGTGTATCCCAAGCAGTACAGTGTCTGTCCTAAAGATGAACTCCATATACAAAATAATTCAGAAGTGTAATATGTATTGTCTTTGCTATGTGGATGACCTTCAAAAACCTTGGAAATTCTCCAATTTAGCGACGTGCGGGAGACAAGTGCAGTTAACTATAAATAAACTAACACCATGGGCAGACAGAAATGGTTTCCAATTTTCACCAGACAAAACAGTGCTATTCTTTTTTCACTAAAATGCGGCTTACAGACCAATACCAATGTACACCTCAAGGAAATCCACTTTCCCATAAAAATCGAAATTAAATTTTTTTGGCATGATATTAGACAAAAAACTCACTTTTCTACGTCCCATCAATATGTTGGAAAACAAATAATCCAGAGTACTAAACATACTTAAAGTGCTTAAAGCCTTGTTACGCAACCACTGGTGTTCCGACAGGGCTTTCCTTTTCAAACTTATCACTCCGTTGTACGCTCCTGCTTTGACTATGGCTTAATTGTGTATATTTCAACTACACTGTCCTATTGAACGATTAGACCCAGTTCACAAGTTAGGTCTACGTCCCTCGTCTGAGGCACATAGGACGCCACCGATCAACAGTCTTTACGACGAAACCAATGAACCACCACTCACAGACAGAAGAACGATGTTTGCATCATCATGCATCCTAAAGATCCGGTCACTACCAAAATATCTTTGTTACCAGATAGTATAAAAATGCTTGTCTAGGACGCTGTTAACAAACCCGAAGCAATTAATCCATCAGTTCACCGGTTTGAAGAATATGGCCAAGGGCGGAGTATGTTGGACACATTTCCTGAAATTGCCCAGAGACATGACCAACTACAACCTTAGTGCACTTTTACTACTCTATGTTACATTGCACTAACAGTTTCAAAAAAAAGCAGAAACAGTGTGAGCACATCATACAGGAGTTTTTTGTCACTAAAAAATATGAAGAATAAACACATTTTACACAGACGGTTCAAAACATCAGGCTGCATTGGGACTGCAGTAGTACAAGGGAAGTGGGAGAAGGTAATTGGGCTATCTTAATGTGCTTCCAGTTTCACCGCAGAAAGTTATGCCATTGCTTTGGCTGTAAAAATTAAGAACCGTAATACCTACACACTTTCTTAGCGTCCTCACAGCACTGAGGTACATAAATGTGGCCCAGCTTATAGTAGGAGACATAAATCATAATTCAGTAACAGCCGAAGCTCTACGACGCAAACTTAAAGGGAATTCAGGAAACGAGAGGTGATACATGTGCCGCAAAGGCCAGTAATAGATCAATAAATGAAGAAAACATTCCTCACAGCGACTGCATGATGTTTCTACGGAGTAAACTCGTAGCCAAATGGCAGCCCTCATGAGATACCGCAACTAACAACAAAGTTTGCAAGGTTAAACCCACCGTAACAGAATGGAAAACAAGCCTGCACGAATATCGCGTCACAAAAGTTACTCTAGGCCGCCTGCGCATAGGACACACACATCTGACACATAACTTTCTCCTCATAAAACAAGATATACCTACAGGATACCTACATGTGATCTAACAGTGAACCCCAATTTACTCTCATGGGCGAAATTTGAGGTTCTGACGAAAAAAACATTTTAGGCAGTCCTACAACGAACACATCCTCTTTCCCCAGAGTTTGCTCCTGTGAGACGATGCCTTTGGTGAATTTTTTTTTTGTTTTTGGTTTTCTAAAAGATGCAAAGCTACTAAACAAGCTTTAAATGCCCTAGACACAAGTAAGCCCACTAAAGAAAACACAAGCTTCCGCTTGGCGTATGATGGCCTTAGTCGCCTATGCGCCTTAAAACCCAACACAACACATTTACTTGGATTGAACGAAATAACCACCACGATTAACAACGTTCATACCGGGAGATGGCACTCGAAGTGGAAAACCAATCACTCACTGAAATCGAAGATTTGGGCAGACGCTACAATATTAAAATTATAGTCAGCGCGAAACAGCGAAACACAAGGAGGGCACAGGCAGCGCTGCCTGTCAGTACCGTTCTTGACGCGTTTTATCGTTTTGCGCTGGTTTTCCTTTCAACGTTTAAATCGACGAAATGTTTACACTGCGATGATTTTCCCGCGGCCACAAAGTACACTGAGCCGAATCCACTTCCATCCAAACAGCCGTCACGTTCACCCTCTTCTCACCTATACGGCTACCCTCACACGCCGGTGCCATCATCGTTTTTTGGTACTGTGGAGTTGACATTACGGCGCATGTCATCCACTCTCTTCTGCATCTGTAACTCGAGGTCTTCTGTGCTCTGTGCCGTCGGATATTCACCGCGGGGCTCATGACATCACGAGACCGGTCGCGCGCGCATCTCTGGTGTGGGCCCACCCGTAACGGTATCACTTCACGTCGCAGGAGCCTCTGTGGCCAAGAATGAAATATACCCGGTACCCTGGGCCGGCTACAGCTGGATGGACAAGATGGTGAAGTTCCAGAACTGCATGAGGGTACAGCGCAAACAAAACGTAAGTGACCAAGCTTTGTCCGCCGTGCTTAACAGCGAAGCAGTTGTAGCTCGAGCCTTTTGGTCTGATGTCGATCGAGCATCATGCAGTGGTATGAGCAGGTTCTGCGACCCAAGATGGAGGGCGCAGTGGTCTGGCAGCGGCGAGGTCGTCACCTTCCTCTAGGGGAGAGAGAGGGAGGGAGCCACCCTCCCGCCGCTGATGTTTGGCTGCCGATTCCTTTGCAACGATCGTAGACTGCGTGGCGATGGCGCCGCGGTTCTCAAGCGAGCGTCACGTATTAGCCGACACAATGAAATCGCAGCTCCTCTGTTTTCATCTATTTCACATGGTGTGGGACTCAGTTTAAATGCTTCCTGCATTCACCAGCCTTGATTGTATATTCTCGGTGTTAGAATTACGATATCCTAAGTGCTCCGCGCGAGTAACTAGGCGAACTGCGAATTTGATTACGGCTCATATCCTCTCGATAATCGCGGTACGTCGGTTGTAAGTGTAAATTTATCATGCGGTGTTTACACTGTGACTATTTTCTCGTGGCCATGTAAGTACATTCAGCCGAATTCACTGAAGCAAACTGAAGCCGATGAAAACCAATTCACTCCTAAGCAAGTAAGTGTGTCTGGGAGTGAATTGATTTTGACAAGTGGACGCAGCTGTTTCAAAATGAGCTGATGGGGAAGCCAAGTCTCCCGCCAAGCGTAGTGGGGGTTTAGCTTGTAGATTTGGATCCTCTCCTCTTCTACGCATACGCCGGCGAGCCTTGGCACGTTCCTAAAATAGATTTTAGTGGGTAGCTCCTTCTAACTCAAATTGATCCCAGGGGGCTCTTGTGTAGTAAACATTAGCTGTCGTAACAATGCGAGTTATGTAGCAATCATTTTTCAACTACGAGCACTGGAGGAGGGGGGGCAGCGCCTGCATGTCAGCATCGAGTACAAGCAAACATTTGATACTTTTTAGGCGAATTACGTGGGTATATCCCTGGGAAGCCGTGTTCGCCTAAGTGAAATTATTCATTCATTTGGGTTTTACAAAACAAATTAATGGTGCGGCAAATACTATCACAACCTGGGGCAGAAAGCCGCCAAATAATTGACGGAACCTACTCAAAAAATTAGTCCCTTCTACTGTGTGAAGAAGGATGACCTGCTAATAAGCTGGACAGAGTCCATGGAGTGCACAAAACAAACCACATTTATCGTAATTTGCGATGGAGCACATTTCCTAGCCCTCAGCTGAATAAACCTCTCATGGATCCAAGCTTTGTTTATTCAGATAACCATGAAACAGCACGTGCCCCTCTCGCGTCGTAAGCTCCTTACTGTTTGTGTAAGGCCGGTTTCAGACTATTGCCGCAACAGCCGTCATTTCGTGTCTCAGCCAACCGAACTGCATGACATAAGTTTTTCACGTCCATATATCATGATTCGGGTTTTACATCTGTAATCTGAACATAGCCTAACACACAAACTCAATCCGCTCTACCACTAAGAACTCCGGACAGGTCTCAATGGGCCGTTTAACGTCCGCATTTAAATCTCGCACCAGCACAATGGACATCCCATGCATCAGTACGGGCATGAAACCTATAGCTGCGCGTGCACGCCTCACCTCATCTCTCCCACTATTCTCCACTACAAACACACGGACGCATAAACCGGCAACCGGTCATGTGCGCGTGCTTAGAATTGGCAGACGCCATTGAAAACATCCCCTGAAAGTCTTCTGAAGAAGTGATATTGGCTCACGCCGGCGTTTCAAGCGGGCAATTTGCGGTTCATCCGGGAGGGATTCGCCGCTACTCCACGAGCTGAACTTGAGGCGGTAACGGCGGTGCCAGCAGCTTTCCGTTGTTTTTCCCCCATTCGCGCTTTTGTTCGGGTCAATGCTTCGATTCTTGCTCCTCATCCTCCAAACGAACGGCATGCATCCGTCCAATAACGATTTAAAACCTGGAAGCCTTGAGCTCTATTGTCGCATAAAAACATGTCTGCTTTCCTTCCCCATCGTATTCATCTTACTGCGTGTGTAAGGTGTCTGTGTAACACATCAACCAACACCCGGATCACTCGATTGAGGATGACAGCCGATTGAGCCATGTAAATTTTGACATCTGAATTACCAGCACAAACAGCATTTCATCGGTAGAAGCATGAAGTCTACTTGTGTGTGCACGCCCCCTTTTTCTACCCACAAACCGTGCACGCATAACCGGGCAACCGGTGATATCGCATACTTAGGCGTGCAACTCACCGTTAAATGTCGCTCGGAAGGCATTCCTAGAAGACAACGAAATGTGAGCTCGAGCCGGCGTTCCAACTGGGGAGGTTTTTCTTCTACCGGGAGGGTTTCGCAGTTACTTGGCAAAGTGAATTTGAGTGGAAATGGCTACTGCGGGTTTTGGTCTTTTTAGGGGGCGGCCCTTTGGCAGCCGTTTCCTGGGTATTGCGGGAGCGGCGTCTGTTTATGTCCACGTAAGCGAGTGAGCGAACGCAACAGCAACGAAAGAAAGAAAACAGAGGAGCGTCTAGCGAAGGCTGAATACGGAGTACAACATTTGCGGCTACGGCGTCATCTCTCTGAGTGCCTTTCCCTCTCCCGTTTCATGTTTCGCCACCAAGGAACGTCCAGCCCCTGACAGTTTCCGCAGGAGCTGTTCCATTCTCCGCTAATCAAAACCGCGTGACGTTTGCGCGTGATGTTCCAATACGATTTGCAACAGGATGCTCGCTGCTTCCTTGTGCGGGGGTAATCCGAACCACGTGCCATTTGCGCGGGAGGCTCAAACACTATTTGCTACATGCTGACCGGCGGAGGCGGCGCACTGCGAGGTAGCAGCAGAGTAGCGCACGCCACCGTACGTTCGCTGATCACGCGAACACTTCCTGAGACCCAGGAGAAATGAGCCGTGACCGAGAAGACTGCAGCTCGCGTTGCGCACAAATTTCATATAAGGGAGTGTAGTAATCGTGCCTGCGTTTTCTACGCCCGTCCGTCCTTCTGTTTATTTTTCGCAATCGTCTTATTACCGCATACCGCCCTTAGCAGCCGACTACGCGATTTGCCAAGGGGGCATCGGTGGAGGGAAGGGAGAAAATAGTTGTGAAAGAGCCGTCAGTGGTGGTGAGGAGGAGCCCCGCAGTGGCGCAGAGTAAATCTATGACACCGGAAAAACTGGGAGGGGCGCGGATGTGGATATACATCTTTACAGTAAAAACGGCATGCCACGGGCTGCTGGCAGCACTGGCGCTAACGAATGTCACAGTATGCCGTCGGCAGTATTGTTTTATTCCGAGATCTGGACAAATCGGGTTCACATTGAACTAGATGACCAGCTCCCTGTCGCCTGGCTACTGCCGCACCCCTTTCTGACTGCTTTGACGAGAGTTTCACTAACGGAGCACACTGTAAATGGCGCGTCCAATTTACCCCGCGTTTCCCGCGCGGATGTGCTTGCTCGCCCGCGGGCGTGCTGCCGATACGACTTTGTCTGCTTTAGCGACAGTGGTTTGGGCCTGTTTAGGCGCAGCTTCGCTTCCGTTGCGCACTTCCTTCCCCCATCTTGATCAACTTGTTCGACAGCGCCTTCTGGGTAACCCGGAACCGACGGAATTAGGTGGTCGTACTTAATGAGTGGTTTGAACGGCAGAGAAACAAAATGTAGAAACCACATACATACGTCTGGCCGATAGAGAAACGCTACCTTTTGTGCACTGCTTGCACGAATGGGGCTCTGTTTTCTAAATTGGTGAATACCAATAAGGTTGTGTTTTAGGAGGTATTGCAAAAGGAGGAAGGAACAACTAGTTCTAATAAATAGCGATTATATAATGCCGCGAACCATGCATTGGGTTTGTTTATTTGTGTTTCGCTTTTACCGTCCGGCTGCGCCGGTCTGTGTTATCTCCGTGCCAAGGGAAGCGCGTGTTCCATTCTTTCTTTCTGTGACGCATGTGTTATCTGTTCTGATAGGGAGAGCATTCCGATCTAACGTGAACATCCCGGAATAATCTTCTTGCATCTACAATGTTCTCGATGCGAATCGACGGTTCCAGAACCACGCGCGCCGAAAGATAAAAAGCCTGCAGAGCAGACGCCGGGGCATTCGATTCTGCGACGCCCGCTGACGCAAGTCACTTTGTTGACCGCTGCTTCGCCGCCTCTGTATTCTTTTGAGTTGTTAGGGGAGCACAAGTTCGCTCCAATAAACTTGTTTCTCCTGCAAGACAACTGCGTCGTCCTTGGCTTCGTGACAATAAGTTACCTCAACTTTCTCGCAATTTTCAAACTTACTGAATGAACTAGTTCAAATCGGTATAAATGAGAATCACTTAACTCGCATGCTGAATTGTTTCAGTGTCTATGCTGGTGTCGCGCGGTGGTGTAGCCCCGAGCTAGCACATCAGGATGGCCAGGTTCCGCTGTGTCACCCTTCATAAAACGCTCCTGTCTGTTTTCTGTCTGCCGACGCACGGCCTAGGTACCGCTGTCTCACCCTTCGTAAAATGCTGCTCTTTCTTTTCTGTCTACCGAGGCACGGCCGGGCTGCGGCGGCGGCGTCCACTGCTTTAGCCCTGCCCTGGCCGACGGGTCTGCGCTCGGGGCGCCACCCCGCCAATTCCAAGTGCAGCTGGCAGAATCTCTCGTTTCACTCTTTGTAGAGTCACGTGTGTGAATTCAAGTGACGTCGCATGGGCAATTGTGGGTGTCGTTTAAAGCTTTCCTTTTCAACCCTCTTGACAGCCTAGATTGGAGCTTTTTTTCAGTATTTTTCCACAGCTATTAATTTTCTTTCTTTTGAGCGCAACTGCTGCTTGCCTTTTTGCATTACACGTGGGCTCTAGAAGCGAGTCCGTCCAGCATTTCGATTTCTCGCAGTGACAGCTTCGTCCTTTTCGCGTCTTCAACGCACGTGGTGTATACTTGGTGACATTTTGCCGCTCATTACACATAAATGGCGTAATGGCATGTTATTTTTCTTTTTTTTTTTCAGGGAAGCCTTTTAGGTGCGATGGACCAATACATGCTTGGAGCAGTGTCGCCGACCTACCGGGTAGGTGTAAATTTTTTTTCACTGCAACAAATAAATTCTGGTGATGGTTCAGGTTCGAAATATACCCACCGAAACTTGTCTTGTGGGTATGATTTAATACTAATGTAAGTGTTCCCATCAACAGAGGTCCGTAGCGTGAGCGACGTGGACATAAGTATGGCAGCAACTGGCGGGCCATGTAAATTTTTACACGTTGTTTTGTCTGTCACAAACACACTTTCAACCTGTGTCGAAAACAAATACCATCCTTTAGCTGGGTTCGTTTAGCAACAAAAGACACTGTAAATGGTCTATTTTTGGACTTTTGCTAGGGTGTACTGGTGTTGAAAATGACAACACTGTTAGGGGTCTAAATGATCTAAAGGGGTCTAAAAAAAAAGGGGTCTAAATAAAGGGTGGTCCTCGCCACATCCCTTGCTGATTTCGTCTTCTGGCGCAGGACAGGCGTCAGCTCGGTGACCCAGTTTTCAGAACGAGTCGCACACCTCGTGATCCTTGCTACGGGGTAGACACATTTACTCCGCTTATCTGTAGTAGTCCATGTGAGGAACCCCTATTCCTTGGAATATTATGACGACCGAGTTTGATTGCGCATTGTTCTGGCTTGTCATATCTTTAGGTTATACACCCCACTTCTTGCGATGTCCTCCGTCGCGTCGTATAAAGGGCGGTAAGACCCCTTAGACCGTATTTGTGGTGGGGCTGCGTATGTGATGATTTCGTTGATGGCATCAGCTACTAGCCGTTTTCTGATGGTGTTGTACCTGTCGGCATTCGCCATGGTCGGTGGGCTGATTATGGCGATGTTCTCCGTAGGGTTTAATCGGGGAACATTTCTTCCACTCCGCCTCGCATAACGTTTGCCGCTGCGGAAACTGCGTCTTTGATCTGAGCGCCGCCCAGCTTTTTGACGTTCAGCCCGTCACGTGGCCTTAGAAGGATCTTAATACCTTCTTTCTGCAGCTTGGGAGCACGTGGCGGCTGCGAGTTGCGCGGGCGCTTCGTAGATTCTTCCATGGGTGTCGATGATCCGCCCCTGTCGCGAGGTTGTTGCACTGCTGTTAGGCACATCTTGCTGATCGCTCGGCTGTCGCGTGGGCGGTGGCTGTACAGCCAATCCCTGTCGCTTTCGAATTCTTCTGGTGATATTGGCTGACCATTGACTTCGACGAACGCCATGTCACCGATGCGTTAGACGGGGCAGCAACCCTGCCCAACGACGCAGTATGCGCAGCCGGGGTCCCTGGGTCTCTGTCGCGTCAAAGATGGCTGTGTAGCGCCGGAGCCTTCTGAAAGCTTAGCGAAGCCCGGTCCTCTCCGGGTCGAAGGATGGCCGCAAGAATCAATCGAACCACTGGTCCGATATCCCCTAAGTTGGCGCCAACCTGCGTGTTGACCTTTGTGGATCCGAAGGGGAAGACGGGTTCCTCGAAATTATGGTTATTACGCCACCAGAGATCAAAATGCACAGCCTATATAAAACACGCCTACACAGCTTGGCCACCTGGTGGCCAAAGCCTGCGTGTTGATGAGCACGTAATGTATCGACGATTTCGAGTCCCCGCCAGTTTATTTTCCCTTTTTTTACTTTAATCATAACTGCTCTGTAGCAGCACCGATTGAGCTTTCAGACTTGTGCTCGGTGCAACTACGGTACTTATTAATTTGAGAGAACTGCCGGTTGATCAGCAATATTGCCATCCCAGTCTAAGAAGGTCACCACCGAAGGTGATTGACGTAAAAAGACGAAAAGAACGTGCGATTGCAGTACTTGCGACCCGTCCTTGCGTCTCTTGATCGCATTGTTTTTTTTTATAGACATTGTGCTAAGGAGAAAAGCAAAGAGAGCTCTTCTGTACACACCTGAACAAATACAGCAACGGCGGTACAAAAGCAGCAATTTCAATTTTAAGGCACGGTGGACGCTTCGGACACAGTAGCACAAAAAAGATCACCATAGGTTACTTCCGCACTTTGTAAATGCCTTTGTGACTTAACAATCTCGTTTCTCGCAACTGTAAACTTTTGAGCCAGTTTCATCGAAATATAATCACGTTTTTTTTTTTCACAAATAAGCTTGTCTCGACATGTGAGTGAAAGAGTTGCAAGAACGAGCAAGCGTGCGTTAACGCTTCCTTTTTGCCCAATTTTTAATGGCGCTGCTGTTTAGGCTTGAATCCCATCCGTGCCGGGCGTCGCTCAAAGATCGGCGCAGCAAAGCGGGGAGAAGAAAAATGGTAGGCCAAGAAGTGGGAGGGGAAGTGGCGAGGATTCAAGGAGTTCACAAGATGGTGTGGGGAGTGCGCGTCGCGGCGTGGATGTTCTGGTGAAGAAGCGCGCGTCCGGGATTGCCTGCGCTTAGTGATGACATAACCTCTGAACTGCAGGTGTTCTACTATACTCCGGGACAACTTAAGAACCGCAACAATGATCAAGATTGATGACTGCTCTTGCTTTCCCCTTTGTATCGGGGTGATGGCGTGTCATCTCACAAAAAGGACTTTATACCTATGTTTTATACTCTTGGTTTAATTCTAGGGCAGACACAAAAAAATTGTTAGACACAAAATACTTTTTTTTCCTGTTACAGCTGTTTTTTGTCCTAGGCGATATTCCCCTCTCTGCTTTTCGTCCACCAGCATCTTTTATTCGCCTCGACAGCCTTATAATTAACTTCCTCTATGCTACCCTCAAATCCTAGGGCTTCTGGAAGCCGAATATTTCCGTCATGTAGATTTGGATGGACACCCTCGCATTTTAACACTAAGCGCCGCCTAGTTTCGGTTTTTTTTCCGCAGATTACGCATACCCCATCATTTTGTGAATACTTCCCCACAAAGCTCTGAGTTCGCAAGCAAGCTGCTCTAGCCTCAAAAAGCAAAGCACTACCCTGGGAATTACCGTAGAAATTTTCCTTTGTAGTGTCCAATTTCTCTTCCCAGTACATCTCCAACTACGTTTTAGCTTCCATTTTTTCTCTCCATTTATCCGGAAGTTTCCCCAGCGCCTCATCACCTCAGCCTGCTGTTACTCCGCGCGGCGCAAGAAGTGCCTTAACGCGAACATTTCGAACGTGACACCAGACGTTCTTGTTACTTCTCACGCTTATTCTTCTTTTCAATTCCGAAAGCCACTGCAAAAAAAAAATGACACTAGCTTCCCACGAGAGAACCCTGAGTTGATGCGAAGCATCTCGGAGGTTCTAAACGTTTACGAGATTGGGTATCCAAATAACGGAAAATGTCGGAACTCCAGACGGCGCAGCGTGACTCAACCGAAGCAGCAACTGAGAGAGCGGCGCGCAGAGTGGGTTTATTATATAGAGCAGATGGAATGGAGAGGAAGAGACGCACATGCGCGCTTATCGCGCAGCTGCGGTGAGACTAGTAGCGCGCGCGCTATCGCACAGCTGGCATGGAGAGGTGGAGAGGAGGAGCAGCGCGCGCGCTATTTCACAGCTGGCGTAGAGAGAGGGAGAGAAGTGCGTGCGCTATCGCACAGATGGTGGGGAGAGGGGGAGAGGTGCGGACGTACAGACGATGGACGACGGAGCCCTGAGCGAGAGATGCTTTGCATCTAAAAAGTGAGATGTGGAATTGAAGACGATGTTACGCATTTTGCGCAACCTCGTTCAAAAACGCTGTCGCACGTTGACATCTGGGTCCGTCGCTTGGTCTTAGTGATGCACTAAATGAGCTATTGCCGTTTTTTTGTGCGCGAGATATAGCGAAAAATTCGCTACTCTTTCCTCAGTCTTCGCATCTCAACCGCAAGGGAAGCCGAATTTTTCAATGCCAGACATGCTCTTGCTTGATATAGTGCTGCTCAAGCTGCATGTAGACAGAAAGTTTAATTAGAACGCTTGTAACCCTGATTTGCGCTGACTTTGCTTAAGGGGTTTAGGTTTGCTTGAAGAATGAAGTGACCTTTGCTAGTGCTGTTACGGGCGGCGTCGTATTACTCGAGTGCAAATCTAATGCCCTGGTAATAACTTGAGCCGATCAAAAATTCAGCGCACTCATCCAGGTGAAACTCAGCGGACAGGGTGATATTGTTCGCCATTACGGACTAGCAGGTGGCTTCTGCGGCCCTTGCTGGCCACGGGACGGCCCCGCTGCCGATGGGGGCACTGCCATGGAGGAACTTGCCCTCCTAAGGTGTCACACGTTCACAGTTGCCCCAAGCCGAAACTCGGTGCTGGTCGGCACACCGCAATATCTGCCAGCACTAGCGACTACTGAGTAGAATACTGATTACTTAGTTGGGACCTTTGGACTCAGGAGTCAGTCCAAACGTCCCAATCTGCCGGCCTCCTCTAGTACCCGGTCTATCAGCATTCGCTGATCAACCGGTGCGGCCTCCCAGAGTGTAAGTCAGTGTTGTCAATCAATCAAGCTTTCTCATTCATGGGTACAAATGCCAGGAGCACAGACAAAAGGCCATTCTGACGGGCTTGACGAGGTCTGCGCCCCCTAATTTGAGAGTTCATCATCCAGAAAACATTTTTCTAAGCTACAAAAAGAAACTTACAATACATGATAAAAATGTACAAAACGTTTAGCAGCAACATCCAACATGATCAGGTTTTCATCCGTAACAATGAATGACAATCACAGTCACACAATCAGTCACGCAAGAAAAATACAGTTTGTATTCCAAAAAAAAATAAATGAAGCAGTCAAGACAATTCCAGAATATACATTTAAAACAGTTTGCTAGAAATAAATAGACGCTGAAAATAAATGACAGTCACACAATCCCCGTCATGCAAGAAAAATACGCTTTGTATAGCAAACAAAATAAATAAATGAGGCACTGAAAACAATCCCGGAATATACATTTAAAACAGTTTTGTAGAAATAAACGCTGGCAACAAAGAAGTTCAGTCACAGGATAGCCTGTTTACTAATGATGGTAATGATTACCGAAGCGATTGTTTTCCGTAGTTTGTTCGTGGAAAAGGAATGTGCCATTTTTCATAATGGCCTGTTGGGTAGCTGCGGCAATTCAGATTCAACTTGGATAGCAAAGCAATGAAGTTGTTATTTTGTTTCATTCCCGTATGACATCGTTTAAGCAAAGTGTCGTTGTACCGATGATGAATTTCGCGTACGCCCAGAGATTTAAAAAGAGGTGCGGTGTGCGCGTCATGCGCAGCATTTGAAATCGCACGCACCTTCTGTAATCGTTCAAGCCTTGTAATATAAAATCTCGTGGTGTTCCCCCATACTAAGAATCAGTAGCTAAGGTGTGAAAGAAATAGACTTGCAAATGAGTAGCTTAATGGTGGTGGGCCAGACGAATCGCAACCTGACAAGAATTCCGGCAACCCGTGCAACCCTGCTTGTAACTAAGTCAGAATGTTTTGTCCAATTAATGTGCTCTTCAAATATAATTCCCAGGCTTTTTACAGAAGCAACAATCTCTATTTTCGATGCACCAATAAGCAGGTCCCCATCCATATTGTAGTTCTGATTTTTGGCCCTAAAAATAACTGCTTTGGTCTTGGTGCTGTTGATAGTCAAGGAATTAAGCATGCTCCACTCGTTAAGGGTCTCTAGAACATTGTTGGCTTTAGTTTGTAGTTGTGTAGCATTAAGTGAAATAAAAAAACAAAGTGGTGTCGTCGGGGTAGGTAAGAAACTTTGTAGAGCTGTCAACATTTACTACGTCATTGGTGAAATGCTGTGAAAGAGGGTACCCATATGTTGCGTAGTATACTGCTGGGTACCTCCGAAGCTGGACACTTTTACGGGTATTTTTGACGATACATTATAGCATATCTGTGCAAGTTCGGAGACGTGTTCGTTGGGATTCGAGTTACATGTGTAATACCTCCGTACACTGTAAAATAAGGGTGTAGTCAGCCTGTGACAAACATACTAACACCCAAGCCAAAAAAATCAAAAGAAAACACCCTTTGTTTTATATAACACCCTTACACTCTAGCAAAAATACAAGAATACACCCTATTAAAGGGAGGTTTATCGTATTACTCCCTTTCAAAAGGCATTTCTCTCTTTTGATGCGGTGTGAGGGCATTAGTTATGGACAAAATGGAAATGGGATGCGCATTGCAAAATGATTTACACGCTTTTTGTATATAATTAACTTCTTGCATTTTACGCAAAAGCAAAAGAAAACACCTTTTGAAAGGGTGTAACAGCGATAAAACGCCCTTTTATAGGTGTGTAGTTTTGTCTTTTTGCTATGGTGGACGACTGTTGTAAACGACAAAATCCCCTAAGGGGTGTTTTACCGCATTTTTGGCTGGGGTGCATATAAGGTAGTTACAAACTTATTTACGCCCTGAAAGGCGTAAATCTCTTTTGAGTGTAGCTCAGCGTTAACTATCACTGTGTTCCCTATGTGCTTTGCAGTACTACCGGCGCTCTGTGTTAAGGGTGGCGTACCCACGTCCTGAGTTCCGCATTGACTGGATCGGCGACTACAGCTCCACGCACATCTTCTTCTACACTTGGGCCATGGTGAGTGGAAGCACGAAGTACGCGCCTCTTACTACACTTTAAAAAGATATACACCCTCAAAAGTGTCAATCACTGTATGTAAGTGACACTCTTACACACTTAAAAAACGAGATTAAAACACTTTTCGGGAGTTTAGTTTGGTTTTGAAAGCCGTGCACCCTAAAAACAGGAATAGAACCTTTTAGGGAGTTTTGATAATTAATTACACCCATGAAAAGGGGTGTATTTTCTTGAAAAGGCTTAGGGTGCTGGGTATAGACAAAGAGGGTATAAATCATTTGACAGTGTGGCGCACTGGCTTTAAATCTCGACCGATTTTTAGATAAGGGCTCCTAATTCTGGTCAAGATCACAGCTCTGCTATAATTAACGTTAAAGAAGCGTGGAAGACACAAACAGAACTTTGTTGAACTTGAAAGAACTGGGCTTGGGTAAATCAGTTCGGTCACAAAAGACCTTTTTCTGAAAGCAATATTGAATAACCTTCAAACTTCGATCTGCAGTGGTGTAGTATGCACGGCAGGGGTGACGTGATCGGGGTTTTCATTCAGCACGCTTGCTTTCGAGTGGTACGATCAAATGGATCTGATGGTCCCACTGCGATCGCCCAGTCACGCGTCTTCGTGTGGAATTAGGTTGGTGGCCGCAAATCGCACAAACAAGACCCTATGACTTCAGAATAATATCACCTATAAATAGGCTTTCTTTCTTTCCCCAATTTTCTTCGAAGTTCGCGCTAAAATTGGTAGCCTTGTTCTCCGCACAGAGACGCCTTCTTAATGAACCAAGCATATTTTGCCTTCGGGTACCTTTTAAGTGCTGCACGCATTCTTATCCCGCCGTCTGATTGGCCGCAACACTACAGCTATTTCTCCCAGCGTGTCTGGTTTAGAGTCCTTCTTATGTGAGAGTGTATAAATACGTGTGTACGCGTTGAAACATAAACCCTGAAAACGTCTTTTCTCAATGTATTGACTGGTTTATTGATACAAATTTCCATGCGGTCTTCCTTAGTTTCTTTAGAATATTTCCAGGCTGCAGTGTATAAGTCGTACCATAAAATGTGTAAGAAAGTGGGTTTCCAAGTTGTCCGCCATAGACGGCAGTAAACTAATTCTGACCACCTGGGGATCTTTAACGCTCGCCGAAATCTCGTCAAACGAAGATTTTTCTTTTCTCTTCTACAACATAACAGCCGCCTTCACGCGGGTCACATCCGGGTCTTCGTAAACTGCCGCCCACCACCTTAGCCACTCAGCTACCAAGGCGGGATATTTAAAGTGTCTCCTTTCTATTTACCTTTCTACCTGTATTTTGAGCATTTCCTTTGTTATTCTTGATGTGTCTGCTTTTCGCATCCGAACTCTCATAAATTGCCGTTTTATTCTTTCGTGTTTCCTTAATTCCTCCATCTAAGAAGGGATAAAAATGAGTTTTCTTTACCTACATTACCAACTGTGGTTGCACGTAAGTTAATTTTTATGAAAGGTAGAAATCGACCACCCGCTGATATTTTAAATGCGAATGCATTTATTAGTCGGGGGTTGTCTTGCGTCCATCGAGCGGCATGCGCCTGCATTCCTCCAGCGCGAGCGCACGTGAGCGCGCGCCTCGTAGTTCTGCCTTCGTCGTCGTCGTCGTCGTAAATGCGAATGCATTTCTTAGTCGGGGGTTGTCGTGCTCTGTCGGCGTGCGCCCGCAGGTGTTATCTCTCCGCGCTCGATGCCGAACGCATGCGCTTGAAGCGAGCTGTACTAGTTTGCTTGAAGCGGCAAGGACGGCCAGTACTGCGGCGTTAGTCTCGTGTCTAACATGTATGGGAACTTGATATCGCACGCCGTTGCCACGTCTCCCGTTCGAGACACGTCTCCGTACAAGGACTTGTACACCCTTGCCTACACCGGAGACGGAGTCTTTGTGGTGACCGTGTACCTCGCGCCCAACCTCGCTCGAGACGCCGTTGCCGCGCAGCTGGTCGCGGCTATGGAAAGTGTACGCGTGCGCTCCAAACCCTCTGACCCCATGGTCTTGGTTGGCGACTTCAACGTTGACGTGCGCATGAAGAGTGGCGAGTGGCTGGTCGAGTACATGCAGACCAGGCACTCTATGCATTGTCTCTCTGCCGGCTTCGACACGTGCCCCACTACCATTCACGGGAGTTGCATTGATCTGGTCTTCACGCGAAACTGTGACGCGCGTATGCTTCTCAAAGACCCTCTGACCGTGCCCTTTAGCGATCACAAGGCAGTGATTGTGGCCGTCAGGTACAACGATAACACAAACAGGTGCTGATGAATAAATGATTACTTTCACACTCTCGTCATTAATTACGCCATTACTCGCAACACACTCATCGGTGCACCCAATGCATTCGCATTTCTGCACGGTTCCCTTCGGGGAGGTGCGGGGGAATTTTTTGTCCTGCAGTTATTAAACAAATCCTGGCCGCCTGTTCCACATTCCTGAAGGTCCACCACAGATCCATTCAAAAATCCACCTAAAATAAGTATTTTTTGTTTTGCTTTTCCGCATTCTGCCAAGGCAATACTAACTGTTTATTGACACTACACCAAAATCCACCTAAATACACCTAAAATAAGTATTTTCTTTACCTTTCCCGCATTTTACCAAGGCAATACCAAGTGTTTATTGACACTACACCACAGCCCTGTTCACGGCTAGGGAGTAATATCGGCAGGTCCGCCTTTTGATGAAATTGGCCCTCAAATGCTGTAGGAACAGCTCGAGGGCGTGCCGACACAATTCGGGAGTAAGGACAACTGTGAAAACGACGCTCACAATTTGACAGATTTCTGAATCGCTAGAATACATTCGATGAGGACCTGGCTTACACCTGAAACGGTTTTTGTGCCTTCAGTGTGCAGCGCAGCTACATCCTCCGCTGTGGTTGCTTTGTACGTCCACAGCGGCGCTCAAAGAAAAACATTGGTTTTTCTTTCGTGCACACTGCTTATCGCCTGTGGCCTTGCTGTAAAAACCCAAAGTACATGTCTAATCTTTTGTCTCACAATACGCTTTCTTGACGAGGTTCAATTGCTGCTGAATAGATCACTTTCGAATTTAGCCCTCAGAAACAGAAATACGACAGGAGAAGCAGCCAGCGGCGCTATTTTTCGAGGAGGGAACGCGTCTTGGCTCATGATGTCGACGCGGATCGTTACGCCTACTTGACACCTTGTCCGTTTGTTCCAGATGCACTGCGGTTCTCCTAATGGCAAAAAGCTGTAAGTAGTTGCACGTTCGTTTGGTCGGAACCTTGAATCTATAAAAATGCGATGTTCAAGCTAGAATTATGGCTGAATGTTCATGCGTCGACTGCACTGCGGAAGATGTGGGGCGCAACGAGTGTGGCACATGTGTGCACTGCAAAAAGTCGGTACAGAGATCTGAGTGCACTCAAAATGTGACTGTCTAGTATCAGAATCTGCACGAACTAGTGTGTCTGCTATGCATGTGCGTTTATGTAAACATATATATGGGGGGAACAGAATGCTCGCCAAAGACCTGTGATACACTGCCAACCGAGTCTAAAGTCACAGCAGGAATACCGCAATAGCCTAACAAGACTTCCTGTCGTACGACAAAGCCTTTGTTGTTACGACAGAAGCAATGTCGTTACGTCACACACTTCTCTCGTAACGGCAGGGTCCATTATCTCAACGAACAGCATTCCTACAGTGACAACAGAACTGCAATTTACGCTATTCTTCACAATGGGCAATAATAATCAAACTATGTGCAACTACTGATGGAACATGACGATCACGACAAGACATAAATGTGGCATGACGGAACATCAAAATGAAGACAGGAATACGACACAACAGAACATCGGAGTCACGATACGACAAGACGACAGTACGACAACGAAACTACCACAGTCTACTGAAATGTTTGTCATTTTCAACTGGGAACGATATCACATGTTCGATACAACGCTTATAACGATCAAGGTCCTTAGAATAATCAGTTTTCCGGTTGACACTATATAAATATCATTGGTTACAAAGTCTGAGCTGTCAGGTGTTTGTTAGTATCGTTTTTAGAGGATTGTACACTCCTGAAAGATTGGTGTATCCGACAACACCGGTCATAAAAAGCAAGAGTGGCCGCTTTAAAGCGCTCCACGTCTACGAGCATGCTTACCGAACAACGGCATCACCAAGATTTGTAGGTGCACCTCCTACTGTACCATTAAGGAACAGTTTGTGGTCAACTTTCTCCATTTTCTGCTCTTGCAGAGTTAATCGAACGCAGGCTGTTCACTTCCTTTGCCAGGACAGAAGATTACTACCCTCTTTAAACTAGTAAATGATTGCGCAGGAAACATCCATTTGCGTGAGGTTTACCTGCGGTGGAAGGGCCTTGAGAAGACACCGAAAGAATAACACCTGGGGTTCTAGTCCTCTTTTTAAAGTGCTGCCGGCGCTACGACAACCTTAAGTGATGATATCATACGTACAGGTTCTGTGATAAGAACGGCTTAAAACTCTTCAGTTTAGGAGCGGTTAAAAATCATTTTTAATTGTAAAGACGTAACTCCACTTGTCATCAAATAAAAACATGGCTCTGCAGCCAAATATTTTGAGCTAGGAATGCAATTTTAAGAAACTGCTCGTCACAATTTCTCTATTTGCGTTTCACTTCCCATATTTAAGGACAGCAGTAATCGTGCGAATAAAATCCATTTATTGTTGGACGGTTGGTCGCTGTTATAAAAGAACCCGGTTAACAGCCTTTTTGGTGCCGACTTATGTCACCTGAAATTTTATATTTTCTCGCATTTCTCTACAGCACCAGGACGTATTGCAGCAGGAGAAAAATTCAAACGTAGTGATGATAAATATTCTTATCAGAAAATAACATAATACAGTCCTATATGCGCGAAAAAAACTACAGGTCGCAGAAGCTTGCCAAAAACCGCACTGGGCGCAGCTTTTGGCAACCACGGCATTTTGCAGATATTCTACCGACTCATGGAGTTGCAAAAAAAGAAATCCTCAATAGCATTCAAACGGTGCGAAATTTTGAAAGATTTCCAGCAGAGGTCGCATTTGTTGCGATAAAAAAGAGGGGTAAACAAAAAATGTCAGCCAATGCCAATTTTTTTAAAAGCTAGAATAAAGTAATTAAGTCTGCTATGCTCGCATAAGAGCCACTTTGGATGCTGTCTTTTCTTAAGCGACGTGATACTGGCATGTAAATTGTTACCTCCCGCAATGAATCGAGCGGCGCTAGCATTTCGCAATAACTATACATGTTGCGTGTCCCAAGTTACACATGCGTACTTCATGATAGACCTTACATTGTTGATATAATGTTTTTTGCATAAAGGGGCACCCGTACATTTCGTCGAATTCACCGTGCTAGAGCTACAAAAACAGGGGAAGCATGCTCAGCCTGCCTTTTCCCATTTAGGATGGACGAGAAGTACACACCAAGGTATTTAAACATTTACGTGTATCGACGGACATCTGGTCAAGAAAGTATTTCGAAAAATTGCGAGTATGGCTGCACAAGGAACATATGGGCTAACATTTGTGTGCACTTAGCTTCATTTTACATTTTTTTATTTTTGCGCATAAAGTAACCGTACTGTTCTGGGCCGTCAGCCAAGTGTTCCTTATGCACACTGAGGGAAGTTGAAAAGTAGGGTTCGGGAGGGCATACAGGGTAGACAACGAAGGCGCAGGGGGCGGGTGCAGACGGCGGCAATGCAGATGGCCGCCTTCGCTCGCCTCCGCCTGCCGACCATTGGCTAGCGTCTGTGCCGCGCAGTGACGTGGTCTCTCGGTGGGCGGGCCTTTGGCGCCGTTACTAAAACGAGGTTGCCAGCGATCTCCGATGGTGGTGAAAAACCACGTCGCTTCTTCCACACTTCTCTGAACACGCACCCTGGGCCTCTCCTAAGCTTTCTTTTGTGCACGGTGATGGTACAGGGTCTTTTATACTGACACTGGAAGCAGAAGGGAAGAACGGAGCAGGCGAGAGAGGCGGAAGTGGGGCTTCCATAAAAAAGTTAGTTTTAAATTAGCCATTTCGGGAACTATATTTTCGTAGCACAACGGAATCTATTGATGTTTGAGTGACACGTGACCGTAGTAAGTGCCCGGTGGGAGTCAGAACTGTTTTTCTAAGTTATAACTTGTAGGTACCCCCTTGTTCGTCCCGCAGAAAAGCGATCATGTTTTGGTAGCCGAAAGAAGCAAGTCCGAGCGAGGCCAGTGCCACTAACCGAGCGCACTGTTTTTGAACGCAGAATCGACTTGACAGCAAAGAACAGCAAGTACTTCCATGAAGGCTTCTCTTGTGAGTCGAAATTGAACCCGCACCGCTGTCAACTGTGGGAGTCAAGCAGAAGAAACTACTGAGCCCATCTCTTCAGTAGCTGTTTACCTTGTAAATAAAGTTGTGTTTGTGTTTCCTTGTTTTAATGCATGGTTCGTGTTTCATTTCGCACGCATTCTTGTCCATGAGGAATGAATGATTGATTCAATGAATGAAGTTTCATTTCAGAAACTGCCAGTCGAGTTAGGTATCCTCAGTTCAGGGCGCCTTAACAAATTTATTGGCTAAATATGCCGGGCGGCGCTGGTCATCTAGGGTTGGTGACTGCAGTGCGATTCTCCGCCCTGGAAATGGCGTTCACCCAGGGCAGATGGGGTCCTGGTTGAGGGCCTTGGCGCAGGTTAGGAACGCAGGGCTTCGCATACCCTGGTAAACCACTCTGGCTGAGATTGCGGATACACATTTGCGCTCGAATAAAAGTACCTGCTCTTTTTTTGATAGTTGGGATTGGGGGCGCACGTTTGGAGGTTAGGGTGCTCGCATGTATCTTTTAAAGTGATGAGTGTCGGGCGTAGGTTCCTGGGGTTGGCTGCGGTTAAAGCGAGCCTAGATAGTGGTTTCACGGGCGAGCTGGCTGGTTGGCCCTTTTATTACCCTGCAGCCCGGTATGCCTACGCACCCAGTAAATTCTTGCGCCTCATTTGATGTGCTGAAAAGGCTGTGCGCGGTGCGTTTGTTGACTTGGTATTATGCAGGTGCATATTGGGAAACCGCATTTATGTTAAGGTGCCTATGCAGGGATTAATGTTGTAAAATCGTTTTCCCAGCGCTATTTTTCTTTCATCTGCACTGTTAAAGCACGGGCAGCATATGTCGACGGAGGAGTCACCCTCAGTCGTGCATACTGCGCAGAACCAGGCGTTTTTAGGCGGGTGACATGCAGGATCCGTGAATACCTGTTTTTAAATAGTACAGTCTTTCTTGGACTATTTAAACGCCGAAATTTTGGTCTCTCTAGTCTGTCTGTCTGTGTGCCTGTGAGTGACTCGATTTGCCCACCCGGCCAAAGTAAATTTCAATCAGCGCAGTAGTGTTACATGCCCACAGCCAAATTTAACCGTAAAGTTAAAGTACGGCGGCAATCTTCATCCTTGTCAACATTGTTGAACAACAACAAAAAATAGGCAGGAAATCAATACATAACCGATATTTGCAGTGCTCCTTTATTAAAAAGTTCAGGTGTGCTTTAATTTTGCTATGTCAAATGCAATACAACAGCGGAAAATTGTCGTCTGCTGTTGCCCACGGCTCAGTAGCTCCTGGCGGAATTTTAAACGCAACCGTAAAGAAAGTTAATACTAGATAGGTACATGTTCCACTTGCAATGCACGTGCAGCAGGGCAACGTGGTTCTATAAACATTATTGCAGGTTGCCTTGAATCGCCAAGTCTCCGCCGTACGGCAGCGCTGGCATCGAAATACCTGGCCGGGAGCAGTGGAACACGCTAAATTCAAATCGACTCGAGGAAACCTCTAGCGTGCTATCTTGGGAGGAACGAGGCGAGAGAGGAACAGCATGGGATGTGAGGGAAAAAGGGAAGGGAGGCGTTTACGTGGCAGGGGCGCCAGTCCACTACCGTCTTTCGTCGACATTTGCAACGAAAGGAGCAGATACGCGGCCATTTGTATTAGAGGTCCTCATTTGTGAGCTTTGTACGTAAGAATTGGACTCTGATTGGACCTCTTGTGTTTTTGACCCGCCATATGCCTAAGTATAGATGCTGCTGTGATGAGGGCATGGTCGTCGTGGGAAATGGCTCGGGTTGGCATGTTAGCGTGATGCGCCGAAGATATTTCCATTAAGGCTTGCGTGAAGTCTGTGACCTTCATTTGTCAGCCACAGAACGGGCCGCCTCTTGCTGCTTTCCCCCGCCCTTGTTCTCTCCCCTTTACGTGTCCCTTGCGATCATTTCCCAACCTTGTTTTTCCAACTTCTGGGGAATTTCGTCATTGGCTTCTCTTTCCGCCACAGCATGAGTCAGCGATCCCATGCTTCGTATGAAATTTCGAAGAGGGATGGTGTGACCGTGACGATGACCCTCAATGATGCACCCGTGCGGAAACATAGAGCCCTCTGTTGGCTGTGTGGGCTTTGGCTGTGCAGTGGTGAGCCATAAGGTGAATTCAGTGGTCATTTGAATGAGTGCTTTAATCGTCTCTTGGTGTGATGAGCGAGAGGACAGAACTGCCGGGTGTACCTCATTCGAGAGATAATTAGAGCCTGTTACAGTATGAATAAATAATTCTGCTTCGTTTAGGCCTTGGTTACGATTTGCGATTCTTTAGCGGATATTTAACTGTTCCGCTCCTTACCCCAACATGCGCGCTGCCGCCATGTCTGCTTTGTCATTGCTCTGGGTATGTAGTCACAGTATCTTAATCACCATGCTGATCTGAATTTGTTGCTTTTGTTAATAGCCGTTAAATACGTACGGGATTCCATCGAGGGGCGGGAAGGGGAATGGTCAGTACTTATGTTTCAGGGCCACATTTGAGGCCAATGTCTGGTGTGACTGAGCTGATGGCGATAAGGGCCGTTCGCAGGCTGTCCTGAAGGTATCATGAGGAGCCTTTCGTGGTCCAGATTGCCGTATCGTACGCGTAAAAGAGACGTTGGAGGTCAGGTGTATTCTTTTTAATTCCCTGTAAATATTTGTTAAAAAAATTTAAAAAATCGCCTTGGCCCAAAAAAGATTGCCTTTCCAACACTTGCTGTACAGCGGGAATGACAACTTTTTGTCTTTGCAGGTTGTGCCAATTGTGTGAACGCGGGTTGATGTGGTGGTGGGCTATCAGAGATTAATCGTCGGTTTTTTATGTTAATTCTTGTATTTCATTTTTATTTTATTTTTTTACTGCTATTCTTTCAAAGAGTGCGTACAAAATATGCAACGTTTCCCTTATTAAATCAAGTTGGAAGTCAGCGCTCCTCCCGCCGTCCTTCTGTACCTTTGTTTCTATTCGCGCTGTAGCTATTTTTCTAAAGTGATCTTTTAACTTGCCCAACGATACACCTTTCGAAGACCTTTTTGTTTCGCCAGCGGGAACAGTCTCGGGGAAATTAGTGTTTCACTGCTTCTTGGAGAATTTCTCGCTGTTCGTGTCAGTACATGTTTGCTGGTATCTACTCGTGGAATCAGTTTGCTTGAGCTGCATTTCGCAATCTACACTTCTCTCAGGACAATATATTGTCCTACATCATCTAATGTTTTCTGTAGGTACACTGCCATGGTGGCTTTGAACTGTGCTATGTTGAGATCCTTGGTGACATCATTGTATAGGGCCAGCAGGGCATCTTGAACAAAAGTGTTGGTCGGGACCCATGCATACGAAAGGTAAGCTTAGGAGATGGTTTGGTAACATTGGTAGAAACTGGTCGGCATATTTTTCCTTGGACCGAGTGGTTTCCGTTATTCCATTAGCAAACTCGCCGCTCACTTTTACAAAGCTGGGTTGCACTGGTGCCGAAGAGCAAAATATCCCCACTTGACAATTTCCGTGAGCGTACGACCTCAATATCGTCAAGTACTGGCTCTTCATGTTTTACCGCCACGCTTTCTTGCCATATGTCTCGGGCCCAGAGCCTAACGCCACCCGCATTTCTGTTGTTTTGTAAAACTTTATTGAATGCCTGCAGAGCTTCTGCTGGCTTGGCCTAAGTCACCCGCTTGCGGACGTCGCCGCTGGTTTGGCAGGAGGCTGGCAGGGTGATGGTGTTGAAGTTCTTGGAGATGGCGGTCGAATTGACGAACTCGAGGCGTTGAGGTTGATTAAGTGAAACTAAGGTTTATATACAGTTATTTACAGTATGATAACTTTGTACATGAGTAGTAAACGGAAACCTTCGAACTGCAGCTAGACGCTAGCTCCGAGTGCGCAACAAATCACTCGACTCCTCCACTTCCTCTCTCCTATTCTCTGAGCGTACACAAACCCTTCGAGAAACGACGGCTGAGACCCTGTCTCGCCGCAGGATCCGTCTAGTTGCCCGGTACGGCGCTGCACCCTAAACTTCCGACGCGATCCTAACGTTTATCCTAGGGGGCTCACAAATCCCAACCTAGCTTCAACGGTCGAGACTCCTTGTCCCGCCGGGAACTTCCCAGCTCGGCGCTCACACAAGAACGATTTCTAACGGCCAAGTTCGGCCTTATAACACCTCCAGATCACACTCTCTCGGTGACGGCCCTGTAGCGTTCGTACACGCGTAAGGGAGTGCCCAAATTCACGTAGACAGCTGTCACTCAGCACGCTACGAAATATTCAATGAGGCGCCGCCATCTTTGGGTCAACGGCACGCTCGCAGACGAGCAGGTGCGCGCGACCCCGCGGGGTAAGAGCGAAAGGCGGCGACGGTGCACTGTGCCGGCCGGAGCGCGTTTACAATGGTGTCTCGTTCGGCGCGCGCTTCGACGGTAATCCCACCACCTCCGCTCGTCACGTCGACGGTTCCCGGAATCGGGCGGCGCCGTCTGCTTTCTCAATGGGGGATTATCACTGTGGTATGCGGTGGGCCAGACAATCCGTCTCCCGTGCGCGCCGTGACGAATTGGCGACGGCTGCAGCGTAGTCTACAGTGCTGAGCCACCAGACAGAGTGGCGGGTTCTCACGCGCCGCCCGGGCGCTTGGCCCCTGACCTCATGAGTGGACCTTACAACTCCCCCCTTTACGAGGGCTACTGGACCTCTTAGTTCAGTCAATCCGAAAAGAATTCAAAAGGGCCACTCGTTTCATCTCTCCTTCAGCAATAATAATAAAACAAACACAAAAAAAAAACACGCGGAAGTAGCTAGGTATAACCACAAATGAGCCCCCTTCCATTTCTGCAGCTTATCCGAAGCCTCTCTCACCTAAACTACAAGCACAACCTGTTCACTAGCCGTTCAATAGGGACGGGATACTCTAGTAATCTGGAAACACACAAAAAAAATGCTAAAAAAGTGCAAACTGGTTATATATTATATACCTTATATTTTCGAGGTCAGCAGCGCTCTCCGGTGACTCCACGTTCTCAAAGAGGTCGTGGAGTCATTTAACGTTCTTACCGCACCGCTTGCCTTTGAAAATCTGTTCAGCATGTCAAGGAAAACTATGACGAACACTCTTATTGAAAGTCTATTCCCGGTGCCTGTTTATCGCCAGCCTTACTTAGGCCACCAGAAAAGCAATGTTTTAAAACGCGTAATGAGCATGTGTATCCCGCCAAAGGCAAAAGGGAAAGGAGGAGTATGGGCCCAGGTCCGCTAAATTTAGAAATAATCGAACCGGAACAAAGAAATGTCGTTTCAAATCGCGCGCCATCAGCCGCAAAGGGTTTGCACAACATCCGACAGATGGCGACGAGTGTACTGGCCAGTAGGAAGACGCAGTGAAACATCCTCCTCGCGAGGGGCACGATCAAATGCAGAACATTTCCGGGGGCGCACGACGTTAAGTAGTTTGCGTTACGTTAATGTTGTTGCACTTGTGGCAACTGCTGACGAGAGAGCACTCGTCAGCAGTAATTTGAACGAGTCAACGATATAAGGCCGTTCATAGCGTCCCATTCTGTGTCGGCTTTGTGGCGCAGTGGTTACAGCACCATGTACATTGCGTTACGCCCGCAGGGTCGAGGGATCGAAACCTGGCGCCGGATAGTATTTTCTTTTTATATAGTAGGGACAACGACGGTGCGGACTACGGACGTCAACGCCGGTGACATCGTGAGTTACTGAAATGCTCTGCAGTTAAAACACTAAGTGCGAGTAAAAGTAAATTGGGTCGTGTCTCCGGGGCGCGTAAACGCCCCGAACGAGACAACTCGACCTATAGCACTGATGCGCGCTATAACTGCAAACACGCACAAACATTACGGCACTTGACAACAAGAACAAAAGGAATAACGACTGGCAAAGAACACGGGCAATTTTGCAGTCAACCAAAAGTAAAACGTTAAGAAAGTTTGCATTGTCACAATGCGCACGCACGCAAATGTGCTACTTGACGGCGTAGCCTGATAACGTTCCTTCAAGAATGTTAGGCTGTGCTTTCGTTAACTTGCGGTGCACAGAAAGTTCGGTTCGGTGCGCGGATCGGCCAATTTGGTGCACGGAGCGAGCACCCAAGGCATCTCGTCACGCACAACCACGGCACACACACACACACACACCACCAACGAAAAAGGACGGGTGGACGGGAACTTTCACGTCCGTCGTGGCGGTGTTAAGGCTGGGAGCCAATTCAATAGCGGCCTCCCCAAGCAACATTCTGAAATCAGGGTAGTGCATTCGCGTATTTCCAAACCCTCTGCAAATGGCCCCGACCGTGGAGCGTTGCAATGTCAAGGCAAGTCTCGACAATTTGGCCCCATGGGGCGAACACAACCTCGGGGAGGACGGAGTGGTATCGCAAAATGCGACTTCGCTTCCGGTCACATAGGCCAAGTGGCCATGCCTCTCCAAAGCCCCAACGTAAGGAAATGCTTCGCGCTGGCAGCGTGAGCGCAGGGTTGATGCTGGAGCGGAATGTCGGCCCGCGAACCCGACGACCTTCTCGGGATCATTATTTCCCTTACGCACAGACTGCCCCACAACAACAACCTCACAAGCACCTGTTATTACCAAAAACCGCTCGTGCACGCTATGGGCAGTCTGAGCAGCGGCTTGACCAAGACAGTTTTTTAGCTGTCCCAGTACGCACTCATCCTGGCACAACTCAGAACACGGGCCTGTGACACACGGCCAGGTCACAGAACCTACTGCGTCAACCCCTCCAGCGCGGCTCTCGACTAAATCTCGGTAATGGCCGCAACCGACACTAAAGCTTCGAAGCTCTATTACGGACACCGGTTTTGCGAGACCGCTGATTGCGTCTCGTTCCCCTGTCTCCTCGGCATCTGTCTCCTCACATGGTTTTTCTCTCTCCTTCGTAACCTCCTCGGGAGCTCTCATGCTCTGTTTCGCAGTCCCCACGCATGCGTTTTAGTGTTCTCCGTCAGCCCCCTCGGGAACCCTCTCACCATCAAGACTACCTAACCCACGCGACATCTCCGTGTCGTTCCTACCCTCATCAAATACTCTCAGCTCCTTGTCTTCCACCTTCTCGCGTTCTCTCTCATTTTCTCCTCTGTTTTCTGCATGTTCAACCCAGTCTACCTTCTCAGCTCCCTTATCCGCCTTTAACTCCTGCTTTTCCTCAGCCTGATCGTCAACTCCATCTCTTTTTCGCTCCGTCTCGTCACATGCTTTCTCGTCTTCTATCTCCTTTCTCTTCTGGGAGAGCTCCTGAACGCCCGACACGGAGTTCTTTATCGTGCAACGTTCGAGCGTAATTGGGAGCGCTGCGGGCCCCGAGACTTCCCTGCGCGACTCAGTCTCCTCTGGTCGACCGAGTAGAATTTGGGCACTGCCCGTGCCAGCAAGTTCAGCATGTATTAGCTCAGTGTCTGGTGCAAACATAACTTGCGGCCCTACACTCGCAACAACAGGTGGCTACCCTTTGACTCCGTTCTTAAACCGGACACGCTCGCTGGAACACTCCTCACGCTCGCTTCCCTTTCCATGCAGCTGTTCCCGGCTGAGCCGCTCGCCACCTGTGCGCAGCCACGGCCGCTTATCTCGCTCTCGCGCGGCTTCAAATTAAAAAATGGGCTGCCCCAATTCAACTTTGCTGTCAGCTCATAACCGGGCCTCCTCGAAGGGTTCTGCCTTATACGCTGCAGCTCCATCCCCAAACTTTGCCTGCGAGGCTGCTCGTCACGTTCAAGCATCTCCTCATTATACCGCTCTGCGGTATCACCGGACGCGCTTACCTCGTCACTCCTCATCCCAATGTCCATCTCTACGCGTTCGACACCAGCGGAAATGCTAGCCTCGTTTAGGGAGTAATGGCTGCTTACTTTGTCATCGCAATGTTCAACTTCCAAACACTGGCCGGAATCATTCAACTCCGCTGTCGCTATACGACTTGCTGGGCCTGCGCCCCTTTGCTTCTGCTCCCGGGTGTTCGAGCGTAAGGGTGTCTGCCATCTCCGCTCCAGCTCCAACTCATACCTTTGCAACCGCTCTTCAGAATCGACCGTCTGCTTTTGCATGCGCTACTTTGATTCTCGCACCTCTCTTCTCTCTCGCTCCTCCGCTTCGCGCGCTTCTTTTCTCTCCCATTCTTCGGATTCGCGTGCTGCTTTTCTCCTTCGCTCCTCCGCTTTGCGCGCTGCTTTTCTCTCCCGTTCTTGAAACTCCAATTCCATTCGTCTAATAATTATTGTTTCGGACTCCGCTTGGACCACCCCCCTGCCGCTTCTCCTCCTTGAGGTGGCGCCTCATGCGTCTGACCATTTCTATCTCCTTCCGCCATGTTCGCCAGCATGCTCCACGTGACTACCATGCAACCCCGGACTCAGCCTACACCGCCACAACGAAGCGCAAGAAATCCCATTCACCCACACCTTCAGTGGTCGGCTGCAGCGTCGTTGGCCCCGTGCGCTGGCCTCGCTCTGCCGCTCCACTCCGCGCGGAGCTCGGCAGCCGCCGACGAGGGTGCGCTTGCGTCCGCTTGCTGCCCCTGGTTGTGGCCCGGTGATTCCTTCTGCCAAATCCTGTCGACTGCCCCAGTAAAAATGGTTGTGGTTCGTTTCCCCGAAGTCCGGTGTCGATCAGGAACCCAATCGCCCGGGCTCCGGTTGATTTGGCAGGAGGCTGGCAGGGCGATGGTGTTGAAGTTCTTGGAGATGGCAGTCGAATTGACAAACTCGAGGCGTTGGGGTTGATTAAGTGAAACGAAGGTTTATATACAGCTATTTACAGTAGGATAACTGGGTACATGAGTAGTAAGAGGAAAAACTTCGAACTTCAGCTAGACGCTAGCTCCGAGTGCGCAACAAATCACTCGAGCTCCTCAATTTCGTCTAACTCCTCTATTCTCGGAGCGTACACGAACCGCTCGAAAAACGATGGCCGAGACCCTGTCTCGCCGCAGGATCCGTCTAGTTGCCCGGTACGGCGGTGCACCCTAAACTTCCGACGCGATAGGGGGCTCACAAATCCCAACCTAGCTTCAACGGTCGAGACTCCTTGTCCCGCCGGGAACTGCCCAGCTCGGCGCTCAGACAAGAACGCTTTCTAACGGCCAAGTTCGGCCGTATAACACCTTGAGATCACACTCTCTCGGGAACGCCCCTGTAGCGTTCGTACACGCGTAAGGGAGTGCCCAAATTCACGTAGACAGCTGTCACTCAGCGCCCTAAGGAATATTCAGTGAGGCGCCGCCATCTTTGGGTGAACGGCACGCGCGCAGACGAGCAGGTGCGCGCGACCCCGCGGGGTGGGAGGGAAAGGCGTCGACGGTGCCCTGTGCCGGCCGGGGCGCGTTAACAATAGTGTCTCGCGCGGCACGCGCTTCGATGCTGGTAATCCCACCACCACCGCTCGTCACGTCGATGGTTCCCGGAATCCGGCGGCGCCGTCTGCTTTCTCAATGGGGGATTATCCCTTTGGTATGCGGTGGGCCAGACAATCCGCCTCCTGTGCGCGCCGTGACGAATTGGCGACGGCTGCAGCGTAGAGTCTACAATGCTGAGCCACCAGACAGAGTGGCGGGTTCTCACGCGCCGCCCGGGCGCTTGGCCTCTGGCCTCATCAGTGGACCTTACAGGAGGCATTGTGAGGGGTTTGCCTTAGCGACGGCCACCTTGAAGAAAAAAAATTCCCCGCATTTCCCCGAGGGGAAGAATGTGAAAGTGCGAATGCACGAGTTGAATTTGCGCGGTTCGGTAATGTTCGCGAAAAAGAGATCACACACACACACACACACACACACACACACACACACACACACACACACACACACACACACACACACACACACACACAACTACAAAGAAAGAAAGATGCATTTATTCACAGACACCTATTTGTGCTGTCGTTGTACTTGATTGCTAGAGCGGATCTCAGCTTTGAAATTTCGTGTCAGTACTCCTTTAAGCGGGTGCATTAGCCCTTCTCACGCCCGATTCCTGGCCAATGCCCCACGTGGGTATGTGCCATGTCAGCGGCCAGGCAGCGCGCGCCCATCTCCCCCCGTTGCCAAGGAAGACGAGGAGCGCGCGCACCCGCAGCTGTTGCTATGCGGACTACGGCTGCGGACGATTCAGGCTCGCTTAAGAAGTGCATTCGCACTTAAAAGCCACGGTGATGAGACTAGTCCCTCAAAAGTGACGTTAAGCTTAATATCAGGCCCGCACATCTGCCCCACTTCTGTACTGGGCATTACCGTTTGTACTAGCGAGTTCGAAACTTTGGAACCTTGCTTGTTTCAGGCAAAGGCACGCAGCAGTTCACTTACGCTTCTACGTAAAACCCTCATCCTCTTGGTTAAATATCCTTATCCGCTGCAGCTGCTCGTGCCGTTCTTTCCGATAGTCCGAACGTGACCCACAAAACTACGGGAAATACTGACCGAATTACTCATGGTGGATTTGTTGTTCACACTGACGAGTGATGTCTTCTTTAGTTTCTCTATCAGTGGTTCGAATTCGGGTGGAAGACCTTGCTGCTGGCGGCGAGCATGACTTGGGCTTCCTGATGTTAGAATTCATGTACACATTGATACAGGGTTATTCCAATATTTAAAATATATTGTTGCGAAGTTGCGTAGCGCAATAAATTGAAAAAAAGGCCACACGTCGCCGAAGAACCAGTCATACAAGTGACCTGTGCCATCGACCGCCGTTGATTTTGATGCCGCAAAGCTTAGTCTGCATGCGCATTTATCTTGAAGAAGTGCAGCTTTTTTCAAGCATAACACCTTTGTCGATCACAAACTAGCAATGTAGGCCGAATTTCGAGCAACTTACACTCACTCTGATAGTCCAAATGCCCGGGCGGAACTTTACACAAGAAGGATATGATGTTTGACCATGGGTTAAGACACCTCTGCGCGGCCGCTGCTTTCCAGAAAACAAATAAGGTGAGTCAGAATTCATAGTTCGCGCAGTTATACTTCTATGGACTGTTCTCTCAGCGATGGACATGCACTCGCAAAGACTCAACGAAGAATTCAACCAGACAAGAATTCAAGCAAAGCTCGAAGCTAATTTCCTAGTGATTGTCCCTCAAATAGTGTCAGTCTTGACAAATATATCCTTAAATAGTGACATCGCCTCGGTTATGTCGCTTATAAGGCACAGAACTAGAAGTTGAGTATGCGGTGGTGGCGCACCAGCAAAAACGCAGTCGACACTCCCACGCATGGCCGCCACACACAACTTTCCGCACGCACTCTCCACTCACGCGTATACCAACCCATGCGACCTCGGCACGTGCACAGGCTTTCTAACGACTCGCTGACTGAGGCCTTGATGAGCACTCAGTCAGCCTTGGATTGCTTTGGATTGATTATTGAATTGTAATACGTGGTGAACACAAAGTATCAGCACTGAGGGATATTTTAAGACATATAATTCCGGAAGCGTTTTACAGGAGCTAAAACCCACATCATTCAAGATAGTTCCATCCAGGCGAAATGTCGATATGCTTCAACGTGATAGGAGAGGATCATCTGAAAAAAAAAAGAAAACGACGCGATTCATGGTAAGTTTTTCCGCATTGCTTTAACGAATAGGGTATTTATGCGAACAGTTACTTCAGCCAATGTTAAGAGTGCTTGCTGTCTGTGGTAATGAAAAGAAGAATGACATTTGGCCATTTCCGCAAAAATGCTCCGAATACATCAAACGAAATCAGCCCCGCCCTGGAAGAACAGTTAGCGCTGATCACCAGAGGACAGGACTGCCTGGAGACATATGGGGCCCTAGAGGATGCCACCACACCATCAAGTGCCTAAACAGCACTACAATTCTCAATAAACATTCTCTTTCTCCCGCTCTAAGGAAGCAAGTGAGCATGCAAGGTAACCATAATTTGTAGTACGGTGAGCGAAATGTTTACTAATTTCGTGACCAGTTATACATCTTTGCATCGGTAGTGAGCTGAGTGGAGTGGATTTATCCTTCTGCACCAGACGATCTGGAGCCACCAAATGACACCAGATGACCCTCCAAATCTGTGCGGAAACTGACCGACCTCGGCTAACACCCCTTCACAAAAATCCCCGCGGGTATGTCCTGCGAGTAGGAACAAGCAAGAAGCAATTAAAAAAACAGATGAACCTCGCGGTTCAAGCACCAACACAGGACTTAGTCGTTACTGGTTCCAGTTAAAAAGGGCTTACCAACCTCCGTGCAAGTCTTTCACCTCCTAGACATCGTAACGGTGCAAAACGTAAGTATAAAACCACTTGTTTATTCGGACACCTCCTCTGCATGGTCATTTGTACGATTGAAGTACATGTATATGTACCGATATAGGTACCGATATTTCGGACGCCGCACCCGCCGCGGTGTCTCAGTGGCTAAGGCGTTGTGCTTCTGAGCACGAGGACGATTCGATTCCCGGCCGCGGCGGCTGCTTTTCTGATGGAGGCGAAAACCAAACACGCCCGTGTGGACGAGATTTTGGCGAGTGTTAAAGATCCCCAGGTGGTCACAATTAATCCTGAGCCCTCCACTACGGCCCGCCTCATCGCCTGCGTTGCGTCGGTGCAGTAAACGCTACAATCAATCCGTTCGGATGCCGCACAGCACGCCGTTTGTTTTTCAGACTCCAGATTCGGTGCTCTTGGAATTTTTGCCGCCGAATACCACCAGTGTGTTGCAGCCCATGGAACAAGGTGTTATCAAGAACTTCAAGGTTCACTACCTATCGCGCCTTTGGAATCTTGTGCTGTTGTGTGCGGGCAGTGACAAAAGCTACGTTGTGGATGTGCTTTCGGCAATCAGCATCCCGTGTGATGCTTGGAGGGCAGTGACGCAGGACACGATACGCAACTGCTTTCGGCACGCAGGATTAGTGGTTGGCTGTGGTGACGAGGATAGTGACACAGTCCACAACCCCACAGCTGTGATCGCTCCTACCGCACACATCCGACATTTTCGATGACCTTCGTGGTAGTGGTGTCAATGTTGGAGCGTCTACGTTTGAAGATTTAGCCAACATCGATAATGCCGTTCTGCCGTGTGCCGAGTTGGGTGATGATGAAATTGTACGCCTGGTCTTCGAACCGGCGCAGGTGGACAGCGACTCCTATGATGACATGCGACAAACGCCAGAGACATCAAATACTGATCTAGCTCGAGCCCTTAAAATACTGTCTGCCTATAGTGACGAACAAGCACTGGCAGAAATACAAGCGTGCGTGTGTACAAAAGCGCATACATACATTTTTCCACCCGTTGGGTCAAAGTAGGTTTTTTTTCGGTGAATCCTTTTTTTCAAACTCCCTATTATTCTGACTTATCGGCCGTGACTGTCGAGTCCGAAAAAACGGTCGCCGACTTTATTAGGGAACGAGTTGTGTTGGTATATGCGGCTCGGGTTCGATTCTAATTACTGATACGGTGTTTCAGGTTTCAATTTTGTCTCTAATGCTGTTCGCGGGGTCCCGGTGAAAATTTGAAGCTAGGTGGGTCACTACTAAAGGACATCTTAAAGGGAAAAGAAGTGCAAGGCCAACGAAAGCACAGGTTTGATTTTATATGCATTAAGAAATAAAAGTGCAGGCCAGCATCAAATAGTCCATCCGAATCTTGCTCCTCTTCAGCCGCCGATAGGAATGCACATCTCATATTTACATTTTGGCATCGCGGCTCTATAAACACCGCTCGCGCAAAGACGTTTCGGGAAGAATTCCCTGGCTTGCCTAATTAAGGCAAGTGATGCCCATCCAGGCATCGCTTCCCTGTCATCGCTGGGCATCGCGGCTGGAAAAGCCGATTCCCAGCTTGGTATAACGAAGGCGCCGGTTATAAATGGCACAAAAACGATTTCTTTTTTACTTCTGGATTATTTTTTTTTCTGTCAGCCTCTTGAGCTGGGGCTCAGCATTGTTGATGTTGTTTGCACTAAACACAATGGCTCATCATACCTCCTATGCATGCTGCTGTGTTATGCTTCTTTCGTCCTTGGCTAATCTTTCTTTACGTATCATACCACTTTCAATCACTTTTTTTGTGGCAAGCCTGTATTTAACAGTCGTGTAAGCTTCTCTTGACCAACACGATGACATGTAACCTCCGTAAGACCACCAACAAATTCTGCGGACTTCAAACTCTGCGATTGTGTTTGCTTGCAGGCGTACGCGTGCCTCACCTGTAGGGGTGTCACGGGTCATGGTTCTCCTCCGCTTAACTGACACACCTGCGAAGCACATATTGCGTTTTTACGCTATTTGAAATATTGTGTCCGAGCGGTTTCGTTTCGTTTTTGCCTATTAAGTGGCAGCGCGTTTCTACAGATACATACCTTTAACACGCAAGAAAACAACACGTAAGCGAGTAAACTAAAACGAAAGCGGAAAGCGCAGATAATACTAAAGTAACAACGAACAAAAAAGCTGAGTGGGTGGACAGTATATACTCCCGCTAAGAATAACATCAAGGAATGGCAAACAGGTGCTATGGTGTACGTTAAATTTACATTTTAAACGGTAATGAAGAAGTTGCATCGGCTATGTACTGAAGCTTACAGTATGGCTATATATTTATGTAAGATACCTGGGAAGGTATTGAGCGGACAATACAACTTAGTGCACATGGGACTTTTTAAATCTTCATTTAATTAGGGGAAATGGGGCCGCTGCCAGAAATAAAATCACTCGTGACTGGATAAGCCTAAGTTCGAAAAACCAGCGGGGTACGATAGGAAACAATGCGCGACGAGACTTGGCGATTCAGCACGCCTGCATTTAGAGACTCTTTCAGACCGGCTAAGCTGGGAGGTATGGGCGTAAATAAATTAAAAGTGTGTACCCCAGTCCACCGCGGGGGTTTCAGCGAAAAACTACTGAAGCGCTACTTTCGACCCTGCAATGTTCTGCACTGCATCGGAGAGCTAACATATGAAATTACTCCTGACAGAGTGCGGTCATCGTTCCGAAGAGCTCAATCAGGAATAGTGCATGTTGTCCGGCTCAAAGTCTACTACTAACGCTAGCCCCGCAGCCAACAACAGCATGAGGTCAGTTTTTTAAGTGACATTTTGCAAGACATTAGGTCAACGTCTGTCAACACCGGGAGTAGTGCCGCCATTGTTGCATATCTGTTGTATTGTCGTTTGAACGCCAGCAAAGCAATAAGTTATCCCCGATCATCGCCAAGCCAAAGCCAATCACCGATGATCATCAATTCGTAACCGCGGAGATAGAAGAAGAGGACTTCGACGAACTGTGCCCGGCGAGCCCGGCAACTATTGTCCCTTTTTGCTTCGGCAATCAGTGTCACTTAAACCTCTACCTTTTCGTCCTGCCAGTCGAGTTCTTCGTACTGTCCGTGGCAATCCGTAACAGGTCCGGGACAATATACAACAAGTTTACATTTCGGGATTTTACGCGCAGAAACTCAACTACCCACAACAATTGTGAACAACCTGTGTGGTGCAGTTGCAAGTGGTTCATACGTAGGTTAGCAGTATGGCTATACCACTCAAAGAAAACTACTGAAAGGTTCTGATGAGTGTTACCTTGCGGCATGGTGACGGCTGCAGCTGTTACCACTCAATGTCAATGCACGTGTCCCATCTACATTCTTTTTTATACTCGCATGATTTTTCCCCGCTTGACAATTAGGCATGAAGTACCCAAGGCACTGAGCACTGAGTAGGGTTGGCATTTATGAACCCTGTTAAAAGTGGCAGCACCTTGAAAGGTCTTGGCGATGTGTGCTCAGATTTCACGCTCGCTCTGTGCAAGGCACATAAATGCCAAAACGTGTTTCTTGCAGCGCAAAAAAAAAACGCCAATAAACGTCCAGTGACCCGCAGAGAACCCAAGTTTATTAGAGGAAAACTGCTACCAGCTATCAGCGTGAATGGCGGAAAAAAATTGGCGCGTACGTGGTTTCTTCGCTTCAAACGTCAAAAAACGATAGCTGTCTGCCGCCTCTGGCTCGTGACCTCTCCCCTTACCCCAATCATCACTCTAATATCCCCCCTCTAGCTGCCTTGAAATTGGATACAAATGGGGCTTGCTCAACTGGATTCCATTTCCTGCGTTCTCACTGCGCGCGTGTCATCTTCGGGGACTTTTTTTTAATTCGTTGTTTTCGGAGCAGCTGGACGTGAAAATGTTTCTTTTTAGTATTCGCTTTTATCCCGCCTATCTTCAACCAGATTTTCAGCGCATTTTAGTGAAAAGATACAATCCGTCCTTTCTAATCACGGAATGCTGTGCATTGTCAGTTATATACTTATTTCACAAATGTTAATTTTTGTTATGCACGCCACAAACTTCTGTAGTTTAGAACACCTTTGAGGATGCATACTTCGTGTTCAAGCATTCTTTCGACATTTGGTGCCACAGCTGAATCAAGCGACAGACAGACAGACAGACAGACAGACAGACAGACAGACAGACACAGACAGACAGACAGACAGACAGACAGACAGACAGACAGACCAAAATTATTGCGGGTAGGATGCCCCCAAAAATGCTAGCGTCTGTTTAACTTTTAAATATTTAGCTTTTGTAAAGAGGCATTGTTCTCATTAGGAAGAGAACCTCAAGGAGTGCACGGACACAGCTCACCTCTTGAGGGCCCCGACAAAAAGCGTACGCCGGCGTGTGCCAGAAACTCGGCTGCAACAAAAAAAGCACACTTTGTTCTCCTTGTTTCGTGTTATCGGCGATTTAGGTGTCTGGCTAACAATAAATTTGTTGAGTGCCGGTAGTAGCGTTACAGAGCGGCGCGCGCCGCTTGGGTTATTCATGGTTATGCACATAAGCACAGTTCCGACATCCGCACAGCTCCGACATCTTCCCAGCTAGACAGCTATTGAGGGCTGCGCTTTCGGTACCACTGCAATTCGTTGTATTTCAGCGCGAGCTCTTCTTAAGTGGCAAGCCTGATGCTTACCCTAAAAGGTGACCTACTTCTGACGCCAAATTAGCAGTTTAAAACCGGCAGGCGCTAGGCGGCCAGGGCCGGCCGGCTTCCTCCACGCATGGAGCAACGCAGGAAGGCGCAAAGATTTACTCGCCGCTCGCTTGAATGCAACTCATGACGAAAATAAAACTGACGCATGCTACAAAGGAATAAATATTTTGGGAAAATTTACCCAAGGAAGTAATTTTCATTGGCGCTACTACTGCAAGCGAAGGTCAAATATTGCCGTTATGTTAAGTGGAGCATACTGATTTGGGCCAATATTTTCACGCAATGCCGCGCTTTTAGCATAACTTATGTTCGTAAAACACGCTAAGGAGTAAAAAGTGTGGCCACGTAAAAGTTATACTGAAGATGGATATGTGGATATGGAGGTGGATGTAGATATGTGGATACCTACATATATGTGGGTTGAAATCCCTGCTCTAGGCACATGCTTCACGTGTGAGTTCAAAACAATCACGGGCTCAAAACGGCGATTCGGTGAATCGAGTTGTCTGGGTGACGTTAACGACCTTGACTGCATAAAAGAAATTTTGAGCTTGCGATTTCTAACGCAGCTTTCCATTGAATATGCTAATGTTGATAAGCTTTAGGGTACCGATGTGCCCTCTGTCGTAATTTCGTGTGCTATTTATACCCAGGGGATTCTTGGGTACATGTTTTAATTAGCGAGAATCATCACACGTTACTTGGCTGAGCAGGTGAAAGATGCGACGTGAATAGATCCAGGTAATCAAACGTCGACGCCGATGTCTGTCGCGAAATTTTGTACCTGACGAGTCACTGGACAATGCGAGCTCACTTGAAACTTGGCGAAGGCAAATATAGAAATGCACATACTTACTGTTAACAGGCATCAACACTGCAAATAGAAGGTACCAATCATGTCAGGTGTAGAAGGAGGGGAAAATCATGTTTTTTACGTTTATGCTCTTTGTGTCCACAGCGGAGAACGGTGCTTTGTGCTCGACTGGTAGCAGCATAGAATGCTACCAGCCAATTATCAAAAACCAATCGCATAGCGTGTCGAATTTTGAAAAGAAAAAAAAATAATCCGGAAGTTTCTAGAAGTAAAACATATTGCTATAGCTAGACGCTGGGTAAAGTTTATATGCAAAGGCGCACGTGACCGAGTAGCTGTGTTATGGCGACAAAAAGTGGCCGACAACCCTCCTCAATGCCTTTAAAGCGAGCAATGCTAATCCTAATTCATGCATATCTCATTTTCCTGGCAGAGGGAGCCCAAGCTCTCTACGTCTGAGCGAATGAAGGTCTTTCTCTCTCTCTCTTCTGCACCCTTTCTCGACATGCGCAAAGGAATGCGTTCTTTCTGCAAGCTAGTAAAGAAGTCGGCATACACCTTCCCAACCATCACAGCGTAGCAATAGGGGACGCAAAGGGACTGTTGCCATTTTCCACCATATATAATTAACGTCTATACAATGTGATGCCCCCGCATTGCCTACCTAGAGTCCAAACGTTTTTAAAATAATGATGCCGTAAACAAAAACTTTCCCAGCGCATTAAAACCGTTGCTCATCGCACAATAACCTGTTATGCCAGAACACTGTTGAAAAGTTCTGTGCGAAGAGGCCTGGCAGTTGCAATGTTTAGGGGTAAACAATGCTGCACCAAGCTCGAGAAAGAAGTGGTTGTGGGCTCCTACCGACATAAGCTAGAATGGGGCCTTATTTCGAGTACACAGCTTTGTTTTTGAAGCTGGTCGTTGTTCTTGTAGACAGGTCTTTACATTGGCACAAAAATCGAGGAATGGAACCCGCTGATAAGGCCGAATACGTTCCAGGCTCTTAGCACAATTACGTAGTCCCTGTCTTTATTAGGCCTTTCATTGGGGCTCATTGCGTCCACCAAAGATTTAGTCTTTTTCCCTGACCTCAAATGTGAAACACACTGACAATATGAAAAACACGCTTATAGCATACAATTTCTATGAAGGAGGAACAATTAGACCCCAGTTAGTATTTAGCCACTAGGCATTGAATTGCACCTGCTCTAAGTACGTAGTTTAGCTTAGAATGTGGAAGTTGTGACGCCCACCTGAATTTATATACTGACTCTGTATACCGTAGAGGCAGCCTCATATTATATGTAGCCTTCCTTTCAATGGAATGTAAAAATGAATAAATGAATTGTTTATTTCCACTTATTACATACCCACAAACATACGCATGAAGTGGCAAGGTTAACGAAAAAAGCTGTACTAGGCAGCTTGACTAGCTCTAGGCCCCGTAAGTTACAACACAAGCCTGAGGGTGGTCAGCATTCAATGCTTCCAGAAAGTAATTGTGACGAAAAATCGCGCGCCCCTCCGTCTAACGACAACGATGGTTGAACACGAAAGTTTCTAATGATGGATTCCTTGGTTGTCAAATCCCGCACCGCGAGTAAATGCTCCTCTGGAGGTCCGCAGTACTTTTGTACAGTACGCACAGAAACTCTCAGGTGTGCACTGTAGGCCTAACGTTTGAGTTTGGGGTCTACAGCGCGTACGCCACCTGCTTCTTGGTGTTCGCTTCGACCATGTGAAAATGGAGCAATCGGAAAGGCACCGGCTCGACAACTCGGTGGACCCTGGTTCAATTACGCCCACGGGAACCGCTTTTTTTCTTTCACTTCACCCACGATCATTCATCCTCATCGTCACAGAAAGTATTGGCGTACAAGGTAGGGGATTAGTGAGGGCAATAAAGCTTCACTTTAAAAGCAAGATGAGACAAAGGGAGGCCGTAGTTTTTGCACAACTAAAAACGTACCTCAATCTGGTGTCGACTTGTCAGCAAACTATTAATGTCTTACTTTACGGGATTTACGTCACATTTGCATAACTGGTTACACAATAAGGAGCGAAGAAACGAGAGAACCTGTGCTCACTTCCTGCCGGTGATTCCTCAGAACAGTCAAAGTCTGAACTGCGTTTTTTTTTTACTCGTGGCTGCAGCTCACCTGGTTCCTCGCCCTCTCTGGCGGAGACGGTACTGCGGTTGCTTCGCTTCACGTAGTCGTGGTACTCTGCAAAGATCACGGCAGATTATGACATGCGTGCATTCATTTTGAAAATACGTAAAATCCCGGTGTGGTTTCACCTACTGACATACTCCGAGTGAGAAGCGTTGTTAAGAGTTGACCGCTGAGAAATAAGCCTTCCTCCACACTCGCGACCGAATAATGTACAGCCGGTAAAAGGCTTGTCTATAACACAGCTTTCGTACTCTCAGCCCTATCCTGCCCCGCCGGTGGGGGATTTCAATAAAACTACTGCGGAATTCTGAAGTCATAGCCCTTAACTTTTGCCTCCGACATGTTTGGAACGAGTATGTTTCGGCAGTTTTCGGATGTAGCTGGTTGAAGTTGAAATCGCTGTTATAGACAAGCGATTTACCGACTGTACAGCACGCTACTGTACACAGTTGCAGCTCCCGAGTTTTTTGTTTTTTTTGTGGAACTAGCCCACGACAATGTGCTTTTGTGCACGTCTTCATACCTGAAGAATACCTGCGCACGTCTTCATACTGAATTATTCTCCCATGTACAGCCGGTAAAAGTCTTCTCTATAACACAGCTTTCGTACTCTCAGCCTTATCCTACCCCGCCGAAGCGGGATTTGAATAAAACTACTGCGGAATACTGAGGTCTTAGCCCTTCGCTTTTGCCTCCGTCATGTTTGGAACGAGTATGTTTCGGCAGTTTTCGGATGTAGCTGGTTGAAGTTGAAATCGCTGTTATAGACAAGCGTTTTACCGACTGTACAATTACGCTCACAAGAGGTTAAATTAATCGTATTTACACTACAGTCAAGCACAGATGTATGGAACACAGTTTCATCGAATTATTCTCTATATTGGAAGTCTGAACAACGCTTTGGTAATCCTAGGCAAAAGTATGCGCTGTTGTACGGGTGTATCGAACTCCCGAACACGGGCCCATTCTATATATATTAAACGCTGCGCCGCAAGTGCTCCTGCAAGTGCGCTTCTCCTGATGAAGTGAATGCGGGGATGGTGGCATCTCGCGGGCGCTGCCGTGGTCGGTGAGAAAGCGGCGGCGTCGCGTCGCTTAGATGATGTGTATGGCAGCCTTCAACAACTGTTGGTACGCTACCATGACGGGCAGCCGCGTGGCAGCGAGAACGCAGGGAGTGATTGCGTGCGAAAGGCAATAAAGGCGGAAGGAAAACCGACCGGAACAGCATGCTTTAAAGCCTTTTTTTTATGTTTGCTTGAGAGGTTACCAATGATGGCTCATGCAGGGGAACCGATGCGGCCTGGTCCGTGGCGCGCGTTTTGGAGTTTTGGTCACGAAAAATTCTCTGGTTGATCTGGTTGAACACGAATGAGAAAGGTACCTTCAAGGGAGCAGTTGAATGTTAAAGGAACCGCCTTCGTGTGCGAAGGGTTCGCGAGCCTGACCCCGCCAGGCGAAGTGACGCCGACACGCAAGAAAAAATAACCGGTTTATTCAAGGACAACAAAACCTAAAATGACATGCACAGAAACAGCACCTTGAAGCACATAACTGTCATGCGAACAAGGCAAAAGCGGATTGTGCCTCAATTCACGCACGTCTAGAGTACACGCAGACTGACTGACTGACTGAACGAACTTTATTGAGGAATAGGAACAGGATGGAATGAGGCAAGGATAGAGTTTAGTGGATTTCATGGGTGGAACCCTAGGTCCAGGGCCCCAGTGGCTGGTGGGACTGTCATCGCTCTCTCCAGCAGGTTGAGTTGGTCCTGTAGAGATGAGCTTGCTAGGACCGCCTTCCATGCATCAAGTGTAGGAGGCTGCGTTAAAAAGTTGCTGGTGCCTGTTCCCCATATGACTGGAAAGGACCATGTGGCGTGGAACAGAGTGGCTGTCTCGCCGCATTTCTTAGTTTTCGTCAAGGTCTTGATGTTGGTGTCGCAGCATCTTGGACCATCTGGATTTGAGTATGTACGTATTTGTCTAAGTTTTCCCAGGATTTGCGCTTCCGAGGTCATGAGGTCTATATGCGGATTCTGGAATTGAACCCTCTGCTGGCAGGCTATGCGTAGGTTTTCACCAAAGATGGGTGCTAAGGCGCTTGCATTGAGGCGCTAACTGTCGGCGCTCATTGGTCATGATGGGCTACTTCAATTTGCCTCTCCTAGACAGCAGCACTATCCTAATGAGTCTTATGGAAGGACATAAGGCGAGTTCGTAGCGATGCTTACGTCTGTATTAGCCCAGTGGGCAGAGCACCAAGTAAATCCCATTCTCGCGAGGAAGTCGTGGGCTCGAATCCGGGCGCTGCCGCGTCATTCGGCCTTTTTCTGGCGACGTCCCTTCCGTGACGGATATGACGTCGGTGAGATCTTTGGTGTAAAAGGGAAGCATTTTGACTTATCGAGCGACGAAAGCGGACATTATTCGGCTGGTACAGCTGGTGAAAAGATGTCGGCTGCAGAGGTACTCAAATTTTCTCGTAGCACTTTGAGCGTGAAACTGCGCATCAAACCTGACGTAAAGGCGAAGGCAGCACAGCCACGGCCCAGCTGATCCAGAGCGTGTCGTGAGCAAAGCGGCATTCCGTGGCTTCAAACGAGAGGGGCTCGGATACCAAAGACGACGGCGCTGTACGCCTCGACAGGAAATTAAGAGAGCTTTCGGCATTCCCATGCGCTATTCTGAGTGACACAACGGCACAAGAGTTCGTAAGCCCTGACAACGATGTGCAGGCTGTAGCGGACTTCACCGATGGCCCAGAAACGGAGCCTACAGCGACCCTGACAAAGTCCCCAACCGCCTGCTGCAGCCTAGCTTGCGTCAGGGTTCATATTTGCCACTGTTGGGGCAGAGTGTACAACGCCAGATTTTCTTTTTTGGACGCCGTTCGTAAGCTTGAAGACAGTGTGGAGAACTTTATGCCGCAGAAGAAGAAGCAAGCGAATCTCAGACTTTTGTCACGTTAAATAAATGGTGGTGCTCGTCGCGCTCTGGTTCAAATTATTCGTGGGGAAAACAAAAGCTACCGCTTGTCACAATATCGGAAAGCCCTCAGGGATGTCCTGTAATCAGATTACCTTCAGACGGGCTTATTTCACATTTCAAATTATCGATACATCGAACTGTTTCGCGATCTCATTAGAGTTCAATATAACGACGTTCAAATGGTTATGTTACACGTATATTTTATAACTGAACCCGCTGCGGTGGCTCATTTGCTAAGGCGTTGTGCTGCTGACCACGAGGTAGCGGGTTCGATTCCCGGCCGCGGCAGCCGCTTTTTTTTTACGGAGGCGAAAAGCAAAAACGCCCGTGTGTACGGGATTGCGGCGAACGTTAAACGTCTCCAGGCGGTGAAAATTAAATCGGAGCCCTCCACTATGGTGTGCCTCATCGCCTGCGTTGCGTTGGCGCGTTATACCCTACAATCAATCAATTTTATAGTTTATCTGCAATAATTCAATGAGAGGTTATCAGATGCGCTGGGTTTTCACAGCTGAGAACCATCCTCCACATCTTATCCTGTCATCTCACACGGCGACAATTTCCGGTCTGAATTTCAGGTGTTTGAGACGGGAACTAACACTCGCACTCCACAAAGTGCAGCATCAGTTGGCAGTAATTTTTTGCGGCATGACAGGCAGTTATAGCTCCTTCATCACCAGCCTCCTGGTTGTGCAGGAGAAAATCTTCTACAATTGTTTTCCGATAATCATTGTGGCTATCAAACTATGTCAAGTGCCCATGGGACTCATCCAAGGAATACGCGAAACGCCTGGAGCATTATATGACTTTATGTATTTCCCATAATCTACAAATTCCACCGCGCGTGCGCAGATCTGCTCAGGCTTATCACGCAGCTGACTCATGGCGCACCGGCGGCTGAGTCTACTCTGTGTCCCAGTACCCCTGGCGTAAAAGCTATTGAGGCAGCAAAGCTCACTCACCAGAGATGAGCATGAGCGCGACCACCATGCCCGAGAGGAACATGAGCATACAGAAGCCCACCACGATGAAGATGTCCTGCGTGGCGTCCGCCCGACGGTACGGGGCGTAGTACGGATCCCTGCGGGGAAGGGTATATTCCATAATAAGGAAGTACCCAGAGTAAAACCACAAGAACACCGCAAACACCTAACAAGAATTGCTGTCGTACTACAAAAAACTTCGTTGTGACAACAAAGTCCTGTTGTTACAGGACACACAATTCTATCGTAACAATGACAATTTTTTCAACGATAAACATTCTCGTAGTTCTAATGGAAAGGCCATTTACGCTACTCTTTAAATTGCGCAATAACACTCAAACCATGTACAACATCTGATGGGACATCAGGGTCACGTCAAGAGATGAATTCGGCACGACGGAGCATCGAAGTCAGGACAGGAATATGACGCACGACAGAACATCAGAATCACGACACGACAAGAATACGCCAAGACGGCAGTACGACCCGTGGGTATACGACAAACTACAGAAATTTTCTTCTCGTCCTTTTCGACTGGGTATATTGGCTGCATGCAACCTCCCGACCGGACATAATTGTGGTATATGAGCTTTTGTATGCACGCTGCTCTCAAATAATGATATTTTTCTAACTTTTTCCATTTCTTTTCGTCCCAAACCCCTTATCGTGAACCTAATACTGGTCAGATTTTACAGTTTCTGAAGTCAATTTCAAACGACAAAAGTCGCGGTTTTTCTGATGCGGGTGCCAAATATTTAAAAAGAAATAAAAAAAGTAGCTCATCGTACAATGGGCCATGGAACCATTAAGGCATTCTTTGCAAAGCAGGCGCGGGGCGAGTTCTTAAAAAAATCTTTATGGCCAAACCTACACATATAGAGCAGCTGTAGTTTCTCGCCATAAGCCAAAATGGGTCCTATTAGAGAACATGCCTACTGCCTTTATGCGAAGTAAAGTTTGACATCCACCTCAATGCAGCCATACGGCTACAAAGCAAAGCTATAGAGCTTTCATTTGTAGCCGTATGGCTACAAACCTTCGTCGTAGAAACTTACTCCACCTCGGGGATTTACCCTAGATCTTCTCAATTAGCACCTGTCCATCGCTTCCAGTTGTTGATCAATTCGCGCCCGCGCTACAAATGACTAGCCTCCTTGTAAGCTCTTTTGGTAGAAGGACTGCTCAGGTTAAGCTGTGGTCCTGGGTTCGCATCCTGCACCAGAACGAATTTTTCTTCAACCGCAAAATTTCTGAGAAAGCTCGAATTTCCTTCGTAGAAACTTGCTCCACCTTGGGGATTTCCCCTAAATCTGGTCGATAAGCACGTGTCTTTACGCCTGTCGTCCTACTGGCACCTTGATCACTGAACTGGAGTTGTTCCTCTGAGATTTGCTTTGTCTACGGCAAGAGCGCTAATCATCAACATTTAGGATTAAAATCGGACGTCGAGCGTTACGCTGAGATTTTGGCGGCGCGTCCTTGTGAGAATTCGTGTTTTATGACCAAGCCTCCAACTTTATTTTGGCTACCATGCTCGGTGTGGCGTGATGGAGCTTCGGCACTCATTCCACCATTAGCACGCCACCATCGCAACCTACACAGGGACGGACGTGCTACATCTGCGCTCCCTATGCACCCGAGACTTCTTAAATACAAAAAGGTTTGCGGTAGTGCAAACTTACCCGCTCATCTCGTCTGGAAGTCTTTTGTCTGCAAAACATGGGCACACAAAATACTTGAGCTGTCCACCAAGTCGAAAATTTTAGTGAAGCACTGCAGGATATACTTATTTTTATTTGATTACCTATTGTCAACCACATTCGGTAAGCTTGGACATTCGTGTCGTTTTTCTGTTCCTGCTAATATATGCAACAGCTTTGACATACGAAAAATGTACGAAAAATTGGTAGCGAAAACCTGCGACAAAAATATTTAAATAACTCCGGGAGTGCAATCATGTTGTCACTTTTTTAGCTGCTTATCAGATGTTCCCTTGCAACGTGAAGACAGTAACGTTATTCAGCAGTGTGCCTTATTAAAGATAAGGCTAGTTCTATAAATATGGAGTCAGCAAGCTGAATAAATAGCGGGTACATAAAATGGGACTGTGTTTCCACCCAGTATAGGCCATACTATTGGTAGTGCTACACGAAGTACTGCTTTAATGCACAAAACTGATCTAACGAATGGCGATGTTTCAATAGAAAAGGCATAACCTCCTTTAAAGTGCTGTGAATTGCGGTTGTGTTTCCCCGTCTGTCATTAAAAGTTATCGTCTTCGCAGCCTTGCGAGCCATGAAAGCTGAGCGCCCCTTTCATGTTCTTGACAAAGCCGCTTGCGCAACTTTTTGGTATCACGGGACGAACAGGTCCATGTCGCTGATGGATGCCTGTACAGGGTTGCGCAAGTTACATGAACACTCAGACCAGCTGGCAATACTGAATGGCTGCGTCTAATCTCACGGCAGCGGTGAGAATTACCTCCGGGAAATTCTCACGACAGTTTCCATAAAAGCTGGCTGGCCCGTAATTTGCTGAATATTATTATGTCCCAACGTAACCTAACGTAACATAACCTGACCGAACCTTACGTAACCTAATTGAACGCGTCATAACCTACCCAAATCCTGCCAAACTGCAACAAACCTAGTCTAACCCAGCCTAACGACACAGAACACAACCTGTAATGAACATAATTCAACCAATTCTAGAAGTTCTGTGCTTCGATCTCTTGATATAGTAAAAACCAGAGTAAAAACAGCACTAACAAAATCACGATGAAAAAAAATTCCGAAAGCTAAAAAAAAAAAAACACAGTCGGACTCGAACCTAAGTCTCCTCATTTAAAACCAATCGCTATTCTACAGCGCTACAGGGGCAGCTGCAGCCAAGGCATGTTAGGGAGATATTTATCAGGTTGAATCTCCGCGTAGCGTGCTTAGCCAATAAGAAGCGACTACCGTGAGAAATTTCTGACGGTAATTCTACCGGTTGCCGGGATAATAGACACTACCATACTGAATTTGGTTTACAGTTAGCTTGCGCCATAAAGCCTGCTCTGCTGCAAAGCGTTCTTCGCTTCTTGTGAGCCGTACCGCGGGTACAGAGCATACAATTGTACAAACACCCTTCAGATTGACCTCTCTCGTTCTCATAGTCAATCTTGAATTAGCCCTAGCTCGGCGTCTCCGCGTGACACACAAAGAGGGTTTTCTCAGTACCGTCTGCGATCAGATTATATGATAAGACATGCGTAACAGCAGCGCTCATAAATAAACTTTCGCTCACCCTGTGCTCAGTTGCAGAATACTAAACTGCGCCACGGGCGTGATGATTTGACTTATAAACGACGCCGGAGTTAAGGCTGCTTGTGCCGTTCTTCTTCTTCCTTCTCGTCACCGAAGCAGCTCGATGGCGACACATTCCGTTTCAAAGCCACTGCAGGGGAGCACTCCCTGTTACACCTAGCGCTTTGTACTCGTCAACTTTTAAAACTGCCGCAACCTTCTTGATCAAGTGCAAATACAAGCCTGATTGATTGTGGGGTTTAACGCGCCGACGCAACGCAGGCGATGAGGCGCGCCGTAGTGGAGGGCTCCGGATTAATTTTGACCACCTGGGGATCTTTATCGTGCGCCGAAATCTCGTACACACGGGCGTTTTTGCTTTTCGCCTCCATCAGAAAAGCGGCCGCCGCGGCCGGGAATCGAGCCCGCGACCTCGTGCTCAGCAGCGCAACGCCTTAGCCACTGAGCCACCGCGGCGGGTCGCAAATACAAGCCTAATGTTCGGCCAATGTGCCTCTGCAAAGTCGGAGCCTGGCCAACTTTATCCACAATCATGCCTGGACGTTTTGAATGATGATTCGCCGACATTTTTTCAGGGTGCTACCAACAGCAGCTGCCTAGACCTCGCAGTTATGCGTAGCTGCCTTTCGTCCGCAGCTGCGTGGTACACTGATGCTTTAAAGCAAAGCTTTCTACCTCTACCAGCCTCTTCGTGGCATGCATGACAAGAAACACCCAACGCGGCTGAGGAGAGGGAGGGCGTTTTTCACTCAGGGAGAACAGTACAGAGGCACGACGAATAGTTACCCGGCGTTCCCCGCGCAGGTGCCTGCTCGCACAGCCGGCCACGTTGGCGGTACGGCTTTGTCGTCTGCTTTAGCGACGGTTGTTTTCGGCCTGTTTTGACGCAGCTTCGCGTTCATTGCGTGCTTCCTTTGTACGGCTTGATTAACTTGTTCGATAGCACCTCCTGGGTAGCGCGGAACCTATGTAAGTAAATGGTCGTACGGCAGAGATACGTGAAGGATTGGTTTGCAGGGCGGGAAAAAACCAATGACAAAACCCATACAGACATCTGGCCGGTATAGAAACGCCAACTTTAGCGCTCTGCTTGCCACGAATGAGACTCCGTTTTCTAAATTGGTGAATGCCAATTCGGTTGTGCGTATTACAAATGGCGAAAGGAGCAACTGGTTCTTATAAAGAGCAAATATAAAAGCTCCCTGAGCTTTCTCGCAATTCTCAAACTTACTAAACTAACTAGTTTAAATCGGTATAAATAGGAATCACTAAGCTGACATGCAGAATTGTTTCGTTGTCTGCTGTTGTGTCGCGCGATGGTGTAGCCCCGAGCTAGCACATCAGGATGGCTAGATTCCGCTGTCTCAACCTTCGCAAGACGCTCATCTGCTTTTTCTTTCTGCGGAAGCCCGGACGGGCTACAGCGACGGCGGGTGCCGCTCTACCCCGGCCGAGGCCAACGCTTCTGCGTACGAGACGGCGCTCCCGCGTATTCCAGATAACGGATGGCTGAATCTCTGATTTCAGTGCTTGTAGAGCCACGTGTGTGAATTCAAGTGACTTCGCATGGGCAATTGTTGTGGGGGTCATTTAAAGCTTTGCTTCCCGACCACCTTCGCAGCGGTAGTTGGAGGAAATTTTTTTTAAATACGGAAGTTTGCGGAGGAACGTGCACCCGGAGCACAACCAAGAGAGAAGACGGGCGAGAGCAAAGTTTCCCATCGGACAGTACGGCGGGGACCCGCGGACGAGGCACGTCGACGCAGCGGAGTACGGGCAAGGAAGATAAGTGTTGGTGACTGTGAATGCACGCACGGGACCGGTTTCCAAGTCGGTGAGCGCGAAGTGCGAGAACGCCACCGAGGCCGACGAGATCGCCATAGCCCTGGCGATGTCTGAGGGAGGTTGCGACACAATCCTGAGCGACTCGCAAGAGGCCGTCCGCAACCTGGAAAGAGGTCGAGTGAGCGGCAAAGCGGCAAGAATTATAGAAAGATCGGGAGTTCGAGACAGAAGACAAGTGGAAGACAGATGGATCCCTTCGCACGCGGGTAACTGCTCGCCCTACGCGCGGAACTACAACGAGACGACCCACAGGGAAGCGCGCGCTATGACATACCGCGCTCCCAACGTGGGCAATCGTCCCAAATGGGAGTGGTGGACGGAAACCAAAGACAGAGCCAGGGGCTACGGCGAAACACTGAAGACCATACGTCTGGCCAGACGAGCGTACCCGCCGCCCCACCGGTAACTGGGCCGAAAGGAGGCGATACATCTAAGAAGACTCCAAACGGCGTCGACAACGTAGCCGGCCTCCTTACACCGAATGTACCCGGACGAGTACTCGAGTGACCACTGCAGTGTTTGTAAGAAAGGACCGGCCAACCGGTGGCACATCATGTGGGACTGTGTCGCCGACCCAGACGGCGCGCACTTCGAAGAGTATCCGAAGGAACTCCAGAGAGCCATCGAATCTACAAGCAAGACCGACCAGTCATGGGCCCTCCAGCAGGTCTTCGCCGCGCTCGAAATGCACAGGCTCCGTAAAACGGGCTTGTGACGAGTACGGTCGCAGAAGAAGGCGCGACGCCAGGCCACGTCGAGGAGTAGCCGTAACCCGGCTCCTCCCTACTGCAGGAATTGTTTCAATAAAGTCTTTTCCAGTCCCAGTCCTTATGCGCTTGTCTAAAATTTGTGTCTTAAAGCTAGATTTGGCTATGGGTAGCCAAAGACTTTCGATGATGTCATTCTTTTTGAGTTTTCCTTTGTGTCTTTCGCCTTTGACGTAAACGTATACCGTTATAGCGATGAAGCGGTTTTACTTGGCTAATTAGGTTTTGTTTCCGGTGATCCAAGGCGCACTGCAGAGTTGGTCATTTTCGCTGTTTTTTCTTCGTATTTCCGACGTTTCTAAGGGCTTTTTTTATCATTCTTCTGTTTTTGGAGGAATGTATAGGAATTAAGCATATTTTTGATTTTGCATATCATTTTTGTCTAAATTTAATCTTTTCTTTTGTTCTTGTTTTTTCGTTTTTCGAAATTTGGCCCGTTCACTTGGCTCCATTTACGCAATTGTAAAGATTAAAGGTGTTGCTTGTAAAAGTTGTGCATTTTTGTGGACATGCCGGGCGTTGCACGGTTCACCCTATTCAACAATTTTTATTCCTATTTTGCGAACTTTTTTCATCTATTCTCCTGTTTTGGGGAGAGATGTATGAGATCCGCATTTTTTTTTATTTTGTCATATCCTTTTTTGTGAAAATTTTATTTTCTCTTTATTTTTAGTTTTTAAAATTCTCTACGACCAATTACCTTCCTTTACGCTACAATAAAAAATGAAGGTGTTACTTCCGCAGAAAAAACTGCATTTTTGCAGGAACGAAAGGCGCTGTTACATGGTGCTGGCAGTGGGGGTACTACGAAAGAATGCTGCGCATCAAAAAAAATAAACCCAGTTTAACCCGTTGTGAAATCTTCTGAAACAGCGGAGCTCTGGTTCTCTTGAGTCGGCTCGAACGTAAAACGGGGATAGCCCAAGAACTGCAGCACCGCCGCGAAGCAAACTCTACGGTTCAAGCAAAGGAACCGGCAGTTAAACGTCAGCTACGGGGGATTCCACACTCTCCCTCCCCTAGCGGGAGGGAGGGCAGCCGGCCCCTGCGAGACCATGGCGCCGTCTATCGGTGTGTGTGGTAACCTATTTTTGCGAGGCCGCCGGCTGGCTGTAAACCTGCTTCTACACCTGCGTAAATCATAACCTCCAGCAGACGCTTGAAAGGCTTGGCCTACAGCAGCTCCACTGCTAAAAATACGAAACTTTGTGCGTGGCTGTAGGCTGTCGGCAAAACCGGTATTTGAAAAGGAAACCGGATATTTCTAGCTTTTTTTCCGCAGAAAATATTTTTTTTCTTACAATTCAGTAATACCAGCATTCATATTTTGCAAGGCAACATCAATGGCCGTCACGAGAGAATGGTTGTGCCAAGTGCGATTGATCATAACGAAAAAAAATTTCACCATCTTCTCGCAGGGGAACCCTGAGTAGTAAGCGAAGCAGCCATGGGGTCGACTCCAGTTTCCATTAGTTTTTAGTTCGATCGCTGCGTTGCGGGAGAAAAATGAGGGGAGCGGAGCGCGCGCGCGCGCGTTCTAAATACCGCGGAGCTACAGTGGCGCCCCCAGGGGAGTACGCAGCGGCTACCGTAGCGTCTCTAGCCCTGAGCTGCTTCGCATTATCGCGCGCGGAGCCGCAGGTGTTGCCATTCGTTGAGCAATCCCGGATAGGGGCTTCGCAGAGGATGGGAGGAATGCCGGAGAGGAGAGGAGTGTCGGAGAGGAGAGGAGGAATGCCTCACATACAACTCATGGTTCCCCTAGAGAGAGAGAGAGTACAACTTTATTGAGTTGCCTGCAGAAGTAAGCACTTCTTCCACGCAGGGAGGGAAAATGCTACTCCAACGCGGCCTGTACGTTAAAGGAGCCATGAAGACAAAACACAAGTTTGTTTCATTCAAAAGATTGCCTCGTTAGAACCATACTAACAGAAGTTGCATTGTAAACTGCGCTCAAATTAGCTATATAATTAGGAAAAAAGGGAATGCCCATGCGACCCACCAGCTCATTTCCGGCAACAGAACCTATGATGTCATACCAGACAGCTCTGCGATTGGCGGAGGCCGGCAAAAGCAAACGCAAATTAGACAGAGCTTATAAGCTTGCCGAACGAGCTATTTGCGCCTAAATGTAATATCAATTTTACAGCAGTAAGAATTGTGCGGGAAACAGCAAAAGTTGCGAAAATACACGTAAACAGAAAAACGAATGAGCACTGCTGTTGGTACTTGGCGCACTATGCTTGTTTTAGCTGCACAGCAGTCCGGCGCTTCGGAGCTGTCTTACACGACGCTGGCCGATTGGCGTAAGCGACGTTGCCTTACGTGACCCTGTTTGTCAAGCATACCCGAGGTTTCACGAAGCGATTACTTTCTACCGTAACAAAAACAAGCCAGGTGTAAATACGGTCAAAAACAAAGCAATGGCGGATGGCTGCGTATGCTAGCGCCATCTGGGAGGTTTGACGGCAGCAAGGCTGCAGAGCTGAATGGCGCAAAGGAAGTTTGTTTGTATACGCACCGTTATGACTTCATTGCAGACGTCACCAAAACACACGATTTGGCGGGAGAATCAATATTTCAACCTTAAATTGATTCATTTCTCAGTGAATACGGCATCATTTGCTGCCGCGCAAGCACTGGGGACGCTGTAAAACACGAAATCTTTCGAATAAAGCAAACGTGTATTTTGTCTTCATGGCTCCTTTAATCTCAACTTCCTGCTCCCAGAGGTCGAGCGTCCTCGGTACTCCCGGGGACTCGAGAGGGCCGCCGCCCCTTGGCACATGGGCCGCGTCTCTTGTCCGCGGTTTCGTTCGGTCGCTGTCGTTCCAGGGCTGCCGAGACATGCTGGACGGCCTGAAGTTGTATGTCTGGATCGTAGCACCTCGTGGCAGTTTCTAGCTGCGGAGGGATCGTCGTCACCTCGTTGGCTTCGCGCGGGTGAGTTCTGCAGTCCCAGAGGATGTGAGCCGCAGTGGCTCGCTCCTTAGCCCACATAGTCTACATAGGTGCTTTCGTACACGCTCTGGCACACGTGTTTCGCTAGCACTTGGGTAAGCAGTGTGGGCATACTGGGTCTGGCTACGGGACAACAAACGACCCCGGCTAGCCTCGTTAGAGACGTTGAGCGACGATGTCAGCTCGACGCCCGGAAATGACCCATCCAAAATGCCCCAGAGAGGTTCGCGGCGTCCACAAGGGAGACGCCGCGACGGGTTCGACTCACCGACACAGGCGACGACAGGCTCCAAGGGGGCCAGGACGAACCATGGGGTTTATTGGCCGAGTCGTACAGTGCATAATAACGCCAAGACCGGGTTAAGAACTACACTGTAACGACGCGCGTCCTACGGCGTCGCCCAAACAGGCGACCATGGCCGAGGTTGCACGCGGGCCGCTCGCAAGGTGACCAGAGGCCTACCCTGCGCGTCCGATCAGGGCCAAACAGCGCCCGACCGGCCGGCGCGGCGGGGAGGAGACGAGCCAGCCGGGGACAAGGAGCGCCCCGGTATCCGACTCCCATGTCCTCCATTCCCCCATCTCCCCTATCCATGGGGCCAGAGACGGAGCAAGAGCCCAGAGCAAAAGCAAGAGAGAGCGCGAAGCGCACGCGCCGCGCTTATAAGGAGAGGGGGAGAGGAGGCAGGTTCCCGGGCGAGGAGGAGCGACCGCGGCGGCAGGACAGTCGGTGCCCGCCGGCGCGTCGGCCCGCGAGGTGACGTCACGTGCGCGGGAAAACGCGCTCGTTCGAACATCGCGCTCGCGGGAGGAGGAAAGGGGATCAAGCGGATCCCCACAGCAGGGACCCCGTTTGCAATTGTTTTTATAGCAAGGCCTGATTCCAGGACAGGCCCGGGTGGGGCGGTGGCATAGTCGGTCCTGTTCAGGCGGTACCATTTCATGATTTCGTTGTAGGTGGTCATCTTGTCTTTAGTACTGCACTGCGAGTCACACTCCGAATCGGTCAAGGGTGCGGCCGCGCGGTTGGTAAGTCCGCGCGCGACAGCATTGGCCGTCTCGTTGTGGTTCGCGTATCCACGGTTCGACATTGCACTGCCCATGTGGGCCGGAAACCACTTAATCACCGCTGCACTGTCGCGTCCGACGGCTTCGGCTTTGCGCAATATGCGCGCAGCCTCACTGCCCACACGTCCCTTGGCGTAGTTTTTCACCGCTGTCCGCGAGTCGCGCAGCACTGTGGTGCACCAGTGGTCGGAGATGGCCAGGGCTATGGCTACCTCCTCTGCCCGGTGCGCGTCTGGGGTCCGGACGCTCGCTGCGGTTCGGGTCGCTCCCATTGGTGCGTTAACGACCGTATGCGTTGCAATATGTACCGTAACGACCGTATCCAGGTCCTGCAATACGTGTCTGCCCGTTGGGGTTGTAGAGAGGCGTTCGAGTTGAGCCGTCCTCTGCGCTTCTGCTATCTCGTCCAGTGTGTTGTGCAAGCCGAGGGCCGCGAGGGCTTCGTTGCTCGTGCTGCTAAGGAGGCCAATAGCAGCGTAGGTCTTGCGTATTAGGGCATCTATCTTATTACGCTCGCATGTCCTCCAGTTGTGGAAGGCGGCGACGTACGATATATGGCTGACTACGAAAGACTGGACGAGCCGAAGCAGGCTGGCTTCCTTCATTCCCGCCTTTCAGTTGGATATCCTCTTGATGAGTCGCTTTGCGGCGGCCGCTTTTCTGGTGTGTTTGGTGACCGTTTCCCCATTGACTCGGTTGCGTTCAATGAGGAGCCCGAGTACTCGGATCTTCTTGACTTCCGGGATCACGTGGTCCCCTGCCGTTGTGATTGTAATCGTGAGTCGTTCGGGTCTGGTGTCGATGTTCTTGCGCTTCCGCCCGGCTCCCTTTGGCATGATTACGAGAAGCTCTGATTTGACCGGTGAGCATACAAGGCCTGTTCCGTTCAAGTGAGCTTCTATGGCATTGACTGCCGTCAAGATGACGATGGTGGTTGAAAGCGAAGCTATCTTGTGATGGATTCTTTGGTTGGCCAATTCCCAGGGGCGTTCTGCCACAATCATCATCAGCGGTGCCTGTCCAAGCATGCGCAGTGGGGGTGTGGTACTCAGGGGTGTGGTACTCACAGACACCCCTGTCCCACTCTGTCCCCACTGCCTTATTCCCCCTACCCAGGACCACATTCTGTGGGAGTGCCCCTACAACCCTACCCAACCACACACTTACACTGGAGAGTGGCTGGCTGTTGCGGCGAGTCTCCAACAGCAACGGGAACTGGCGGCCCACATCATCAGGGCCCTCAGCGGCTGACTGGACCGAGGCAGCTGATTCACGCCACCATCCCAGGAATAATAATGTATCTATCTATCTATCTATCTATCTATCTATCTATCTATCTATCTATCTATCTATCTATCTATCTATCTATCTATCTATCTATCTATCTATCTATCTATCTATCTATCTATCTATCTATCTATCTATCTATCTATCTATCTATCTATCTATCTATTTATCTATCTATCTATCTATCTATCTATCTCAAAGAAGTCAAAGAAGTGTTACTTAAGCGAAACGCTCGCAATACTGATATAAAATTAAGGGTTCTAAGTATATGTCTACATGTTCCCCTAAAGGTAGAAATTAAAACCAATTACAAACAAAAATATAATAATACGTAATTGTGACATAGCAGTGTAACTGATGAAAGTTCATGTGTACGAATTACTGCGTTTATGTGTACATTGTGATCCCTTTGTGAATTTTAGACCTATGCTTTGTATAATACATAGGAAGTGTAGTAATGACTTTGATTTGTGCTATTTCTCTATTACGCTTGTGCTATCATGCTTAAATTTGTGAAGAGACGTGTTGTAATGTATGCTGTAAATCGGGTGGCTGAGGCCTCTGCCAGGTCACGTTCGCCTTCAGTCTCAGCCTCCCCTTGGTTTTTGCCAAGAAATAAAAATCAAATAAAAAAATTCTGTCTTCGGCTGTACTGTTTTGCCTTATCTAATTCTTTTTGATGAAAAAATCTTCTTTGCCAATCCCCCTGGGTGGGTATGCGCCAGTTTATGGGCCACCACCCGTCACCACCTGCGGTACCGCGTGCGCTCGTTCTTTGTCTGCGCAGCCAATTTGAATCCCCCGGGATTTCAGTTGGCGTTTGTGGTGGGGTCAGGCGCAGTCCTGTCTCGGTGGTACCTTTAGATTCATTCGTAGCTGGTTTGTTCCACGCGGCTTCCGGCCTCCTCGTGAGTTTGAAGAGCCTTCTTGAGAGAGATGAGCGATCACTCCTCTGAGACCCCATCAGGCCGTGCCACAAGCGGGACGAAACCAACTGACCCTAGCGTTGGCCAGCCCAAGCCTGGCCAGGAAGACCGCTACGCAATGTAAGTGTCTTACCCCGATGGGACGCTCGCAGCAGCCATGTAGCGATTTGTTTGCTGCGACTTCTACGTTCACCTCGCTATCTGATAAATAATGCAGCACATAGGGAGGCACCCAATCGTATCCCGGAGTTTGAAGTTCCGCTTGGGATTTTTCTTTCGAAGAGCCTTTGTATCACCGCTTTTTTGTCCTATGGGGGACGCTCAGCGAATAGGTCGAAGTCTAGAAAGGCGCGATCACTCACTCAGTGCTGCCAAAACCATTATCGCTGCTGTGTCGGAACCAGACGCGAAGGATAGGCGATACTCATCGTTACGGTACTGCCATTATTACAGCTGTGATCAAGTGGGCTCAATAATTGCGCGACCAATCACCCGGTGCCCTGAAAGACAGTGTTGCGGTTGAGTCGAGAAATCTGACATGCTTGGCGAGACATGCTCGTCGACAGTTCGCAGTTCCAGTTTAATGGTTCTTAAAATGGAACGCATGTAGCGTAAACGAGTCGCCGATACAGTTCTGAGGGCGGTGACTTTACGCTCGCAACGATTGTAGTAATATTCAAGGAGCGGTCTTCGCACAAACAAAAGAAAATTATGAGTTAATATTACTAACTGAGCAAAAAAATCCTGAGGTATTATTTACTAAATTTATCAACTATGCGTCAGGTTGTCCGATCACCTAGGGACACCTGTCAGGGCACGTGTTACTCCAAGATACGCTTACCTATGGGCGGCGCACACCAGAGCCTCACGCTTTTTACAGCAGCCGGCACTCACGCCCGCCTACTTCTTTCTAGTAGTGCTTTGCTTTTCTTGTCGCCCGAACCCTGGTTGTGACGTCGCGTTATTCTTAGAATCAGAGAACGCATCCCTTGGGCGTGAGGTATGAGATGCTAGAAACGCAACAAGCTCAGCCGCGACGAATTTTAGAAGCGAATTTCACCAGTATAGCGTGGCAGCTTGAAAGTACTTGCATCATCCAGGGCTTTCCTTGGCCGATTCTAGGAAAAAGCTGGTACGGATTTGATTGGGGCGTTCACTGGTAGCGTGGATGAGACAATTCCTAGTGTAAATTTTCGCCCCACTATCATCGCCTTTCACGCACCTACAGCTCTGTTTTCGCCGCAAGTTTCATTCGGTCGAACAGGAACAAGCTGCAGCCGCAGTGTGCCTACGTCGTTTCATACGCGGACGTTGCAATATGTTGCCCAGAGACGCACTGGTGTGTACGTGGCCGCACTGTCGCCAGGACGGCATGCGCGTATAGCGTTTGTGTCGGCAGAAAACGCCTTTTGCTTCCCTTTTATTCACTGTAGAAGTACGCGCTAATCTACAAACTGATGGAGACCTGCCCCGATCCCTAGGAGGGTACGTCGCGCCAGAGAATCGCCGCTCGAACTATCCGAACCATCGAGAACCGCCTTCAACAAAAGCCGAAGACGCTGATTGGTTGCAGCCAATAATGGCACCCACTGAACTGCCCCAGCGCTGCCCCGTCACAGCCGCTGGTAAATGGCGGCGAGAGTTCAGCGCAAACAAGGGAAGGACGACATAATCGCTTTTCGCAAGTTTGTATGGCTCCTGCAAAGGTGTAATATCTGGTTGATATTTCCGCGAACGCATACTCTAGTGATTGCGCGAGTGTAACCAAACCTATTCAACCCTGTTCCGCTCACCTTGAATTGCGCTCCTCGAAGAAATAGGACGAAGATAAAGATAATGGTGGCGATATGGTCATCGTCATTATATAATGGCCTGTTGGTGCTTTTCAGTTGTAGGAGCCAGTAATAGGTGTACATACGAAATAACTGCACCAAATGCGCTGTTATTTAGTCGTCAGACATTTAGCGTCCAGCCCTTCAGAATCGTGCACTTCTTATAGTGCTTTCAACTGCTCTGGCGCAGCATTTGTTCATCACTGAGTGACGCTTTTTTGTGTCAAACTGTTGAAGCCTAGAAGTCTGCACGCCCAATTCAATGAATGTAGGTCATAAAGGGTGTGGCTGTCGTTCCTAATTGCACAGACCCCACTCAATTGCAGGAAAGAACTGCCGGTGAAGGTGTGGTGCCTAGACGATTTCGAGATAGGCCGACCACTGGGAAAGGGAAAGTTCGGGAACGTCTACCTCGCCCGAGCAAAGAGCACCCAGTATCTTGTCGCCCTTAAGGTGAGGCTCGAAGCGTGAAGTAGCGCCGCAAAAACATTGGGATAGTGAAGACTCCTTCTCAATCCGCTTGTGGCTAAGAAATCTATTTTAGTTGTTTTGGTGAACCAGGAAAACTAAAAAAAAATTCCCCGCATTTCCCCGAGGGGAAGAATGTGAAAGTGCGAATGCATGAGTTGAATTTGCGCGGTTCGGTAATGTTCGCGAAAGAGAGATCACACACACACACAACTACAAAGAAAGAAAGATGCATTTATTCACAGACACGTATTTGTGTTGTCGTTGTACTTGATTGCTAGAGCGGATCTCAGCTTTGAAATTTCGTGTCAGTACTCCTTTAAGCGGGTGCATTAGCCCTTCTCACGCCCGATTCCTGGCCAATCCCCCACGTGGTATGTGCCATGTCAGCGGCCAGGCAGCGCGCGCCCATCTCCCCCCGTTGTCAAGGAAGACGAGGAGCGCGCGCACCCGCAGCTGTTGCTATGTGGACGGACGGCGGTCACCGGAATTCAGGGTCGCTAATAAAGTGCATTCGCACTTAAAATGGACACAAAACGGGACCTAGAAGGACCCGCGTGGGTAGTTGGTGTTCAGCATTGTTGACGAGTTATTGCTAGCGCAGAAGTATGCTTGCGGCGCGTTTTTCTAGCATTGCACGAATGCAAAAAGACGTTGCTATTAATGAGGAAAACATGCTGTATTAAGTCGTCCTAAGTGGTGGGATGCTCTATCCGACAGTCTTCCTTACTATTCTTTGTCCACATGAAAGTTTTAGACACCTTGAGCACATTACAGTGACTCAAGAAACTTTTATTGCAGTGGCAGTGCATGCGCCGCGACCGTTTTTCTGATGGAGGAGAAATGCGAACACGCTTGTGGGTTAAAGATTTCGGCGCACGAAAGGTCCCCAGGTGCTCGATATTAATCCGGAGCCCTCCACTACGGCGCGCCTCATCGCCTGTGTACCATCGGGTCGTTAAACCCCACAATCAATCAATCAATCAATCAATCAATCAATCAATCAATCAATCAATCAATCAATCAATCAATTGATCAATCAATCAATTGATCAATCAATCGATCGATCAATCGATCAATCAATCAGTCAATAAATCAAAGCTGCCTCTCTTCTAACCGTTACCACTGAGGGAGCTGCGTCGTTATGTCTCAAAGGCCAATCCGCATCGGCGTTTGTACCGACTTTTGGCATACGTTAATCCGATGGACATTTAACGTCTAAAACGTTAAAGTTGTAACGATAGCAGAATTTATCACGGCCTTCGTTCGTCACTGGCGAATTCTCTGCAGATTTGGTAATGAGGTACTCCAAATGTCGGCTGAGGTGGCGCTTCGTCCAGCATTACCAGTGCTGGTCTCATTACAAAACACTCCTCTTACCTTGATTCATTTGCGTGAACGGTGTGTCTGGAGAAGCTGAAATGCCGTCTTCCCTCAACTGCAGGTGATGTTCAAGTCTCAGCTCCAGAAGAACAATGTGGAGCACCAGCTCAGGAGGGAAGTTGAGATCCAGTCACACCTCAGGTGGGACACCACTCCGCTTTATGGCAAAATGGAGACACACTTGTTCCTTTTAGTGAGAAACTAACTTCTCTCTCAACTAAACACACCCACAATTTCTAACGCTTTGTGTCTATTAATGCGTACCATTCTTTATCGAGTACCCCCAAAGCCAGGACCGTGTAACATCGTGCATATCCACAAAAATGTAAATTTGGCGAAATTTCCGCGCCTAATCGTTATAATAGTGTAAATGGAGATGGTTGGTCAAACCGAATTTATAAAAACCATAAAATGAGACAAATATAAAAAAATTCACGAAAATGATCGGACAATCTGAAATATGCCTCGCATACATTTCCCCCCAAAACCGAATAATGAACAAAAGTCCGCGAAAAAACATTGGAAATACGCAAGTATAAAAATAGCGTAAATGAACCTCCTCGGCAGGACCCCTTGATTCTTGCGAAAAAAATCCATAATATTAATTAGCGAAGTATAGAAACTTCGTCGCTCTAGTTGTATTGAGGGTGTCCCAGCTATCATGCACCAAGTTTTTAAAAAGGGCAATCGTATTACATTGAAAAAACCTAGCGCATAATGTTTCCAGTACAGTGAAGTAGCGACCAGTAATTCCTCCGTTATGAGATTTATTTAATTATATAACTAATTATTTAAGTCTATAAGTACTGCCCTAATCATTGAAGTGTCAATGAGACGCTTATAGGTACCCACGAGAAGAATTTAACTGCGGTAATTTCAGTGGCGTGCTAATTGCGTGCTCATTTATACTGGCTGATAGAGACACCGTAAAATATAAAAAAAATACGACGTGAGGGCGCTCCCGCGCGCATCCTAAAGCAATGCCCGCAAACAGGCTGCGTCTGAGGTAGCCGGAATGAAATAAAGAAATGAAAGAAAGAAGAAAGCGCGACCGTGTTTGTGCCTTATCTCCCATAGATTTTCTTAGTAGACTAGAGAGGAACGTGCACTTGGGAATCGTTGTCGTCGTTGGGGGTAATGGGAAGACAACAGCTTCTGGCATGGGCTTGACATGACAGTTAGATTGCCTATCGGTTTTTGGGATTTGCTTTCTTCACTATGCATTAACACGTCTACGAGGAACGCGATAGCCGAAATCCTTCCTGTACATGCACTGGCCCTGAGCCGTCGCTATTGGGTGTTCGGTGAAAGAGCAGGCAGTGCGTGATCGTACCTAAGGTTGGTCATGCCAGAGTCGAAGGAACGTATGAATGAGCGAGTAATATACCGCCGCGAAAGTTGTAGCTGACGAAAAAAAAAAACGTACTTCGCTGAAGACAAGATCCGCAAATTCGGACGCCTGTATCCGTCCTACCTTGTCTTTGTCCATGACTGTTTAACGCCACGTTTTCGTTTTCTTCATGCATGAATCAACTCGCTTAGCAACAAGTTTTGTTAAAATGTTCCGGACGGTCGATGCACGGGTTCGCCACAAAGGCGACGTTTTCATTGGCACGCTATAAAACACTTCCAAGCTTTTCAAACAACTTGTTATTCGAAATAATGGTAAAATAGTAAAATAATGGTCTCTAATGAGATCCCCCAAAATATTAGCGCTAAGTTAAGCTACCGCTTTGGCCCCGCGAAATGGTAGGGACGACCATTCCGGCAAAAATACGCTTTATTTCCTTCTTTTCCTACAGCTTTAAAACAACCTGTTTTAATTTTCACTTATGTACTAACACTATTCTTTGCGTTTTTGCGGCGCTGTGTTTGAATATACGGCCACTAAAACGTTTCGATCAAAGCCAATGACAAAACTAAGACGAGCGCACGGTATCATGGCGGCCCATGACGATACGGAGAGCCTTGATATAGATGCTAGCTCCAGATTCCTCTCTAGTGTATAAAGTAAGAAACTCTATCGTACCACCCACACGCACCCCGCGAAACTGGCTGTTCTGCTCCTTCCATACATACCCTTATCAAGAGAGGAGGAGAAGGAGGAGGTAAGCTTTGTTTAGCCACGCTCTGTTACGGGGACGTGGTGGCCGCTGGCTTTAGCCTGGCGGCGTCAAGGGGATGCGCTCCCTTTTCGGACCTGTGACGGGCAAAGCAGTTGCTTTCATTCAGCTTTCTTGAGAGCGCTGGTTTATGATGCGCGCGTTCGCGTGGTCACATGGTTTTTTTTTTATATTTCTCGGGTGTTCTTCATCAGTCAGAATAAATGAGTACGCAATTATTTTGACACTTAAAATACCGTGATTACATTCCTCTCCTTCGTACCAACAAGTGTCTCATTGACCCGTCAATGATTAGAGCAATACTTCTAGAGTGAGATAATTATTTATGAATAGTTATTAAATCTGGATAAAGAAAACATCACAGGCCTCTACTCCAGTCTTTTGGAAACATTGTGCGCTAGGTGTTGTTCGAGTAATGCCATTCCTCTTTTTTAATATCTTGGTGCAAGATAGCGGGGTACCCTGTACATTTACATCATTGGCGAAAAGAAACAAAAGAAAAATTTTAAAGTGTAAAAATATTCACCGTCTTTCACTACTCATAGCCATATTTGGGTGTGAAGAACTCGCAGCCTATACAAGCGGCATACGAAAGCTGCGCGTTATTAGACAATTCTCGGAATTTCTGCAGTTTTTGCAATTTTACATCGAAGCGTTATTTCGACATACTCTCTGATGGTGGTCGGTGTCCTTACGTCATCGCTTTGCGTGGACACGAAAAACTTACGCCGCTAGTTTCTTGTGAATGTTCCGTAGATGTCGATCTAGTACACGTAGCCTAGCGGTGTACCTGTTGTTCTATCTAAACTAATCCGAAAAAGATTATATAAAAATGTATAATTACCTTAGCGAAGTTATGTTCAAGTGGCTTTAGTCGACGAGTAAAGTACGTACCCACACATAACACAATATATATATTATCCACCAATAAAACTTCGCTGGTCTGCCACCTTCACAGTAGTTGGAGGGCTCTAAAGGTTTTTACTAAAACGGAAAACATTTTAGGCCAGTCGTCGACGACTTTTGGACACGCGCCACTCTTTGGCTCGCCTCTTGTCAAAAAATTCCCCCGCATTTCCCCGAGGGGGAGAATGTGAAAGTGCGAATGCACGGTTGTCGGCCCGCTTGCGGCGCTTGCGCTCGGCCCCCGCAGCCCACCGCCTCGCCGCCTTCTCTTCCATCTCTTCCATCGGGTTTGTAGTATCACGTGTACACCACGCAGTTATCAAGCCGCTATAACGCCGCTGAGTCGCCAACGCACGCCGCTGACGACGTAGTTTGAATGCGTTAAAGATATAACGCGCGTCACTAACACTGATATCAGCGTCGCGTCCGTGGCTTGGTCGGTAGAGCGTCGCGCTGCGGCCGCAAAGTCCTCGGATCGAAACCTGGCGCCGGATGCTGTCTCTTTTATAAATACAGAGGAGCACTGCGGACGCCGCCGCCGCCGGCGGTGGATGGTTTGGGGTCGCTTATAAAGTGCATTACTTAAAAGAGATTCAATTCGAGATTGAAACTGGACCAAGTGCTTAACGACGATGGTGTTGGGGGTGAAGGAGGCGTGCCTGGCGTGACGTCACTTCGGGAAACGTCCAGAACGTTGTCGTGTGTCGAGGGTTGCGGTGGACACCGTGGGTATTGCTGGACGCACTAGCACTGTTCCTACCGCGGAATTTGAAAACACTCAGATTAACCGGCCATGGCGCCGCTGTAGATAACGTCGTTCCAATAGGTGATGTCGGCGCTCAGCGTGTTGAAGAGACGCCGAGATTGTTTGAATGCAGTGTTAGTGGATGGGCGCGTAATTGCTCGGAAGGGATGGTATGGGATTGGAATAGCTGATGGTGTGAGGTCGTCGAGCAACTAGAAGTTGGCAAAGGTTTACCCTAGATGTGCTGCCGGGACTCACGTGTCTTGCATGCGTTTCACATATCCTGGCAAATGCCTACGGTGCTAATTTAGCAGAAATTTACCTTCGTTCCCGGGTGCTTCTTGTAACCTATATTGTATGTCACCAAATTTATAACGGCACATTAGGCTTGCTAGAGATACTCCATGGTATACATATAGTTCTGTGGGTTTCCATGTAACTGCCCAGGCACTTAAAGTAGTAGAGGACTCGCTGTGTTATTCTCAACTTGGTACAGCAAGAGAATATTTCTAATGATCCCAGTGAAATGGAATAGATGGTGAAATGCTGCCTTGCAATATCATGACTTTAAAGAGGACCGTTCGGGTACAACGTTGACGGGAAAAGAGGGAGCAAGTTCTCGTTACACTTATTCAGAGCCATTCCACTAGAGCAAATAAAAGATATAGTTGTAGAAGCACACATCTTAAGTAGCTGGTGGACACAAAGCTGCGAGCTACACCCGCCATGCGGCCCTCTTTATGCAGATTTCGACAAACTGGGGACTATGTACGATTACGGTCCAAGTCTTTGCAATCTCCAATCAGTAGAGCAGTCGTCTTCACTGCAATCGATGACGATTGATTATGATGATTTATTGATGCGTCCTAAGGCTGCCGCCACAATAAATATGGGCGAAGGCAAAACTTTTGCTTGCGATAAAAACAGTGCTTCTGCTGGAGGCAGAATGACCAGCCAGACATAATAGGTTTTTGGCCTGAAGTCTTGCACTTTTTAGTGGTTGTATATAAAGTCACCGGGGCTATTTTTTAAATGTTTTGCTCGACTTGACCTTCTCCACTGCTGGCTCCTTGTCTCCGGGCTGCTGAGTGCGACACATAATTAGATTGGATTCGGCTGAAGTAGGTCAGACCTGGGTAAAACGTTATCAGTTCAGATTTACCAGGTTTTGGGTGGTGAAAATTGTGGGCTTGTTTTTAATTATTCGTGTTTTATTCTCTTCAACGCCTCCCTGACAAGAACTGCCGGTTTTTGACGAACTAGGCTGAGTGCTATTTCGCTCCAGTTTCTCTCTCTCTCTCTTCTCTCTCTCTCTCTCTCTCTCTTAAATCACCGGGAACTGCTCAAACCAATGTTCTTTATTGTTTCGCGTGCGGGCCACAAAGGAAAAACACCTCAAATTCCCCTAAAATCTGTGTTCAATGTAAGCAGCCTGAATAATATATTAAGAACGGCCTGGCAAACGAAAAATTTCACCCTCCATTCCGGCCCTGTGAGAGTGGATGACAAGCGCAGCTTTTTAGCACACGGCGTAGAGGTGACGTAGAATTTAGATGAAATGTACGAGGAAGTTTTACTTTTGTTGAGCGTCCAAGCCGCAAACCTTTTATTATGAATCTACTTTGTGCCTTCTGTGTGTAATGAATTCCCTCCCAATGCTTACGCAAGTAATCAGACAAGCATGTTTGACGTACAACCCATGTTTTTAACACCATGTCACTTTGGCGTTGACTGCGTTTTAATAGCACACACACCCGAACGTTTGGTTTCCAGCTCCGCGCTATATTCCCTATCACGCGCACACCACCTCACGCACAACGACACAGACTCATACATCCTAAAACAGCGGCGAAATGCGTTTGCTTTGGCCATAAGCTTAGCCTTTGTACGCTGGATATCCAACATTGTGTTTTTCTGCCCTCGCGCAAACGCCATAAACACGGTATCTTAGCCACAGGAGCTTAGCTCAACAGTTGAATTTGTTTCAAATAACTCATGGTTCGAATTATCGGAGCCACCTCAAAATCCTATTTAACCGGGCCTTACGCTCATGGCTGAATTTGGGGGCGAGCATTTGTTGTGAGCGGGGTGCCGAGTGCGCTGAGCTGTCACTGTGGTTTGGTATGTAAGGGTGTTCCACCGGTCTGTCCATTCCTTCAATGAGGCCTTCCTTGCACTCTTACAGACACCCGAACATCCTGTGCATGTACAACTGGTTTCATGACGAGACCAGGGTTTACCTCATCCTTGAGTACGCCCCTCAGGGAGAGCTCTACAAAAAGCTGAAAAAGGTCAGCCGCTTCACCGACAAGCAGGCAGCAACGGTAAGAGATTGTTCTAAAATTACTCAACGTGTTTGTGCACCCATAGCCAAATCTGGCTATAAAAACTCAGTGAAGATGAGCGGCGTAAAAACCGTACGAGTTATTAGACAATTATCTGAATTCCTGCGCATTTTTTTCTCCCCCCCCCCACTCCCGGTAGAGCAAATTATCTACCGGAAAATAGTCTACCGCTAAAAGAAAGAGAGCTCTGCCTGTTCTTCTCTACCTATTCTTCTACCTACTCTACCTACGGCTCAATTAATATTATGGATGTATATTGGGGGGCGCTTGCAGGCCATAATATAACACAAAAACTACGTAAGCATCAAACTGTTATTTTACTGGCAGTATAGGAACGTCTTGATCAATGCCATAAACCCTGATATCTCCAAAGCTGTCCCTAAAAAAAGTATATCCATTGCGAGAAAGTGTTATTTCACACAGCGCAAGAAGTTCATTTAGACATGAAAACTCTAAAATACTTTCCAGAACTCTGAATATTTTTTGTGTGATTCGTTGTCAAAATTTGCTCCTTATGCATTTCAATGGCGTAGCTTTCATGGCTCGAGAGCTTGGTGTCCCAATGTCCTAAACGTCAAACTGCGCACAAATCAAGCTTTCGCTCTCTGTCTATAATAACTGTGCAAAAGTATTTTGCAGTCTGCTGAATAACTCCAGAACAATAACTGCTGTGAGACCTGCGTTGGGCTGGAGAGTTTCACCTGAATGTGGATGATGCCTTGCCATGCCTCATAATCATTTGTCCGCATAAATACGCATAAGCCAACCAGATTTCACTTCACTGACCGGTCCTTCACTGCCCAAATCGTATGTGCAAATCAGGTGAAATCCAGATCACCAGAAAAAAAATGCAAATGCGTGTAAAGAATATTGCAGTTCAACAGATGCACTCTCGAGTCCGCTACTGCGACTACATTTGGGCGCAGACTTAGGCGTGAGTTTGTCTTCGTGGGAGGCAGCTGAGCGTGAGTTTGAACCGCAGTGAGCCTCAGCACTTGCGAGATTGCGTGAGTGTGAGGCTATTCTTAGAAGGCGTGAAACTGGGTTGGCGTAACGCCCGGTGATCTCGAGACTACATGTGATTTTAAGTCCCGTAAAGCCTAGCCCGTGCAGACCAGAACACGATGAAATAATAATTAGGGCCCAAGAGAATGCGACAATTCTAAACTGAACATTGTAATTTTTCATGCCTATAGAAGTATTTGTCCGTTTATTTTCTTGCCAGGTTGGAAATATGTGGATTTGAGACCATCCTTTAAGTTTTGTTTCCATGTACAAGGGAGCGCTGGCTTATTGTCCCTTTATCCCTCTGCGGTCTGTCTTTTTCGCTGTTTGTGTCGTGGAATAACAACTAGACAGTGCATCCCGCCTTTTGAACAATATTAGCCCGCCTTAATCTGAGCCACGACGTTTGAAGACAAGAATCACAAATAGAAGAAAATCCATTAGTTCAGTTGGGTGGGCGCTCCACCATATCCACTGGTCTTGTCTATTCAGAGTGAGGTAACCACGCAACCACTTCCGGGAGAATATTCCGTGATGTCGCATGGAATTGCCAAAGGACTCGTACAGTGGCGAAATGCGCAATCTATCACAGACATCGTCGTTTCTTACACGAAAGCCAGCGATCGATTGTCAGGCGCGCCTCTGCATAGGAACAGACATGGCTGCACATGAAAACGTAGCGAACTGCTTTTTTTACGACATTAGCGAACGAAGGTAATGCTTGGGGATGTAGCAAGCACAATGGACTTTGTGTACTGAAATTTGAAACAGCGGCCCTTTCCTTCAATGGGATTTTGTGTAATGTGAATGCCCTAGTGCTGCAACTGAGATCTATTTAGCGATTAGCTGACAAGGGTAGTACCCTAGCCAGTGAAAAAAACGCACTTTATAGAAACTAAGATACCTTTTTCACATTTCCTTCAATGTTTGATTTTGATTCAATAAACTAACTCGAATTTGCCCTCATTCTTATTCGAGAGAAATTACCAGAGGTTCTCTGGTACTGACTTTTCTCCGAGAATAATTTAAGATATTTTTGGTGGGCTTAAGAATGCGTGGAAATTTCGCCCTTCTCTGCGAACTTGAAGCTCGACCCGAGCGCATTCCCTGTTACGGTTTGAGAAGTTCGCAATACGACGTTTTTTTCTTGTCGCCTGTCTCACTGGCTACATTTGCTCGTTTTATCAGCGCACTGTCTGCTATTCATGCACAAATATTGGCCTTTCGTTGCCGTCGTTTCCATTCCCTCCCCATGCCACCAGTACTGGCTGCGGACTCGATTCCAAACACGCACAAGCGCTGTCCATACTCTATATGTAGGTATATATGATCATTTCATGCTTATTCAGAGTTTCTGCCGCGGTGGGGATTTCGCGAGGGTAAGTGTATAAAATAGTATGAATTATGAATGTGTGAGCCAGGCAAGGCGTGTCTGCCTCTCGGATTTACCCTCGACATGGTAGGTATTCAGTCCGAGGTATGCTTGCGGAGGCTCGCATGGAGGTTCGCGCGGTGAAACCAAATGTTCATACCGAGTATCTTGATATGCGGTGCAGGAACGATGGTGGGACCCTCAATCATGCGAATGGTTTGGGTGGGAGAGGTGGGAAGTCCTTTCTTTCCTGCAAAATCGAGAGGGAGGGGGCATTTTTTGTATTGACACTAGGATATGATCCGCTTGTACTTACAGGAGTCGCACCAAATAGTTCCTGCGAATATACTGCCATTAGCAGCAGGCGATAAAGGAAGAGGCCTGGGTCGAGTTGGTGTAGGTAAGGGCTTTTATCCGTAGCTGGCCCTTCGCAGTTATTAAACCCATTTATGCAGCATTTTACGGTGAGTGTAATTCATTGAGCGCAGTGAGGAATTGGCGAACCTGTACCGTATGTTCCACCCTACCACTCACTGGGAGAGTTTTCTTCAGCCGTGTAGACAAGCGTGTTAAAGGTAATAGTTTTGTTTTTCTTAATTAACGGATTTCGCCCCTCGACTCTTTAGAAGTAAACGAAGCACTCGTTTGTGAATTTGAAATAGCTTCGCACCTATGTTACTATCAGCATAAATTCTGTTGGTGTCGGCAGATTTAGTTAGGAGGGCGTCCTTAAACAGTCTCGTACGCGATACTGACAAGGCACGTGGCGGAGGAATTCTCTTAAATTCTCCGATCTTTGCTCCGCTTACTTTTGATTGCATCTGCACGCCACTGTCAGCCTCTGTACCCTGTCCTGTCATTCGTCGGTGTGTGCGGGGGCATGCGCAGTACATCTACCAGCTCTGCAATGCCCTGAAGGTGTGCCACGAGAACAAGGTCATCCACCGCGACATCAAGCCCGAGAACCTCCTTCTGGGGTACAACGGGGAGATCAAGATCGCCGACTTCGGGTGGTCTGTGCATGCCCGGTCGTCAAGGTACTTGTTAGGGCACCCTGCCCCTGCGCCTCGGACGGTCTCTTTGGTCGTCACGTGACTGTGGGAGCTTGGGCAGTTGGAACATCTGGGAGGGATGGGCATAAGTTGTAGCAGCAGCGGGAGAATGCTTTGCGGTTGGTGCAGAGCAACGCGGCAGCACGTTTCTTGCCACTGGTAAAGTTCATACGTCTTCAGCAGCAGTGCCACTTTCACTTTTTCCTCCATTGCCTTGAGGGAGCTGTGCGTCTACGATGTTGGCATGAATTGTAACGATATAGAGTCACTGGGAGCAACAACTGTAATACTCCAGGTGTCAATCCCACCTTCAAGCTCTGGCAAGGCGAAGCCAGCGCCTCCTGCGCCTGTTCAAAATGAAAGCGTCTATTCTGTCGCTCTTTGCAAGGAAAGGGCGCAAAAAGGGGTAAGGGGAGAAGTTAAGGCCACGGCGTGCACCAGTAAATGATAGAAGAAGACGCCGGTGCATTCCATTTCAGTGTGCGTTCGCGCCGACTGGGCCCAGAACCGTCTGCGTTTTGCCTTGCGGCGCAATTGTGTGTTCGTTGCATCGGCGCTTTGGGATCGAAAACCGAGCTATCACTCGACAAACTTGGTTTAACCGCATTGAATCACTACAACATTTTCGATGCGGCCAGGCCATGTTTCCGTATTGTTTATCTGAGGCATTCAAATTAGGAAATATCCGGATCGCCTTCAAAAGTGCACAAGTAAATAACAAGTATGGTCGCAAGCACGCTGTCTCTGATGCAATGAAGGGCTGCTAGCAACCACCTCTGACCATGATAACATATGGTGGCGGCTTAGCTAATCTAACCGTGGATATGCAAAAAAAGCTTGGCTTAGTATGGTTGAGTTTTGTTTTCGCTTCGTTAACCAGTTGATGTAGCTGTATTGCCGACCACCGCTTCGGTTACGTGCAACTCTCACAGAAGGAGGCCAGGGCTCGCTTTCATTCGGGGCGAACGCGGCGTTCCTCTTTCACGGTGAATGCGGCGCAAGATGAGCCGCATAGCCCGAGATGACCCAGGGGTGCATCATTAGGAGGCTTGGGATTTGGTCTGCTGCCGATCAGCTGAGCGGCCGCTCCCGTCGCAGACGGCGCCCTACGTGAGCGCAACGAGATAAAATAGGGCCTTGTGCGAAGCGCCGACGACGTGATGGTGTGTCCGGTCACAAGGGTAACTTCGGCATCCTTCACGAAACCGCTAGACGAAAGTAGTAAAGCTTTGCTTTAAAATAGTGTCAAAAAGTGAAGGCAGAAACAAGAAGGCGACATGAAGCTGTGAGAGGTGGACGTGTATACGTACGACACCCAATTTTAGAATATAACCGACACTCTAACAACTTCTATATGCGAAAGTGGCGTAGGATGGCCACAATTGAGTCAGCGACCGAGAAGAGGAAAAAAATTCCCCGCATTTCCCCGAGGGGAAGAATGTGAAAGTTCGAATGCACGAGTTGAATTTTCGCGGTTCGGTAATGTTCGCGAAAGAGAGATCACACACACACACCTACAAAGAAAGAAAGATGCATTTATTCACAGACACCTATTTGTGTTGTCGTTGTACTTGATTGCTAGAGCGGATCTCAGCTTTGAAATTTCGTGTCAGTACTCCTTTAAGCGGGTGCATTAGCCCTTCTCACGCCCGAGTCCTGGCCAATCCCCCACGTGGGTATGTGCCGTGTCAGCGGCCAGGCAGCGCGCGCCCATCTCCCCCCGTTGCCAAGGAAGACGAGGAGATTCCTGGCCAATCCCCCACGTGGGTATGCTATGCGGACATCGCCGGTGGACGCAGGTTCAGGGTCGCTTAAGAAGTGCATTCGCACTTAATAAACGATTTAATTAACAACGCAAATCTAGCGTTGGGGTATCTCCGACGAATATTTAACTAGGCTAATAGTTTCCTGAAATTCCTACTCTGTGAGGCATACGTTCGTGAGAAATCGGAGTATTGGGCCAGTGTTCGGGATCCAAACACGACAACACTCTGTGCTGAGTTCAGAACCTAGCATCGCGTTCCATACCTTTATTTTATCACCGAACCTAAGGCACCACACCGCCCCTCGAACGTCGTTGAAATATTTCCGCTTGTGTTTGTTTCACAAGATTTATCAATATAATGCCATCTTCAGAAACAGGCTACTGTCCAGTCCTTCTTACATGTCGTCCCGCATCGACAATCAGCACAAAGTTCACGTTCCATCGCGTCGTACAAATCTGTTTCAGGATTCGTTTGTCCACAGCACGTGCGCTCGTTGAAACAGCCTTCCTCGGTTCGTAGCTGAAATCAGCAATAAGATTGCGTTTCGTTCAGCCTTTTCCAACATGTTTGCTTAACAACTGTTATTCGTAATGTGCGTTCTTTCGCTGTATTCCTCTGTATTATGTGCTTGCCGCTGTCTCTGTTACGCCCTGAGGCCCTGAGTGTAGCACAAATAAATAAATAAATGAATAAATAAAAATATTTAAGAGTAAATAAATAAATAAATAAATAAATAAATCTGGAATCCAACTATCCTCATTAAAAGGCCCAAGATTCAGACCTGCACTACTGCACCCTGTAATAGCCATTATATATGGGTCCAACGATTACTTGTAAGCTTTCAGTAGCGTAAAGCATTAATAAATGTTGTAAAAACATTCTAAATAGAACAGGTCAATAAACAAGCTAACCCAACGTGCTTTCATTGCAATGTTGTGTAGATTTCGGAGTTCGTACCTGAATCTGCGTTCAGTGCCAAACTTCAAACAGCTATTTGCCCTCAATGCATGCTTTTACATAATGAGTGACTCATCCGAGTTGAAGCTGAAGAACAACACAAGGCAGACCGGGGTTATGACTGCCCTAAACGGGGCTGATTGCTTTAATCCTGCGGTAATCTGCACGATGATGATGATGGTAATGAATTGCGCATACCCAGAAGGAACTTTAACAAGCGTATATTACGGCCGAGTGTGTGGTCATGTGCTTTAGTGCTCTGTGTCTATGGGCGCAGGCGTCAGACGATGTGTGGTACCCTGGACTACCTGCCTCCGGAGATGATTGAAAGCAAGGTTTACGACGAGAAGGTGGACCTCTGGGCGGTGGGCATCCTCACCTACGAGTTCCTAGTGGGGAACCCGCCCTTCGAGTCCTCCACCACCCGCGAGACATACAACCGCATCTGCCAGGCTGTTGTGCACTTCCCTCCCCACGTCGGGGCCGAAGCTAAGGACCTCATCTTGAAGGTGAGGGATTGCGCCCACTTACAATATCACCGCAGCCCATCGGTTCAGCGATAGCTGGATGACGTTCAAAGACCGCGGGCTCAGCAGCCATAGCACTGTCTATGACTTCAATCCCTCCAGGGTTAGCACAAAATGTCAGTCAGTGAAGTAAAGTTCATTGAAGTAAGTGTAACCTTCTTTCCAGTGCCACAGTTTAAGCTGTCCCGATCTTCGTTCTTCGGACCAGCTCTCGCTGAGTCTCGAGGGCGAGGTTGGCCAGGGATATTTGCCATGCATCTAGTGTGTTCGCCTCTCTCTCCCTCTTTCTCTGTCTCTCCTTGGTATTCACTGAGGTTTATATGATGGTGTATAACAAGGGGGCGGAAAGAGATTTGCTATCTCTCCTCATTTTTTGCAGTGCTCACGTTTGGGCGTGCTTTAATATTCGCGAACACCACAGACGAGCACGAAGCCGGATGCACGTGTTCCGGCTCCGAAAAGAATAAACGGCTCATGTGTGCGCCGCCGCCTGCTGCATTACCGTTAGTCTTGTAACTTAGGCCCCAATCCGGCATTAAAATAATTGCTTACGCGTAGTGAATTTCATAATTATGGAACAATCTGCTTTGAGGACGGGGAATACGGTATAGAAGGGTAAGCGTTAGAACGGTCCACGGGGTCTAGTTGTGGATTCATGTGCACCAAATGTTGTAGACTTTGTAGAATAGGTTTTTATTTATTTATTTATTTATTTATTTATTTATTTATTTATTTATTTATTTATTTATTTATTTTGTTTATTTATTTATTTATTTATTTATTTATTTATTTATTTATTTATTTATTTATTTATTTATTTATTTATTTATTTATTTATTTATTTGAACAGACTGCAGCCCCTTTGTGGCTATTGGAGTGGAAGTAGGTACAAAATATTGAATTAGGAAAACCAGGACACAGCCATAGATGAATAAAATATACAGACTATTTGCCACACTGGCAGTGCAGGATGCGGAATGAACGCGACAGTAAAGAAAACTTATAATGGCAAGGTCACATGTGTACATACTGAGAGAGTTTGTATAACATACGAAACACAAGTATACTGTGCGCACATCAACATGCGCTACAAATAACACGTTTTTACACCTATGCATTCATACACAAAGTTTTCAAAAAGAAACAAAACACAAAAAAATTATTAACAAGGCATGGATTAGGCAACAGGCGCCTGTAACCTGAAAGGACACCCAGATAATCCTCTGTACTGCGGGAGCTTGTTTTAGCGCATATAAAGCCCATGTACGCAGTGGTATCACAAAAACCGAATTTTTACCACGTTTAATCTGTTCATATTTCGCGCTCAAAATTCTCTCTACGATCCACATATTATACAAAGAGTCCATACCAGGTGAACTGGTGGGGTTTAAGGTTGCACGTGGTGGAAGGGGGATGTCATTTCTCATCAGCATGCAGCTATTTTAGTTTTGTAGAGACCCTAGAAGTAAATTGGTTGAGGGGCATTGTTAGGGTTCGTGTTAACGGTGAGCTTAAGTGCTTTAAAGAGGTTGAGGACCATGTTATGCTTTTATCACGATAGTTTTGGACGCGACATTGAAAAGCGTTTGGAGGGTGCGCAATTAGGCTGAAAATTCATTAGTTGTACGAAACATATCGCAAATTTATGTCTGTGCATTAACGCGTGCGTGGGCACTTGGAACGTAGCTTACTAAAAAGTGGGACCCACTTTGTGAGGTTGCACTCAAGCCTTACCTGCTCGAAGGGAGGACTAGTATAGCCACTTAGCGACGACTCCTTTGTTCCCTTAGAGACAACTGCACAGTTTTGCGTAGCTGGGAAGATCAAAGGGAGAGGAATAATTTATGCTATGTTGAATATCGTTCAGTTGAAGAGAGAGAGAGAGAGAGAGAGAGAGAGAGAGAGAGAGAGAGAGAGAGAGAGAGAGAGAGAAAGAGTTTTTATTTAAGCCATGGTGAATGACGGTAATTCGCGGTAGGGCGAAGCCCGGCCTCGATTTCGGTAGCTCTCCGTGTCAGGGCCTTTGAGTCACCATGCTAGAGCTACCCATACTAGAGAACAACTTTCTCTGGCCATGAAGTCAAGATCACAAAAGCGAACCTGCGTGTAACCGAGGCAGTTAAAAAAAATTTAGTCCGTACTAAGCCTTACTTGCATTTATAGTGCCACGAGATTATTATGCAAAATACCTGAAGCCGAACGCTTTATTTTTAAAAATTTTAGGGTTTTTCTATTGCGGCGGTCGACACTGGCGTCGCGATCGCAAAGCTTCGCTTCAGAAAACCCACGGCCGCTTCCTTTCCCCCGGTAGCTCGCCACTTCATTAGTTGCATAGGATTTACAAGACGCTTTAGAACCCAGAGCTGCCAAAACAAACGAAGAGAATGGTCTCCGACGTGCATGCCCAAATGAGACTGACGCATCCGGCACTCTTCGTCGCTTCCGCATTTCGTTGGTTAGCCACCCTGCCGGCGTTAGCCAGCGTACTGTCGCGCGGCTCAAAGCGGAGAGCCTGACTAGTACCATGAAGTCTGCAAAGAGTAAAAGCATTTGTTTGGCTACTGGACCATCAACTAACGTTGCTGAAAAGACTCAAATGCAGCGGTACGAAAGTTTCACCCTTGCTGCTCTTTGAAAGTACATCAGAACTTCATTCGCAGCGAGGCGACATCACCCATGGCAAGGGCGTCAGCAGGATTTTCTCTTCAAGGGGGCAAACGCGTTGCACCACAGGAGGGAGGTGGTCGGGGGCAGTTGAACCAATATAAGCGATATTCAGCAGCATCCATGGGATACCAGGTGTAAAAACCGAAGAAAGGTTTCTTCTGCTTCTTTTTTTTTTAGTTTGTACCCTGAATATGGCTTATGTTTTTGACATTCTAGCGGCCCTGCCACCGCTGCAAGATACTTCTGGAAACGAGGCATGGCGCCACGTGGCCAATTGAAAAACCCTTAGCAATCAGTCACCAGGTAACCCACGAAAACAGTAACGAAGGGATCCTCGGCATGGCCCAACAGAGAATTGGCAGAGCCGATCTCATTATCGCTAAAGTACAGAAAATCTTCGGTTATTTGGCCTGCATTGCATAACGCCCATACATCGGAAGAGAAGGCAAGGCAAAACTTATGCAAGCGCTGATCGTAAGCCGGATATCGCACAGCCCTGCCGTACCGGGTACATAGCCGCACTAAAGAAAGACAAATAAATATCAAGTAGGGCCGCATGCGGAGCAGTACTCGAGCTCCCAATTTTCACGGTCAACACGAATGTCTTTAAATTGTCTCTAATAATACGTTTCGGGAAAACCAAATATACCACTCCTCTAGCACAGAAGCAGCGTCTGGTAAAAACGAAATGGTGGCCGGTCCCCTATAGAATACAGGCCCACCGCCATATATAAAACGTCTGGCCGCCATGACAAATATGTCAGATCGAGCGGCTGTCCATAAACCCTACCGAAAAACATAGATCCAAACCTACACAACAGCATGCGACAAGCAAGGATGAAATCCCTTCCGGGAAAGTTTCAAAACCATGAAAACACAGCGTACCCCGGTGCTGGAATGTTCGAAAGTACAAAGGCAACAGTTTTCGTTGTGGGCTACAGTGTCAGCCACTTTGACTTGATTACCCGGCTGCCCAGAGCAATAAAAAACGCGGAAACCGGAGCCATTCTCTGGGCGACCGGCCTTGCGGAACCATGGAATAGATGCTTAGACATCCCTAGGCACGCTAAAAAGGGCATTATGCCCTTGGCTGCAGGCAGAGTACCTAAGCGCTTGGGAAAGATTTTCCAATCCACAATTATGAACGTTTACATCACATTTACACCCGGACACAAAGATCTTGGAGCAGACGGCGCGATGCAGCCGACAAAGATCCACGCGAACTCGCAAGCCATACCCTTTGCCTAACGCGACTACCGAGTTCCCTGCCCCAAAACATATCGAGAGCATCTGTTCCTATGCATAGCAACACACTCCTGCCCCGTGGAAGAAAAGCAAACTGTGCGAAGGTAGAAATCATTGCATAATATATATACCCACAAATCCAGATGGGTGACGATGTTTGGTAGTAAACGATCAATATTAGCTTCAAACTGTGCCTAATACGGGGAAACACCCTCTGTTCTCCACGAAACGTGGTCGTTAACAGGGACATGGCCAGAGAGGAGCAATTCAAACTGTCACAAACTGCAGGCTAGGCCCTCCATTTTTTACATTCGGGCGGCCGACATGACGGCCTTCCGGGCGGAGTCGGCCATTTTGCGACGTGCTGTGGAATCCGGGGTGCCCCCTCCGGCTTGGTGCTCAGGTTCTTTGTTTCGCCCTGCCAACTCTGAGGAAAATGCGAGCTGCGGCATTCAAGCGTGCAGGTGCAGAGGGGAACGTCACGATCGCTAGCTTGGATGCGCGCGTGCGATCGTGGCGAGTTGCCGAGGGACCCAAGAGGGGGTAATGAAGGAACAATGGGGAAGACGTCGGAGTGGGTCTACGGGACTGCCGGCAGAGGTTATTTAACGAGCGCAAGCGGTCGCCTGGGGCAGTCGGGTGGAGATTCGTGAAAGCGCTACGCGGGGAAGGGTCCGGGGGTGACGCGCTTTAACGGAAGTACGTCGGTAGGCTTGCGAAAGAACGACCACAGCCTAACGCTCGAGTTCGCCCGTCGCCGCGAGTCCCATGGCCGACCAGCTTCTGCACCCCGAAGCCCCGAAACACGTAAGCGGCCGCCCGGCGAGGTCGGCTCCACCTCGTCGTGACTTTCCGTCGGTGAACCGGCGGGTTCGCCTTGCCTCGTAGAGACTTTCTTTTGCCGCGCCTCCCCCTCGTAATAGTTTGTTGCATCAGATGAAGATATCCGCCTCCTTCGGGTTTTTTTTAGCGTCGCTCGTAGCTAACGAGCTGAGAGTTGGTTTTTTGTGTGTTGGGTGTCGTAATTGTCTTTTTCAAGGGTAACGATGTTGGAGGGCATTTCCAGTGTCGGTTACAGCTTGCAGAGCTGCAAGATTTTTTTTATAGAAAGTGCTGTTGTCGGGGGGGGGGGGTAACGATGTTGGTCCCCTAGAGTGTTTTGCGTGTTGCGTGGGTGTTAGTATTTTTTTGCTGTTGTTGCATTGTCGAAGTTTAAACAAGTGTTGGCATCTAGAGCGTTTCGCGTGTCGCGTACAGCTGTCTGAGTTATAAGTTCGGGGTCGGAGGTTAAGGCGTACGCCACGGTGGATCGGGCGTCGCCCTAGTGCCCCCCCTCTGTATTTGGGTTTCCTTTGTTGTGTTACTACTTAGTTAGCGCCGTGCGCTAATCTCCCCGTGCGCGCGTGCGCCTAGTCTACGGCGGATTAGTGCCTGCGTGCACAGCAGTGTGAAGGTTCCCTTTTCTTGTGTCGGGTGGTGCCCTGTAATCTTTTTGTTTGTGCAGTAAACCTATATAGTTCAAAACGTAGTCGGGCATCTCCGTTGTGAATTTATTCACCCCAGCAATCTTGGCACACGTGAAAACTCACGGGCCGGCCACCCTGCTAAAATATGGCCGGTATTCAATGGCGTGGAATGCATGCAGGCAACCATGCGAGTGCGCCGCCATATCTGTGGCCAAGCGTCTGTCGCTAGGCGACGTTGTGCGCACAGCCCCCATATCAGGCACCCCTCTTCTCCTCCATGCAGCCGTGTGAATACGCCCGTGGCCTCCGCGATCGCCGCCGGCAGCAAATCGCGGAGGCCACGGTGCGCCGTCACTCGTTACGTTGGGCTCCGCGGGATGGCGGTACTTGTCCATGTCCGTGGCGCATCGGCCATGTCTGTGGCCATTTCCAGTGTTGCCAAGCGAAGAAATTGACCGCTAAACTTTTCAACGAATACCCTCTATTACTTCCAACACTTTTGTTTGGTGCTGGATGAGCAAACAATGCTGGTTCTACAGATATACAGCACAATAGATTGATTGTAGGGTTTAACTTGCCAACGCAACGCAGCCGATGAGGTGCGCTGTAGTGGAGGGCTCCGGATTAATTTTTGTCCACCTGGGGATCGTTAACGTGCTCCGAAATCTCATACACACGGGCGTTCTTGCTTTTCGCTTCCATCAAAAAAGCGGCCGCCGCGGCCAGGAATCCAACCCGCGACCTCGTGCTCAGCAGCGCAACGCCTTACCACTGAGCCATCGCGGCGGGTGTACAGCACGATAGCGGCAGCTGTAAAAAAAAGAAGGAAGCTCACAATATTTTGTAAGACTTGAAGGTAGAGAAGCTAATCGCAACCTTCGTGACTATCACGGTGGTTTAAGTTTACGGTTGCAGCCGATTTGCTTCTTCCCGCTGCTGCAACGACCTTTAGCCCATCATGTTGCTATAAGTGTGTGATTCCTTCATGTTTTGGTAAGTGAGAATCATTAGACATCACCTTGGGGGGAGGTACGCTGTTACGTGTCTTTCTCGTTCCCAGCAAGTGTTACCACGATTATGGCTAATGCTGGAGATTTTTTTTTACCAATCTATGCCAATCTCTTTAAGTGGGTATGCTTGGCTTCACAAACGTGCGCAGAGGGCCCTTGACGATCGTCGCGAGGCAGGCACGCGCCAGCGATAGGTATTTTCTTGGTTTTCCTAACTGCCGGCGGTCGCCACGATGCACGCGCTCATGCGTGCGTGTTCGGCAATTTCTAAGTATTTCTAACTGTGGACATGAGGAGGAGGACGAGGTATAAATGTTTATAAATTCCTATAAAGGAAAATTAGGAATTTTCTTATAAAGGAAAATTAGGAATAAAGGAAGCGGTCTACGGCTTCCTGTAAGGAATCCTGTTGGTTTCCCCTTGACCCTTTCTAATGAAGGCTGCAAGTGCAGCTGTAGTTGACAAAAGCCCAGGTACGGAGGAAAAGTTGTAGCAAGAGGCAGCAGGAGGTGTGGGGGGAAGAGAGGGGGCAAAAGAGTTTCAACCATGGCAGTCAGTGAATGCTTTCGAGCAGGCACTCAGAGGCACCTTGCTTGAGTTTCAAAAGAGAAGGCGTGCAGCTGAGCTCCCTGCCATTGACGGATGCATTTATTTTGTTTATTCTGATGTTTCCTCTAGCCTTTCGTGCTAAACACGGCGGTGGCCGTCGGGGCCGAAACGGATTTTCCAGAAACTTTTTCCGCCTTCCGACAGCAGCTTCTGACCAGAATGTTTGCAGGAGCAGAGAGAACATAATTTCAGACTTTCAAACACATTTGACACGGTCCTTGAGGTTGCTCAACACCTGCCGCTACGCGAGAAGGTCGTTTGCAAAGCACAAATGCATAGATGATCTGGTGAGGGGCAATGTTGGCCTCAAATTAATCATGAATTGTTTATGAAGTGTTTTAAGACAAATATAACGTAACCGCTACTACTGTGGAAAGAATTCACAGGAAATCTGACTGTAAACCCAGACCAGTTGTATTAAATTCCCCGGCTATAACGAAAAAAAAAATGCTGGTTCTGAAGAATTCCTCTGAGCTAAAGGGTACAAACATTTCTGTCAACCATAACATGTCAAAGGTTACATTAACAAAACGTTCCCAGTTGTGGCACTATGAAAAACAGCTTAAAGAGCAAAGCTTCAAAGCGGTCTTTCGTTGTAGCAGGCTGTACGTGCAAGACGAAAGTCTGCCGCAGTCCAGTTGTGTTTACGAAAAGAATCGGAGATAACATCTAGTTTGGGTGCAGGTTTATCGGTGCCCATGAGCCCCTAGAAAGTGATTCTGCAAAATCACCCAGTTGATCCAACGGAAAGCACCTGAGGGTCACTGTATTGAACACAAGAAGTCTTACAAATAAATCTGCTGAACTGGAGAAAACAATACGAACATACGATCGACACATTTTGGTTGTTACAGACAGGTGGCTGAATTCCCAGATCAGTGATTGGGAAGCAGTTACTCCTCCATCTCACAAAATATGCAAGCGGGAGTGGGAATCACGTGGAGGAGGTGTGGCTCTAAAAACTGGAAAATGAGGTAAACTGCGTGATATTGGACGAAATACCCAACCGTAAAAGGCTCTTTTGCCAGCTTAACTACAGCAGTTTTCTTTTTTAAAGCAAACGTTTCTACCTCTACCAGCCAACGGTTCGTCCGTCGAGCGCGCGACAAGAACCCCAACGCGCTGGTGAGGGGGAGGGTGTTTGCCACTCACGGAGCACAGTGTAGATGCCGCGGCGACGGGGCGCTATTACCCAGCGTTACCCCCACGCAGGTGCCTGCCCACATCGGCGGGTGCGTCGACTTTACAGCTTTGTTGTCTGCTTTAGCGACGATTCTTGTGGGCCTGTTTTTGCGCCACTTAATATCCATTGCGCGCTTCCTTCGCACGACTTCACTAACTTGTTCGACAGCACCTCCTGGGTAACTCGGACCCCACGGAATTAAATGGTCGTACGGTAAATATACTTTAAGTGTTGGTTTGCAGGGTGAGGAAACAAAATCTAGACCACATACAGACATCTGGCCGCTAGAGAAACGCTACCTTGTGCGCACTGCTTCCCACGACTGGTATTCCGTATTCTAATCGGCGAATACCGATTCGGTTTTGTTTTAACAGATATTACAAAAGGCGGAAGGAGATACTGGATCTGATAAAAAGCAATTATAAAAGTTTCATCAGCTTTCTCGCAATTCTGAATCTTAATAAACTAACTAGTTTGTATGAATCACTAAGCTCAAATGCTGATTGTCTCGGTGTATGCACTTGTGTCGGGCGGTGGTGTAGTCCCGAGCTAGCACATCAGGATGGCTAGATTCTGTTCTCTCACCCTTAGAAATACGCTCCTCTATGTTTTCTTTCTGCCGCCGAACGGCCGGGCTACAGCGGCGGACGCCGCCGCTGTAGCGCAGCCGTGGCCTACGCTGCTTCGTTTGGGACGACGCCCCCGCGAATTCCAGGGGACGGCTGGCATAATATCTTGTTTCGCTCTTCATAGACCCACGTGTGTGAATTCAAGTGACGTCGCCAGGGCAATAGGTGTGGGTGTCGTTTAAAACTATCCTTTCCATCCGCCTTCACAGCGTATTGGAGCCGATTTTGTTAGAACTTACAACAGCTAGTCATGACGCCTACATGTGTTGCTAACAATCCACTATCGATACTCAACTTGGTCCTCATCAAACATTTTCCCGACAAATGTTCCGTAGAAACTACAACCGGTGTTTCTAACCGCAAATTGGTCCACGTAACATTAGACGGACATACAAATGCAGTGGTTCTACGGTTCAAACGTATGATGCTTTTCATTGGGCAAACAACTAGCCTATTCTTGAGGATATGAGTTTTTCTTCGTCATATTTTTCACGCGGTGGCCACGTCTGATCAGTGTGGGATACGTTTTGAAAGATTGTCATGCACTGCGTAACTGAACACGTACCGATCCGCCGAACGAAAGCATAACGTCAATATTTATGGATTACGTGACAAATTATTCATTTAAAAGCGCGCATTATACGGAAACAAAAAAATCACCCAGGGGCCCTATTCGGCACGGCATATATTCACAGTGAATTCACCATATTTTTTGCGTAAGCGAAACACAAACAATAAGTGACGTGATGCACCTATATATATGACGACATGAAGTTGAATTTGACGCTTAGCTTATAAAGATCACAAGCAAGCTATCAAATACTGCGGGTAAGAGATATAAAACAATTAGCCTGTATTATAAAAAATCGAGGGCAACTTAGGCGGGCACAAGGAACACAATTCTTCATGTTACATTTGGCGTCAGCTCCATAAGGCGATCAAGTAACGTTCATCCAAAAGCGAGCAAAAGGCGGGTGTGGAGTTGAAGAATATCGCAGAATCTTTTTTACCGCATCTGTTTGCTTCAATCGCTTTTAATTACATAGTTGAGCTCTCTGGTTCAATGCCTACTTTGTGACGTTATCACTCTCCCGGCTGTCACCGCCCCTACGCTATCGTCTGCTGCTATATTATAAGTCAGTGGCGTTGTGGCAGAAAAGGACGGCCGTGCCCATCGGTTGTATGACGCGGTAAGGACAGCGAAACGCTGCGCCTGATAACGGCGGGGAGAAGGGATGCCGCCAATTCATTCATTCGTCAAGCTCGATGTCAGTCAGCGTATAATGAATAAAACAGTCAGATTTCTTTGCTATTTTTCTCTTGAATCGATCATGTGACCCTGCAGCTTACGTGGCGGAGTGTACACAAATGATTTGTAATGAAGATGCTTGTACTGCCCCCGTATGTTACTGCTACGGCAAAACATACAGCCAAAACGGGAGACCTTATTGTTATTCCGTGGTATTGCTGATTTGGAAACAGTGAAAACTATTATTTCTTTCGCAATAAAACAGTTTTAAGCCGGGTGTCGTGCGAAACCATGCCTGTCGCGAATTCACGGGGATTTCACGACGCCGCAGGTCGGTGAAATTTTCTACCCTTTTTCACGGCGATTTAACCATCATTTGCAAGCTGTTACGTTACATGACATCACTTTTACGCAGGCTGAAGTTTCCCATGTGTCACGGAAGCTTTCCCGCCAACTGTTTACATTACGTCACGTCTTCTCAGCCAATCAGAGAAAGGGCGTGACATACAAGCTGTATTGTTGTTGAATAGCAAGGACAAGCCTACGTTGTCATGTTCGCTTCGTTTGGTATAGTCTTCATTGCCAGCCAGGAATTATGCCCTTTCAGTAGAGAGAAATACCGCAAACTTCAAAACTGGTCCCAGCAGACGTCACGAAATGTCAAAATGACAAAAGCACACGCAACCGCTTCGTCAACCGGAAGCACGTGACAAAAAAGGGAAAGCCAATCAGACAAAGTTTAGACCGAATTCACAGTTTACGGTGAATTTGCGGCGTCAAGAATAGGGCCCCAGAATCAGATAGACCATGAACTACGCTGTTTAAAGGATGTATTGTTGTTGAAGATTCAGAATGCGCGCTGAACATTTTACGACCAAACAAATATTTTTTTCTTGAAGAAACCCCTGATAAGCTTCGGCGTTTATTTCTCATTCTAGACAGATTATTGATGAACTAATAATTGAATGTATTGTTGCTAATATTCTTCAAAGTACTGCGAATGAATTGTTCTTATGCTTTCTTTATAGAGCCCGGTTTACACGGCTCAGAAGAAGGGATACCCGCTGTGTGTCTAAGTGTATCCACGATGGAAGAAATTACTATCAGCCGGCAGTGTATATTTTCCTTGCTATGAAAAATAATGTTAAAACATGAAGCGGGGCGGAAATATATCCACGGGATTTCTGCAACAGTACTCGAAACTAGTTTCTGAGTATCTTCACGAACTCTTTAATGCCTCTCTTAACCTATGTACGCTAACCAAGGTTGTACCAGTATTCAAATCCGGCGATACATTATATTCATCTGAATACAGGCCAATCTCGCTAACAGGATGCAAAATATTCGGACGCACAGTAGCAAGCCACATAATCCACCACCTCGAGCACAAAATAATTTTTTATTAATAGCAGCACGGCTTTCGTAAGAACGGCTCTACTAGACCTGAACTTGTGGCAGCAATTCACGGCTTCATCTCAGCCATAGATAACCACCCTCAAATTGATGCAGTGTGTTTTTGGGCCTGTCAAAACATTCGACCGTGTGCCACATAATTCGCTTATCGGCAAATTAAAACAAATTGTGCGTTTTCAAAGGCTTGTGTGTCGGATTCAAGCATATTTACTAAATCGTGCCCAGTTAGTTGAATGTCAATCTGTTCGATCTAATAATCGTATAATGTCCCGGAGTTCCCGAAGGATCGTTGCTGTGACCCTTACTATTTTTGACATTTATAAATGCCATTGCAAATGGTATTGAGGAGGCCATTACTGTGAAACTGTTTGCTGATGATGGTGTTGTTTATTCAATTATTCATAATATCTCTTGCCAGAGGGTGTTGAATGAGAGCATTTGCAAACTTGCGGACTGGTGCGATCGGAAAAGAATGCTGTTCAAGTTTACTAATAAAGCAGTACACATGACAATAACAAAGAATCGAAATTGCCTACCGTACGTGACAAAATTAAACAAATTATTCCGACTCTCTCATGTGCAAAGCACTTAGGTTTAACAATTAGCAACGATCTTAAATGGGATGCCACATCGACCGGTTAGAGAGGGTGCAACGATTGGCGGAAAGATTTATAATCTACAACTGCTGTTCCTCGCCATCTGTAACAAACATGTTCGAGCAGCTGGAATTGGAAGCGCCCCAGCTGTGTCGAGAGATTTCAAGGCTGAAAATCTTTTTCCACCTGTGCAATAGTCAACTTGGTTTATGTAGAGATACGTATATAGGTCCCGCCCCGCCAAGATAAGCCATAATAAATCGCTCGAGAGCTGTACGGCATTTCTTTAGTCGCAAATATTGTTTCCCATTGTCATATTCCCCCCGCAGGACTGAAGAGTGAAACGCGCTACCATGAATGTATAAAATGGTCAGTGTACTAACGTTAAGTGTTTTGAGAAGTCGCTACTAACACGACAATCACCCCTCCTGCATGGCAGCAGCACTGCCTGCAGTATTTGTAAATAAATAAATAAACGAATAAATAAATAAATAAATAAATAAATAAATAAATAAATAAATAAATAAATAAATAAATAAATAAATAAATAAATAAATAAATAAATAAATAAATAAATAAATAAATAAATAAATAAATAAATAAATAAATAAAAGCGCAAACAAATGCGTCCAGTGATGGCTGCCCTACGCCCTCCTTGGTTGTGTCCGCTTGCGTTCTCGCTGAATAAAAACCAAAAGAAACGCCCCCCCCCCTCTTTTTTCTGACTTCAGGAACACAATGAACATTCGGGAGTTTCTGGTCACCAATGCAAGGGGGAAAATAAGCAAGCATTGTACTGGAATCACCATCACCATCACCATCACCCTCAAAAAGGAGAGAAGTGAAATACCAATAACGAAGGGCGTCACACAAGGAGACACAATGTCCCCAATGTTATTCACAGCATGTTTACAAGAAGTATTCAGAACATCGGATAGGGAACAGGTGGGAGTAAATGTTAATTGAGAATACCTCAGTAACCTCAGATTTGCGGATGACGTAGCCTTGCTAAGTAACTCGGGGGACGAATTGCAGTGCATCCTTACCGCACTGGACAAACAGAGTAGAACCGTGGGCCTGAATATATTATGCAGAAAACTAAAGTAATGATCAATAACATTGGGACAGCACAGCGGTTTGAGATAGGTGGCGAGGCAGTGGAAGGGGGAAGCGAATATATCTACTTAGACCAAGTTGTGACGCCGGATCCCAACCATGAGGCAGAGATAATCAGAAGGATAAGAATGGTGTGGAGTGCATTCGGCAGGCATTCTCAGATAATGAATGGCAGCCTACCATTTTCCCTGAAGAAGAAAGTGTATGACAGCTGCATCTTACCGATACTCACCCACGGGGCAGAAACGTGGAGGTTCACTAATAGGGTTCAACTTAAATTGACGACGACTCAGCGAGCAGTGAAACGGAAGATGATAGGTGTAACATTAAGGGCCAGAAGAGAGCGGAGTGGGCCAGGGAACAAACGCGTGTTAAGGACATATTAGTAGAAATTAAGAAGAAGAAATGGACGAGGGCAGGGCATGTAATGCAAAGGCAAGAAACCGTTGGTGATTAGGGTAACAGAGTGGATCCCTAGAGACGGCCGGCTTGGCAGGGGGCGGCAGAAAGTTAGATGGCCAGATGAGATCAAGAAGTTTGAGGGATCAATTGGTCGCAGTTAGCACAGGACCGGGATAATTGTAGATTAATGGGAGAGGCCTTTGTCCTTCAGTGAGCGTAGATACGCTGGTGATTATGACGACGATGATGATGATGATAATTATTATTATGATGTAATTAAATACCGGCACAAAGAAATAGTCGAGGAGAGGGGGTTAACTACCCGTGCGGCTTGCATGAAGGCGGGCAAGTGCCCCTTTTGCAAACCTCTCTGGATACGCGTGGTCCACGCTATAGTTTATTAAGTCGGCCCGAGTTCTTGCTTTGGTTTAGAAACAAAGTAATCGTAGGGAAGGAGACGCCAATATGACTGTATGCTTGGTGATTGTGGTTCAGTGCACTCAACCAAGGAGCTACCCGTGAATAAATGAACTGTAGCAAATGCGTATCTGTCACGCCAAAACTCAAACCAAAACCAGTTAATGGGGAATCTTTTGGCGCAGTAAATAAAAGCAGTTAGCTACCCCCCACCCCACCCCAAGTAGCTTTCTCTCCATTGTCAAAGAAAGGTGTCCCCTAATATATAACCAACGCCTATAGCATGCTGCTGAATATTCAACAGAAGGGGTCCTAAAGGAAATCCCACATGGAGTTTTCAAGGGTGGCACGTTGGTCTCATTAACCGCAGTTGTGAATGGGAAAACAGAATGGTGAATGCGGTGTGGATAAGCTCTACTTGGGAAAGAATCTTTCTGAAACGCCCGGTTTGGCGTGGAGTGAGGCAGGAATGGGCGTGGGAACTGGGGAAGGGGCTACTAGAGTCAGTCGGCCGTGCTCTGGGGTGTCATTGTATCTGCTTAGACGATCTCAGTAGGAGCGAGCGCCGTGTCAGGGGACGATGCTGACTGGTTTAATTGGAGCCAGTACAGGCGACCATACAGGCACTAGGTCCAAGAAAACTAAGACAAAATAGGCCGGGTATTTTGCCTAACGGACGTACCAAGCGTACTAACGTGCTCCAGGACAACGCGTATTAACACCTGGCACAAACTCACACAAGACATCACCCATTAGTAAATTGAAGCAGCGTGGAAGATGCTTTCAGCGCCAGATAGGTTTCTTGCTTAGTAAAGAGGCTCATTTCATACACGTGATGGATTAATGGAGGGAAAGTCAATCAGAACTCTCTTTTTTTCTTACAAAATGCGCGCCCCCCATCCAAAGGTACAAATCCATCCCCGAAGATATCTCTTATTGGCCAAACCTTCACTGGCGCTTTTCCATTTTCCAAGCACCAGTCTGCGTTTGTGGCACGGCAAAGCCTTAACCAGAAATGTTTGGTCACATTTTTGTCACGAGTGTTAATTTCCTAGATATTGCAAGAGACATTTTGTAGTGACAAATTAACATCTGTTGGGGCATGTACACTTACCGAAATTATTGTTTTGAAAAAACGGAGACTTCAAGGTGTTCCCAGCCGCTCCCTTTTCACCGATTGCTAAATGTCCTTTCGGGGCGTGTCTTGTAACTCGTCCCAAAAAATACGAAAAGCTAAATTTTCGAGAAACCAAGTATCTAATAATCGTTCGGGGTACCGTGAACCGTCGCATCTTGTTAGTAAATTTTCAGTAGTTTGGGTATTGTTTGCAAGAAGGTAGCAGGCTATCGTTTTTAAACGGTAATTACCGTGAAGCAATGCGATAAACAGCCATTTTATTACTTTTGTTTTGTAGTCATTGTTAATTTCCACAACTATTTTTCCTTCTTTAAGGTCATTTTCGAGTGTTCGATATTTATATTACCATATTCGTTCCTTTTATTCGGTTAGGTTCAATTAGTTTTGGCGCGAATGCAGCATCACGCAAGAAACTCACTTCGACGGCATGAAAAAGATGCTTACGCAACTTATTCAACAATAATGGATGTAGCAGCGCGGGCTTAGAACAGTCAGTTTTATTAGCTTTTTTCTTGCATCCTTGCTCGGGCTACAGGGAAGGAAGCGAAAATTTTCCTTTCTCCTGTGATATCACCCGCCCTGGTGGCTTAGTTGCTAAGGCGTTGTGAAGCAGAACCCAAGGACGCGGGTTTGACCACGACCGCAGAGGCTGCTTTTCGTGTAGAGGCGAGCAGCGGCCACACCCGTGTGTTCAGATTCTGAAAGCACGTTAACGAACCCCAGATTAGCGAAATTACACCGAAGCCCTCCACTACTGCGCAATCAACCTTTCCTAAGTGCTCTGTACGACGTGATAAAAAAACTGCGAACCACGTCGACTATAAGTCAGCCAAGTCCGCCGTAGCAGAGCAACGCAGCACTGGGAGAAAGGGCGCCCTGCAGAGACAATACCTGTCCGCTGGGAGTTCAACGTTTATCAATGTCGAGGAAGGGTTCCCTCCGCTACCAGTCGGTCATAGACCCGCCCGGGACCTTTATGATGCCTGACGGAATACCCAAGCATGACGAAGCGGTTCTTCACCGCGTGCGGTTAATGTCGCTTACAAAAGTTACTTTCGCTTCCAAATGACACAGGCTGCTTCCCCCTTCTGCACTATTTGTGGCGTACGCGAGGACTTGAACCACGTATTATGTGCATGTAAACGGTATAGGGCTGCTAGAGCGTCCCTTTTACTGTCCTTGGGCCTTAAGCTTTCTAGAGGAGTGACTCGAAGTGACGTGTTAGGCCCATGGTCTACCTTTAAACGAGGATCTCGTGTGACAAAAAGCTCTATCGTCATTCCTGCTAAGTACACGACTGGATCAGACTCTCAGAACAACACTCTATTAATGAGTGAATCATAGTTATCAGAGTTTTCTTCACCACCACTATCATCATCATCATCATCATCACTTCATTGATTTCTTTTTTGCATATATCTGGTTTAGCAAGCTAGGCGCCTTGGCCAGGCTCACCTCACCAGTATCATTAAGGTCTATTCCCGCTCTCTGTCTCTCTCTCGTCATGTAAGACCACTGTAAACAGAAGCATGCAAAACTAGCCAATGCTTTAGAACAATTAAATTTTCTCTATTGCCGCCGAACGTATTTTTGTTTGTTTTCCATTGTCTTTGAACAGCTGCTGAAGAAGCAACCTGATGAGCGCATTTCCCTCGACCAAGTGCTTTCTCACCCCTGGGTTGAGAACAACGCGGACAAGGCGGTGAAGTGCCAGACATTCTGAGACAAAGGATGATCCATCAGCCTGACTTCTTCCTGAATGGTCACGAATTGAGGCGCATAGTCCATTGTCTGTATTACGCAGGCTCACCGCACGACAGCGAAGATCTGCGCGGACTGTGAGAATTTCATGCCCCCAAGTGTACTACACCCACCACGCATTTCTGGCTGGTACACCAGAATGCGTTTGTGATTCTTGGTTTGTAAATAAAGGGGTTTGGCTGCAGCTGTTTTTTCTTTATCGCCTTTGCCCAAACGGCCGATGACCCGAAGTCAGAAAATGCATGAAGCGATTCTCTTACCATTATAACACCGACTATATGCTTAGTAATAATTTAATATTGCTAAATAATACTTCACATTTCACCTACGATCCCAGAGTGTTTCAACTGCTATGGCGCAAGCAACCAAAAAGGAACCGCCAATAGTCGCAATTTTCCTTTGACACCGAGGGGAGTGGAGGGATAAGGGGTTTTAACCTCGTTTGACAAGTAGGCAGCACAGTGAGCGAGAGTTACCTGGCTATTAACCCCGCTGTTCCCGCGCACTACAGTTATATTCTAACCCCCGTTGCATCCTCACTCGCCCCACCGCCAACCCCGGTTCCCGTCCAAGCAAGCTCACAAAGACACGCATACTGGCACCCACCCATGCTGCAGCATTTCATACCCCCTCGGCTCATGTCTGCCTCTCTCCTAATACAACCAGCATTATGGCGTGTCCCCGCCAGCAAACAGCTGTATCTCAGCTCTACTGCGAACCCTTTTCTCGAACCGGGGAAGGGAGGGGTGGGGGTGTGAAGCTGGTTACCAGCTCCGACTACGCTGAAGGTCGCCGCAAAGTCCAAAGGCACCGCGTCTTGAGCCAACCCACCATACCGAGTGACGGCTATTCCACCACGGTTCGTTGCCCAAAACGCAAACGCCACTATCACCTTTCGAGTGGATACGTGTGAATTGGGGGAGTGGGGTATGTGGATGTCACAGTTAAATGAAAGTTGGCTAAGCTGACGTGAGCTTCTCACGTCTGTTTTCATTTAAACTGGCTAATACACAGGTATGAATAAGTGGACGAGCAGGTGGGTGAGGAGGAGTGGGTAAGAGGAGCTAGGGCATAAGTCATGACGAAGGTGAGACCTACATTAAAGTTAAAACACGGCGCTGTGTTTAAAGTAAGTGCCATCTATGCACCTATTGCTTGCAGCAACATGTGCATCCCATTTCTGCGTATATGCCATTCACTAAGGCCATCATCATCATCACAGAACTTTCACCAGCTTGTAAGCTCCTAGCTTGACTTCATCATCACGTGCCAATACAACCAGGGGACATGTTTGGCGGTCGCAACCAATCTAATATTTTTGCGAGGGGTTTTGGTTCCGGGCTATGTGCAGCCAATATGAATTTTGTAGATAGGTAGAGAGAGAGAAAACATTTTAATGAGCTCAAATGTGAGAGTGGAACCCTAGTCCGGGAATCCATGCGTTGCCCTCGCCGTCTTGGCCTAAGGTAAAGGCAATTTGCCTTGAAACTGGACCACATAATGTGCCATTGTCGTCGCGCAATTAAAATGTTTGACATGGCTGTGGTGTTTCGGTGATCTATGATTGCTATTGCTGGTCTAGTATCCTACGGAGAAGTGCCGAATCCAAAGCTTCTGCAATCAAACTCAAAGCGTCAACGATCAAAGTGCCAACCACATGAGAGTCAAACTGCAAGCATGAACGATCAAAGTGCAAAACTGCCTGCGAGTCCCTCCGAACTCAGACGACAGCAAACGAATACGTCACGAGAACAATGGGCGCATCCCGAAAGTGAAACCTCTTTGGTAGGCTTGGGTTTTTTTTTTTTCGTTTATCAGCGACGCAACCCTTCGCTCTGGAACTCGGCGGTGATGGCGACGATGATCAGACGAGAGGGCGCCGATGACCAGATGACAACAAAGAAAACTGTATTAACGTTAATTGTACAAGAGTTATTTACAAAAGGAAAACGACAAAGCTGTGCTGTCTTACCGTTCGTGTGACTGGGTATGCCCTAGGGCTTATCTTAGTGATCTACTGGTCTGCAGGTGCGCTTTAGACCGCTAGACCTCTTTGCCGTGCACTGGGAGGCTCGCTCTTCTCACATGAGCCTTTCAAAGCTACAGCCAAGTCTCTCACCTGTCGTTGTTCGGCCAATTTCATAACTTCGCGCGTAAAATGCGTCGCGCAGCAGATCCGAATCCGATTGATCAGCCGCCACTTCTAATAAACCAATCACTGAGCCATGCGCTTTCTTCTCGAATTCTGAAGTTCCACTCCTCTCTTGAAGCGGTGGTCGCTGAAGTTCTCACGCCCAAGCAGGGCTGCGTGGCCCCAAGTGTTCTTCGCCCTGGAGACAGAATGTAGAGCAACCATGAGTCGCGTGATAGCATCGCAGAGGTGCGAACAGCGAACCCGTAACTGAAATTCGTCCTCCCCTTGAGGATGCGGCATCCAGAGATGCTGTGGACGGAATTGGCGGTCCCTGCAACTACATTACGGCGGCTTGCGCAACGAACGGGCAATGACGGCGCAGCGCGCGCATCCTGCGGGCGTATTGTAGAGCAACGATAGTCGCGTGAGAGCATCGCAGGCGAACCAGTAACCGAAGAGAGAGAGAGAGAGAGATCACTTTATTAAGCCTTAACCGGGTTCGAGGGAGCGGTGTGGCCGTCGGTTTGAGGCTGGCGGTGACGTTGTCAGCGCGGGTGACCAGAAGTATCTCGACCTCTTGGTTCGAGCTGCCCAGCGCTCCCTCCCACTGCTCGTCACTAAATATGGAGGGAAAGGGACCTTAAGGGCAGGCCCAGACAGAGTGGACTAGTGTTGCTGGGTCCCCACAGAGTGGAGGGGAATTGCGAGGGGTGAATGCGATGCAATAGTGCTCGGCAGGCCCAAGAGGTTGTCTGTAGGAGTCGCCATAAGCGCTCCTGATGGTTGGTTATCTCAGGGTGGGCAGGAGGGTACCCAGGGCGAGAGAGGCGGTAATGTGTGGTTATATCGTGGTACGTGATTAACTGATCCCCGGATGACCTGGTGCCGTAGTAGGGGACGAGGCTGGAACCTGCACGGATGGTCAATCCTCGTGATGCATTGTGCGCTGCCTCATTCATTGCTCCCCAAACCAATGGGCGCCGGGGTCCAGACGATGTCTACCAGGGAGGGCGGTGGATTTTGAAGGAGAATTTTGGACGCCGCGGACGATATATACCCGCGGGCGCGGTTTTGGATGGACGTTTTCGAATCGGTCATTATAATTGTAGGTGTAGGCCGGGTTGTTAGTGCGAGCGCTATTGCCGTCTCCTCTGACGCGGCAGGGCTGCTTGTGCTACGGTTAGAGAGTTAACAGGGGGTCATTCGGGCTATTAATTACAGCGAGGGCAAAGGCGTTGTGATGGCGGTATTCTGCCGCATCCACATACATAATGTCAGGTTTGGTGGGAAATGTTTTCGCCAGTGCCCGTGCCCGTTGCTCCCTTCTACCTCTGTGGTAGCTGGGGTGCATGTATCTCGGAAGAGGGCGGACGCGGAGGCAGTCGTGGATAGGCCGGGGGATAGGAATAGCCCGTTCGGAACAGACTGGGGCCCTGATACCAAGTCGGACCAGTATATGCTGTCTAGTGGATGTAGTTGAGAGGCGACGGAGCTGATTGATATGGTGTGCCTCGACAAGCTTCTGGGCAGTATTATGAACCGCGAGGCCCTCAAGCCTGGCAGTGAATGAACTAGATGAATTTGTAGTGCAGCTTTATATACCTTTCTGATGAGACGATTAATTTTGTTCATTTCGGCGTTCGAGACACGAAGGTAGGGGAGAGAATATGTTATACGACTAATGATAAAGGCTTGGACAAGCCTGATTCTCTCAGTCTCCTTGAGACCATTGTGGCGTCCGGTAATTCGTCGGATGAGTCCGATTGTCTGATTAACGTGTGAGCTTAATGGCGAGATACATTTTCTGCCTTGAGGGTGCGCACATCTAGGATCAAATGTTCATTCAGGTAAAGAACATTGCAAAGCTTAGCAAACATAACAAAACTTGGCAACACCGGATGAAACTAGGTCGACCCCAGCTCCGCTCTTTTTTTTTGCGACTGAACACCTACTTCACCCCGTTTCAACAACCTACAGAAAGCCAAGCGTGTTGCAGTCGGTAAACACTCCCACTCAAGTTTCACACGACTACATTCCTTTACCATTTTGAAGGTTCAAATTGGTGTTTCACGTGCCAAAGCTAAACTTGGGGCATGCGGTGCACCGCATATGGAAACGAGCAATCATTGCATACGAACAATTATTTTTTTGCGTTAGGAAATTTTTTGCGAGTATAGAAATATATGTGGAGATGTCTTGTTCTTTACAGTGCTATTATGCATCCAAGCATGACCTTGTTCAATGAACAGCTGAACAGCTTTTGCGCACCCTTTGAACACCCTAAAAGAAACAAGGGTGTCGAAGTTGATCAACACCCTTTTTTTCAAACAAAAAGGGTGTAGGGCTAGGTAAAGGGTGTTGAGATTCAAGAAAAAGGGTGTAAAGGCCTCTCAACATCCTTTTTTCACTTATGCTACACCATTTTTGGCTAAAAGGGTGTGTATGGAAAACATCGGCCGAAAACAAAAAAAGAATCGACTTACAAAAAAAGAACAAAATGGCCCGGGGGAATTCGATCTTGCGATTTCCAAATAGCATGCCTAGCCCTCCTGACCACTCGACCACGGTTTTTTTTTTCTCTTTACTGCGTGGAAAACTGCCCTTAATACAGCCTACAAAAATTAGGAGTCATCCAAGAAGATGCACATCACTGCATCTAAAATAAGCCGTCCGTTAAAACTCTGGCAAGCAGACGCACGCGTCCAATAGATGCAGCCATTCTGGTGGGTCACTTTGCGCCGCATAAATGCTCCGCACCAACGCAGTTTGCTCCCGAAAAATGGACTTCGTTAGGCGAGGGGGCTACCGCGAGTTGAAAGAAGAGGTATATAATGTATAACCCGTTGACACTATATTTAGTTTTAGCATTTCAATCAGCCTAGGTGACTGTTTGTTGTATAGCGCTCGTGCAGTAAGCGTCCTCCAAATTTCTACAATATCTCACGTCTAGCAATTGCATTTCTTAGACGTAAAAACGTTCGAAGATGCGTAGTCATGCTTCTGACCGCTGTGCATGTCCACCGAGCGCAAAAGGGTGCTTCCTGGTCCCTAGTTTTACGCTGTACGGTAAAGGTTTCAGTTGATTTTATTTCCTTAGTACCTATATTGACTTCGATGACTGCTCCCGCCTTCAAGTGGCCTTGGATTTTCCTACTAGCGTACCAGCCGGCGAAGCTTACCATGTGCGTTTGTGCAGCGATTGTGTAGAGCGACCTGAATTTTGAGCTTGATGCAATGTACAAACTAACAAACTAAGGGAACGCAGACTCTTTCATTAACAAACGGGTGGTGGCTTAGTTTCAACTGAGCGAACTAATTACGACGACCCATCGGCTGCCGGCGGACTAGACACTGGGCTGACTGACTCTGTCGTAATTTCGGCGAGCCTCGCACTAGCGCAGTCAAGCCAAGTCATCTCCTCCTGACGTCACACGAAAACGCCACAGAAAATAGGCGAAGATGCAGAGAGGAGGACAGCACTTTCGAATTGATTTTTCTACTAATTAAATTCGCGTAAACGAACTCAGAGTGGTCAAAACGTGGTCTATAGACTCCGGAGTACAATTTGCGCTAGTAATCCCACAATGTTTACAAATCCCTCCGGTGTCCCTTTAAAAGCTGTCACCGACGTGAAATGTACGACGAAAGAAATGTAAAAAACTTATCATCTAACGCTCTGGCCAAACACGCAGAAGCAACTTGCCGCGAAATAGACTGTACCATTGCGAAAACATTAACAAGAGAGAAGAATTGGAAGCCACGGCTTTGTCCTGAATCCCTGATAGTCCAGAAAACTGAGCACACAATCGCAATGGCGGAAACTTCCCACACGTGTACGCATGTTGCCTATACGTCACATTTTGAAGCCACCATAACCATGACATTCTTGCCCCTTCAGACCATTATAAACATGTTTCCGGTATGGCAGCTAATACGTCTTTTTACTTCGCAGCAGTGTATGTCTAACACCGCCGGTTTTCATTCCGGTGAAGCCCATTTACTCAGCGCTGCTGCGGTGCTCCTCGTCACCACCGCCAACCCCGCTTTCACAACTGTTATTCCCCTCGCCACAACTGATGCCTGTTTTATAAGTTGCGCAATCGCCTGATATCGGTGGTAGCGCCCTTATCAGGTGTAACAAGAGCAACTTGCCAGCTTTGAAGGACAACGTGAGCCCATAATTCTTTTCGAGCATGAAAGGCATTCCGCGCCATTTTCGCCCGTATATTTCCCTCCTCAAGCCCGTTCTACATGGGGGCGAATTTGCTTGCGAATTCGCAGTTGCGCCGCCGTTAGTGCGGCAAAGCGACCTCGCTTCATGCATATTCGGCAGCAACGAAAACATCGTTTTCACGCACGAGCGGCGCCAGAGCTGCGAATTCGCCGGCAAGTTCGCACCAAGGAGAACGGGGCTAAGCACGCGCCCATCACCGGTGGCTGGTTTATGCGTGCACTGTTTGGGGTTGGACGCAGAGGGGCGTGCATGCACAGCTAATCTTCATGTGGCTATTGATGCCATGCGCGTTGTGCTAGAAAAATTTAAACGTTGAAGTCTGGCGGCTCAACGCGACCTGTCAGATGTCCTCAATGGTCCACCGGTTTGCGTTGGGGTTGGTGTGTTACACAGAAAAGGAGATGCCTACGGCGCGGGAACGGACAGCCACATGTTTGTCCACTATATAGATAATGCTCGAGTCCTTGGAGGTTTTAACTGCCTTTGGGCAGACGCGTGTCGCTCGCTCGGAGGAAGTACAGCGGGAACCGAATGAGCGTCCCCCTGAACAGAAGTGCGAATTAGTGAGAAAACAACAGGAAGCCGCTGCCGCCGCCGATTACAATGCAAGTTCCAGCTCGCCGAGCAGCTAGAAATCCCTCCCCGATGAACAGCAAGGTCGACTTGAGCCAATGTTTCTTGTTCAGCTTGAATGGCTACGTAACTGGTTTCCGGTTTATCAGACACGAGCTGGGAGTGGAGGGAGTGCGTTGGTGTGTTACGCAGACAGTTAGATGCCTACGACGAGGAAGATGCATACAATGTTTGTCTAATAGAATAAATCTCGACTCCTTAAAAGTTTCGTTGGGCTGAGTGCTAATTGCTTGATCGCAAATTACAAACAAACGAGTTTAGCTTCGTTCATTTCCTGTACTGCGTCCGGCTTCACAGCTCATCCTTCGTAGAGTGGAAGGGCGCTATTTCTTTTTAGTTTTTATAAACAGTCGTGCCACATGTCATGTTTTTAGTTCAAAGCAGTATTGGCCTCGAGGACATACCGTGGCGCCACCTACGAGTGACGTCACTTGTAGGACGCCAAATCGTGTTGTCGTCTGCTACAACACATTTACCGTGCGTATGCGGAAGCGTGTTTTCTTGTTGTGGCCACCGTTTCGCCCGCTCCTTGTAGATTTGATGCAAATTACCAAAAAAGTTGTCTGTAAACCAAATAATTCGGGCAAGCAATCAGCTACTCTTTTGTTCCCGGCGACACCACCGCGTTTAGGTAGTTGCTACCATCGCGACCCACGTACGCAGCCAACTAACGCCAAGGACGATGCAACTGATGCCGAGAAATGTACACTGTGCATTCATTATGAAATATTTGTGACGAGACATGTGTGTGCAAGCAAACATCTTGTAACAGCGACGGAAACGCGTCGCTCACTTATGATCTCATCGCGCGAACTGCTCGTATTGCCTGGTAAATGAATGACCCGAGAACGGTGATCAGATTGCTTCGCCGCACATGCTTAAAAGTATTGTTATGGTCTGCAGTTTGGCCTAATCAGTGCCTATTCTCGCTACGATGTTTTTATAGTCATGCCCGGATTCGATTAACGATCACTGCCGTAGCCTGTACTCTGCACGGCTGATGTTTACTTTTCGCGACTTGTCCGCAACGTATGAACGGTATGAAAGCGAGTTTTTAACGCCTTCGAGCGGGTTCGGACACGACTATATTTTGTTTTCATTAGGGGCTCGGCGTGGTAATTACAGCGTGTTTTGTATGTTTACAGTAAGCCGGCATTTCTCAAGCATCAATTTCGAATCTCACGACTGCTCACAGAAGGCGAGGCTGCGTACGAGGCGAAACATGTCGGTAATGATTTCGGGTAATGGGGATATTTAGAATAGTAGAACCGAGCGTCGGGCCCCCCCAAGACGTTAGAGGAACACAAACGCAACACGCACGTGCGCGACGGGAGGGCCTGCGCCAACAGCTCCCAACCGGCTTCGGATGCACGTAATCGAGATGTTGCGAACTTAAGGCTTGGCGTAGCAGGAGATATTTCATCGCCGTTAGCGTTGCGAGTGACAGTCACTAACACAACGTTTCACCGCACTGGGAACTATGTAAGCGCGGTGATTTCCGTTGAAGCGATCGACAATCAAGATACCTGCACGGCCTCTCGGCCGCTCGGCGCACTGTGCGTGAACGGGCCGGCGCTGCCGGGACCGACCTCTGCGGCCAGTCGGCGTAAATCGCGGCAGATATTTGAGCATCGCTTTGAAAACCACAGCTGACAAAATTACCGATCATAATTTTTTATCAAACTAACATCCACTTTCACAAATCTGGAACTGCTTTTCCACGACTTGTGTGATTTTAAAAAGCCTCGAAAAGTTGTTGCTGCCGCGACCAGCGTCCGTTCGAGCCGCACCTTCGGCTGTGCGGGCAGGCACGGCGGGTGCGTGTGCTTCTGCGAGCAGTTAACGCTTCACGATTTCCTGCTTTATAACATTTCTTGCAAACAAGGGAAATCTAGAAACTTCACTCGGCGATCGTCGTACTCCCCCTTGTTGATCGGGGAAACAAGCCGCTGCTTACGCTTCGGTCGCATGCGTAATACCCCACCACGATCATGGTGTTTGCGGATAATCTACTACAGTTGATACGGTTATACAGTCACTATTAGGTCGAACTGCGCTTGACGCACTGAGAATTAACTTCAAACGAAGGAAATGAACACGAAAATACTTTTAAAACGTGCTTCCTAAGCGAAGTGTAACGCGCTGCAAGCCAACTACGCTGCAAGATAGGAACGGTAATCCTACAAGTGACGTCAAAACGATCGCAGCGCCGGCCTCTCCAGTGCTGGGCCTCACGGCCAATATGTCTAACCCCCGAGTTTTTATTTCGGTGAAGCATCTTTACTCGGCGCCGCTCCGGGGCCCCTCCTCCCCACCACCGACCCCTCTTTTACGACGGTTATCGCAACTATTCTTCCCCTCGCCACTCCTGATGCCTCTTTCACAAATTTCCCCTCGCCATAGCGCCGTTATCAGATGATTGCAGAGAATCAACAGCGGGGCGAATGGGTGTACAGACGCCGGAAACCGACGCCACCGCCATGAATGTAGCAGCGGCCGTTGCCTCTTCAAGGTCCACCTCACCCACTAGTGCGCTCCTCAGCCGGTTGAAAGCAACTTGTATCGTTAGAACACCGGGGTGACCACATTATTCTTCTTTAGCTTTAAAAAGCCATTCCGAGCAACATTGTCAGGTCGGCGGCCCTCGTCGACCAGCTGGCCATAGTTCTTCTAGCGCAAGAATAATAATACATCGTAGTCTGGTCGCATATAAAGTTTTTCGTTCTCCATTCGCAAGTGCATTTTGTGCCTATGTAGGCACCCATCCCCCGTTGCCAGTTTAGGCGTGCACGGGTTGGGCGCGAAGGGAGGGGCAAGCACGCACAGCAGGGCTCAATGCCGCTAGCGATGACATACTTGTTTGGGGTAGTGGGAGATTTAAATGTGGCAGTCTCATGGCGCCATGCGCCCAGTCAGGGGTCCTCCGCAATCGAATGGCTCGGGGCTGGGTTGGTGTGTTGCCCACACAATGAGACGTTTACGACCTAGCAGCGAAAGCAACACCCACGCGTGTCTACTAGTATACAGGTTGAAGCCGCCCAGGTGTTAACTCGCTATGGGACGGACATATGTCGCTCGCTTGGAGGAACAAGAGCGGAAACTTGAGGAGCGTCACACGAACAGAAGCGTGAATGGGTGCGAGAACCAGGGAATTTCGCTGCCGCCGCCGTTGCCCCTAAGTTCCCGCTGGTCGTGTAGCTGCGAATCCCTCCCGAAGGAACAGTAACTGGCGCGCTTGGAACGCAGGCGTGGGCAATATCACTCGTTAGCTTGAAGGCCTTTCAGAGAAACATGTTCGACAGTGGCTTTCACTTTTAAGCACCCGCTCATGATCGGTTGTCAGTTTATGCGTGCGCGGGTTGGGAGACGAGTGCGGTAGAGGGTGCAGCGCAGATATAGGTTTCATACCCTTACTTATGACACGTGCGTTGTGTTGGTGTGAGGTCAACGTGGCCGTCCAACAGCCGAATGCGACCGGTCCGGTGTCATCTGTGGCAGAGTGGGTTGGGTGTGCGTGTTACACAAACGGCAAGATGCCTACGATACGGTAGGAACCGAGACAGCTCTGCGTTTGTACGCTATAAGATAAAGCTATTGTCTGTTCCAAATTTCAGTCGGGCAATTGTCCAGGAACTATGCTCAGTTATAAATCAAAAAACGTGTTTTGTATCCTGCACTCCGTCGAGGGGGTGCTGCTTTGCAGTTATCCGTCTTCCCAGAGTGGAAGGGCACTAAATTTTTTAATTGGTGCCACTTCAAGGACTGTTTACATTTTATTCAGATAAGAAAGTCAGGTGGCTGAACTTTTTTACCCCCTTTAGGAGTCAGAATTTTTATTTCAAGAAGCAATTGCTTTCCTGTGTGCTTTCAAGAAGTTTAGCACTCTATGAGCTTTGAAACGAACAGTTGAGGTGATGGTGCAAGTATATAATATTTTATAGGCATCACAATTATTTAAGGAATTAGGCAGATAACATTTTTCTATCGAGGAGAAGATTTTTTCTCTTCTCCTTTAAAACTAAGACACTCTGATCCAACTGACAAAACAGAGCTGGTAGTGCAAGAATTTACGAATTTACAGCAATTATGACAAACCAGGATTTGCGTCCCCACCCGGCCCATCACCACCCCTTTCCTCAAGGCGAGCGTATCCTTTATACCGTCAGGTACCGCGATAATACAATAATTGTAACGTCCATCGCATGAGGCCTCCCTAAAAAAACTCTTCCGTAGATAACTTGCAGTTTTGGCACTGTCCTCGAGGCTTTAGGGAAGATTTTGTGCAGTGTTGTCAATTGAAAACACCAGGGTCCAAAGGCTTTAGAGCATTCTTCACGGTCTCAAGGGTACATGGAGATATAAAACATCTTTATTGACATTGCTAACTGCGGAATGATGCAGAATCAGTTTCAAAGGCTTCTGAATATTCCTTCCACTCACCGCGCCTAGCGGGACTACTAACGATAATGCGATAGCCGTGGTGAGTCTGTGACCGCACCTGCCCTCTCCAATGACCAATCTCCCTGAACGGGTACGTAAGGATTGTGGTTCAGTATGCTGTCGTCACAGCCAAACGGGAATTGTTAAATCGGCCGAGAGCTTTCGAAGGCAGCTGTCATCGTCATTGATCAATCCCCTTGAGCGAGTATGTGGCCAAAGACTAATAATGCATGTTTGTGGAATCAGAATAATCCGCACGGGATGCACTTAAACGAATCACCCGGAAGGTCATAATACTATCGCATTAACTACTGTTGTATGTCCTCTTTCATAAACCGAGAACCGAGAGCCCTTAGGCCAGTTGGGCAAGACATGAGAATGGATTGATGACTGAGGTCGGCTCAGTTAATATTGTTAAAGCTGAATTATCGGACTTGTGGACGGTTAATTCTAGCCTTTCTGTGATCCGCAGATGAAGGCGCCCTCTGAATAGCTTCGCAGGCCGTAACAATTTACTTTGCAAGTTATTCGTGTAGAGTGCGGTTTTTGAGAAATGTTTGCCTTACTGAAGATAAAATCCTTGAGGGCGTACATTATGACGATTATGGTTTGCGCGACCATGAGATTGCCGCGCAGTACGTGTTTTATACGACTAGCGGTTGTAACAACAAAAGCGTAATATTTTGTGAATAAACTGGCAGATCTGTGTGGAAAATTTAGATCAAAGCCTCAGCATTGCTACCGTGCACACACTAGTTGCTTGAATAAACATAAAACATTTGTTCTCCTGTTTCGATTTATTGTTATAAAGCTGGTGAGATCAAATGAGAAAAAACGAAAAAAACGTCTGAATACATTTCTTTGACTAGGTGGCACTAGCACTCTCGAAGGATGTGTCTCGGGTTTTATGAGATGATCTTGAACTGGAGGTCGCTGTATGCCCGTCGTAGCGTGGAGGGGATAAGCGAACATTCGATGCCTGTCTGGGCTCACCTTCGACAGGTACTTCGAGGTCCTCGGTTAAAGTGGCTATAGAATTGACAATTGCCGCACCCACAGCTAAAGTTGACAGCAAAACGATTGCCGCAATCACTAATGCAAAGTACTTCAGTAGAGGGAAGGAATGTTTTTTGATGTCCTGATTAGGTCTGGTTGCAGAGCTCGTGGCCCGGTTATCAGTCGGCGAAGGACTCACAGTCCTGCTGGCCTCGGCACTAGGATTCAATATCCTTTTCTTTGCGAATTTTCGAGGAATCCAAACGTCAGCGTCCACTAGGTTTGATGGCTCCGACCTGCAATAAAGGAGAATAAGCACAGCCACCGATTGCAGCATCACAGCATCAACACACGATCATTACTAGAAGTCATACCATCCTTCATAATCTATCATCCTTCCGAGAACGGGAGGCTGCCATCTTAAACCCACTATTTCATCGTGAAAGAGGCCCTCGGCCAGTAGACTGTAGACACCCAGCTTCCGAAACATCGGAAGCCGGCCGCTGTCTAGACGACTTAGCGAATACTCTGTGGTGCAACACAGCAACGATTGGGCAAAATCAAGTTTCGCTAGTGATACTCATCTTACCAAGAACAGCGAGAACGAATTTGAGGGTCAAGGAAGATGTGCTTCTTCTTTAAATAGATGGGGATTATTTACACAACCGTAATGGCATCAATAAGTCTCAAGATTCCCCGACTGTCAGGCACATGGGAATTCAACGTGCTGTGTTCAGCCAACAGATGCGAATATGGCGAATGCTGCCGCGCCGTGCAAAGCTCCGAACTTCATCCAATTTATACGCATTTAATTGCACTACAGTGGAATTCTTGCTTGTGTTGTGAACCGGGCAACCACGTCTGGTAGTGTATTGCGTACAATGCAGAATGGCTCGCCAGTGACGTTTGAGAAGTTCGACAGAAGCGGACGGTTTAATCCATTGTAACGTATCGTGGAGGATTTATTTCTTTCTCGTTCATTCATACACCACGCTGCTGGTTTTGAGGGATTATGGGCCACTCCTTCTTAGAAGAGATGGCTTCACGTATGCGCCGACGCCCAAAATCCTGTCACGAAGCTTTTTGAACGAGGACATGGTTTTTGTCCCCGGTAACATTTGTGGGAGTGAGGTTGAAACTGGCCTAATAAGTGCAGCTTCGCATAAGCGACATATGAATGTCGACGTGAACAGAATGGTTCGTAGGTAAGGGATGCGCCCAATGCGAACTCGCGATTAGCAATGGCGTCAACACCTGGGATAACACTCGAGGGCTTTGCAGACGCGTAATAAAAGAATGTTGTGTACCGAAACAAAGAATTAGGTGTCATTTAGGGCGTACCTGGCTTACCAAATAGACAAAAAAGATTGTTGTGGTTTCTCGTATTTCCGGTTGAATTTCTTATCTGCTTCTATTCACCTTTGCCTCTTTGAACCTTTAGTTGGAAGAGCCATGCAGAAAAAATGCAAGTTTGTTTTATTCTAAATATTTAGTGTTTTATAATGCCACAGCATTTGTCTGCCAGCACGTGATGCCTCATTCACGTAGAAATTGAGCAATTTAAATTGAAACTTTGATCCTTCCGCGAGATCGTGTGTTTCGTGACGTCTGCCGCGACGTCACAAGGACGGGTCTTCAAGTGAAATTTAAATGCGTTGTTCGGTCTGGAGCAGACTGCAAAGCCTTTTTTATCGTCATTCCTCCTATATGGCACTACCTTTGCTTTGTTTTTGATGCTATTTGCACCTGGCTTGTTTTTGTTACGGTAGGTAGGAATTCGTTCGTGAAACATGAGGTATGTTTGAGAAAAACGATCATGTTTGACAATTTTGCTTACGCCAAGCAGCAGTGCCATGTTAGAGAGCCCCAAAGTGCCGCACTTCTGTGCAGCTACCACAAGCACAGTGCGCGCAGAACCAACAACAGTACGCACTGGTACTTCTATGTTTACATGTACTTTTGCAACTTCCATTGTTTACGCCACCATCATTGCAGGTATAAGTTTAGATGTACTTTCGTAACTTCCATTGTTTGCGCCACTATTTTTGCAGCTCTAAAATGAATATGCATTACACTTCGGTGAAAATAGCTTGTTCCGCAAGCTTATAGGCACTGCCTAAATACTTGCATTTGCATTTGCATTTGCCGACCTCAGCATGTTCAGAATATTCTCGTGCGGGAAATGAGCTAGTGAGTCAGGTGGCCATTCTTCTTTTCCCAATTTTATAGGTTACGCAAGTGAAGTTTACTGCAAAAATTCTCTGTGTAGCTTTCATAAGGCACTCTTTGACAGATCCATACTTGCGTTTTGTCTGCATGATATAATACCTGCTCATCATGACGCCAATACATCAGGTTAGATCACCCGCCAAAAAGCCAAAACTGGGATGCACCAATTTATATTATTTATATTATATCAAAACGTCTAACACCAGGTTTTTTTTGGGGTGGAGCACCTTAGGGGCTCGAGCCGTTCGGTGTCTCATGTTGTCATCGTCTGATGTCGTCACGCTAAATCAAGTTGCCGAAAGATGGTCAAAAAACTAGTGTATATAAAGAAAATACCGGTTCAAAATCAACGAACATGATTTAAACTAATTTAGACTACAGGAATATTCATAATTGTATTTATAATAAAAATCTGTCATATTCTGTCTCGAAATTTGTTTCAAACGCCAAGTTGTTTTTCTGTAAAGCATACTTAGCATGCTGCAGCCTGTGGCACGAAAACAACTTACGGCCAGTCTATCGCTCACTTATTCCTTAAATCCGGTTCAACGAAAGAGAGAGCGCCACTTCCCCAGAAAGGCCGTGATTCCTCTTCCAACCGGCGCTTCTTAGGCACCTAATCAGTGTGCGCCGTGTGGCAAGAGAGAGGCTTACAATCTTTGGAATACACTTAACACTGCGTGCTTCACCCCTCCCCAGGTTTCACGTTAGTGGCGATCGCACGGGAGTTTTTTCTCACCTAATACCTTCCTTGTTGACGATAACCAGCTTTATGTGGACTGTAGCCTTTTGCTTGGCTGATGGAAGCTGCTGTAGTAGCTCCGGCGGCACGGCAACCGCGATCTGTTCGTAGGTTCGGGACGGTGCAGGCTTCAAAGTTCCAGTGATCAGGTCACGGGGATCCTGGACAGGTATCCCGATGTCAAAGTTTGACGCAAATGCCGGACCATCCAGTGACATCCTCAGGTCATACTTGTCGGCTGCGTGAAACAAAGGAACAAACCGACGAGCTGTCTCTTACCGAAGGTGTTCTTTTACCCAAAATAACACAGTGATCGACCAAGGAGGAAACATTCTTATTCGGGGAAACCTTAAACCACGCGAATGCTTGTCGATATCTGGATATTTCAAGTAACAAAAGGAACGAAGGTATACCAAGCACCCACAACTGGATCAGAAGTACTTTGTCGTTAGTCTTGCCGTGAAACACGTCATTACTGATTAAGGAAAAACCGGGCAAGTCAGTATAGATTTATCTTCAAACAGGGCTAAACTGACGATTCATAGATATTAAGAAGGCGCAGGACCAGCGGTGACAAACAACTGAATTTGTTCAGCGGAAAAAGAAGTACCTTATACATAGAATAACGATGTCCCGGCACTACAAAACATACCTTGTTCGAAGTCACACTACTACACGCCGGAAAAGCCGTAGAGATACGGAAGTTCGCACTTTTAGAGGGCAGCCTGGACTTGGCTAACACAACGGATAAGTATCGCCTGGCTCTTCGCCACGAGATCACCGTTCCCATTCTTACCTCATAAAATGTTTAACTCACCCCTTCACCCAGTTCTCTCTCTTTCCCCTGCTCTGTCTCCCTCATTTAGGCCCCCCACTGCTTACTACAGTGGTGTACCGACTAACTTCGTGTCGTTCTTTTATATTTGAGCTAGGCCATCTACGAACGGCCACGTCGATTCATAATTCGAGTGACGTCCGTGTTTTTATCCCTAGGGCTACAGTCTAATCGTGGCCTTCCAATAAATTTCGTTGTACAGTTTACGAAACCAGGTTTTACAAATTTTCCGATTTAACGAACAAAGTCGGATTCCCCCCGCAGTTGCCATGAACTCGAAATAACAAAGCAAACTTCGCTGCCAAATCCGATTTCACGAAGCGTTCTGGAAAAAAAAGATGCAGAGAAAGAGTTTTTTTTTTCAAATTTATGGCGTCTAGAATGTCTGCCACTGTCCTGCCAGCGCAGGGCAAGCACACGAGCCTGCAGTGTACTGTTAGCTGGTGTTGCGGGCGGGCTCCACAAGCCCGCAACACGAGCAGGAAAAGGCATCGCTCAGAGTTTGGGAGGAGCTTCGTCGTCGTGACGAGGTAGCCGCAGATCAGAACTTTGACGACTTGGTGAACGCCGTCGCAGACGCGCGCACTGACACAACACAAGTTCTCGACAACGAGGAGATAGTGCAGTCTGACGATGCGAATGATCCGCACACTGTCGAAGCTCCCGTGCCCACACCAAGCCAGTTGATGGACGCCGTCGACCTTCCGAGGCGGTTTGCTGGGCCACACGAGGGTGTCGAGGACGCTTTGACTTCACTGGCCAGCTACGAGAAGTGTGTGCTCATGGTTTTCACAAATGGCGCGCAGGCGAAAATCCCAAGATTTTTGTCGAGGCAATAAATGTGTCGTTCCCTCCAACAAAATATGTCGTTCTCTCTATTTTACGAAGTTCCCGATTTAACGAAATATTTTGCGGGTCCAGATGACTTCGTTAAATCGAGGTTCAACCGTACTTCGTTTAAAACGAGGCGGAGTCGCACTGAGCAAAATTCTCTCGGTTTTCGAGCGATGACCGCAGTGTCCAAACTCACATTCATCTGGTGTATTTCTGCCACAAGTCTGGTTTACAATTGCATGCTCTAAATATGTTCATCAGAATCTTCAACGTCCACTTTGTTTTGAACCATTATTAAAGAGGAAAAATACATTGACACATCTTTCTTACCAGTTCCCTCGGAGCCGTGGGCTCCAGTGCTTCTCCAAGTTAGCATCACTCCTGACTGGCCATTTGAAACGTTCGCAGGATCCGCCTTCAGATCGTGGATTTGGTCAGGTGGCACCTGGAAACGGCCGAGTCAGTCAATAAATCTGTTAAGGGGACACTCAAGTGTAAACCAAAGTCGGCCTATATAGGTATACAAGAGCTTCGTAAATACCAATACACAATTCACGCAGCAGTAGTTGGTCATCACGTGCAAAGTGCCAAAATCGAAAAAAACGATTTTGGAGCCTTATATTCTTACGCGCATTTCACACTGTGACTACATTAATCTTGAATAAGGAAGTTTAAAATTAAGATAGATTACGAAAGTGTTTTTCTGAGGCAACCATTTATGTCGAAGGAACATGTAAATGCGAAATAAACGAATACGGGAACCACAACTACCTTGTACTTTTTCAAAAGACAAAACCCCCCCTAGCATACATAATCAAACGGAGTGACTCAGCCCAGGCGGTGGAATTTGTTTCACTTGGGTATCGCTGGAATGTGTCGCCTTGTGTACAAACTGAGTCAAAAAATACATTCACTGGGGTTAAATGAAAGAGCCCACCATACCTACTCAAAATCTGCACATTTACGTGCAGCAGCCCCGGGCAAACTTTGGAATTTGTTCACGAATCGACTTCAAAAGAAATGGCGGACAAGCGTATTTTGGAATTGCCCGTATGGTTTCTTCACGTGTTCCAAAACGGGACCACCTCATTGAAACACGGAAGAGTTGAAGCATGAGTCGGTTGGTACATGCCTTTGAGAGTAGAGGGCAGTGCAATGAACGGGACGAAGTGGAAGACGAGAGAAACACGAGCGCTTGCTAACAACCAAATGATTACGGCATCGGGGCGCCACTTTTATACATGCTGGTCGGCCACCAAAAAACAGCAAGGAAGAAAGAAGGAGGTGGAGGGGAGAAGGAACAAGGGAAAGCCGCACCAAATTGATTCCTAAAAAACGCACAGCAATGGTGACAGGAGACGCGTGTCAAGTTTTGAGATTGTGAGTCTCTTCCTCAATGTGCAAGACACTGGGTGTGCTAATACAACCTTCACCGTGCTGAACAATGCAAAAAGCCTCTTAAATCTCACTTGTCTTCTGCTCCCAAAAGCTAAAAGAAACATCCTCGGTATTATGTTGAGTGCCATTCTTCAGTTGTGCACAGCATCCCACTGAATAGCAAAAAGTGGTACATAGGCCAGACGGGCCGTTGCATTAACGACCGTTTGCGTGGACACGCCAATTCGCTTAACAGGTCTGTTGGCCGGCACCTCGCTGCGCACTACAAAAGCTGTGGGTGTGTACCGTTGTTTCAAAAATGCAGTATATTGGGCCGTTACCGAGAGCAGAAGGCACGCGACATTTACGGGGCTCTTTGCATTGTCAAGCAGGGTGAAGATTGTATTACCACACTGAGGGTCTCGCTCATGGATAAATAGATTCACTATGTCAAAACTTGACACGTGTCTCCTGTCACCATTGCTGTGCGTTTTTTAGGAATCAGTATGGTCCGGCTTTCCCTTGTTCCTTCTGCCCTCCTCTTCCTCCTTCCTTCTTTGTTGTTTTCGGTGGTAGACCAGCATGTCAAATTGGCGCCCCGATGCAAAAAAAAAATCATTTCGTGGCTAGTAAGCACTTGTATTTGTCTCGTCTTCGCTTCGTCCCTATCATTGCGCTTCCCTCTACACTCCAACTCACTGAAACGTTTCGCTGGGGTTATCAAGTCCCGCCCTCTATAGGCAGAGTTTCATGACTAGTTTTTGCCTTGCGGCCCCTATACAAAGAAGGTGTCAAGAAACATCCTCTTTCTGAATGGCTTTGAACTTTTGCGACGACAGTGAAAGTCAATAACAACATACTTTCAGGAACTTACTACTGTCGTTTAAAATTTTATTAACACCCCGGGCTTGCAGTGGGCCCCTTAAAATGCGCTCTTCGACGCTTCTAATTTTGCGTTCGTTCAACCTTTCGAAAAGTTTCCAATTTTACCACAGACATGTTTTCTGCTCAAAGATCTTACCAAACATGTTATAACTGAACCAGCAATAAAACTTTTTCCACGTTGTAGAAGCCACCCCAGGAGAAAATACTCTACAGTGAGGATTTTATTGGCAATTCGTAATTTGTTCAAATTCAACACCAAAAGTGTTCGTAAATGTCTGAATTTCACATTTCGGAACTTTACTCTTTTGATTTTTACTGCACAAAACATATATACGCCTAAATGCTGCCTTCACGTACTGTAGACTTGTGGTACAGATTTTTTAGCGTCTGTGTTGCAATATACAGAGCGAAATTTTCAATTGTCCTCAGAAGCTCCGTAACAGCGGAGGTGTTCAACCCAGCCTTAAGTTGCTTAATTAACGGTAACAGGAAACCTCCAATCGGAAAGAAATAAGGTGGGAAACGAACTCGGGTCCCTTGAGCTCAGAAACCCGAGTCGATGAAATTTAGCTATCACTCCATTCCGGGAGCACAGGATTACTTTGTTGAGTTATTCGTAGCGTTGGCTTTGAACAGCCGGGACTCTAATAAAGGGAGTGTGGCCGCCAGCTTTGCTGTTTCTCGAGCCTCGCAAGACTAGTGCAGGCTGCGCCAATGTTTACGTTTTTCCAGCTACTTAGCGCATAGACACGAAAAACTGCTCCATTTAAGAAAGTTCACTGAAAGGAAGCCCGAATGCGAGCATCTCTCGTGATGCCGCTGAAAGCAACACGAACTAGCTTTATGTGAGTCTCAGCTCAATTATTCACTCTACAAAATCACCGCGGGTGGGATTCACCACAACACACAAGACTAACCATTCAGCGTAACCGAATGTGCCAAGTGGGCAAATGACGAGGCCCAGCATACGACTGGAGTTAAAAAAATTAGCAGTGGCTTAGCTCGGCTATGACACGATATACGTAGCGTGAGCTAAGGTTCAGCAATGCAATCCAATGCAATCCAATCCAATCCAGTTCAGTTTAGTACAATCCAGTCCAATCCAATCCAATCCTGCCTAGTCCGGTCTGGTCCAGTCCAGTCCAGCTCAGTCACTGCTCCTCGCAAATGCGCAGCACGGCTCTCCAGGAGCCACGCGAACCGGCTATCAAGCGGCTCTGGGGCAGCGTCAGACTTGGCTACTGCGCAACGGAGGCGCAGAGCTGGGCACGCGCCGGCGCCAGTGCGTCTGCCGCGGCTATGGAATGCGCAGACCGGCGAATGTATAAAGCCAATTCTCTACACACTCGTACTTCAGTTGGATTGGCTTTCAATCCAATCCCATTCAATCCAATTTATACCAATTCAATCTAATCAAATCCAAATCCAGTCCAATCCAATGCTCCTCGTCCTTGGGCAGCAAGGTCCTTCAGGGTCCACGCGAAAATGCTCAACCTCGACCAGTGCAGCTTACGCTACAAAATTGCCTGCGTATCTGCTCCTTTCGTTGCAAATATCGACGCAAGAGGATAGTCACCTGGCGCCTCTGGCAAGTAAATGCATCCTTTGTTTCCTGCTCACGTCTCAGGCTGTTCCTATCCAGCCTCGTTCCTTCCAAGATAACGTGCTACAGGTTTGCTCTAGTCAATTTAAACTTACCATGTTCCACAGCTCCGAGTCGCGTGCCTCGATGCCAGCGCTGCCGTACGGCGGAGACGCGCGGGAATCGAGGCTCCCGACTACAGCGTTTATAAAACCACATTGCCCTTCTCTGCGAGCGTTCCAAGTGGAATGCGAAACCTATCTAGTGGAACCTTTCGTTGCTGTTGCCATTTGATTTTTTTTTCAATTCCGCCAGGTAGCGCGGGCAACAGCAAGCAAGGGTGTTTGCTGTTGATGCAGTATTTTATTTGCTATCGCAAAAAGCAGGCTTCCGTTATTTTTTAAGTAAGTCACGCTGCAAATATCACTCATGTATTGATTTTCTGCCTTATATTTGCGAAATATCTTGTCCTTGTTCAACAATGTTGACAAAGATTAACATTAACACCGGCCTTAGACGCTTAGATTTGGCTGTGAGTAAATAAGACTATTGTGCAGCATCTGTGTTGCTTTGGCCGGCTGGCCGAATTGAGTAGCAGACCGACAGACATACAGACAGACAGACCAAAATTTTCCCCTTCAAGTAGCCCAAGAAAGACTATCGTGTTTAAAAATTAAAGCCGTTCCACTCAATGTGAAAGCTGCTGGAAGTGCATAGCAGTGATTCGCCATTCAATTGTCCCGCCGTCACAGTGCTGGCGCGCCCCCTACGTGAAACTGCGCCAACGAGAGTTCTCTTCTTTTTGTGCTTGCTTTTGCTCCCGCACCTGCCGGCGTTTCACTGCCCCTTTTTCGCTTACTACCGTAAAAACCAACCCAACGAGTGTTCCTAACTAAATGAATGCGGGCGCTGTCGGTCAGTTACGTACATTTTGCCTGAAATGTACCTGCACTTTTCTATGCGCTAAACGACGTGGAGATGTGTGGCAAGCGCCAGTGGTTCACGAGTTTTGAACGCTTGTGACTATATAAACCCCTTGGCTTTCCAAGCCCCGGGTTATGCCGCGACGACAGCCGCTACGATGGAACGCCGTGCGGCTCTACTTGGGTCCAGAGATCGAGCTACGACGACAAGGCGCGGACCTAAAGTGCTCTGCACTTGAAAACAAAGTCTGCGCTCGGGCAACAGCGCAATGCCTGCATGAGCGCAGTTGTCCCAGAACATGTTCTAACTTGTTACTTTTGCCGCATGCTGGTCCTTGTCATTCGCACATTTGGTCACGCTGATTGGTTGGTGCTGCGCCCTGTGGTGAAGACCACTCGCGGTGATTGCTTAGAGTGCGGATAGAACCAAAATTCGTCGTGCAGGGTACTCTTCCAAAATACTGCACTTCCGGCATTTGAAACACCTGTGCGGGTTAACATTCGTTCACTTAGGTAGAATAATAAGACATTGACATATACGGTAGTGGTGCGCTCAAAATAGAAATAGACATGCGTTTGGTACCTTGTCGTCCTCGAGGTCTGCTTCCACCGTGAACAACCCAATTGGCCGCGACCCTTCGAAAGGAGTCGTTTTCACTCCGATAAGCTGCTCGTCCACAAGCGGACTACGGCGGGAGGCAACTATCGGTGATTCTTGGAGCAGTTGTATGACCGGCGCCCTCAAAGTGGCCTGCGTTCGTTCGCTGCCTCCACCTGTAGTTGCAGAGTTAGAGAGAATACTGTATCAAGAAACGGCATCAAATAACTTCCACACATCTCCACAGGACCACCGGTAGTGGACGACCTATCAGAATGACAAGCGTGGTTATGACAAACTGCATTCAGGCTAGTCTTCATCAAAAACATAATTCATATAATGCGTTCCCGCTTACAATATACTAGCGCCGAGCCAGCAGCCGATGCTGACCCAGGAACTTATCGAAAAATCGAAAGAAGTTTTTTTTTTTCTGACAGACTATCGCACCCATGTTGTTTAGTTTGTTTTTGACGGAAAGCTGGCACGTGTATTTACTCCCGTCTTACAATGACGACCCTGTGCAGGATAGGAGCGATGAGAAGAGGCCAGTTATTATTATTTCGTAACTGACCTGGAATAAATCAATCACATTATTGATGCTTGCTGAGCCAATGTGTTCTATTAAGCCATTCAAGTTCGCTTTATTTACGGCAGAGCCGTTCAGGCCGACACAAATCTGTCCGTGACACTAAAAGACTCAACAAAAGATGTGGAGAGCGAGGTGCCGGGAATCACACCAATGACCTTTACGCCGTATATCTAGCAACCCCAAAGGCCCGAAAGGTACGTGTTAGCAGCGGAAGGAACAATAACAGGTTCCGGCAATTGAAAAAAAGAGTTTTTTTGGTCGGAATTGAACCTGAACCGCTCGCGTTACGAAACCAGCGTCTTTTCGATTGAGCTATCATGGCCTTCGTGCGCAAAGCATTTTCTTTGGGTTCGTAGCACGGGCGTTTGCTTCGCACTTGGCCGCGGGTTCCAGCGCGTGCTAACGCGGTCCATTTTGGGAGAAATGTGAAAGCTTGCGGACGAAACAATCTTGGCCTGGCGGCCACGGAGATTTTCAGCGGGAAGTTCGGAAATAAATGTGAGGTGTGGACATAAGGAGTAAAAACTTCGCACCTTCTTGAACAACTTGAACGCAAACCTAAGTCTGTCGAACCAGCCACAGAACAAATATTGATTGGAGTAGCACTTACAGGCAGAAAACGAGCTTCCTGGATCACTGAACAAACTAAGTAGAAGCAATCATTAGTTCAAATAAAGAAAAAACAGACTTGTAATGGCCATATCATTAGGCAAAATGACCATCTGTGGCCCACCCGGATGACAGAGTGGACACCTAGAGAAGGGTTTAGGAAAAGAGGAAGGCCAAGTACTTGATGGAGGGCCGAAATAAAGAAATCCGAAAGCAAAGAAGGTTCTCGAGCGTCGCGGTACAGGAGCGGTTGCAGGCGGATGCCAGAAGCCTCCGTCCTGCAGTGGACCTAATGAGGTGTTGTTGTTGTTGTTGTTGATGATGATGATGATGATGATGATGATGATGATGCAATAACGGGCTCCAAATAAGGAATAGGGGCCGCCAGAACTGCTGCTTCTCCAGCCTTGCAGAAATAGTGCAGGCTGCGCCAATTTTTTAGGAAGCAAGAGGGGAAACGTTTAGCGAAACGTCTACGACCAGGAGCAGGTTACTGGCAACGAGCGAACAGTTAGTGCAATTGCAGGCGTTTTAAATGCAGAGCATTTGTATAACTCACGATGTCACCCGTGCGTCGGCGTCCGCAGCAGCCAGCCTCCCCCTACACTATAAAAAGAAATAACAGTTACCGGCGCCTGGTTTCGATCCCATGGCCCTGCGGGCGGAACGCAAGGTACATGTTGCTCTACCCACTGCGCCACAAAACCGACACAGAATGAAAGGCTACGAACGCGCCTTGTATCCTTGACTCATTCAAACTACGTCAAGAAGCTGATGATACAACGCATTCGCTACCTGTGGGCGGAACGCGAGGTACATGGTGCTCTTCCCACTGCGCCATAAAACCGACACAGAATCAAAGGCTACGAACGCGCCTTATATCCTTGACTCATTCAAACTATGTCGTCAGCGGCGTGCGTTGGCGACCCAGCGGTGTGCTAGCGGCGTGATAGGTGCGTGGTGTACACGTGATAGCACCAACCCCCCAAACACTAAACGTTAATGCAATACCCCCTATGCGACGCATTTACTCGAGTCCCCTTCGCGGGGAGATGGGCCCACTTTTTTATAAGTCTCGACCTGGAAACATTAGAACTGTCTATACAAAATTTTCGAAAACCTATTGGATACGCCCCAATGTTAATAAACATGGCGTAAAATTCGAGTCTTTAAACAAGGTGTTAACTCAGGAAATTATGTGGAGGAAATAAGACGAGGGATGCGGCCAGTTTGGCAGTGGAACGTAGCGAATGACCTCGCAAACAAAATTAACAGTTCTGAAAATGATTACAAGCATCAAGCGGAACAAACGCCTTTCTAAAGCACAGTGTTCTACCTCTACCCGCCAAGGGTTCTTTCGCGGTGTGCGGGACAATAAACTCCCCACGCGGCGAGGTGGCGGCGGGGGGCGGTGGGCGGAGAGTTTAACTCGCGGAGCACACTGTAGATGGCGCGTAGAATTTACCCAGCGTTCTCCGCGCGGAAGTGCCTGCTTACAGGCGGCGGCGTTGGCGGTACGGCTTTGTCGTCTGCTCTAGCGACGGTTGTTTTGGGCCTGTTTTGGCGGAGCTTTGCGTTCATTGCGCGTTTCCTTCGTACAACTTGATTAACTTGTTTGGCACCATCTCCTGAATAACCCGGATCCGACGTAATCAAGTGGTCATACGGCAAAGATACGTCAAGGATTGGTTTGCACGACGGGAAAACTTTGTAGTGACAACATACAGACATCTGGCCTGTAGAGAAACGCACCATTCTGCGCACTGCTTGCCACGAATGGGACCCCGTTTTCTCAATCTATTAATACCCGTTCGTTTGTCCTTCAACAGGTATTACAAAAGGTGGTAGGAGCAACTGGCCCTGATAAATAGCGATTATAAATGTTCCCTCAGCTTTCTCGCCAGTTTCAAACTTACGAAACTAACTAGTTTCAATCAGTATAAATGGGCATCACTAAGCTCACATGCTGAACTGTTTCGGTGTCTACGCTTGTGTCACGCGGTTGTGTGGCCTCGAGCTAGCAGATCAGGATGGCTAGGTTCCGCTGTCTCACCCTTCGAGAGACGCTCCTCTCTGTTTTCTTTCTGTCGACGCACGGCCGGGCTACGGCGGAGGCGTCCACCGCTCTATCCCGGCCATTGCCACCGCTGCTGCGTTCGGGACGCCGCCCCCCCCCCCCCCTTCCGAATTCCAAGTAACGGCTGGCAGAATCTCTCGTTTCACTCTTTGTAGAGCCATGTGTTGGAATTCAGGTGACGTTACACGGACGATTGTTGTGGATGTCGTTTAAAGCTTTGCTTTCCAACCACCTTCACCGCCTGGATTGGAGCCACTTTTTTCGGTGGATTTGGGAAGAGACCGACACAGGCCAGTATCTGGACGAGGTCCCAGGAGTTGGTCGGGGGTGGCGCCTAGCCTATGCAGAGGTTGCCATCTTGCTTTATTACGTCAAATGTAGCCGGCTGTAGTGAGCACAGAAGCACGTTTCACCACCTTTCGTCTGCATAGGAACCACTGAGGAAGACGTTGGCCTGCCCAACAACAATACAATTAATATTTAAGATGTCTAGTGCTTCGCCTTTGCGGAGAATACTCGCTCTTGAAACATTTCTGGTGAGTTGATGAATGAGTACATAATTTCTTACAGTGCGGATAGTGTGGCTAGTCATACCTAGTATGACTAGCCATACCTTGGTGGTACGGGAAGGGTCGCTATGCATGAGCCTATAATAAATTAATCTGTATGCAGACTACAGAGACCATCAAACCTGGTACTGTAGAGGGCCACACAGCTGTTCTTTGTGGTTCGACTATTTAGGGCTGCACCTTCGGCGGCAGCTTTTGTTTCATGGGACATACACTAGCACGAACCCTGTGCTTCTCAGAAAGGATTGTATTTATCACGGAATTACTTTTATTGCTGCGCATCATGGTTAGAGAGATGGTGGTAAAAGACCTCGTCCTAAAGACCACATGGGAAAGGCACCGTGATGTCCGCCCATCACCCCACCACGTGCCAATTGCGAAGATCAGTCAAAACCTCGTGAGGGATTATACACAAAGGAGAACCGTCGCATCCCTTTGCAAGCAGATCTTCCGTACGTTGCGTTCCCGTACACGTGGATACGCGAACTTAGGTTCATTTTAAAGAGGCACATTGGCAATTTTACGTACGCCCCACTTATAGTAATGAGTTCGTCTCTTGAATGCGCCGAATAAGGCTCTGTGAGGAGGACGTGTTTATGTTCGACTGCAGCTTTAGAAGAACCACCGTTCCTGTTCATCAAAACAAACATGTAAATGAATAGACTGCAGTTTCGATCATCATTTTTTGCCTCTTTAAGAGGTATTCGTCCGCAGGGTGTGTAGAATTCGGGCGTCTTCTACGACCGCTGCCACAACAAATGTTCGTTTTAAGTTACCCGAGCTCACTCTGAGCACCCATTTGTCGCCATGCACATACCCAGCCGTTGAAAGGCGGGAACTAAACGCTGTACAGTTGGATCAACGACGATGCTGGGACTGCCATTCATTGCCTTCAGTTGGACGCGGTACTGCCCCCGGCCAAAATAATTTATCACTGTGGCACTGTAGGTCCCGTCGTCTTTGTACTTGTCGGCACCTGAAAAAAAGGAATTGCGTGATTATCTTTTTAATGAAAGTTGCTTCACGGAAAATGTGTTGCACACATAAAACAACCCAATCTGCTCGGGGTAAGGCGAGCAGGTATTACTAACCAAAAACGCACCGGTGTCGACTAGCGTTTCTGTGTTACGCACTGCCTTCATTTATCGACGCCTAATACTTTCCATCATCGTGACACATGATTAACATTCATGGGAACGCGTCGGTGAAAAACACAGTTGATAATGTTTCAACTGTATGGATTTAGTCTGCCCCTCTAGTTCCACAAAGCACAGGCACCTTGTAGATTCGTCAACGACAACTAATTTCGGAAGCGACAACACACGATTCCTTGCTGCCTATCCGTACCAGGTGCTTCAGCGACTTTTTATGCTTAATAACAAACAAGCTGGAGCTATTTACCTCGATCCTCCCATTTCCACCTTAATAGCAATTTCTGACCAACCAATTGTTGTCGCCCACCGGCAAGAAATCTCTTCTTGATTGTACCGTATACGTAGCCCGTGCCTTCCCAGAGCTATTATAAGTTGAGTTTCCCGATCACAAGCACATGCTGCTCGGTTTTTACATTGTTTTTCTAGGCAAGGTCCACCCACTTGATTAGTAGCGCGCGTCGCTATCCCGGAAGCTACACAGTACATGGCATGGCCGCCTACCCAACCTATCTCTTTTCAATCCGTAATATCGCTTTTGGAAGAAGATTTAAAGTTTAGTATCCCGCTGTGCACTATCAAAATAATAAGCAGGGTAGGAATCAAGCGCACTTCTAACAAAAACATCATGGAGCCCCTGTCTCATAACGCATCCAAGCATTATCGGCAGCTTCGGCAAAGATTAGGACAAACAGAGGTTTGTTTAAGGCTCCTCTAAAGCTTGTCCAAATTTCATTCCTATAGTTTACCCACCTTGTAAAAACATTTCGGAATAAATAATCAATCTGCTAGTCGAAATTTCATTCCGATTGTAATACCCACCTTGTAAATAATGTATATTCGGAATAAATAATCAATCTTGTCTTGTTTCGCCCGTTCGGTTGATGTTTCACCACGTTGCACACCGCACTGGTCAGAAAGCTGGCAAACAAATTTTCACGTCTGCAGCGAAGCGTTACCGGAGATCACTGCGCGTTCAGGTGCTTCTTCCTTTGGGACCAGAGTAATGTGACCACTGCGGTTGCAAGCCGGTCTTCGCATCTTCCGGTTTCTACGGCGGAACTCTAAAGGGCCTTATGACATGCAGGTGATAACTGCGCTGAGTTTAACCGCCCACAAACAACATATTTGACACTATCTATAATATGCCAAGGATGCGTACGTGAAAATTCTGAAACGCCATAAGCGTACGTAATCCTGCTGACAATGGTAAAAACTTTATTAGAAACTAATCAGCAATATAGCCTGGAGCAACAGACTTTTAGGGTGCATTGAGTTCTCTGCTACTTAATTTGGCTTGGTTGGCATGGCTACTGTTCACAAAAGGATCTTTCTACAAGTTATATGGTACGACTTATCGGAAGCGTGCGTGCTCCGTTCTTCAATGGCTTGCTTCTTACAACTCAGTGCTTCGCCGCTTAACGGTCGCAGTAAAGACAAGTACAACAAATACCGCAGTCTCCTTCTGGAAGGAGGATTGACACAATGCCTCTTGAAAACAAGCTCACCTTCAAGCTCACTTCGACGGCTTCGTTTGGGGCTGCGTCCAACACCCCCCTCCTAAACCGTTAAGATTAATTGTAAGAAGCAGTTGGAAGCTGTGTTGGGCAGCTCAGCGCTTGAGCTCCGGGAGAATACTCCCGACTAGGGCGACAGGGTAGCGGAGGGATACCGAGCATATAACCTTTCTTCCTCTGCCTTCTGCCTCATGTCCTTTTGGTATAAATGAAGTTGGAAGTAACTCACTCACTCTTCGACAACGTTACGGGTTGAGGCGGTGAGGCGAAGGTGGATTCTTTCTTTTTTTTTACTGAGTTCTGTGATTCATATCTTTGTGTTGCACGCTGCACTCAAGCCTCTACCGTAAAAGGCAGCAACAAAAAATTGGCCGGCATGACTTACCCACACCGTCGTCGTACAGGCGAACCTTCACCTTCATTTTATTATACTTGACTTCGGCGTAAACAACGGCGCGAGCAATCCAACAAAGGCCCTTTTTGAGGGCGCCATAGATCACAGCGTCAGAGTAACGTGTAATAACAGGCTTCCGCACGCTGCCGCTGATGCGAATGGCATCTTTGCATGAGTTTCGTCCAAGCAGACCCACGGGCCCTGCAAAGTGTCCTTTGAAAGGAGCAAAGTCGTCGGCCCTGGTGCTGCCTAGATTCGGCCGTCTGGTGGGCGGCGAAACCTGCAAAGTGTGACCCGCGTCGTTTCGTTCATCGGAGACCATGATAAGCAGCGCGGGAAGTCAGTTAAACGGGACTTCGTGGCCTTTGTGATACACGCGGTGTGAACTCCTTGTCTAGTTAGTTCTTCAGCTTGAGTTGTGAACTCGTTAGGTGGACTTCGAGTTCGTGGAACTGTGCGACCTTGTTGCCCGGAGGTGACGTCATTTGTAAGGAGCCATGACAAGATAAGCGCCATAACGGAGAGCTAAGGAAAGGCATACCGACGAACAGCCCTTGTCCAGACAGCACGCGACAAGAGGGAAGGCGTCCGAGGAACACCGACAGCCCGAAGCAGCATAGCGTCAAAACATCGAAACAGCTTCTTAAGTCAAACATCTAAATAAGCTATTATATACAGCTTTAACAAGCTGCAAAACATTTGTTTCTGTGCAAAAATCTTTCTGTGGGGCTCTATTGTTGTGTTATTTTGTGCCCTTCTCTATGGGCCAAGCTCCCATTTCGTCGCCTTTAGGGAACACCACCGTAGGCACTGTGAGCACTACACTGCAAGCATCTTTACCATTATGTCTCGACCGCAGCGAACTAAAACGGCTGTAATTCCATCATCACCTGCACCTTTACCTTCTTTTCTTAACTTTAGGACTTTACGCGGCCTTAAAGACAAAAAATAAGCTACGTTCATTCAAAAGTCAACTTCATAGCAAAAGCAATGATACCAAATTTACCGTGATCCTAAAAAAATAATTCAGCGAAAAAATAAAACATATTAAGCAGTTACGATTCCCAAGCCACTCCGACGGTTTGTAGTTGCTTTTATGTAGTTGCTTTTGAGCTTTGCGGCGCAGACCTAGCTACCGCCAATAAACATGACTGGGTGGCTGTAATGTGGACGCTAGTTACGATTCGTCGTATCACTTTAATGCTGACATGCCATTAAGACACTGATTATTGTTTTTGTATTACTTACCTATATTGTCACTACTGCACATATTACTAGTCTGTAGCCCCAAATATCAACGTTCGTCAAAATATCTTACATTTTTCTTAAAACATGTTTCGTGTATCGATCTGACATGAGTGATGAGCCAAAGGGTAGTTTCTTAATTGCACGAAGTCGTGTTTTCTTTTTATGGTTTCTTTATTATGCGTTACTAGCTATAATTCTCGGGAATCACAACTGCCTGAGTGGAGCTCATTGTGCTGTGGAAAGATATACATTGGTCAGACTGGCGGGTGCCTAAACAAACGCCTGAGGCAGCACCGAGGAACCTTCCGCTCGGGCACGGGAAGCAATTTAGCTTTGCATGTAAAAGATTGCCAGAATTGTGCCCCACGGTTTCACCTCACTAGCACTATCGGTCGTGGGAAAACGAGACGTGAGCGCGAACTGCTAGAAGCGTTTTTAATAAGAACAAATAAATAGAGTTGCGTTAGTGATCCATCTGTTGTTATCACGGAAAAATAATTTTGAATTCTTATCTTTATAGTTCAGCTCTTTACGTTGTTCAAAAGTGTGCGCACGGGCAGCTTTGGCATATAAATGTGATGTGTTCCTGCCGAATAAACCAGTTGTTCGTCCAGCGGTGTTGTGTGTGTGCCTCCTCTTCTTGTCCTGCGTTTCGCGCGCTGGTTTCCCCCTTTTCTGAACGTACATCTAGCTGTGGTGCCTCGTAAGGCGCCGAGGCTTAAACAACGCCGTGAGGTGAAAAACCGGAAAAACGGTACTGTTGCGTACAGCTTAGCTATCTTTAAGTCTTACGCATTAGTGTGAGCTTGCCTCATTTTTTTTTTATTTTCAACTCCGTAGACACTATACAAGCCGTGTAGGCACCTCAAAATCATTTAAAACTTAGAATGCATCAGCACGCAAGGACGATGACGCTCATCACACAGGCAATACACAACTTGCGTCCCAGTGCTTGGCACCCTCGGCATCGTTCACGGGGTGGAGATGTGTGATGTTTTTCTGTGTGAAAGTTATAATTTTTTACCTTTATCCACACCCAGCCTTTCTGTCGAGCGTGTTATTTTCGTCTTCATTAAAAAAGTAGAGGCATCTAACACCGTGCACTTCTAGCTTCTTGCGGAAGGAATAACAGTTTGAACTACAGCGGCAGAGACGGTACTCGGTCTGCGGTATCCAAACCATCAGGCACTGGGCGGGTGCTGAATGCACTGTACCCCTTTGCCTGACTATTGATTTCAATTATTGCGAGCGTGGTTCGCACTGACCTACCTTTGGGATGCCGACGTGGGAAATGTTCAGTTCAAGGGACGCGTTGGCTGGGACGGTAATGTCGGTGGGTCCAGGGTCTACCTCCCCAGCAGTGGGTGGCACGGCATGGGAGAGCACTAGGATGACCATCCAAGCGCCAACAGTTAGCAGCATCCTAAAGAAAAAAGAAAGCCAAGGCAACGTTCTTACCTGGTTCAAAGTGTAAAGCAGTACAAAAGTAACCGTTGTGGTGGCCGCTTATAAGTATTCTGTGAAGTCAAGTAAAATGTAATACTGAAAAACTGCGCACAAAAACCTTTAGGTACTAGCTGTTATGAGTCTCCACAGAGTGACGAAAAGGGGAACAGCGCAGAACAGACGATACACAGGACAAGAAAAATGGCAACCATAAACTCTGAACTAACCATGAATCAATTTGTCCAAGCCTTAACGTCCACTTCAATCTGTCTTGTTCCAGCCTAATCCATCTTAATATATAGCATAATCCACGTTAATCTATCTTATTATACCATAACCCATCTTAATCCACGTATAAACTATCCTGATTCTTACAAATTGATTTTAATACAACCTAATCCACCTCAAAAATCTACTATCATTCACTAATCAATATTTATTCCTCCGTAGTTAAGTTCAATCTACCCTAATCCCCTTTAGTTGGGAGTACTCTCAACCAGTAATCACTAATTAATTTTTTTGTGATCATTAATCATCCGTTGTGGTTCGCCTACTTTGATTCGCTTGGGGTCTTTCGTCGGTTTTTGTACCAATCGTGACGACACCGGAGTCATTCAGTGTCGTTTTCCAATGAGACCTATGTAACTTTAGCCCTAATAACAAACTCCCGGAACGATGACCACGAGAGACGAAAGTGACAAGTTTACGATATTTATTCCCAGTACTGAGGGCGATGGGTATCATTTCTCAGCTGCGTGCGTACAGGAAGCCTGCGTTGCGACCTCCCTGAAAAGAGGCATCACCTTCCTTTATTGGTTGAGATGGAGGGCGATCAGGATTAATTGTCAAACGCTTAACGTCGGAGAACAGTCACGGCATGCTGCAAAAGCTGAAATAACAAGTTCTCTTCGCTTGAATTAGGCTTATGCAATCGTCCGCAGATCAGGATGTAGCATCTTCCCATATATATTCCTGCACTTCGGTAATCCCGACCGTTACTGGCAGGGGCGTGTTGAACGCCTATTTTCCTTACCTGATGATCATTCCGGCACAGTCGATGCAGTCCCGGTCCTCAGAAGTCGAAGCCTATTCCGGGAGGCGGAGTCGCAGACGCAGTATGGCTGCTGTTTGTTGTTGTTGTTGTTGTTGTTCCTTATATTAATGGCGTATACCCAATAAGGGGATCGGCCAAACATCAGTCGTTAAACTAGATTACTGACTAGGTACATTATTTTTGTTTGTTGCTTCTTCTTCTGCTCGCTCCAGTGGCCGCGTGCCCTCAAACGGTATTTGCGAGACGGGGTTCTCCGTGACACGGCTTCATAAAATTGCCGAAAAAAAGAACCCCTATAAAGACATCCTTGCACTTGTCTTTTGTTTTCTGTGCTTTTAAAAATTACAAATTCTGCGCCTTTAACTCCCCTCGCTGCTAGCCAGGAACTCACGGGCACTTTAGTTCCGCTAAAAATGTTTGAGTTAGTTGCATCTCTTTACGTGCTTTGAAGGCAAAAACCTGTCCATTTATATTAATAACTTCTCTACCGCTACACCGTTGATGACGATGATGAAGATGTCCTCAAGTATTTCGGCCCGTACCCAGAAGAGGGGATTGACCAGGGCTAAACCGGTTAAGTACGTGGGGACTTCAAAATACTTATTTCCGGGAAGAGGCTGTAAAAGGAAACTTCGTTGTGAATGAAACCCGAATTACCCATTAATCAGCACCCTTTAGCAATTCAAACGACCTGAGGCAGAAAGAAAATTTTGAATGCAGTTATATATCTATCCCTTTTTGCAAACCCCAGCTTTGATACGCCAATAGATAATATAAGTGTTATCGATAAGGTCAACCCCATCCGCTCAATAGAGTCCTTCAAAAACAGTTGTCGAGCTGTTGAGAAACGGCGACAGTCGAGAAAAACATGTTCGATTGTTTCGGGGACCTGGAACCGCACACATAGTTCTGTAGGTGAAAGTTCTGATCTGAACAGATAGAAATTAAGCCTTGGAACCCTGCAGCGCAGCTCGGTGAAGGTCACCTCGCATTGCCGAGAGCCACAAAAATGAACATTCCACACGAACTTTAGATGTTGGAACTCTTCAAATGATAAAAGTGAATCGGAAGGGGTGGCGTCTAAATGCCAATATCGTATTATTCTCGCAGATGTAAATAGAGCCAGATTAGGAATTACGAATTGAATGGGAGCTGTGGCAGCGACATTAGCTAAATGGTCCGCTTGCTCGTTGCCCCTGATGTCCCTATGGCCAGGTACCCAAGACAAGCGTACCTCCTTCACGTGCCTGGGAACAAAAAATAATAGTGTGCGGTACAATGGAGAGTCCGCAGAGGAAGTTAATGCTGATATAACTGCCATCGAATCAGATAATATGATGATTTTGATACATGCTGCGGTACTTTGCATAGGGCGAGAGCTATTGCTAAAAATTCGGCCATAAAAATGGGTGTGTAATCCGGCATTCGCAGCGAATAACTCCAATCTAATGATTGTGAAAAAATGCCAATTCCAGCTTTCTCGCCATTTTGAGATGCATCAGTATAAATCACAGAAGAAGCAGGATACTTGAATAAATATTCATTTAAAATAGCGGCTAATAGCGAGCGTGGTAGAAGTTTTGCAGCGGAAGGGAAGGGGTTTTGAAAGTAAAACTCAGTTTCTCGCTCGATTGTGGATACCAGAATAACCTCATATAACTTAACAGAAATACAATCCGGGCATGATTGAACGAATAGCACTTGGGGGGAGATACGTTTAGGCCACGGAGATGTAAAAAATATTCTCGGAGCACAAATTTGATTCCCTTCATTCCCATGCGCGTCGTCTTTGTCTTTTTTGTGCTAATTGCTCGAACCGGCTTCTTTGCTTCTGCTCACGTGGCGTATCTTTGGGCTGTCACACGGCACGTACCATTCTACAACTTTTACGCTTTCAGTTCATTGATTTGGGATTTTTGTGAAACCGGCATAATCGATCTTCACAGGTCGTCATTCCCAGTCAATCCCTCAAAGGGTATGCGCCACAAAAAAGTAACAACTACAATGACAAAAACATTTGTTGTACTGTTTTGTTGCTGGCAACGTGCGAGATGGCGCAGGCGTAGCGCACTGTACTCCAACTTTGGTGACCTGCGTCAGAATCCCAGCGCATCACTCGCATGCTTTTACTTTTTCTTTGCAGCGTCGATCATTCTCCAGATTGGACAGCGACTACCAAAACTACGATTTTACACAATATACTGGTTTGAATACAAAATGTATGTCGCATTCATTCCAAAGGTTTCTTCATTTGGCACCATTTTCTTGCAAACTTCCTTCAAGTAACCTGTATAGTGACTAAAACACAGAATGCGCATGCGACAGCGAGGCTACTTTTCCACATTGAGCTTGGGATGTATTATGGGAAGCGTGTTGCGATTCGCTTCGGGCGAAAAAAATAGAACGAAAATGAACCGAAATTATAAACTTCAACAACGAGCGATTTGCGCTTATGTTAAGCGCCCATTTTCAAAGAAGTAAGCTGGCGAATATTTTTACCGTTTTACTCATTCTATCATTTTCTTTTAAGCGGCTTGAAAAGACTTTTTCCCAAACACTATCTGTCCCAAATTTCGAGCCACTATTGGGAGAGTGTAGGAAAGTATTCTTTCTTCGGTTTTAATCATAAACCAAGCGGCATTCTATACTTGAAACGGCCGCGTGTCACGAAAATTCAAATTGCCACTCAAGCACTTGTTAGTAACAAGCGAGTGCCATCGCATTGCCCTAACGTGTGCTCTCATTGTCGTCATCGTCCTCGACCTTTTTCGCACGTTTCATTATTCCGCTAGTTTACGATCACGTCATCCACAAGCTCAGTTGAAAGGTGGATGGATGGATGGCATTCCGTTCGTTGCGATACTGGAGAATGCAATGCCCCCACGTAATGCCATCACTCCAAACCAAAAATTACAATGTAATTACCCCTCATCTAAGCAAGACTTCATATATTGCTTGTGATGTTTGAGACTTCATATATTTCTTGTTGTGTTTATAATTTGTGATAAGGAAGGTGTCAAAAATTTGATACGTTCAGCTAGTGAAAAGTTGTAAATGGAATTTTGTGCGAAGCCGTTTTCTGAATGCTTTACAGGGATTAAAACTGGAGAAATGTTTTGTCACGTTTGGAGATATCCTGACCAAAAATAGTTTCCTCTGAATGTGCGCAAACAAATTTTGATAACAACTATCGTATTGAATTTGAATAAGGTTTACAAGACTTCACTACGTTGACATGAAACAGCTATGGGATTGCTGAATCCCGAAGTGTTCTCACACTCTGGCATTGTTCACGTACCCTTATGTCCTTTATCTGCTCACAACATCCTCTAAGCTTAATGTGACCAACCAGGCGAGAATATGCTGGATGGAATCCATTTTTTTTATTTCGTTATAGAAGTAAAAACCGCCAACACTTATACAGACATCATAACGCAAGAGCAGCTTTTTCTTATCTTTACTTATAATCTTACCATTATGCCGTAAACCTAGCAATAATAGTATGTTGACGCTAGTTCTCCGCTGCTGTCCTTATACCCAATGTCTGCAGGTCGGAGGCTTCCAACCAAGTAACACTCAATGTTACCGGTCGTCCAGGAAATCAAAGCACAATTCCTGCACCAACTACGAATACTTCGACATAGACAACCCGTTATGGAAACATCAGCTTTTTACCCCTCATCTTGGTGCTTTTCCTCTGTGCCGCCATTCTGCTTGTAGGTGTATTTGGAGTTTGGGGATAGCACGTTGCCGGGGCCCCCTACGAAATGCCCCCTATTCCGAACGTGCCGAAGGTACTCGGGCAGCAACCTCCAGTTCTCCCACAAACGCTCCCTCTCCCGACAATCACCATGAGCTTTGTCGACCTCAGGATTTCTTGCACAGTCGAGCACACCCTTAACAAATACATAAAGATTCAGTTATATCTCTTTCAATGTTTTCCATTTTAGAGTTCCATGAGTTATGTCTCACTATCCAATCAACGCGTTTCTATATAAAGACGAATTATATAGACAAAACTTTCCTAAACAAACAAACAGGTTCATTTCATTTGAAAAGGACGAATACGGGACTAAAAGTTCGAGCAGCGAGGTCCGAACCCCGTTACAAGTTAGCAAACAGCAGCATGATGATCATTAATGAGCAATGAGTGCAAATAACTTGACAAGTGTTACGTACCACAGAATGATACAAAAGTTTTGTAACATAATGCTCAAACACTACAGAAAAGTTCATAGGCATAGTCATGAAGTGACATGAACATTAAAAGAATCAATCTAAAATAAACGGGAACAAAATTCGAGGCATATACTATTCCCGAGATGAAATGAGCTGGGCGAAGGTTTTGATGAGATAGTTGGGGTTAAACGACGGATGAAAATTTTCATGGCTTAATAAATTTAGCAAGGAAGGTAGTTTGTAAGACAGATATTGTTCATCATAAGTTGTTCAAACCACCATATTTCAATACAGATTCATACTTCTCATAACCATCACGAAAAATGAACACGCCAGGCATATTCGAGGCAAAACAGTAATGCAGACCCTGTACTCGCGGTGGTGTTTTATTTTAAAATAAAGTGTTTTATATTTGTGTGGGAAATAAACACATGCTTTGAAAGCAACACTTCGTCGTAGAAAAACAAAAAAAGCGGGCGACGAGCTTGAATCTCATGCAGCGTTCCAAATTCAAGCGTAACAAAAGGTTCCTGCAGATGGCGCGAGCACTGGAACACCACCTAATCGGATTGGCTTGAGCAATCCCTAATGTTTTTATTGTGGGTGGAGAGAAACCAGAGGTAAACAGCGTGTGAGGTGGACGGTAAAGAGGAGAGAGGCATTTACGTGGCTAAGACGTCAGAAAGCTCTCGCCTTTGGTCGACAATTGCTGCGAAGTGAGCTGATATGCGGCCATTTATCTGTGGCCAGCGAATCTACGACCGGCCCTTGAGAGCCAGGCTAGCATCCGAAACAAACCACAATGTTAGAATAGGTTTTCTGTTTTTTAAATGCATAGCATTTCAGTAACTCACAATGTCACGCGGCGTTGGCGTGCCTTGTCGTAGTCCGCATGCGCGTCTTGTCGTAGTCCGCATGCGCGTCTTGTCGTAGTCCGCATGCGCGCCTTGTCGTAGTCCGCAGGCGCGCCTTGTCGTAGTCCGCAGCCAGGATAAGTTTCCGGCGCCCGGTTTCGAACCCATGACGCCGCGGGCGGAACTCAAGGTGCCCGGCGCGCTACCGACCGAGCCACGAAGCCGACACAGATTTCGATGCACCGAACGCGCCTTATATCCTTCACTCATTTCTCGTTTGTTTCGAAAGCGCCACAAGTTGTCCCGCGCCTCCAAAAAATGGCGACACGGGTCCCGCGATCGAGAGATACGACTTGCCGGCGCACCCCCTCGGAAATGCTGTGCATTTGATCGTGCCCCTCGCGAGGGGGATGTCTTTTTTTGCAGCGCCTCTCTCTGTTTTCTTCTCTTTCTCTTGCCTTCCTACTTTCTGTTCTCTTCCCATCTTTAAACCTCCAATCATATGCCACGTGGCAAAAACACAAAGCGAAAAAAATTTATGTTGATTCCTCTGTCATAGGAATCGTTAAAACACGAAAGTGAAATGTGCAGCGAAATCTGCAGCTGAGCATGATTTGCTGGTCGGCGGCGGTCTTACGGGTGCGTTTGGCGAGCAACGTCCTGCTGGTGGGTAGCTTCGGCAAAGGTTTGCTGGCGTCGTTTTCGTGATGGATATGACGTCAATGGAATCTTCGTGTATCCCGGCATAAAACACTTTCGCGTTAAAATATAAAACCTGAAAACGAAGAACACTAAGTGTAACCTACTCTTTAGTACTAAACGTTGCTTCCCCGTAATAAAACCCTGTGTGCAGGGGTGCACCTCTACGGGCCGCATGGTCCGTTGTACTGGCGTCATTTTCGTGACAGATATGGCGTCAGTGAAGTCCGTATATCCTGGAATAAAACACTTTCTTGTTAAAAAAGAAAGAAAGCTCTGTTGTCAGAGCGTTGAGGGAGGCTATTTGGTAACGGTCGTTAAACATTTTTGTAGCGCAGTACAAAACGGGTCATAAGAAGAACAGCAGAAGAGAGGTAAGAAGAACAGACGCAACAACGGCACTTGTCCTGTGTTCTTACGTCCGGTTTTCTCTTGGGCTAGGTAATAATGTTTCGTAAAAACTAACGCTGCCATAAAATGTATCAGACTAAATCAGCTGAATGTCGGTATACCCGCAGGAAAGTCCGCATGCTCCGCGTAGCTCTTCAAAAACTGTCATAGCTTGTTTGGTTGTTCACTTAAAGCAAGTAGCGCACTGACCAAATGAAACGCTCACTCACGTGTGTGACTCTTGGCAGTGATTTGGCCTGCACAAGCATATGTTTTGGGTAAGTTGGTGCTGCTGTTGGTACTCAGCTAAAGAAGAAATATTTATTTACAGATGCAGCCATTTTGTTACCATTTGCTTTATCGGACGACAGCAACGACGGCTACTTATCGTTCAAGTTTTCCTTTGCCTTTGGCCGGAAGGCTGAATCGAGACTGAGCGAGATACAGGCAGGCAGGCACGCAGGCAGGCAGGCGGGCGGGCAAGTGGGCGAACGGGCAAACGGGCGGGCAGACGGGCGGGCGGGCAGGCAAGCAGGCAGGCAGGCATGCGGGCAGGCAGACAAACAGACAGGCGGGCGGCCGGACGGGCGGACGGGTAGGCAAACAATCAGACGGGCGGGCGAGCGGGCAAACAAACAAACGGACGGGCAACGGGGCGAACGGGTTGGCGGGCGGGCGGGTAGGCGGACAAACGGACAGGCGGGCTGGCAGGCAGCCAGGCAGACAGGCAGGCAGGCAGGCAGGTGGGTGGGCGGGCAGATAGACAGGCAGGCGGGCAGGCGGGCAAACGGCCATACAAACAAACGGACGGGCGGGCGAACAAACGGGCGGGCGGGTGGGCAAACAAACGGGCGGGCGGGCAAACGAACGGGCGGCCGGGCGGGCGGGCAGGAAAACAAGCAGTTGGGTGGGCGGGCGGGCAAAGAAACAAACAAACGGGCGGGCGGGCGAACGGGTGGGCGAATGGGCGGGCGGACAGGCAGGCAGGTAGGCAGACGGGCGGGCAGGCAGACGGGCAGGCGGGCAGGTGGGCGGGCAGGCAGGCGGTCAGGCGGGCAAACAGGCAGGCAGGACAAATATTTTTGGTTTTAGGTTGCCGAAGAAACATTATCATCTTTAAAAAAGCGCAATCTCAGCCCTTCGGCGGAATGAAACAAAAATTAGCCTTTAGCGTGCCCGGTAAAAGAAGCATGTGAGGACACCTATACGAACGGTGCACGCAGGGCGGATCCTTGACTGAGGGGAAACTTCCTCGTGAACTGTGGCATTTCTACATGTCGGAGTAATCATCGTCTTAAGGCGAAGAAACTATAGCGAAGAAAGAGAGGAAAACATGATCTCGGAAATCTTTGGGCTTTTGCCTCAAAGGCACGTAAATTCCCAATGAAATCTAACAGCGAAGTTGTTGAGCAAGTGGTTTCTGTGTGGTATCCGCGGTTTCAAAATACCAAGAAATTGCCAAGCGCTCGTGCATGCGTGCCTCGAGCCCACGTTCGTGAAGCTTAGCACACCCACATACGATGATTGGCCAATATTGGCCAAAGAAACTCCAGCGTTCTCCGCGTACTTCGAGCGCACGTTCGTCCAGCCGTGAATACCCACTTACGTAGATTGGCCAGCACTGGCCACAAAAAAACTGCAGTGTTTGCCATTTCGTGGCAACACTGGCTCGGAACGAGAAAGACACGTCGTAGCGTACGCTCCTCGTTCATTCGCCCTCGTGTCGTCGCTCGCGTGCGCTGTGCACCGTAGAAGAGCTGCGACTTGAATGTCAAAGCTGCTGTAGCTGACCATTGACTACACATGATCCGGCCACAGTTAGTTCGCATGGCCAAGGAACAGGCCACGCTTCGAGCGACTCGGCGAGCAAAGCATCCGCTAGAGACTAAGTTGCGCTTCCATAGGGACGTAGAAAAACGTCGACCAAAACGACGACCTCACTCTGGCTTTGCTCAATATTAGGTTATTTAAATGCCATGCCGGTGATGTCAACCACGACACCACATCGATACTAAAACAGAGCTTTCTGTCCGTCAATGATCAGCTACAACAGCTCCGCTATTGAAGTCTTCCGCGTGAATGCGAGCTTCAGTAAATGTTTTTCTTTCTGCGGCTAGCGTACGCATCCAAGCACAGGTGGGGTGCTAATGAAGATATCGCATCGGTATTCCAGTTTTTTTATAGAATATAATAATTCATTGGCACAAGTGAAGAGGTATTCCAGTTTGTTTACAGAATATAATTTGTTAGTGCATGTGAAGAGGTTATCCGACGGTATACCTCGCACAATTCTCATCGTCACAGCGTGTCATCACCATCGTTAAGAGCCTCGGGTGCATGGTTCGTCCGATGGATAAACCTTAAGGAAGGATATTTTCTCGGCTTACCTATATAGGTTGGCGGTGGAGTTAGGCAAGTATTTTAATGAGCATGGTACGAACTGGGATTGGTGTTTAAAAGCGGAATGGTAAATCGTAAGGATTACTGGGATATTTGTTGTACCAATTAATTTAAAATACCTTACAGGTCCTAACAAGGCATTGAGTAAGGGGGGTTACAAGTAACAAAGTGCACAATTAACAGGAATTGTATAAGGCACAAATAAAGGCAGTTACAAAATGAGACATGAAACCAGCAGCAAATGCTCATCTAGACGAACGTAAAGTGCAAGAAAAACAAGAGCTATATCTTGCGCTAACAGAGAACAACATCCTTCAAATTCAAATAACACAGGCAAACAGTAACACACACTTCAAACGCAAAAAAAAAATTGTTACACAAAAGTTACATAATGCAGTGAATAACAGTTCAGAACTATATTACGAGAAAAAGTGAGCTTGAAGAAGGTTACGGAATACATCGTGCTTAGATTCGGCGGCAATATTATCAGTGTTGCGTCCGCACAGCCTTGGATGGCTGCCGACGATTTATTACAACCCAAGAGGTAGGAACATTGGCAGTAGTTCGGGCGTTGGAGACAGCACTGGCCAGCGTTCGACGCGTGAGGCGCGCTCGTGCCACAGAACCCAGCGCCTCTCTCGCGCACACATCATCGTTGTCGTCTTCTGGCGACATATCAATTCTTCCCCCCTTAGAGAAAACAGTAAACAAAGTCTCCATAGCGATCTGGAGGCCGCCTAGCCTCGGCTGGTCGCAGTTGCCGGGTGGTCCCTGCTTGAGACGTTGAGGTCGATGGTTGGGAGGAAACATCTGGAGTATCCAGCGAGTCCGGTATCAGTGGAACAGCAGAACTCGACGGCATCTCTTGCGCTGTGTCAGCGAAATCGTCTGCTGTGCTCCAGTCCGTGGGCGTCCTGCTCTGGCTCGCTTTCCTGATGTGGTTCAGATGACGGCGAACCTTTCCAATGGAGCTTTTTACCACCCAGGATCGTGGTCCGACGCGTCGCAGAATTTCGCCTTCAATCCAATCTGGCTTTCTTAAGAACTGTCGTATGAGCACCCTTTCCCCTTCTTCGAAACGACGTGATTGCTTCAGCGTCGGCTGGTGATCAGAGGTCTGCGTTTCCTTCTCTGGCTTGAGCAGATCGAGGGGACATAAAAGTTCGCGGCCAAACATCGCTCTCGCCGGTGTCATTCCTGTGGCTGTGTGCACCGTCGTGTGCTGCCGATACAGGAACCTTGCAAGTCTGCACTGTATGGAGTAGTGTCTATCCATTAAGAGGGCTGTCTTCAGTTCTGCCACGTATCGTTCTGCTTGCCCATTTGTTGCAGGATGATACGCTGGTGACGTCATAGCTTGTATGCCATTTGATGCGTAGAACTGCTTTATCTCGGTTGAAATAAAGGCTCTTCCGTTGTCCGAGACGACTTTCCGTGGAATGCCGAACGTAGCGAAGAGGCTCCGGAGTACGTCAATGACAACCGCGGATGTTGTCTGGGGGACGTGACGGACTTCTACCCACTTGGTGTACGCGTCCACAACAACCAAGTAGGTGCGCCCGAGTAGTGGTCCCGCGAAGTCAACATGCAGGGTGTGCCATGGTGTCTGGGGACGGTCCCATGTGGGAATCGGAGCTTTTGTTGGGCTCTTCTGCGTTGATTGGCATTCAGAGCACTGTCGCACCGTTTCTTCAATCATCTTGTCGATTCCGGTTATCTCTATTCCCAAATGAGGAAACCAGTTTCGTCCGAGGAGGTTACATCCTGATCCCTTGATTACCACAAGCGGTAATGTAAAAGTCTTGCCCTTGTGCGTTACTTCTACCGTTGCACAGCCGAGCACTGGAAGAGACTGGCCTGACCATGTGCGTAGGAGAATGTTGTTCGTCTGGAGCCGAGGTGGGTCATTCGTCCACGTGGATCTGAACGTTGTCTCACTGATAAGAGTACAGGCTGCACCTGAGTCGACTTCGAAGGTCAACGATTTGCCATGTACGCGTAGCTGCATCATGACCATCTGGGTGCTGGATATGTCCATTAAGGTGTTGAGCTCATAAAGCGCCTTGCTTGGTGACTCTTGAGAAGTCGTGTCCTGGGCTGATGCTGTTGTCGAAATTCCTTCACATGGATATCCGATGCTGTTCTTCCCCCTAGTGCTTACCTCTTTCCGCTTTTTGATACATGCTCTTTCGATGTGTCCGCGTTTCTTGCAGTAGTTGCAGGAAGCTGTCTGGAACTTGCAAGTGTCTGGACTATGTTGTGCGTCACAACGCCAACAACGTTGGTTCTTCTTCTCGGCGTAGCTGCTGGAGCGGCCTGTCCTTCCCGTATTGCAGGTACTTGTACTGGCTTTGTGGATCTCTCTCCATTCCGCCTTCACGTTTTTCTGGTCTTCAACGGCGTTTTCCGCTCTCAATGCGAAGTCAAAAGCTTTTTTGAACGTCACGTCCTTTTCTGCAAGTAGCCGTTGTTGGACCTGCTCATTCCGAAGACCACAGACAAAACGATCTCGCAACATTACGTCCAGTGGTAGCATAGACGGATTCGCAGCCATATCTGTGCTGGTGCCAAAATTACAATCCGCTGCTAGTTTTTTGAGCGCTGCCACGTAATCACTGACCGTTTCGTCGTGCCTTTGGTCCCGTCGTTGGAAGCGTGCCCTGCCGAAGACTTCAGAAGGTTGCGGATCAAAGTGAGACTTGAGGACCTCAACGATGTCATCATAGTCCACTTCGCTGGGCTGCTTGGGTTGAACCAGGGCGCAGACGATGTCGTAAGTCTGTTCCCCGCACAGCGTTAGCAGGTGAGCGCGTTTCTTGGAAGCGTCCTTGATGTCGTTAGCTTCGAAGAATTGAAGCCTTCTATACCAGGATCTCCAGGAGCCGGAGCTGCCGCTGAATTCGGGTAGCCGACCGAAGTCGCACGTCGCCATGTCGTTCCGTTTCTTGATGTCGGTGACCTGCCGGTGAAGTTCCGGTGAGTCCGTAGTCTTCCTCGTCGCCAAATTGTTGCGTCCGCACAGCCGTGGATGGCTGCCGACGATTTATTACAACCCAAGAGGTAGGAACATTGGCAGTAGTTCGGGCGTTGGAGACAGCACTGGCCAGCGTTCGACGCGTGAGGCGCGCTCGTGCCACAGAACCCAGCGCCTCTCTCGCGCACACATCATCGTTGTCGTCTTCTGGCGACATATCAATCAGGAAGACCGTTCCAAAGCCTGATAGCCAGGGGAAGAGCGGATAAGTTAAATGCGTCTGTGTTGCCGTACCGGCGGGAAAAACTATGTTGATTATTTACCCTACGTGAAACGTTAGTTGCAACTTTAAGATGAAGCGTTGAGTTTGCTGCATTGTAAAGATATTTGTGAAAAAAGCATAAAAGCGAAATATTGCGCCGAAGATACAGCGGGTGAAGTGAAAGATTTAGTTTAATCTCTGTTACACTTGAGGAGTACTTGTAATTGCCTGAGATAAACCTTGCAGCTATGAGGGAAAGCTGACAACCCTGCCAGTGTAACAGCCTTTATTCGCAGTCCTGTTTCTGCCGATGGCTTGCCTCCGGTATTCTTTACTGTTCTGCTTTGTAGATGACCGTAGTGGCGATAATATTGGGTTGCATTTAAAAATGCGACGAAGGCGGTGGTATATGATGTGCGAGCTATCCGTTTTGATCAATGTCTCGCGACTGAAGTCTGTCATAGAGCTAAGGAGAAACAGCGACAGCGCCTCTTTCTGCTCCAAAGTGAGGCATGGAGTAATCATGGGACAAAAAATCGTTGTTCAGCTTTACGAATCATAAGAAGAACCAGTCTCATGAGACCAGATAAAGCAGGAAGATAGCTACGCCTTTGTTTTTTGAAACCCAAACAATTGTGGCGCTTTGGGGTTGTAGCGTGGGCTCTGAGGTGGCATTGGCGGTCGCCGAAAGTTGTCACCCACTTGAAAAACGGAGGTGTGTCGATAGGGGCAATACTCTATTCGACAAGAGTCCCTCCGGGCAGCCCGGCTTCACTTAAATGGCCAACGGTAACGTAGCTTAAGGTTTTATGAACAGTTACTGGCAGAAAGTGGGAGGATGTCGATAGCCTAATTGGTGTATCTGATCCACAGTCTGTTTTACGGACACTGTTCCGAAACCAAGCATCATGAAAGATTCTTTCAGTAAAAAAAGGTCTATTGGAGTGAACTTGTGCTCCGCAATAAACTTAAAGAATACAAAAGCATCGAGAAAGCAGTGAACTGGGACGTGCACAGGCGGCTTTCGCCGAATGGACGGGCACGTCGTATTTCCGGGGAGCATTTATCTCTCCGCGTTCTTCTTTCCAAAAACATCGAATTATATTCTGAATTCTGGTTATCTGATGATAACGTTTAAATGTATAGCGACGACATGGCGAAATACCCACTCTTTCAAATAAATTAGCTGGAGCGGCATACAACAAAAAGTGAACGAAACACGAGCTTACCTGCGACTGCTGGGCGCGAACAGGGTATAAAAGAACAGAAGACATGGTTGGCGGCAACATGAACGGAAGGTTGATCACTTGACATGACCGCCGACACCGGCAAAAAAATCTTAGCTGAGGCTGTATTGCTGAGCACACGGAGACGAACACAGAAAAGCCGAGAGAGAGAGGAATTTTATTGAAATGAAATAAACACAGAAAGGTCGGCCTGAGTGTGGTGAAAAACACTGTTAACGAACACACGAGTGGGTCAAAACCGAACCTGCAGCAGCGCTGTATGTACGAATCAGGTCGTCGTCGTCGTCGTCATCATCATCATCCTTAGAAACAGCGCAAGAGACAGGATGAGGAAACTGAGAAGGACGGGCTCGCGTCCTTGTCAGTTTCCTCGTCCTGTCTCTTGCGCTGTTTCTAATCATGAATCCTTACCGACTCGCCCAGCTTCGCACACTTGATCATCATCCTGTCTAGACCCACTGCAGTGCAAAGATCTCTCCCATGAATCTCCCATTACACCGTTCCTGTGCTATCTGCGAGCAACTTATCCCGCAAGCTTCTTGATCTCATCTGCCCATCTGACTTTCTGCCGCCCCCTGCCACGTTTGCCTTCTCTAGGGATCCACTCAAAGCAGCTTGCCTTGGAGGAACAAAACCTCCTCTGGGACTTTCCCGAAACTCATCACCCTTTTCTTTATCATAGAGACTCTGACCTGAGAAGGAGGCTCCCAGGGCGAATCCCACGTCGACTTGATACGCTCTACCATCACCTGCGCCTTAACGCAGCGCTTACGGACTCCTACCGCCGTTGCCTCGGTCAAACCGGAAACCCTTATTATGATAACTATGGTTAGCCAGAAACTGTTGAACACATTTCATTAGACTGTCCGGCGCACAACCAGGAAAGGAACCACCTCGCCAAAAATATCGAGTGCCTCAACAACGCACTTTTATCATTCAAAGCTCTTCTTAGGTGATGGTCATCCCCATCATCTCAGCTAAAAGTGTTAAATGCACTGTGGGATTATTTACACGACATCGGCGTTCCGGAGACAGTTTAAAGCTATACATCGTCATCCTGTGAGTCCACTTGGACTTTTACGTGACCCACGGAGCACTCCATGTTGCCTTCTTTTTTACGTCTTCCTTTTTTCCCCTCTCTTTCGCCCTGCTTCCTTGCCTGCAGACCTCTCTGCTTTCTACTAATAAAGAGCTCTATCTCTCTTTCTCTACATCTCTCTCTGTTTCCGTTAATGAACACGTTACGTTGATGTCGCATTACATGCCCTGACCACTCCCATTCTTTCTTTCTTAATTTCGAAACACATGTCCTTAACACGCGTTTCCTCATGAAGCCAGTGCTGTGCCGCAAAAGACGGATATCGCCACGAGAGGGCAGAATCCTAAGCCGACACCAAGCCCACGGAGAGCCAGAATCCCAAATCCGACTCCACTGGTTCCCGGAATGGCTGCAGCCTGCGCCCTCTTATTGCCGCTCGCCATTCATGCGATTTCCACGCGTAGTCAGGGCTTCCGCCGTATGCGTGTGCGTTTTCACGCACAGAAAATGCTTATTCAACTTGTAGCGAACATTGGACATAACGAACAAACTCAGCCCTACAGTCGAGTTTGTTATAAGTGAGTTGGACTGTTATCGCACCAGGCCCGTATTCTGGAGGTCGTGGATTGGAATCTTACCTTGCGATCATATTTTTTTTTTCACTTCTTTCCTATCTTTCAGACCCTATATCGGTTTCAAGTAGAATCATTGACCCTGTCTTCCCTGGTTTAATTCCATACGTTTTTTACCTCTTTCCAGATTGCATAAGGATCTACGTTCCTTTCCACCCAATATGACCCACCTCTCGCTGCCTTTATGTATATATCTCTTTCTTCCGTGCCAACTACTGAAACGTAAACATCAATGGTGGCTCGGTATCTAGTGCCGTCTTTTGGGGGCAAGCGGTGTGAGCGAGCCGAATATGATGGTCACTCTACCGAGTACTTTCAAAAGCAAAGCCTGCTTATTCTCACGGAAAACGGTGTTGTAAAAACGCCCTAAGAAAATCCAAACTTTGCGATTATATTGATGGGACACGGAGTGGGAATCGAACCAAGGTCTCATGAATTATGAAGCCAATCTATATCCGATTGCGCCATCCTGGTACAGTGAAAACATTTTTCATTTTAATGCAAATTTGAATGCTTCGCTTTGAACCACAACAATGAGTGGGGGGTTGTAGGGCTGCTGACACCTTTCGTAATGGAGATGCTAGCAGAACGCACGCCCTGTGGGGTAATTGCCCATTCGTTGCGCATGCAGCCGTAGCCGTATTGCAAGAACCTCTGATTCCGTCCATACCGTCTCTGGATGACACGGATGATGAGGAACATTCAGTCATGGGTTCGCTGGCCTCACATCTGCGATGCTATGTTTTCGCTCTACAATGCGTCCACAGAGTAAGGGAGCTGTGGGCTCATTGCCCGTTTGTTGCGCAGGCCACCGTAATGGAGTTGTAAGGACCGCCAATTTCGTCCACAGCGTCTGTGGATGACGAATCCTCCATTGGATGACGCACCTTCAACACACAGTCATCCACACCTCTTTACTGACGCTACTTGTCCAGCCTGCGGGGTACTCGACACTCACTACCATTCCCTCTGCGAATGCCCCGAAGACCCGTACCCCCTTCCCGTTTCCTCCCCTCACCACTGGGAGCAGATGTTGCGTGACCAGGGGGAGTAAGGCCAAGTCCTGTCCACCTCCCGGGCCCTGGCGGTCGCGGTGGCTCTGTGGGTCTCCTCCACCTCCAATACCTGATCCCGATGGACGAAAAAAACGTATTCCTTCCTTCAGTTCCGGGTTCATTGGCCGCACCCCTGCGATGCGATCACGCGACTAATTGTTTTAAGTGCGAATGCACTTTATAAGCGACCCCAAACCATCCACCGCCGGCGGCGGCGTCGGCGTCCGCAGTGCTCCTCTATATTTAAAAAAGAAACAGCATCCGGCGCCAGGTTTCGATCCCAGGACTTTGCGGCCGCAACGCGACGCTCTACCGACCAAGCCACGGACGCGACGCTGATATCAGTGTTAGTGACGCGCCTTATATCTTTAACGCATTCAAACTACGTCGTCAGCGGCGTGCGTTGGCGACTCAGCGGCGTTATAGCGGCTTGATAACTGCGTGGTGTACACGTGATACTACAAACCCGATGGAAGAGATGGAAGAGAAGGCGGCGAGGCGGTGGGCTGCGGGGGCCGAGCGCAAGCGCCGCAAGCGGGCCGACAACCGTGCATTCGCACTTTCACATTCTCCCCCTCGGGGAAATGCGGGGGAATTTTTTTCTACGGTACGTCCAGAACGTGCGGGTGCTAGGGGGCTCATTGCCCATTAATTCCACAGGCCACCGTATTGAAGTTCAAGAACCGCCAATTTCGTCCACAGCGTCTCTGAATGACGCATCCTGGATGAAAGCTGTCTTGGTTAGCTGGCCGCACGCCTGTGATGCTATCACGCGACTCATCGTTGCTCCACATTCTGCCCGAAGGGCGCCATCTCGTCTGATTGTCACCATCACCGCCAACTTTCGCAGCGAAGGGTTCCGTCGCTAATAAACGAACTCCAAACCTACCAAAGAGGTTTCACTTTGGGGACGTTCCCAGTATTCTCTTAAGGGATTTTTTTGTTGTCGTCTGAGTTTGGAGCCACACAGCCCTGCGTGGGCGTGAGAACATTCCCTGCCAGAGTCTTCCCTCTCTTAAGTGACCACCACTTTAGGAGAGGGGTGGAACTTAAAAATTCGATAAGACAGCGTATGGCTCCATCTTTGTTTTATTTGAAGGGGTGGCTGAACAATCGGATTCGGATGTGCGGCGCGAAGTTATGAAATCGGGCGGAAAATGCCAAGTGAGAGACTTGGCGATAGCTTTGAAAAAGCTCATGTGAGAAGAGCGAGCCTTCGTGCTCAGTGCACGGAAGAGAGTTCTTGCGGTGTAAGGCGCACCTGCAGACCGGTAGATCGCTAAGATAAGCTCTAGGACATAACCATTTAGACGAACGGTAAGACAGCATAGCTCTGTCGTTTTCTTTTTGTAAATAACGTCTTGTACAAATAATATAAATACAGTTTTCTTTGTTGTCATCTGGTCATCGGCGCCATCTCGTCTGATTGTCACCATCACCGCCAAGTTCCAGAGCGAAGGGTTCCGTCGCTAATAAACGAACCCCAAACCTCCCAAAGAGGTTTCACTTTGGGGACGTGCCCAGGATTCTCGTGAGGGATTTGTTTGCTGTCGTCTGAGTTCGGACGGACTCGCAGGCAGTTTTGCACTTTGATCGTTCAGGCTTGCAGCTTCACTCTCATGTGGTTTGCCCTTTGATCATTGGCGCTTTGATTTTGATTGCAGAAGCTTTGAATTCGGCAGTTCTCGACACGATACGAAAACAGCAAAAGCTACCATCAATGACCGAAACACCACAGCCATGTAAAACATTTTAATCATTTTAATGCGGGATGATCAATGGCACATTACTTTGTCGAGTTTCAAAGCAAATTCCCTTTTTTTGACAAGTACCTGCCTACAAAATTTATGTTGGCTGCACATAGCCCGGAACCAAAACCCCTCGCGTAAATATTAGATTGGTTACGATCGCCTAACATAACCCTCAGTTGTATTGGCCATTGATGATGAAGTCAAGGTAGGAGCTTACAAGCGGGTGGTGGTTCTATGATGATGATTATGATGATTATGGTCTTAGTGAATTGCTCATGTCCAAAAATAGAATTAGCCCCCGGGAACACTTCGTCTCTCTCGTCTTCGTTCGATTCCTCTTCCTCGTCGCTTGCTGCAAGCAACAGGTGCACAGAAGGCACTTGCTTTGAACATAGCGCCGTGTTTTAACTTCAATGTAGGTCTCACCTTCGTCATCACTTATGCCCAAGCTCTTCTTATCCACTCCTCCTTACCCACCGGCTTGCCCACTTACCCACTCCTGTGGATCAGCCAGTTTAGATGACAGCAGACGCCAGAAGCTCATGACCGGTTCGCCAAATTTCATTTAACTGCGACATCAACATACCCATTCCCCCAATACACACGTATCTTCTCTAGACATTGGTAGTGGCGTTTTTAAGAATGAAAGGTGGTGGTATAGCCGTCACTCGGTATGATGGGTTGGCTCAAGATGCGGTGCCCTTGGACCTTGTGTGACTAGAGAAATCCAGTCAGCGTAGTCGGAGCTGGTAAGCAGGCCCCCCACGGCTCGAAAAAAGAGTTCGGAGTAGAGCTGAGATACAGCGCTGTGCTGGCGGGGACACGTCATAACGTTGGTCGTATTAGGATAGAGGCAGAACTTGCAGTCGAGGGGGTATTAAATGCCACAGCATCGGTGGGTGCCAGTATGCGTGTCTTTGGAAGCTTGCTTGGACGGGAACCGGGGTTGGGGGGGGGGTGGGGCATGAGGTTGCGACGGTGCTTAGAATATAACGGTAGTGCGCGGGAACAGCGGGGTTAATAGCAGGGTAACTCACGCTCACGGTACTGCGTACCTGTCACACGAGGTGAAAACCTCTTATCCCTCCACTTCCCTCGGTGTCGAGAGGAAATTGCGACTATCGGCGGTTCCTCTTTGGTAGCTTGCGCCATAGAAGTTGAAACACAGTGGGATCATAATGAAAATGTGAAGTATGTTTAGCATAATTAAATCATTACTAAGAATATAGTTGGTGTTAAAATGCTAAGAGAATTGCTCCATGCATTTTTTGACTTCGGGTAAGCGGCCGTTTGGGCAAAGGCAATAAAGAAAAAAAACAGCTGCAGGCGAACCCCTTTATTTACAAACCCGGAATCACAAATGCATTCTGGTGTACCAGCCAGAACTGCGTGCTGGGTGTTGTACACTTGGGGGCATGAAATTCTCACAGCGCGTGCAGATCTTCACGGTCGTGTGGTGAGTCTGCGGCATGCAGATAATGGACATTGCGCCTCCCTTCGTGAGCATTCAGATGAAATCAGGCTCTTCGACCATCCTTTGTCTCAGAATGTCTGGCACTTCACCGCCTTGTCCGCGTTGTTCTCCACCCAGGGGTGGGAAAGCACTTGGTCGAGGGAAATGCGCTCATCAGGTTGCTTCTTTAGCAGCTGTTCAAAGAAAATGGAAAACAAACAAAAACAAGTTCGGCGGCAATAGAGAGAATTTTATTGTTCTGAAGCATTGGTTAGTATTGCATGCTTTTCTTTACCGTGGTCTTACAGGAGGAGAGAGAGAGAGACAGCGAGAGGGAATAGACTAGTGAAACTGGTGAGGTTAGCCTGGCCAAGGCGCCTAGTTTGCTAAACCAGATGTATGCAAAAAAATAGATCGATGAAGTGTTGATGATCATGATGATGATGACTGATAACTATGATAAATTTCCTACTCCCGCTTGAATATTTTGTGAGAGGGAGGGGTAACTTCACAATCACTAATCTCGGAATTCAGCCACGTTTCTGTAACAGCCAAAATGTGTCGAGCGTAAGAATGTATTGTTTCCTCCAGTTCAGCAGATTTATTAGCAAGACTTCTTGCCTTCATTACAGTGATACGCAGCTGCTTTCCCTCGGATCAACTGGCCATTTTCACAGAATCAGTTTCTAGAGGGTTCATGGGCCGTGATACCCCTGCGCCAAAACTAGTCGGTATCTCCGATGCTTTTCGAAAACACACCTGGGATGCGACCGACTTTCGTTTTACACGTACAGCCTGTTACAATAAAGGACCACTTTGAATATTTACACTTAAACTGTTTTCCATATTCCTACAACTAGGAACGTTTCGTTAATGCAACCTTTGACATGTCATGGTTGACAGAAATGTTTGCAGCTTAGAGGAATTCTTTAGAACCTGCATTTTTTTGTTATAGCCAAACATTTCAAACAACTCGTCTAGGTTTTGACGCAGGTTTCCTGTGAATTCTTTCCACAGCAGTAGCGGTTACGTTAAATTTGTCTTCAAGTACTTCATCAATATTTCATGTATAGTTTGAGGCCTATATTACTCCTTCCCTGATTAGCTGTGCCTGTGTGCTTTGGTAACGACCTTCTCGCGAAGCGGCAGGTGTAGCCCCACCTCAAGGACCGTGCCAAATGTGTTCTAAAGCCTAGAATGATGCTCTCTCTGCTCCTGCAAAACATTCTGGTCGGCAGCTGCTGCCTGTAGTCGGAACAACTAGTTTCCGGAAAATCTGTTCCGTTGTTCTGCCCAAAAGTGTAAAGGGAACATCACAACAAACAAATAAGTGAATCCGTCAATGGCAGGGACCACACATGCATGCCTTCTCTTTTGAAAATCAAGCAAGGTTCCTCTGAGTTCGTGCCCGAAAGCATTATCTTATTGCCACGGTTGAAACTCTTTTGCATGCTGCCCCTTGCTACATATTTTCCTCCGTAAGTGGACTTGTGTCAACTGAAGGTGCACTTGCAGCCTTCGTTCGAAAGGTGAATTATTCATGACCCTCCTACTCCTTTTATTGCTCTGCTGCTACGCGGCACCGGCAGGTGAATCGGCAGCACCAACTCTTAGCTGCTCGACTGGCGTGCGTCCTGGCCCCGTAGGGTAAACATAACGGAAGCGGGAAAAGGTAGGCTAGGGCACATCAAAGGATTCTGGCCCCAAAGTGAGCTCTCGTCCACGAACATGGCGCGGAGCGGTTTTAGGCAAACGCAGTGCCACAGCAAATCAAAACCGGCTATCAGAAACTTCTTTTCATGCAAACCCTATCGTAGTTTTCATGCTGCGCCTTCTTCAAAAAAAAAGGGAGAAAAAGTAGCAGATGACATCTACCCGTAGGTTTGGAAAGTAATACGCGATAGCGTAACTTCGGAGTCGCGGTACCATTATGGAACGGGGATGCTGCATTTTCCATTTATGCTTTACGAGAACTGAAGTTCATTGACGAGACCAAGGCCAGCCGCAAACATTTTTAATCTCCGCGTCACGGGGAAGGCACGGGTCTTCTGCGTTTGTGTGGCCTTATATGTATGGGTGAAAATTTGCGATGGTCAGTTTGAGCGGTGTCAGTGCTTAAGAGTGTTTATTCTCTGGCGTCGTGGTCTGACTGAACGCTCTGGCTTTTTAACAGCGAAGCTGTTCCGTAAACCATTATTTCTCATGCCCACAGTTAAAAATACCAAGAAATTGCCGAGCGCACGCCCATGAGCGCGTGCGTCGTGGCGACCGCCAGCAGTTAACAAAACCAAGAAAATGCCTAGCGCTGGCGTGTGCCTGCTTCGCCACGACCGTCCAGGGTCCTCTGCATACGTTTGTCAAGCTAAGCATACCCAGGTGGTCAGATTGGCACAGATTGGTCAAAAACACATCCTGCATTAGCCGTAATCGTGGCCACACTTGCTGGGAACGAGAAAGACACGTGACAGCGTACGCCCCGCGGACAGCGTACATCGTACGCGTACGCCCCGCGGACAGCGGACAGCGTACGTGACAGCGGACGCAAGGTGGCGTCCAATGAGTGCCACTTCCCAAAAAATGAAGGAATCCCACACTTATAGCAACAATGATGGAGTAAAGGTCGTTGCGGCAGCGAGGAAGGAGCAAATCGTCTGCAACCGTAAACTTAAACCGTCGTGATAGTGACGAAGGTTGCGAACAGCTTCTCTACCTTGAAGTCTTACACAATATTGTGAGCTTCCTTGTTTTTTTCAGCTGCCGCTATTGTGCTGTACACCCACCATGGTGGCTCAGTGGCCAAGGCATTGCGCTACTGAGCCCGAGGTTGCGGGTTCGATTCTCGGTCGCGGCGGCCGCTTTCTTGGTGGAGCGGAAAAGCAATAATGCCCGTGTGTACGAGATTTCACCGCACGTTAAAGATCCTCAGGTGGTCAAAATTAATCCTGAGCCCTCCACTACGGCGCGCCTCATCGCCTGCGTTGCGTCGGCGAGTTAAACCCTACAATCAATGTATTGTGCTATAGATCTGTCGAACCAGCGTTGTTTGCTCGTCCAGCACCATACAAACGTGTTGGAAGTTATAGTACGAAACCTGTTTTCCTAGGCCGAAGAGCACAATTGATGAAACAAGCACACGACAATTTTAAAAATGCTACAGCCTTTCCAGCTTTCTTTTGCGTCAACGGGTTTAGTAAGGTCGAGTGATGCAGCACGTACGTAAACTTAACCTAATGGTCAACCTAATGATCATGAAGGTTTCGTACAGCTTCGCTACCTTCAAGTCTTGCGCGTTAGTGTGAGCTTCTTTTTTATTAGGAAACAGATAGCGAGATAGAGGCAAATAGAGAAAGACCTTTGTTGAGTACGATTTAGTGGAAGTTTAATAAAGGGGGTAAACAAATGATAGATTCGGAGGGTAAAGCCCCAAGTGCAGGGCCCCATCAGTTGACATTGATCTTGAGGTGACTAGCTGGGTGCGGTAGACTACTATGTTTCGATACAAGTTGAATGTGTAAGGTTTGATTTACTCCCCTCTGAGCATATCCTTGTAATGACCAAGTTTCGTAGAGAACAAAGGGTATTTCCCCGTATCAGGGGCAGTTTGAAGCTAATATTGTTTTTTTTTCTACCAAACATCTTCACCCATCTGGATTTGTGGATATATGTATTACGCAATGCTTTGTACCCTGCGCAGAGCTTGCGATTCTTCGGTGTTGTGATCATCGCGTGGCACGGGAGAGGATTGTGTTGCTATGCATATGAAGACATGTTCTCGATATGTTTTTTGGGCAGGAACTCGGTACTCGCGTTATCAAAGGGTATGGCATGCGAGTTCGCGTGGATCTTTGTCGGCTGCATCGCGCCGTCTGCTCCCAGACCTTTGTGTCCAGGTGTAAATGGGATGCAAACTTTCATAATTCTGGATTGGAAAATCTTTCCCAAGCGCTTAGGTACTCTGCCTCCAGCCAAGGGCATAATGACCTTTTCAGCGTGTGTAGGGATGTCTATTCGATAGTTCCGCAAGGCCGACCACGCAGAGAATGGCTCCGGTTGCCGCGTTTTTGATTGCTCTGGGCAAGCGGGTAATCAAGTCAAAGTGGCTGACACTGTAGCCCACAACGAAAATTGTTGCCTTTGTACTTTAGAACGTTCCGGCGCCGGGGTACGCTGTGTTTTCCTGGTTTTGAAACTTTCCCGGAAGGGATTTCATCCTTGCTTGTCGCATGCTGTTGTGTAGGTTTGGATCCATGTTTTTCGGCAGGGTTTATGGACAGCCGCTCGAGCTGTGACATTTTTGTCATGGCGGCCAGCCGTTTTATATATGGCGGTGGCCCTGTATTTCATAGGGGACCGGCCACCATCATTTTGTTTTTTCCAGGCGCTCCTTCTGTGCTACAGGAGTGGAATATCTGGTTTTCCTGAAGTGTATTATAAGATGCAATTTAATGACATTCGCAGTGACCGTGAAAATTTGGAGGTCGAGTACTGCTCCTCATGCGGCCCTACTTTATATTTATTTGGCTTTCTTTAGTGCGGCTATGTCCACGATACGGCAGGGTGTCCGATATCCGGCTTACGATCAGCGCTTGCATAAGTTTTGCCTTTCCTTCTTCTCCGATGTATGGGCGTTATGCAATGTAGGCCAAATAACCGAACATTTTCTCTACTTTAGGGATAATGAGATCGGCTTTGCCGGTTCTGTGTAGGGCCATGCCGAGGATCCTTTCGTGACTGTTTTCTGGGATCACCCGGTGACTTATTGTTAAGGATTTTTTTCAATTTGCCTCGTGGCGCCATGCCTCGTTTGCCAGAAGGATTTTGCCGCGGTTGCAGGACCGCGGGAATGTCGAGAACATACGCTATATTCACTGTACAAACTGAAAAAAACAAGCAGAAGAAACCTTTCTTCGCTTTTTGCACCTGGTATCCCATGGATGCTGTTGAGTTTCGCTTATACTTTTTCAACGCTTCCCCCCCCCCCCTTCCTGTGGTGCAACGCATTTGCCCCCCTGAAGACGAAATCCTGCTGACGCCCACGCCGCAGACAATGTCGCCTCGCTGCGAATAAAGTTCTCGTGTACTTTCTGTCCAAGAGCAGGAAAAGGTGAAACTTTCGTACCGCTGCATTTGAGTCTTTTCAGCAACATTAGGTGATTGTCCAGTTGCCAAACAAATGCTTTTACTCTTTGCAGACTTCATGGTACTAGTCAGGCCCCCTCGCCCTGAGCCGTGCGTCAGTACGCTGGCTTACGGTGGCAGGGTGGCTAACCAACGAAATGCGGAAGCGACGGAGAGTGCCGGCTGCGTCAGTGCCATTTGGGCATACACATTGAAGACCATTCTCTCCGTTTGTTTTGTCAGCTTTGGCTTCTCAAGCTTCTTGTAAATCTTACGCTGCGACTGAAGTGGCGAGCTACCGGGGAGAAAGGCAGCTGGCGTAGGTTTTCTGAAGCGAAGCTTTGCGATTGCGACGCCAGTGTCGACCGCCGCAACCAAAAAAACCCTGAAATTTTAAAAAAATGATGGGTTCGGTTTCACATATTTTGGGTAATTATTTCGTGGAATTTCAAATGCTAGACTAAAGAGTACGAACTACGTGTTTCTAATTGCTTAGGTTACAGGCAGCAAACTGTTTATGGTTGAGCTACCTCCAGCCGCGCAGCGAAACGGCGTGTTCGATTTGTCTTCTTCACTTCATTGCTACAGAAAGTTGTTTCCAAGTACAGTTAGCTCTTGCCTGGTGATTCAGAATGCGCTTAACGCAGAGATACTGAATTTACGTCCCGGTGCCCCCATTCACTGTGGCTTGTATAAATGCTCTCTCTCTCTCTCTCTCTCTCTCTCTCTCTCTCTCTCTCTCTCTCTCTCTCTCTCTCTCTCTCTCTCTCTCTCTCTCTCTATCTATCTATCTATCTATCTATCTATCTATCTCCCCCTCTCTTTCTTCCTCCCCCTTTGGTCTTCCCAGCTACTTATAAAATTGCGCAGTTATCCTTATAAGGGAACAAAGGAGTCGTAGCTAAGTGGTTATGCCAGTATTCCGTCTGAACCAGTGAGGCGTGAGTGCAGTTTCACAAAGTGTGCCTCATTTCTATAAGGTATGCTAACAAAGCCCAAGCACGCCTCCATGCACAGAAAAAATGTTATGATGTATTTGGTGCAACTAATAAATTTTCTGCCATAAATCTAAAACTATCTGCGCACCCCTACAAGAACTTTGCAAAATTGTGTCCAACAGTATCGTGATAAAAGGATAACATGGGTCTCAACTTTTTTGAAGCATTTAAGGTTACCCTTAACATGAACCCTCACAATGCTCCTTATCAAATCTAACTCTACCATCTCTACAAAACTATAATAGCTGCACGTGGAATAGAAATGACATTCCCCTTCAACCACGTGCAATCTTAATCCCCACCATTCAACCTGGTGTGGACTGTTTAAATGCTACGTGGATCGTACAATTTCGAGAGCAAAATCATCAGATAGTAAACATGACAAAACATTGGTTTTTGTGAGACTACATACGTAAATCCAATAAACCTTTTTCGTCGGGGTTCTCCCGCAGTACAAAGGATAATGTTGATCTCCTGACAGGCTACAGAGACGCTCGATGCCTACATAGCCTATCCCTACGAACACTGCAACATTTGGTGCGCAGAAATACACAACGCATTGACCCCCACGGACAGTTGTAACGCTTACACTGCTTTACTGCCCCCCCCCCCCTCCTAAAAGCAGATTGTTCCGTAATTATGAAATTCACTACGCGTAAGCATTATTTTAATGCCGGATTAGGGCATAAGTCACAAGACTGACGGTAATGCAGCAGGCGGCGGCACACACATGAGCCGTTAATTCTTTCCGGAGCCGGAACACGTGCATCCGGCTTCGTGCTCGTCTGTGGTGTTCGCGAATATTAAAGCAAGCCTATACTTGAACACTGCAAGAAATACGGAGAGATAGCAAATCTTATTCCGCATCCTGGGTATGCACCATCATATAAACCTCGGAGAATACCAACGAGAGACAGAGAAAGAGGGAGAGAAAGGCTAAAACAATATATGCCTGGAAAATATCCCAGGACAACTTCGCTCTGGAGACTCAGCGAGAGCTGGCACGAAGAACGAAGATCGGGTCAGCTGAAACTGGGGCCCTGGAAAGAGGGTTACACTCACTTCAATTTATGTTATTTCACTGACTGATGTTTTGTGCTAACCGTGAAGGGATTGAAGGAAAGGACAGTGTTATCACTGCAGACCCAGCGGTCTTTGAACATCATCTAGCTGTCGCTGAACCGATGGGCTGTGCTGATATGGTAAGTAGGCGCACTGTCGCTGAACCGATGGGCTGTGCTGATATGGTAAGTAGGCGCAATCACTCACCTTCAAGATGAGGTCTTTAGCTTCGTCCCCGACGTGGGGAGGGAAGCGCACACCAGCCCTGCAGATGCGCCTGTATGTCTCGCGAGCGGTGGCGGACTCGAAGGGCGGGTTCCCCACTAGGAACTCGTAGGTGAGAATGCCCACAGCCCAGAGGTCCACCTTCTCGTCGTAAACCTTGCTGTTGATCATCTCCGGTGGCAGGTAGTCCAGGGTGCCACAAACCGTCTTCCGCCTGCGCGCATAGGTTGTCAGCCGCACGGTTCTACGCAGAGGGCACTGAGGCATCAGACCAGACACTTGACCTTCATTTATGCTTGTTAAATCTCCTGCTGAGTATGCGTAGCTCATTACCATCATCATCATCGTGCAGATTACCGAAGTATTAAAGCTATCAGCCCCGTTACGGACAGTCACGACCCCGGTCTTCCTTGTCTCGTTCTTCCGCTACGATGCTGATGAGTCACTTATTAAGTAATAGAATGCCTTAAGGGCAAATAGCTGTGTCAATTTTGGCACTAAAGGAACTATCAAGTACTAAATCTGAAATATTCAGATCATTGCTATGAAAGCTCGCTGGATTATCTTGCTTATTTGCATCTACTATTTAGAACTTGTTTACAAAATTTATTATTTTTGGCACTGGAAGCTTACAGAGCATCGTTGGACACATATCTAATGGCTATTGCAGGGTGCAATGGTGCAGATCTGTCTTGGGCAACATCATTTGATGTTGAAATAAATTTTTTCTTCTTCTTCTTCTTTACTGGGGACAGTCGAAGGCGTTCCAGGTGTATTTATTTATTTATTTATTTATTTATTTATTTATTTTTAATTTTTTTTTATTTCTTTTTATTTATTATTTTTATTTATTTATTTATTTATTTATTTGTTTGTTTTTATTTTTATTTATTTATGTTAACCTCAGGGCGTGAAGACGTTAGGGAGAAAGCGAAAAACACACAATACAGACAAAAGCAGCGAAAGAATGCAGATTACGAATAACAGCTTGTTAAGCAAACATGTTGGTTATGGCTGAACGAAACGAAATCTCATTGCTGATTTCAGCTACGGACCAAGGAAGGCTGTTCCAACGAGCACATGTGCTGGGAACAAAGGAATCGCGAAACAGGTTTGTACGACGCGATGGAACGTGAACTTTGTGTTGATGCTTGATGCGGGACGACATGTAAGAATGGCTGGACATTAGCCCGTTTCTGACGGTGCCAATAAAATCCTAAATCTTGTGAAACAAACACAACCAAAATTGTTTTCTACGACGCTGGAGAAAATGGACAGATAGGCTTAGTTTCGTAGATGCAACGCTAGCGGTGCGGTGATAATGAAACGCGATGCTAAGTTCTGAACGCTTTGCAACTCAACACAGAGTGACGCCGTATTTGTATCCCAAAAACTTGCCGGATACTCCAATTTTAAAAGAACGAATATAGAGTAGCAATTTCAGCAAACTAGTAGCCTAATTGCCTAAAGATTCTTTTGGCATACCTTAACGTTCGATTCACGTTAACAATATATTTTAATTGTTTATTTCCTCTGCCCAGTCGCTGGCTCAATTGGGACCATCTCACGTAATTATTGTGGATAGAGCGCCGTTTATGTTATAAAATTGGGTTTAGTGCGTATACTTCCACCTCTCGCATCTACATATCGCCTTGTCGTTTCTGCCTTCACTTCTTGAGATAATTTTTCTCCTGGTCAGAGACAGTTGCGAAAAGGCTTGCTTTGCATCAGTGACGAGGTGTTTGCCACAACAATTGGTGTTTACTTGCCAACTTTGAGGGCGATACAGATATTTCCTAATTAGGATGCTCCAGATAAACAATAGCAAAATGATGGCGTGACCTTATCCAAAAGGTTGCAAGGGTTCAACGTTGTTAAACCAAGTTGGACGAGTGATAGCTCTGTTCGTCGAAGGAACACACACAACTGCCCCGCAAAGCAAAACGCAGACGGTTCTTGGCCCAGTCGGCGCTGTAGGCGCGAACGAGCACTGAACTTGAATGCACCGGCGTCTCGTTGTATCATTTATTCGTGGCTCGCTATGCAATTCCTTTTCAACGAGCGAGTAAATAGACGTTTTCACTTCGCGCAAGCGCAGGAGGCGCTGGCTTCACCTTGCATAAGCTTGAAGGTGGGATGGACACCTTTTTACATTTTTTGCTCCAAATGACTCCATATCGTTACGATTCATGGCAACATTCTAGACGCAGAGCTATCTGAAGGCAGTGCAGGAGGAAGTCAAACTGGTACTGTTGACAAGACCATTGACAAGAAACGTGCTGCCGCGCTGCTCTGCACGAAACGCAAAGCGTTCTCCCGCTGCTCCTTCAACTTATTCCCGTCCCTCCCAGATGTTCCAACTGCCCAAGCTGCCACAGTCACGTGACGACCAAAGAGACCGTCAGAGGCGAAGGGTCAGGGTGCCGTAACAAGTACCTTGACGACCGGGCATGCACGGACCATCCGAAGTCTGCGATCTTGATCTCCCCGTTGTACCCCAGCAGGAGGTTCTCGGGCTTGATGTCACGGTGGATGACCTTGTTCTCGTGGCACACCTTCAGGGCATTGCAGAGCTGGTGGATGTACTGCGCATGCGCACGCACACACCCTCGAACGGCGGGACACGGTACAGAGGCTGACAATTTGCCACATTGGTGGAACATTGCTGCGTATGCAGTGCCATGCAGGTGCAATCGAAAGCAAACGGAGCACATATTGGAGAATTTAAGAGTATTCCTCCGCCACGTGCCTTGTCAGTATCGTGTACGAGACTGTTTCAGGGCGTCCTCCTAGCTAAACCTGCAGACACCAACAGAACTTATGCAGACAGCCACATTGGTGCAAAACTATCTTAAATTCACAAACCCGTGCTTCGTTTACTCTTACAGATTCGAGTGACTAGATCCGTTAATTAAAAAAGAAAACTATGATATTTAACACAGTTGTCTACACGGCTGAATAAAACTCTCCCAGCGAGTGGTAGGGTGGAACATACGGTACAGGTCTGCCCATTCCTCACTTCGCTAAATGAATCACTCTAGGGTGTCCGCAAAATGCTGCATTAATGGGTTTAATAACTGGGAAGGGACAGCTGCGGATAAAAGTCCTTCACACTACGTCAACTCAACCTATTCATCTTCCTTTATCGTCTGCTACAAATGACATTATATTCGTAGGAATCATTTTGTGCGAGTCCTGTCAGTACAAGCGGATGACATCCTAGTGCAATATAAAAAATGCCCCCTCCCTCTCGTTTTTACAAGAAAGAAATACTGAGCTCTCCCACCCGAACCATTCGCATGACGGAGGGTCCCACCGTGGTTCCCGCACCGCATATCAAGATACTCGGTATGAACCTGTGGTTTCACCGCGCGAACCTCCCTGCGAGCCTCCGCAACCATACTTCGGATAGCATACCCACCAGATGGAGGGTAAATCCGAGAGGCAGACACGCCTTGCCTTGCTCACTTATTCATAATTTGTAGTATTATATACACTTAACCTTACGCAACCCTCACCGCGGCCAGAACTCTGAATAAGCATGCAATGATCACAAATACCTACATATAGACATGTACAGTGCTTGTGCGTGTTTGGAATTGAGTCTGCAGCCAGTACTGCCGGCATGGGGGAGGGAATGGAAACGACGGCAACGAAAGGCCAACATTGGCGCATGAATAGCAGACAGTGCGCTGATAAAACGAGCAAATGTGGCCACTGAGACTGAGACAGGCGAAAAACGTCGTATTGCGGACTTCGCAAACCGTAACAGTGCATGAGCTCGGGCCAAGCTTCAAATTCGCGGAGAAGGGCAAAATTTCCACGCATTATTAAGCCCACCAAAAAATATCTGCAATTATTCTCGAAAAAAAAAAAACTCAGTACCAGAGAACCTCCAGTAATTTCTTTCGAATAAGAATGAGGAACAATTTTATTTAGTTTATCGAATCAAAATCAAACATTGAAGGAAACGTGAAAAAGGTATCTTAGTTTCACTAAAGTGCGTTTTTTTTTTCACTGGCTGGGGTATTACCCTTGTCAGCTAACCGCTAAATAGATCTCAATTACAGCACTATGACAGTCACATCACACAAAATACGTTGTGCTAGCTTCGGCCGCAAGCATTAACTTCGTTCGCTAATGTCGTAAAAAAACAGTTCACTATGTTCTCATGCGAAGCTTTGTCTGTTCCTAAGCAGAGGCGTACCTGACAAACGCGTATATTGCTGGTTTTTGTGTAAGCAAAGAACGATGTCTGTGATAGATTGCGCATTTCGCTACTGTACGAGTCCTTTGACGATATCCTGAGAGATAACGGAATATTCTGCGTGAATTGGCGGCTTGGTTACCTCACTTGAAATAGACAAGACCAGTGGATATGGTCGAACGCCCACCCAACTGAAGCAATGGATTTTCTTCCATTTGCGATTGTGGCCTTGCGAACATCGTGGCTCAGATTAACGTGGGCCAATATTGTTCAAAAGGAGCGAAGGCACCGGGTAGTTGTTATTCCACGACACACACAGCGAAAAAGACAGACCGCACACGGATAAAAGGACAACAGGCAAGCACTCACTTCCAGCTACCTTTAATGAAAAAAAACCGCTTGAATGCACATGGAAACAGAACTTAAAGGATGGTGTCAAATCCACATATTAACAACCTGGCAAGAAAATAAACGGCCAAAAACTTCTATAAGCATAAAAAATGACAATGTTCAGTTTAGAGTTGTCGCCTTCTCTTGGGCCCCAAATATTATTTCATCGTGTTCGGGTCTGCACGGGCTAGGCTTTACGGGATTTAAAATAATATGTAGTCTCGAGATCCCCGGGCGTTGATCCAGCCCAGTTTCACGCCTTCTAAGAATAGCCTCACGTTCATGCAATCTCGCAAGTGCTAAGGCTCACTACGGCTCAAACGCACGCTCAGATGCCTCCCACAAAGACAAACTCACGCCTGAGTCTGCGCCCAAACGTAGCCGCAGTAGCGGACTCGAGACTGCATCTGTTTAACTGCCATATTATTTACACGCATTTTTCATTTTTATGGTGATCTGGATTACCCTTGATTTGCACATACCCTTTGGGCACGGAAGGACCAGTCAGTGAAATGTAATCTAGTTGGATTATGGGTATTTATGCGGACAAATGATTATGAGGCATGGCAAGGTGAAGCTCTCCAGCCCATCGCAGTTCTTTGAGCAGCTATTGCTCCGGAGTTATTCAGCATAATGCAAAATATTTTTGCACAGATATTATATACCTCTGTCTATAGCTTGATTTGTGCGTCTGTCTAAAGCTTTATTTGTGCGCAGTTTGAAGTTTAGCAGGTTGCGCAACCAAGCTCTCGAGCCATACAAACTACGCCATTGAATCAGACAAACAATATTCAGTTCTGGAAAGTAATTTAGAGTTGTCATGCCCAAGCGAACTCTTTGCTCTGTGTGAAATAACACCTTCGTGCAATATATTTACTTTTTAGGGGCAGCGCTGGAGATATCAGGGTTTATTGCATTGATCAAGACGTTCCTATACTGGCAGTAAAATAACAGTTTGATGATTACGTAGTTTCCAGAGTTATATTATGGCCTGCAAGCGTCCCCGAATATACATCCATAATATTCATTGCGCCGTTGGTAGAGTACGTAGAAGAATAGGTAGAGTAGAACAGGCAGAGCTCTCTTTCTTTTAGCGGTAGATTATTTACGGGTAGATAATTTGCTCTACCGGTGGGGGGAGAAAAAATGCGCAGGAATTCATATAATTGTCTAATAATTCGTACGCTTCTTACGCCGCTTATCTTCACTGAGTTTTTATAGCCAGATTTGGCTACGGATAGACAAATACGTTGAGTAATTTTAGAAAAATCTCTTACCGTGGCTGCCTGCTTGTCGGTGAAGCGGCTGACCTTTTTGAGCTTTTTGTAGAGCTCCCCCTGAGGGGCGTACTCAAGGATGAGGTAAACTCTGATCTCGTCATGAAACCAGTTGTACATGCACAAGATGTTCGGGTGCCTGTAAGAGTGCAAGGAAGCCCTCATTGAAGGAATGGACAAACCGGTTGGACACCCTCCCATACCAAACCACAGTGACAGCTCAGCGCACTCGGCGCCCCGCTCACAAGAAATGCTCGCCCCCAATTTCAGCCATGAGCGTAAGGCCCGGTTAAATAGGATTGCGAGGTGGCTCCGATAGTTCGCACCGTGAGTTATTTGAAACAAATTTAACTTGATAAGCTAAGCCCCTATGGCTAAGATACTATTGCGTTGGCGCGTGGGCGGAAAAACGCAATATTGAATATCCAGGGTACAAAAACAAAGCTTATCGCCAAAGCAAACGCAGTTCGCTGTTTTCTTCGGAGCTATTTGTCTGTGTCGTAGCGCGTGACGTGGTGTGCGCGTGATAGGCAATCAAGCGCGGAGTTGGAAAACAAACGTTCGCGTGTGTACACTATTAAAACGCGGTGAACGCCAAGTCGCACGGTGTTAAAAACTTGGGCCGGACCACAAACATGTTCGTCTGATTGCTTGCATATGCATTTGGAGGGAATTAACTACCAGCAGAAGCACAAAGTATACATTCAAAATAAACGTGTTTGTGGCAAGAACGCAAAAAAAAACTTCCTCGTACATGTCATCTAAATTCTACGTCCCCTTCACGCCGTGTAGTAAAAAGCTTTGCTTGTCATCCACTGTCGCAGGGCCGGAACGGACTACGATTTGTTTTCGTTTTCCAGGGGTTTTTAATATGTTCTGAAGCTGCTTACATTGAACACAGATTTTAGGTGAATTTGAGGTGTCTTTCTGTGTGGCCAGCTCGCTAAAGAATAAAGAAGATTGGTTTGAGCAGTTCCCGCTGATTTGAGAGAGAGAGAGAGAGAGAGAGAGAGAGAGAGAAACCTAAATGACAGAGTAGCCAGCCTACTCCGTTAAAAGGGGACAGTTGTTGTCAGTGCAGGCGTTGAAAGCAGAAACCACAAAAAATTTAAACCAAGCGCACAATTTTAACTACAACAACACTGGTGACTCTCAACTGATAAATTTTTAACAAAGGTCTGAATTAATTCATCCGAATCTAATCTCATTACATGTCGCACTCAGCAGCCCAGATACAAGGCGCCAGCAGTGAAGAAGGTCAGGTCGAGCAAAGCATTAAAAAAATAGCCCCGGTGACTTTATATGAAACCGCTAAAAAGGTCCAGGCTCCAGGCCAAAAACTTATGTCTAAATGGCCATATTGCCCCTCGCAGAAGCGTTGTCCTTAACACAAGCAAAAGTGTTGCCTTCGTCAAGGACTGATGTGGGGGCCGCCTCAGGACGCAATAATAAATCATCATGCCCAATCATGATCGATTACTGCGAAGACGACTGCACTACCTATCGGAGATAGCAGAGACTTGGACTCTACCAGTACATAGTCATCAGTTTTTGGAAATCTGCCAGGCAAGGGTGACAATGGCGAATGTAGCTCGTAGCGCTGTGTCTATCAGCGAAGGAAGATGTCTACTTTCGCAACTCTAGATATTCTTTCATCCACGCTTGCCGACTGCTTGGAATAAGTGCAATGAGAAGTTGCTCCCTGTTTTCCCGTCAACGTTGTAACCGAACACTTCTGCTTAGGAGAATTATATTGCAAACCATCATTTCGCATCTATTAAAATTCTCCGTGATCACTCAAAACACACTTAGCGACTCTAACAAGTAGGGACGTACACGGCAAGGCCTGCACTACTTGAGTGCTGAAAATGTAAATAGAAATCCACAGAACCATATCTAGCCATGAAGCACTTCTACCAAGCCTAATGTGCTGATTTGAATCAAGTGACCTGCATTATAGTAAACAAGGGGCACGCGAAAAGAAGAAATTTTCTGCCAAATTACTACTTTAGGCGTTTGCCAAGATACGTGAAACACATGCAAGACACAATAGTCCCTGCCGCGCATCTAGGTTAAACCGTTGCTGACTTCCCGTTTTTCCGCGACCTCATACCATCAGCTATTCCAATCCTAAACCATCCCTTGCAAAAAAAGAAAGCCGTTCCAGTCGATGTGAAAGCTGTCAGATGTGCAGAGCAGTGATTCGTCATAATGGGCTGTACCGCCATTATCCGCTTACCGCTACCACTCCATGCAATACGAATTTCCCTTACTGCCTGAAATTGCGCCAGCAGAAATTCTGGCTAGCATTAAATAGGATTGAATTGGATTGGATTGCCTTGGCTTGGTTTTAGATTGGAGGGGATTGGATTGGATTTGGATTAGATTGGATTGGATTTGATTGGATTGAATTGAATTTGGATTTGGATTTGGATTTGGATTTGGATTTAGATTTGAATTGGATTTGGATTGGATTTCGATTAGATTTGGAGTGGATGACAAGCACCGGTAAGCATGATAATCAGCTAATCCTAGACAACCAGGAAAGCTAAGAATAACCAGCTGAACCTTAGCTCACGCTACGTATATCCTGGCATAGCCGCTTGGCTTTCGAAGCCTCTGGGTTTCGCCGTGGTGAAGAGACCGTGACCGGCTACACCGTAACGCCGTGGCAATATTCTTGGTTCCTGCGAGCGAGCTAGGACAACAAGGCGACCACCTAAAGTGCTCTGTACTTAAAAATTACGCGCCGATCCACCAACCCTGCAATTCCAACGACCTCGGCGCCTATACAACAAGATACGCACCAACATTACCTTTTGCAACGACATCACCTACAGCAGCGACGCGGCCATTTAATCGCAGTGTTTTCAAATTACGTTGCATAGAACAGCTTGCAGTGTGTCCAGCAAATTCCCGGGGTATTCACAGCAGCGCTCGACAGGCCACACCGTTCTGGACGTTTCCCGAAGTGACGTCAGGCCAGACGCACCTCCTTCACCCCCAACACCATCGCCGTAACCACTTTTCCCAGTTTGGTTCTCGAATTGAATTTCCATTCGATCAGAGGGCGATCCGCAGCGTGGCACGTGCCCAAAGGTCGTGGACGACTGGCCTTAAAACATTTTACATTTTAGTGCGATTGTCTGCCATGCTCACTACTGTGAAGATGTCAGACCAGCGAAGCTATATTGGTGGATAACATATATATTCAATTAAGTGTGGGGACTTACTAAATTGGTCGAATAAAGTCGCTTACATATCACTCCGTTAAAACAATAAAAAATTATTTCTCATGTAATATATTTCGTAATAGGTGAGATAGAACAAAAGTTACAGCCACTAAGTTACGTGCACTAGACTGACATCTACAGAGCATTCGCGAGAAACTAGACGCGAAATTTTTTTTTTGTCCACACGAAGCGATGACTACAGGACACCGACAACCACTCCAGAGTATATCTATATACGGCTTCGATGTAAAAAATGTAAGAAGTCAGCATTCATTTCATTGTCAACTAATGCGCGGCATTCTTATACCGCTTGTCTAGAGTGAGTTCCTTACAGCCAAATGTGGCTACTAGTTGAGAAAGTCGGTGGATTATTATTTTCCTTTTAACTTTTCTTTTGCTCCTTTTCACCAATGATATAAATATATACCATTATATTGCCGAAGTTTCCTCACAGCGCTGGTTAATATTTCGTTTTTTTTTTTAATATGCAAGGGGTGCCGCAGAGTTGGCGCAATTACGCTATTTTTACACGTAATTGCAACGTTCTTTTGTGGACTTCCTTGTTTACGCTTTGGTTTTGGGGGGATATGTATGAGATGAGTATTTTTGATTGAGAGATTATTTATGAATCCTTTTTCTATCTGTCTCATTATCCCTTTTTAGAAATTATGTTCGACCAATTATCTTCATTTACGCTGTTATAACGATTACAGCTGCATATTTCGCCAAATTTGCATTTTTGTGGAAATGCACGGCGTTACGCGTTCCTGGCTTTTGGGGTACTCGGTAAAGGATGGTACGCATTAATGTACACAAAGCGTTAGCAATTGTGGGTGCGTTTAGCTGAGAGAGAAGTTAGTTTCTCAGTAAAAGGAAAACGCGTGTGCCCATTGTACCACAGAGCGGAGTGGTGTCCTACCTGAGATGTGATTGGATCTCAACTTCCCTCCTGAGCTGGCACTCCACATTGTTCTTCTGAAGCTGAGCCTTGAACATCACCTGCGGTTGAGTGAATACGGTATTTCAGCTTCGTCACAGAAAGAAGACTGCATACGCCTCCCCACACACTGTTCACTCAAATGAATCAAGGTAGAAGGAGCGTTGTGTAATGAGCCACGTACTTGTAATGCTAGACGAAGCGCATACTTAGCCGACATTTCGAGCATTTTAACACCGACTGTACAGAGAATTCGCTAGTAGCCAAAGCAGGCGACGATAAATTCATTTATAAATCAAGAGTAAAGACCAAGAGCCGTGACGTCCAAATGATAGATGGTGGTTATATTTTACAAAGATGGCGATTAGAGGAAGACCAAGCAGCTAGAGCGAGAGCTGCTCCCGCGTAATACGGGCACCAATGATGATGATCGCATTGGTTCGGTGATGATGATGATGATCTATAAAATTTGAACACTTCCCCGGCCACAAAGATGCCGGGGTCAGTCTGAGTGCATTAACTACGATAAGTTCGGTCCGGTCCGATCCGATAGGGCAGTCAGAAAGTGAAATTGTCACAGGGGACGTCTTTTCAAGACACGCCCAGAATGTCGGCGCAGATAGCGCAGCAAGGCTGAAATACAAAGCCCGTCTTCGAGGTTCTTGTACTCCGATGCAGGTTCCTAAGCCTTCTTAACTGCGATCGCTGAATAGTGTATTGGAGGCTTCCGCTTCTTTCTGAAGCTCTGGACTCCCGTAATTAGATTGTCGCTGTCAGGTGCGTTGTTCTTCAGAAGGTTTGTGCAGTATATTGTTTTCTTTAAAATGCATTGGGGATTACGTGCTGCAGTCACTTTCCTTGCATATCTTATAGAAACGTAGTGATCCCCCTCTTCAGTTATGTGCATCGCTTTTATATAGGCAAGATATGTGTACCTCTTCTTTCTCGTTGAACATTGGCAGTGGAACATTCACGCTCGAGACATTCGGCATACGCACTGCCAGCGCAATGGCAGTCGATGAGCCCTTTGTCTTTCTCGAGATCATACCAGCGGCCTCTTCAAATTCACATGAACTTAAGGCACCCTCCACTTGAACTTCAAAGGCAATCAACGAAAGGGGAACATTCTCACTGTCTCTGTGAAGAAAGAAATGTTACAGAGGGGACCTTTCTGCACCAAGGCTGGTTCACCAAGGGTTCTAAAATCAGGTGTGCCGTAGCATAGTTCCGAAAGTGCAAGAAACTCATTGAAGTTTTTCGAAAAAAACGATTTCGCGATTATCTCGCACTGTTCGATGGTTTCAGGTTTTTTGTCTTTCAATCGGTAGTATAATTGTATCATTATATGCATGATTTCATCCTCGCAGTCAATTTGGGTGGCATATTCCTCATCCACGGAGTCAGTGTCGATGAACGATTCAATTTCCTCGTTTAACAATCTCAAGACAACTTGAGTTTTCCGTAACAAGCGCATGAAACTCTTCAACCGATCGTAAACATCGTTGGTCTTTGTGGTCAACCGCAGTACCGCTTCTGCGTCTCTGCGTAGTTCTCGAGCAATGAACCGCACCTCTTCTCTTGTTTTCAGTCCATCAAGATGGATCGTACACACACGAATACTCTGTTCGGGTGATGCATCTTCAAATATGGAATGAGCTTTAACGTGCACCTCACCTTTCACAAAATTAGTTTGTGGACACATCGGGCAGTCGTCGGAGGTGAAGTTGCATGGTCGTGTCATTTGCCCGTGACGTCGGTCGCCTTTCGGTAGCACCACCGTGGCTCTTTCCATCCCAGTGGTCCGTCGTCGGCATCAATGGTTCTTCCTCCTTCTAATAGGCCAAAGTACAGATAACTCTGAGTCGCAGGAGGGCCTTCATCCCGGGTTTATCGGAACCATATAAAATAAAAGGAAAGACCAAGAGCCGCGACGTCCCAGGGATAGGTGGTGGTTCTATTTTACAAAGATGGCGGTCAGAGGAAGACAAAGCAGCTAGAGCGAGAGCTGCTCCCGGGTGATACGGACCCCGATGATGATGATCTCATCAGTGCAGCTATGATGATGATCTATAAAGTTTTAACAGTTATCATTAAGAATCTGTGCTGGTGTGCTGGTGCTATTCGCCCAGAGCCGAGAGGCTTCTTTTGAACTACGCCTCCGATAATTCGAGGATAGTAAAGAATGGCATAGTCGTTGCGAGCTTCAGAGCAGCGTTGTTTAAGTCCTGCTCTCATTCCGCAGGGAAGGCCTTCGAACTAAAGATTTCATGTTTGCAAGATGCTGGCTATCCGCTAACTGTCTTGCGAGCCTCTTGTGATGGGCTACTACGAAAGCTTAAGCCCGAGACGCAAGTAAAAGCACAGGGAAGACAAGTAGAAGAACGTTTTAAGGTTTCTTATTCTATTTGTGCATGGCCTCTCCAATCGACTAAAACAGTGGCTGAGAACGCAGTGAAAGTGGTGTTCCCTGCGAAAAACAAAATAGGTAGTGTCTGTCCTATGGTCAAAGAGAAATTTGAGGGTAAACATGAAGTAAAAAATGACTGAACTGTTAGTCAGAAGCGTCCATTCCTTGAATGTACTAAAAGTGGCAGCAACTCCAGTCCGTGGATGATGGCGAGAGTGCGGAATACAGGGACTAGAAATGACATCCAAGTTGCACCCCGAGTGATATCCGACTTCCGCCCCGACCGTCATTCGACCATTGATAATTAACTAGATTAAGCTGCAACTCACGGCTGAAATCGAATTTCGCTTGATTTTTGCTTGATGGTGGTGTGCGCATGGATGGACGCGGACGGACATTGGGAGGTCCTAAGGTTCGAGGGAGTAAGCCGTTTGACTCTCGGGTACTAATTGACGGTCGTAGCCTAATCCATCTTTTTATGGGATGTGTTACAAAGTACCTTAAAAATTTCTCCCACCTCCCCTCGCGGGAACCCCTGTGTAGATGCGACGCATAGGGGGTTCCGTTGTTGTTTCCGTTAGGTTGATTCTCCCATCGCGTGAAACGTGCCGTGAACCCCCTGCCGCGGCTATGACGCAACGTGGCGCGGCTATGACGCAACACAATCCAACGCAATCCACTTTAATCCAATCCAATCCAAATCCAATCCAATTCAAGCCAAGCCAAGCCAATCCAAGCCAATCGAATCCAATCCAATGCCCCTCGCGAGAGAGTGTTCGCTATCGGAGAGGAGAGGGGGTGAGCGGCGGAGAGGGCAGCTCGCGCGGCGAGGAGAATGGGGGAGGGGTGTGGACGGACAACAACAGCGCCGTATGGAGGGACAAGGCGAGTGAATGAGATGCAGTCGCATCTAAAATATACCTGCCCGTTTCACCCGAAGGCATACGATTTCTTGGCGTACCTAGCGACAACAGTGTGCCATATGACCTCATCATGGTTCTAGACTTCCATGCCATTTGGAGGTCCAATATGGCGGTGCGCCACGCTGATCCTCACGCCCTCACTGTGAGCAAATACGTCGTACAAAACATTAGTTTTCTCTTTGAAGTGCACAAGTTGCAGACGCCCGATTTGGAATGGCTGCCTGTACTAGAACTGTGTACGTTTGATGTTTATTTTACGTTTTTCCGTCAGCCGAAGTTCAACCGACGCCTTTTATTCTATCCTTGAAGTGTATTGTGTGCGGAAAAAAGGTAATAATAAAAACGAATGGTCGTAGCCCAATGGGTAAGACGACTGACACTAACTCTGTCTTGTCTACCAGACACAGATTCGAATCAAGCCGGTGCTTGTGTGATTTTTTCAGGATTGTAAATGCTGTGCGCACGGACGCGGACGGACATTGTGCGGTTCTAAGGTACTCCACAAATAAAATATTGTCTACAAAAAACCTTTTAGATGTAAATGCGTGTATATACATAGGGCAAACTGGAAGGTGCCTCATTATAAAATTAAGGAAACATGCGTCGAGCTTGAAAGGAAGCCCTTTCACGCACTTACCCACGCACGGTCAAGAGTGTGGCTATACAGTTCTTTAAAGGCTGTTGTGTTGTTTACGCATCCCAATCAAACTTCCAGAGAGATCGTGGAAGCATTTCGTATTTCTAAGTACAAAAACGAGTGTGTAAGTCACCCTTCCATGGCTTTGTTGGACAAACAAATATCACTGCTATCATCTTGCATGTAATGTCAGTAGCCGACACGTGTTTGCTGTGTGCGCTGTAGGAAAGTCGTTGTGATGATGGTGGGCAGTTTTGTAGGCGTATAGGTCGGTTTGTTTAAACAATAAAATTTCCGTTCTCCACTCGTCCTTGTCGTTTCTTCTTCGTCCTTGCTTGTTTTGCGCCTTCGTTGCCATGGATTACCAGTCTAACATTCTAGGCGTGAATTGTCCATCGGATTAACGTATACAAAAAGTTCTTGAAACGTTGCATGGAGATTGGCCTTTGAGAGTATAATGATGTCTAGCACAGCGGTACCGGTAAGAAGAGAGGGAGTTTGATTGATTGATTGATTGATTGATTGATTGATTGATTGATTGATTGATTGATTGATTGATTGATTGATTGATTGATTGATTGATTGATTGATTGATTGATTGATTGATTGTGGGGTTTAACGCACCGGCGGTACATAGGCGATAAGGGGGTGGAGGGCAGGGCACCGGATTGATTTCGACCACCAGGAGATCTTTAACGTGAGCAGAAATCTCGAACACACTAGCGTTTTCGCTTTTCGCCTGCACGTTTAACCCATACGGCACTCAACATCTTCCCGAACTACCATTAGGTTTCTCGCATAACCCGCACAAGTAATTAACAAATTCTAAGAATTTTTGGTGTAAGTCACCCGCAAAACTCGCACCAATTTTCCCCCTCCCACAAATGCTCACAACGCCGTGATGCATAGCTTGGCACGGCCGTTCGTAATTGCTTTAAAATTCTCTAATGGGGTCTTACTGTGTATACAGCGTTACTGCAATAAAAGTTTTTTGAGTCACACTCCTGTGTTCAAAGCGTCTAAAACTTTCAAGTATACAATGCACAACAACATAGACTTTCGGATAGAACATTGCACCGCTTTTGCTACCTCAAGACACATTGTTATATAGCAGCAAAGTTTTTTGCATTTGTGCAATGCTAAAACACCGCCCCACAAGCGTACTTCTGCATCAGCAATACCTCGTTGTCAACAACCCTTCTAGATCCTGCTTTGTGTCCCTTATTACTTTGTTTTGTTTACCAAAACAACTAAAATAGATTGTTTAGTCCTAGGCGGATTGAGGTCGACACTTAGCTATCCCACTGTTTCAGGGGCGCTGCAGTTCACGGTTCAAGCTTTACCTTAAGCGCGACCAGATACTGGGTGCTCTTTTCTCGGGCAAGGTAGACCTTCCCGAACATTCCCTTTCCCAGTGGTCGGCCGATCTCGAAGTCATCGAGGCGCCACATCTTAACCGGCCGTTCTTCCCTGCAATAAAGTGGGGTCGGTGCAATTAGGAACAACAGCCACGCCCTTCATGACCTACGTCAATTGAATTGGACGTGCAGACTTCTAGGCTTCGACAGTTTAATACAAAAACGCGCCACACAGCGATGAACAAATGATCCGTCACAGCAGTGGAAAGCACTATTAGAAATGCACGATCCTGAAGAACTGGGCGCTAAATGTCTGACGATGAAATAACAGCGCATTTGTTGTAGTTATTTCGTATGTGCACCTATTATTGGCTCCAAACAGGCCACTATAGATAATGACGACGACCACCTCGCCGCAATGATCTCCATCTTATCTTTATCTTTGACTTATCTTTATGTTTGTCTTATGATCTTTGTCTTATTTCTTCAATAATGTTTTTGGGTTGACTGTAGGGTTTAACGCGCCGACCAAGGCAGGCGATGAGGCGCGCCGTAGCGGAGGGCTCCGGATTAATTTTGACCACCTGAGGATCTTTAACGTGCGCATAAATCTCATACACACGGACGTTTTTGCTTTGCTCCTCCATCAGAAAACCGGCCACGTGGTCTGGAATTGAACCCGCGACCTCGTGCGCAGCAGCGCAGCGCTTTAGCCACTGAGCCACCGCGTTGGGTGTCCTATTTCTTCGAGGAGCGCCATTCATGGTGCGCGGAACAGGGTTGCGAAGGTTCTGATTACACTCGAGCAGTTACTAGACCATGCGTTGGCGGAAATATCTACCAAATATTACACCTTCGCAGGAGCCATACAAACTTTCAAAAAGAGATTGCGTTCTTCCCTTGTTTCCTCCGAACTCTCGACGCCATTTACCAGCGGCTGTGACGAGCAGCCGCTGGGGCAGTTCAGTGCCGCTATTGGTGGGTCCCACTATTGGCTGCAACCAATCAGCGCCGCCGGCTTCCATGGAGGGAGGTACTCGGTGGTTCGGACAGTTCGAGCGGCGATTCTCTGGCTCGGCTCATAGGGATCAAAGCCAGTCTCCGTCCGTTTATAGACTTAGCGGGTAGTTCTAAAGTGGATGAAGCGGAAGCACAAGGCGTTTTCTGCAGACAAACGCTCCACGCGCATGCCATCCTCGCTTCAGTGCGGCCACGTACACACCAGTGCATTTCTGGGAAACATATTTCAGCCTCCGCGTATGAAACGACGTAGGCAAACTGCGGCTCCAGCTAGTCCCCGTTCGACCGAATGAAACTCGTGGCGAAAACACAGCTACAGGTGCGTGGAAGGCGATGATAGTGAGGCGAAAATTTGCCTATAAATCGTCTCATCCACACCAGTGAACACCCCAATCAATAACCTACCAGTTTGTTTCTCGAATCGGCCAAGGAAAGCCCTGGACGATCCAAGTACTTTCAAGCTGGCACAGTATGCTGGCGAAACTCTCATCTAAAATTCGTCGCGGCGGAGCTTGTTGCGTTTTTACATTCTCATACCTCACGCCCAAGTGATGGGTTCGCTGATTCTAAGCATAACGCGAGTTGAGAAACATGGTTCACGCGAAACGGAATTCGAAGCACAACTAGAAGGACGTAGGCGGGCGTGAGCGTCGGCTGCCATAAAACGCGTGCCGCGCTGCTGTGCACCGCCCATAGTTGGGCATATCATGGAGTCACAGGGACCTTGACACCTGCCCTTAGGCGGTGTTGCTTCAAGCTAGTAAGCCAGTAGCATCCATTGTGCTTTAAGTCGCGAGAGGAGGGCAAAAACTTCAAGCTTAATAATTGATAAATGTAGTAATCATTACCTGAGCAATTTTTTTTTTTGTGGAATTGGTTACTCGGCACTTTTTGTGTATGGGAAGACCGCTTCTTGAATAATATTGCTGTTGATTCTGGCGTAAAATCACTGCCCTCAGAACCAAATTGGCGAGTGCTTTATGCTGCATGACGTCCAATGTTAGAGCTATTATATTGGAACTGCCAACTCTCGACGAGCACGTCTAGCCAAGCATGTCAGATTTCTCGACACGGCCGCGACACGTCTTTGCGGCCACTGGGTGATTTGTCGCGCGATTATTCAGCTCACTTAATCGCTGCTATAGTTATTGGCAGTACCGTTATACTCTGAGCATCGCCTATCCGTCACTTCTGGTTCCGACACAGCTGCCATACCGGTTTTGGAAGCATTGAGTGACTGATTGCGCAATTCTCGATTTCGAAGAATTCGCTATGTGTCCCGCATAGGCTAAAGAAGCGGCGATACAGAGGCACCCAGAAAAAGAAACCCCAACCAGAACTACAAACTCCGAAAAGCGAATACGTCTCTCCCGAAGTGTTACATTATTTATGAGATGCCGTTATAAATCACAAGTGGGAGCAAACGAATCGTGAGGTGGCTCTTGCGAGCGTCCCGCCGGTGTGAGTACTTACATTGCGTAACAAACTTCCTGGCCTCGCTTGGGCTGGCGAACGCTGGCGTCAGTTGGTTTCGTGCCGCATGTGTCAAAAGCTGATGGGACCACAGAGACGCAGGTGACTCATCTCTCTCAAGAAGGCTCTTCAACTCACGGGGAAGCCTGCGGCCGCGTGAAACAAACCAGCTACGAACTAAACTAAAGTGACCACCGAGACAGGACCGCGCCTGTCCCACCACAAATGCCCCCTCAAATCCTGGGGGATTCAAATTGGCTGCGCTGACCAAGAACGAGCGCACGCGGTACCGTGGGTGGTGGTGGTGGTGGCCCATAAACAGGCGCATACCCACTCAAGGGGATTGGCCAGGAAAGGGGCGCTCACCGAGATAAACTATGTACTCCGTAATTAGGGTTGCCGAGCTTACGCCGTGCTCTCTTCGTCCTCCGCTGTGTCAGCGCTATTTTATCGTTACAATCGTTTGTACTTGGCATAGCCGGTCGACCGGAAACGCCGACACGCAGTCCGCGAGCGCACCAATACTAGCGCCTGTGAACCAGCCCTAGGTTTTAGAGGCATTTGTGGACGCTGGGGCCCAAGACGGAGTTTTAACTACGGCGATAGAATGTCCCTCTCATTCAGAAGCGAACTAAAACTGCGCTTAAGAAACACTCCGCACCTGGCCTCCTATGCTAACGGATCTTACAGCCATCCAGAACGGGCTGCTAGCGCTACTACCGGCACTTCAAGCCCCAGGAAATTTTACTGTACAAATTTACACGGATTCAACGGCGGCCGTACGGGATTTGCGCCGTGTAGCCTCCAACTCGTCTGTCTCAAGAGACATTCATAAGCTACTGGATACGTACCCCTGCCCTTTCCGACTGTCGTGGATCCGGCGTAATAATTTGACCGCTCATATTGCGGCAGATAGTTTCTCTCACCTTACGTCGGTTCCACAACAGCTGCCCTTGCTGTCAACTTACCCACATGAACAATTAGTCCAACTCAAGGAAGATCTGCGTCGCGCCACACGCGCTCTCATCCCACCGTGTGGAACAGACCTTCCCAGTGGGCTCACTCGCTGGGAAGAGGTCCTGCTCCGTAGACTTCGAGTTGGGGTGTCCCTCTCTCCTGCGGTAAACCGGGCGTGGCCACCGCGTTAGCATGCCGCGTTTATCAACAACTCCCCTTCTGCCCCGCTCCTGCCGAAGACGCCGACACCAGTCACCTCCTATGGACGTGCCCTTCCCTGAGTGCAGCAAAATCCCGACACCTTCGCGGCACAGGCCTGCATCCTGGCAGACACCCGATCTTCAGCGATGGCTATGGGAGCCCCACCACCGCTGTCTTCTGGACTTCCTCCGCGAAACAGGTGCCTACTTGTACCTGTAGGACCTTATGCCAAAGGGCATACTATTGCAATTAAACAAAACGTACTTCGCACAACCAGCCTGTTGGGCCTGTCATTGATGTTGTGGTAAAAAAAACGAAGCTGGTATTAATGAACTGTTAGAAAATGAAACATTTTCCGCGGAAAAAAAGCGAGCAATGTCCGGTTTTGTTTTCGAACTCCGATTGTGCCGGCAGCCTGCACCAACAAACAGAATTCCATATTTTTAGCAGCGAAGATGCTCTAGGTCAAGCCTTATAGTCTGTCTGCTGAAGGTCGTCCGTCACTAAAGGGGAATAGTAGGTGCAAAACCCGCCGGCGACCCCGCAGAAACCGGTTACCACATACACTGATGGAGGGCGCAATGGTCTAGCACGGGCGGTTTCCCCCAATGTTTCTAGAATAGGGGCGTAATTCTTGACTTGCAAATTCACAGTGAATTCGCCGTGTTTTTTGCCTAAGCACAACGTAGGCAATCAGTGGCGGGATACACGTATAGCTATGACGACATGCAGTGTAGCTGGACGCTACATAAATGAAGATCACTACCAAGGTATCATATATTGCGCATAGAAGGTATAAAAACCCTTGCCATGTATTATAAAAATTAAGATGGTAGCTGAGGCTGGCAAAGAAAACATATTTCTGCAGGACATAATTGGCGTCACCACCACCAGGCGATCGAGTAACGTTGATCCAAAAGCGAGCGAAAGGGAGATGTTGAGCTAAAGAACATCACACGATCTGTTTGCCGTATCTAATTATTTCTTTCATTTGCTTTTAGTAACATAGTTGAGCTCTCTCCTTCAATGCAAGATTTGTTGCGTTAACACCTTCCAGCCCGTCACCGCCGCCATGCTATTGTCTGCTGCCGTGTTGCAAGTTTATGGCGTGATTCCAGATAAAGATGGTCGCGACCATCGCTTGTATGCCGCGTGAGAGCATCCAAGCGCTACGCCTGATAACCACGGAGCGTACCGATGTCGCCGATTAACTCATTCGTCAGGCTGAACTTCAATCAGCACAAAACAACAAGAGTAACTTTTCTTTGTAAATTTTTCTCTTGAGTTCGATCATGTGGCCCAGCAGCTTACTACAAAGAGTGTGGACAAATAGCATGCATTGGGTGCTCTTTGTTATGCAGAGGCTTGTACAGCTCTTGTGTTGCTTTTACACTAAACAAATATTGTTTATTTTATTGCCAATCATAAAAGCAAAATACTGAACGTTATGTGTATGCTCCGTGATCGCTGACTAGGAAAAAGTCGAAACTATTATTTCGTCTGGTAGAAAACGTGCTTTAAACCGCGCGTCATGCGAATCTGCGCCTGCTGCGAATTTACGGGGTTTTCACGTGCTCAAGGAAGGTGACATTTTTTGCCCTATTTCACGGCGACAGCAACCGCCGTTTTCAAGCTTTTACGCAACACTACTTCACTTTTACTCGGGCTGAACTTGCCAATGTGTGAAATAAACATTCCCGCCAACTGTTTAAATTACGCCACGCGTTTTCAGCCAACCACAGAGAGTACGTGACATACAAGACAGAGAGAGAGGGAGAATGCATTTAATGGTAAAGTGAGGTTAGCCAAGCCATATCGCTTAGCATGCGACGCCATATGAAGGAACGAAGGGTCTGTGAACTGAAATAAATAAATATGCGAGGTGATAATAGCGGAAAAACGTTTATTGAGCCAAAGAAAACGGGTAGAACGGCGTGGTTAGCCTCCTAAGTCCAGGAGGCCTCTTGTCCGGGCTGCCTCCAACGCGCGCCGCACCAGGGCGACCCGGCGCTCCGGTGCGGAGCTGGTCAGCTCGGACTCCCACTGCTCAGAGTAAGGGGAGAGGATGGGATGTGGGTGTTGGGGGCTGGAGAAGACGAGGTGGTAGGTGTTGAGAGGGATGTGACAACGTGGGCTGTCGGGTGGAAAGAGAGAAGGGGAAATGTGGGATAGGATGATGTTAAAGTAAGTTTCGGTCTGTAGTCGGCGGAGGATGTAGGCCTGTTCGGCGGTGAGGGAAGGGTGGGGGGCGGGAATAGCCGTCAGGATTTAGTGTAGTGGGAGAGGATGGAGTTTTACATGGGGTTCAGAGGTGTCAGGGCTCCTGGGTCGGGGTGGGGAGTTGCTTGGTCGCGACGAGGCGAGGAAAGTGCCCGGGTAATGAGTGCGTGGGCTGTGGCGTGGGCCGCCTCATTCCCTGGCAGGCCGTAATGCCGGGGGTCCAGACAATGGAGAGGCCATTGTCCTCAGGGAGGCGTTAAATAAGGTGAATGGCTGCTGGCGAAGCGAGGCCGGCTTGGTAAATGCGGCAGGCTTGCTGCGATGTGGGGATTATGGTCAGGTAGGGTTGGTGGCAGTGGGTCAAGGCAGCGTGGGCGATGGCAAGACTCGTAGGTGAGCATGCGGATGTGGCGGTAAAAGGCCGCGGTGGGGAGGCGGCCCTCATTGGTGAGGATTGATGGTGGGGCCGTGGCGGGTGGAGGACTGGGCTATGTCGGTATAGCAGGTGTTAGGATCCGTGCTGTAGCGTTTTTCGAGGAACCGGACGCGGGCGTTGCGGTGGTCTTGGTTGTAAAAGGGGTGCATATGCTTGGCGGCGGGAGCGACGTGGATGCGTTGACGAATGGAGAGGGAAATACGTTGGGGCGCGTGTGGGGTGGCAGGGACCGTGCGATGAGGGTGAACTTCCCGTTGAGTTCAACAATATCCCCAGGCCTTTTCTCTTCCCTCCTTTGTTAATAAATCACCACCACCACCTCCGATTACCTGAAGTACCGGTCCACCAGCCGGTGTGAGGAAGAGTCGGTCACGTGGGAAGTACGTTGGGATTCCGAGATTTCTGTGAGGGTGTTGTGGAGGCCAAACTGGAAAAGGCGTGTGTTGGAGGTGTAGGTAGCGAGGCTTAAGGCTGCTTTGTAGGTCTTGCGGATCAGAGCGTCCAGCTTGTTAGCTTCCTGCATCTTGAGGTTGACGAAAGGGCAGCTGTATGTGAGGCGACATGTGAGGAGGGCTTGAACGAGTTTGCAGGTGTCGGATTCTTTGAGGCCGTAGGTGGAGCCGCGGATGCGACGAATGAGGGGCGTAAGTTGGGTGATTCTATTGCGGAGCTGTGGGAGAAGAATGGCGCCCGAGCCGTCGTAGTGAAAAGGAACTCCGAGTACCCGAACGGTGGCGACTTGGGTAATGGGAGTGCCGTGGGGTGGGTTGTGGGGGCGGCCGTGGGTGCGGGATCGGAGAACGGGGAGGGCTGACTTGTTTGGTTCGACCGTTAGGCATTTTAGGTAGAGGTAAGTGACGGTGGTGTCGATGGCTTGCTGGAGGACGTCTTGTTGTGCGCCGCTGGAGCCGCTGGTAGTCCATATAGTGAGGTCACCGGCATAAAGCGCATGGTGGATACCGGGGATGGCATTCAGGAGATCGGGGAGCTCGAGGAGGGCGATACTAAAGAGTAAGGGGAAATTACGGAGCCTTGCGGTGTGCCTTTGGCAGGGGAATAGAAGATAGGGGATTGGAGAGGGCCGCACCGGAGGGTGGCAGTGTGGTCCCGCAGGAAGGCGGAGACGAATTTGTAGGAGTGGTGGCCGCAACCGGTGTGGTTGAGGTTATCGAGGATGGCTTGGTGCGTAACGTTGTCGAAGGCACCTTTGGCATCGAGGGTGAGGAGCGTTTTGGAGGTGTCACGGCTGAGATGGTCGAGGAGCCGTTCTTTTATTTTTATAAGGACGTCTAGGGTGGAGAGATGTTCATGGAAACCGAACATGGTAATGGGTACAGGTTACGGTCGTCGAGGTAGGTGGAGAGGCGCTGGGGAACTAGGTGTTCATAGATATTCCCGAAACAGGAGGTGAGGGCGATGGGTCGGAGGGTGGTGGCGGAGAAGGGTTTTTTGGGCATGGGGATAAGGGTTATGTCTGAGTGGCGCCCCTGTGAGGAGTACGTGCCGGCTTCCCAGTGGCTGTTGTAATAAGTGAGGAGGTCTTCAAGGGTCTCGCCCGGGAGGTTGCGGGCAGTTCTATAGGTAATGTGGTCTCTGCCCGGGGTGGTGTTGCGGGTTAGGCGGGCAAGGATAGCGTGGAGTTCGGTCATGGTGAAGGGGAGGTCCATGTGGGCGTTGGGGGGTCTGGTGTATTGAAGGTTCTGGCAGGGGGATGGGTGACCGGATCACCAAAGAGATGCTGCTTGATTGTGCGGAGAAGCTCGGGAGGGGGTTGCCAATGGTTGCAGATGAGTTGAAAGATGCAGTGTATTGATTGACGTTGAGTGGAGTGGTTGTCCAGAAGGGAACGGAGGAGGTGGCAGGCCTTGCGGGTGTGTAGGGTACCTCGCAGGCGGGTGCAGAAGTCCCTCCAGTTTTGGTTGTGAAGCTGGCTGGAGTACGTTTGGATCTGTTGGTTCAGGAGGGCTATACGTTTTCTAAGGGGGATGCGCACGAGTGATCAAGCGCACTTACTAAGTTTGGAAATCACACACACAGTGTTTAGAAGCTAAGTTGGTCACAGCACTTGTGGCAAGCCAGTACTACGCAAGAGCACCAACAGACATTTTGTAGCCCGTACGGCCCGGTGTGGGTCTGACCAAGGGCCCAAAACTGCCCTTAGTTCAAGAGGCCTACGTGGTGTGGCATACACAAAGATGTTAACAGAGTCTTCCTTAGCACTGAGAAGTTTGGACAGGCACAGATGACAAGTTTGATGTATTCTGTTACATGGCATGTTGGATATAGTGGTGACGAGTCCTGCTGAATTTTGCAGAGGAGAGGCTGCGTGTACGCCACGTTCAGATGTAGGCTGTGCAATACCGCTTCCTCGCGCTTGCTGAGCCTAGGAGGCATCTTGAAGCTGCATTTAGGCTCAAGGATATGCAGAGACGTGTGCTGACGTTTCTTGTCGGTCCAAATGCACCGCTGTGTTCTCCAGGCAATCGAATGCGCGAAGGTTGCCGCATTCTTTCTTGTAAAAGAAACTGGCCGCGGTGGAACACAGAAGCTGAGGGCCGATGAGGCTGCAGTATCAGCTGCAACATTTCCGGTGACTCCGCAGTGAGCATGAAGCCATTGCAATTCGACGCTGTACCACTGTTGTGTACCTTGGAGGTGCAGATGATGTATGTCGCATGTCATCTGATCTTTCGGTAGTGATCCTAAGTATACTAGAGTGAACCGGGAGTCAGTGAAAAAAGCCCATTTAGTGAGTAGCTGCTTTAAGATGTAGTGAAAAGCAGCCCGTAGCCCAGAGAGCTTGGTAGCCATCGTTGACGTCTTGTGGCTAAGTGGGACGCAAATGGTAGTTCCTGACGAGGGAATCCAAACCCCAATCGCCGAAGAGATACCCGTCACTGATCAATCCGTGTACACGTGCGTATGGGCTCTATAGTAAGTATTAATGAGCTCCAAGGCAGAAAAATTCAAAGCTGGGGCCGGCATGGCTGCTTTTCACTTGAAGCCAGGAACAGTGGTTGTGATTTTCATGGGTGGAATTAACATCCACGGTGGGTGAAAAAAAGGGGCTGGGGACTGGAAATGTGAAGGTAGGACTTCCTGTGCCCTGGAAACATGGACCGCGGCAAGTGCATGCCCACGCTGTCTAGTTACAAGGCGCAGTTGCGCTCGACATAGTTCCAGTGCCTGCAGAGTAGGAAGCGGAAGACGTCTACTTTCTCTAATCGTTTCCAGAGTGGATGTGGTCTTCGGAACCCCAAGAAAGGTTCGTAGTAATTTCGCCCGTAAACCTTCTAGCCCACTGAAGTTCCCTTTGGAGAGTGGGGTTAGTGCTGGGAGGCTGTAGCGGAGGAGGCCTTCACAGACAGCGTCACATCGCCTTAAAAGAAAGCTGACACTGCATCCACCGGCGCTGTTGGAGTGCATACCAATAATGTCCGCAAATGATGGCAGCTTCTCTTTTAAGCTGCGAACGTGGGGTCTCAACTTCAGATGACGGTCAAAGGTGACACCAAGGAATTTGTATTGATCGACATATGGTATTGGTACGCCAGCGGCCATTAAATGACACTTCGATACATCCCGTTTAGTGAAGGTCATTGCGGCGCACTTGGCGGGTGATATCTCAAGGCCGCGCATCGCGAGAAACTTCGCAACCGAGTTAATAGCGCGCTGTAGTCTCAATCACACCCCGGTTGTGGCCTGAGAACCAAATGCATATATCACCTGCGTACATTGAGATTTTCACCGATTGCGGCAGTTATCTCTGAAGACCGACCAAGGAGAGGTTAAAAAGGGTTGGGCTCAAAACGCCGCCTGGGGGACACCGCGGGTAACATTGTGCGATTACGTGTTACCATCTGCTACGCGCATGTAGAAGCTTCTGCCGGAGAGGCAATCACAGACCCAATCGTACATGCATCCCGAAATACCTGCAGACCTAATAGCCGTACAGATAGCTACATGGAGCACGCAGTCATAAGCCGATTTTATGTCAATGTCAACAGTAATGAATGCGACAGCATCATGGCTTTCCGGGCGATACGTTTTGGTTACATCCCGCGTATATCATTCGTGTTCCATGAACATGCCCCAATGAAGTATCTGGTTTGACCACATACTCACTCAAGGGGATTGCCAAATGATAATTACAGCTTCCTCAAAAAGCTTGCGGCCTATTCAACAATTTTCCTTCGGCTGCCACAACAACATACTCAACCAGAATCTCCTCAAACCAACTCAGGGGGATTAGTCTGTGGAGATGAGAGGTGTGGTCAAAGGCTCACCACGAATGATTTGTGATTGCCCTTCTGCTTTCGCGTTCAAATCTCTTAGCTAGACCTAATTGCCTTATTATTTTTTTTATTCATTCCTAAATTATGAGCTAACTGTGTATGTGTTAAATGCAAGAAGAGTCATATTTTAGTGAACACAGTAGTCGGCTTGCACGCATGCACCGCATATTCGTAGGAGGGCCCAGCTTAAATGCAGTATCACATTATCGTTAATATACTCGTTAGGCGCCCTGGGCGGACGGGATGTTCAGGAGCCTTTGGAACTGCTTTTGCATCATTCTGAACTGCATCTTTATGGACTGCCGAGAGCATGCGGAGGAGCGGTTAGCTTTGTTTAAAGAACTGCGAAGGATGGCCGCTCCGCATGCCTCTTTGAACGATTTAATTTTCCCGGAAGGCCATTGGATCACGAGGAGGGACACCTTTCGTTTGATCCTGCAATTTTTACGTGTCACAAGCCTCAGCGAGGCATGGTGAATTCCCGCGCATAGCGGTAAAAAGGTGCTGATCGGGTGAGCAATTGCGGCATACCACGCAAGGCTAGGCCCACCCGTCAATAAACATCACCACCACCACCACCACCACTTAGCTGTTTAACTAAAGATGCTATATATCTCCATGTGCCTTCGAGATAGTGAACAATAGTCTTAAGTCCTTCACCTACGGTATCGTCAATTTACGACACCGCACAAAATATTTGCTAGAGCCTATAGGACAAGACCAAAACTGCAGGTTTTCTGGGGAAAAGTTTTTTAGGGATGCCTCTTGCTGTTGACATTACCATTCTTGTGTTTTCGCGGAACTGGGCGCTATGAAAAAAGCTCCCGTGGAGGCAAGGCTTGACGACCGGAGGAGGGGGAAACAAATGATGGTTTGTCAGGATTTCTGCATATTCAAAAACTATTTCACTGCTAGCTTGTTGGTTTGTCTGCAGGCTCAGGGCGTCTTTGCTCTTAAGGAAACAAGAAAAAATTTAAACATTGAAACAGAAATTTTATTTGCCTAATGCCTTAATTAATCGCCGTGCCTATAAAATAATAAATACTTGCACCATCAGCTCACCTTTTCGTTTGTAACCTCATTAAGTGCTAAGCTTTATGAAAGCACTCAGGAAAATACTTTTCTTGAAATAAAAATTCTAGGGCTGAAAGGTTAAAACCTTTTAGCCGTCTGACATTCTTATCTAAATAAACTGTAATTAATCCTTCGTGTCATCTTTTAGGCCTCTTTTTTCTGTTAAAGGCGTAATGACAAAAAGCACCACTCACCAGTTCATCATCTTCGTCGTATACACCACCACCATCAAAACCATCCCAACAAAAGAATACAACCAACGCAGGCTGCAGGTGACGACATAAAATACAAAAACTCAGGAACTCAGTAATAATTTTAAGGAACACTTAGACTTGCACTACGATGCATGGACAGGCGATCGCTAGAAATGTTTTAAAATTTCCTCGAGGCATTTAACACTGCTTACGTGATTACAATTCGAAAGCACGATGACACTTGTCAAACAATTTTTTACAGCAACATAACATTTGCGTAAATTTCTCTGCTTTCGTTTTTTGTCTCTTGGCGCGAACTACCTCCACAGGGACGAGAAATAGAAATGACACCAGTCCCTGTGTCTGTTCGCGCTTAACTTTCGCTCATGAATATTCACCAACTAGCTCGTCTTTCCATTTTGCTTCAGTTTACCTCCAAGGGATCCTTTTTGTTCCACCGTGTTTCTGCTTCATTCTTCGATTTCGTTTCTCCCTCTTACGCCATGCCTTAGCGCATGCGCCGTTTCAATGTTTTTTATGTATACATGTCTTTTAGCTCAACTAAATTTCAGTTGATAGTCAGCGCTCGTCCTGTATGGTTTCTTTCCTCGTGTATTTCGTCCTACCGCACTGTTTTTGCATCACCTACTCCAAAAAGTAGTTTCGCACACGCCACAGCCTCGATAGATTCAGGTTTCCGCTGGGCTGTTGTGAACCTGTTCCACTCACGTACCATCAAGTTCAAGTGTCACGCCAGTCGCACTCATTTAATAGTTTTGTGAATTTTGTGAAGTGGGAACACGACCCGTCAAGGCTAACGTCCTGGCCAATCCCTAAAGTGCGTATGTCCTAAGGAGAAAGGAACAACCTCAACAACTTTTTTACGCTGTCAACATGCGGAGATGGCACTGTTGGTATAGCCCTCGGCTGCACCTGTGGTGACCCGGGTTCAAATCGTACTGCATCATACGTGTGTTCGTAATTGTTTATGCTTTACGGCCACGGCCATTTTCTTTACCGCATAGCTACAGCGACAACAACCACCACAACATGGCCGCCTTGTCTCCGAATGGGGCTGTTAAGGCTTTCGCGTTAAAATGGAAAGTGATCATCTTAGCTCAATCCTGGCTCAAAATAAGAAAGCGATATTCTAGCTGAAAATAAGAAAATTATGTGCAGTTGGGGTGAACTTAAGGGGTGCCACCACTATTACCAACTGATAACCGATGTGCAAACAAGGTAACGAAGTGGCTACCGGGAGGCGGGACAACATTTTAAGGAATCACGGTGTCTCCACGGGGGGTGGAGCTAAGAAAACTTGGTGGCAAGACTCAAGACTCGATCCGGCAGCGCTGGAAAAGAGTGGCTGCAAGCAGACGGCGGAGATACTCATTCTGCAGTGGACGTCAATAGGAGGGCGATGGTGATGTTGATACATATGATGATGACCGCGCGTAAAGTGTTAATTGAAAATACATTAGATTAGTCGACGAACCGAATATGTATTGACGAATCGTAAAAACACGCATTGTACCCCAAAAACCAGATCTGGCTCGTAACGCATAATACATAAAACTACTTCTGGCATGATATGGCAAGGATAATACATAAAACTACTTCTGGAAGATGATAGGTGTAACGTTAAGGGACAAGACGAGAGTGGAGTGGGTCAGGGAACAAATGCGTGTTATAGACATATTAGTAGAAATTAAGAAAAAAAATGGACGTGGGCAGGGCATGTAATGCGAAGGCAAGATAACCGTTGGTCATTAAGGGTAACAGAGTGGATCCCTAGAGAAAGGCGTTGCAGGGGCGGCATAAATTTAGATGGGCAAATGATATCAAGAAGTTTGTGGGGGTAAATTGGTCGCAGTTGGCACAGGACCGGGGTAATTGGAGATTAATGAGAGAGGCCTTTGCCCTGCAGAGTGCGTAGATAGGCTAGTGATTATGATGATGACTTCTGGCATTTTTACGGGTAAAAACATTAGCAGAAACCTGTTCGATGTCTTTTATGGGCCTTCGGGATAGCCAAACATCTTAAGAAAAATTCAGATCCTTTATTATTTAGGAGCGCAAGTCCCAAGCAGGCAGCCTTAGTGATGCAGACGCTTCGAAAGGAATTTCCACCGGCAGTTTAAGGATTTCAGGTCCAGCAGTTTAGGATTTGGACTCGGTCATTCAGTCACCGAGTCAATGAATCAGTCAGTTGGTCGGTCGGTCGATCGGTCAGTGAGCAAATTAGGCGCTAAGTACAGATATCTGGGGCGGGTTGTGTTAGTAGGGTCGCACGTTCTTCGGCCTATTGAAATAGTGTACGTCACAAACGTCAAGGCAGCTTTTGTAGAATATTTTATGCGCATGGACCTAAATTTAGAAGCCATCATCCTCCAAAAGATTCAAATCAATACTGCCAACGAGGCACCATTCGAAACAGGATCTTGTCTGCCAGATTCTCTAAAGTAGCAGCCACCACAGCATATATCAAGGAAGAGCGCCACTGACCCTAACCAATCATCGGCACTAACCAAGTAACGCAATAATAATGGTAAGCGAACCTCGAGAGCCCCCCCCCCCCCTTGTGGATGGGTAGTCTTGTCTGACTGAGGCTGGAGTATGTCTCGGGTACGTGTGCGGCTTATTGTACTGAGGTGGCTGCACAATTAGAGCTGAAAACTTTTGGGTGCCCTGAATGCGTGTTTGTCTAAACGCTTCGCTGCACAGAGCACCAACATGACATGTGTGAGGTCACTGCGCGCGCTATTCTTCTGAAGGCCTGCTAAAAGGCGCCTACCGTTCGGGCTCTGTGGCCTCAAAGTAGAGTACTAAGTAGTGATGCTGACAGCTTGGGTTCGAACCCCGGCAGGTATATTTCTACTTTCCTTTTGTTTCATTCCTTACCGTTTGTTATAATTTCTTTTCTTAAAACAAATTAGTTAATATTAGTGATTTGGTGTGTTTTAGGTCGCTTTAGGTTTGTGGCGCAGTCAATGACCACGTTTAATTACCGTTCTGCATGCGCGAACAGACATGTCACGTGGGTGCTCTGTGCACCGAAGCATTTGGAGATACCCGCCCTGAATAGGAGGACGAGGAGATAGCCTTTATTACATCAGGAAGACGCTAAGTCAAGTGGGGTAAGTTGGAGTAGAGGGTGGAATATTCGTAGCTTGGGACATCTTGAAAATAAACCGTTCAAGTTGAAGCTGGTTGGCTTCTTACGAAGGCGGAAGAGGCCACGTGGGGTGGGGAGAGCAGTCTCGCGGCTCTAAACTGCTCGCGCTAGACCACTTTCTAGGGAGTAGTGCGCAATTAAAGTCAGCGTGGAGGGTTCCAGTGTTCGAGGGTCGATGTATGAGGAGGAGGCATTTGGAGGAGGGTTGAAGTTTCTGTTACGCGTAAATTTCGGACAGTGCCAAATTAGGTGCTGGAGATTGGCGGGTGTGAGGGAGGCGCAGAAGGGACATCGAGGCGGCAGGGGTGGGGTATACCATTTACGGAATGTCTCTGGGGTTAAGCTAGCATTTGCATAATATTTGTTCATAAAAATTTTGGCTGATCTTGGGAGCGGGGGTAGTGCAGATAAAAAGCCGGTTGGAGTGAGGGTCTTGAGGCGGTCTTTTTTGTCTTTTTTGAACCGTAGAATCTGTATGGCTTGCGGTAATGACTCAGGAGGCGGAAGAGCCAAGTCGGGTACCAGCGGAGGACTGGAGGTTATACACTCCTGTGCAGCCGAGTGGGCTGCCTGGTTCCCCGGTGAGCACTCCTCGTGTCCAGACGACCAGTCGATGCGAAGATGGATGTCGCTAGAATTTAGGATGGAGATCGGATGCAGGATTTTGTTGGCAATGGGATTGGTCGATGTGGGACTTTGTAGTGTCTTTAGGCCTTCGAATGAGTCCGTCAGGATGCGCATTTGTGAATGGACGGAGGAGTGAAAGTTGAACATGAGGAAGTCGATGGCTTGAATGATGGCATGGAGTTCCGCTTCCAGAATGGTAGCACATGGAATATCAAGAAATATTAATAGGATTTGATCTTCTTTTCTATCCGCTTGGCATTTAAAGAGCGAGTTTTCGTTTGGGAGCCTGGACGGTTGAAGGTTTAAGAGCGCAAGGAACAGAAGAAGAGATCGAAATCAAATCATTGTTGCTTGTCTTCATTTCCGTCAGTGTGCTGGTGTCTGTGACTTGACATGAAAATCTACGTTGAACAGCGCGCGACGAATAGATCAAGAAGAAGAGGCAGAAAAAGTGGCAGCACAGATGCCTCTCAACGAGAAGAAAAATCCGGTATCGGAATATTTTCCCTTTCCCTTAACTGGACCTTTTCGGTTCGTCTGCGTGATTTTATCCCCATATTCTTTGCGGAATTCCTGGCAATTGTCCTGGCGCTACGAAAGCTGGATGTGTCAATTACATCTCCAATGATAATTTCCGATTCTTTTTCTGTATGCCTAGCCCTTTCTTCCCTTAAAGACACTCCCCTTCTGCGGACGTTTCGGTCACTCCTGCCACCTCACTTCACTGAAATTCACCTTCTTTGGGTTCCTGGTCATGCAGGGATCACATTCAACGAGACTGCCGACTCTCTAGCAAGAGTAGCGCTTTCTGGGCCAGTAGTAGACGTCGTAGAGCCGACACCTTTAATAACAGCAGCTAGGTACCGTAGGAGGCTGAAACTCCAAGTACAGCAAGAATCGGTTTTATTATCATTAAGGGATTTTAATCATCTTAAATTTTCAAGGAAACCTGAATGGTGCCCTTCACGCAACTTAGAGGTGATTATTACAGCCTTACGTTGTCGAGTACCCAAGTTAAATAGGTATTTGCACAGGTCTCGTCTGGCGCCAACAGCTCTGTGCAGCTATTGCAACGAAGACGAGTCTGTCGATCACTACCTTTTGACATGCCGACGTTTCTCCCGACTCAGACGTCAGTCCCTGGAGGTGCCGCTTTACAGTTTGGGGATATCCCTAACAGTGCCGGCTATTCTATCGTTCGGGGCATCCGAAACGGGGTTCTGCCGCCGGGATGTATGCTCTGCCCTCCTGCGCTACATTGAAAATTCAAAACGGTTCTCTTTATGATTGCGATTGGTCACCCTCGCTTTGATTTTTCAGGATATTTTTTTTCCTTTTTTCTCAAAAATTTTTCAAACCGGTCCAAATTATCTTTCCTAAACGTCGCGTGATTAGAAAAGAATTCCATTCATTTTAACCATCCTCTGTTGACTGGCCGATCCCCTGATTGGGTATGTGCCATACCTAAAGGCGCAACAACAACAACAACAGCCGAAGAGAGCAGTCAGCCATATTGCGTCTACGAGTCCGCCACCCGGAAAAGACTGCGTTTGCGCTGGACACGAAGCTGCGCCCTCGGTCTTCGACATGGTCACGAGGTAAGAAACATAAGCGTTGACTCCATTGTTGCCAGAAACGTTCGAGAGCGCCGTTGTATGTGAATCTACGACCAAGCGATCTACCCATATCGCCTGAGGTTAGGCTTACTGTGACTCAGGTGAAGCCTAGAACTTGAATCGCGGCCTGTGGAAATTGCGTTATCTGAACCAGAGCTTACGGCTTTGCGTCTTCGGTGCTCGTCGCGAACAAACGGCCAGGCCCTCAATTTTTTCAGTTCGGGCGGCCGACATGACGGCTTCCTCGGCAGGGGACGGCCATTTTTGGTCGCGCTTCGGCACCTGAGTCACTTACTCTGCTTTTCCCGTTTTCGCTAATTTTTTTTCCCCTTCCTTTCGTTGTCACCGCTCCGAAGAGGGCACGTGGCGGGGTCGCGTTAGTTTGGCTCGCTCAAGGCTGTCCCGATTAATCGGGAGGCGACGTCAGTGCGCCAGGGCGAACCGGTATGGTCCGTCTCGGGTGCCTCCGCGATTCCGGGAAGGTGACGTCGTAATCGGGGAAGCAGCCCCGCACTCGCAGATGCGGCGTGGGGGAAGAAAAAACCAATGGGGACGGCGGAGGTGCACATATGCGGTACAGTCGGGTGATCGGGCGAAGTCTATTAGGGGCGAAGCTCCTAAAGCCATGGGTCTGTCCATCCCTTGTGTCTCGTGGTACGTGACCGCCGCATGCTTTCGGAGATGTCGCAAAGTGGGCCGCGTTGCACGCGCAAGAACCGGCTGCAACCGGCAGCGCAAACTCGGCACCGGGAGCGCGAGCTTGTCTGTGTTCGCCAACGGAGGCGCGAGCGCACGTGCAGTGCGAGGGGGAGATCACGCAAGAAATCACGCCACGAACGCAGGCAGTCGTTCTCGGAGATCGAACGAGACGCAGGGACCTTTGCTCGTTTCCTCTCGTCTTGTTCGGGCACAAGTTCGCCCTAAATAAAAGTTCTTTCTTTACCGTTGTGTCCCATCCTACGTGACAAATTGTGGTGGAGGTGCGAGGTAGTCCTCGATGGCGCGGGGTCTTTCACCAGGTCTGGGCCTGGGAGCATTTACTCCGAAAATAAAAGTTGATTTGTACAATGTACGCACACAGTCTTCATCATCATCATCATCACCACCAGCCTGTCTACGCCCACTGCAGGGCAAAGGCCTCTCCCATTATTCTCCAATTACCTCGGTCCTGTGCCAACTGTGACCAATTTATCCCCGCAAACTTCTTGATCTCATCTGCCCATCTAACTTTCTGCCGCCCCCTGCAGCGCTTGCCTTCTCTAGGGATCCACTCTGTTACCCTTAATGACCAGCGGTTATCTTGCCTTCGCATTACATGCCCTGCCCAAGTCCATTTCTTCTTCTTAATTTCTACTAATATGTCTTTAACACCAGTTTGCTCCCTGACCCACTCCGCTCTCTTCTTGTCCCTTAATGTTACACCTATCATTTTCCGCTCCATTGCCCGCTGAGTCATTCTCAATTTAAGTTGAACCCTCTTAGTGAGCCTCCAAGTTTCTGCCCCGTAGGTGAGTACTGGTAAGATGCAGCTGTCATACACCTTCTTCTTCAACGACAATGGTAGGCTGCTATTCATTATCTGATAATGTCTGCCATATGCACTCCACCCCATTCTGATCCTTCTAATTATCTCTGCCTCATGGTTGGGATCTGGGGTCACAACTTGGCCTAAGTATATATATTCGCTTACAACTTCCACTGCCTCGCCATCTATCTCAAACTGCTGTGCTGTCCCGAGGTTATTGATCATTACTTTAGTTTTCTGCATATTAATTTTCAGGCCCACGGTTCTACTCTGTTCGCCCAGTGCGGAAAGCATGCTTTGCAATTCGTCCCCCGAGTTACTTAGCAAGGCAACGTCATCAGCAAATCTGAGGTTACTGAGGTATTCTCCATTAACCCTTACTCCCACCTGTTCCCAATCCAACGTTCTGAATACTTCTTGTAAGCATGCTGTGAATAACATTGGAGAGATTGTGTCCCCTTGTCTGACACCCTTCCTTATAGGTATTTTACTGCTCTCTTTATGGAGGATGATGGTAGCTGTAGACCCAGTATAGATATCCTCTAGTATTCTTACATAATGCTCATCTACCCCCTGGTTCCGTAATGCCTGAATGACTGCTAGGGTTTCGACCGAGTCAAATGCTTTCTCATAATCTATGAAGGCTATATATAGGGGTTGAGTATACTCAGCGCACTTCTCTATCACCTGATTGATCGTGTGAATATGGTCCATTGTTGAATAACCTTTACGGAACCCTGCTTGTTCTTTAGGTTGACTGAAATCTAAGGTTGCAGAGATTCGGTTAGCGATTACCTTGGTAAATACCTTGTAGACGACTGACAGTAAGCTGATCGGCCTGTAGTTTTTCAAGTCCTTCATGTCGCCTTTCTTATGGATTAGGATGATGTTCGCGTTCTTCCAAGATTCCGGTACCATTGCGGTCATTAGGCATTGCGTATACAGGTTTGCCAGTTTTTCAGGTACAATTTCTCCGCCATCCTTCAAGAGGTCTGCTGTTATCTGATCCTCACCAGGTGCTTTGCCCCCTTTCATTTCTTTCAAAGCCTTCCTTACTTCTTCGGTCGTTACTGGTGGGATGTCTATCTCCTTTGAACTACTGTCTCGTTCGGCATTATCCTGTATGTTTCGGCTACTGTACAGATCCCTATAGAGCTCCTCGGCCGCTGTGACTATTTTATCCCTATTTGTGATGACATTGCCTTGCTTATCCTTAAGTGCATACATCTGATTTTTCCCCACGCCAAGACGTCTCTTTACTGCTTTCAGGCTACCTCCGTTCTTTACAGCGTATTCGATCCTCTCCATATTATACTTCCGTATGTCAGCTGTCTTGCGCTTATTGATTAACTTCGAGAGCTCTGCTAGTTCTATTCTGTCAGCTGCAGTGGAGATTCTCATGGTTTGCCGTTTCCTGATTAGATCTTTCGTCTCCTGTGAAAGTTTACCAGTATCCTGTCTAGCCATAGTGCCCCCGACTTCTACTGCACACTCCGTGAGAATGCGTGTAAGGTTGTCGCTGGCTTCCTGTGTCGTAAGCTCGGCTTCCTCGTTAAGGGCGGAATATCGGTTCTGCAGCGCGATCCTGAATTCTTCTACTTTACGTCCTACTGTTTGCTCATTTATCGGCTTCTTTCGTACTAGCTTGTTGCGGTCCCTCCTCAACTCTAGCCTAATTCGAGATCTTACCATACGGTGGTCACTACACCTTACCCTTCCGAGCACTTCCACATCCTGCACGACGCCAGGGTTATCGCATAATATGAAGTCTATTTCATTTTTGTGCTCCCCATTCGGGCTCCTCCAGGTCCACTTCCGACTCTCCCGTTTACAGAAGAAGGTATTCATTATGCGTAGGTTATTCCGTTCTGCAAACTCAACTAGTAGGTCCCCCCTGCTATTTCTACTGCCCAGACCATAGTTCCCAGCTGCCTTGTCTCCAGCCTGATTCTTGCCTACTTTAGCATTGAAGTCCCCCATAACTACAGTATACTGCGTTTTTACTTTAGCCATTGCCGATTCCACATCTTCATAGAAGCGTTCCACTACTTGGTCGTCGTGGCTGGATGTGGGCGCGTAGCCCTGCACCACCTTGAGCTTGTACCTCTTATTGGGCCTAATTACAAGAGCTGCTACCCTTTCGTTAATGCTGTGGTATTTGTCTATGTTGCCAGCTATGCTTTTATTGACTAGAAGTCCCACTCCCAGTTCTCTTCTGCCCTCTAGACCACGGTAACATAAGACGTGTCCATTTTTCAGCAACCTCGCTAAGCCCTATTACATCCCATTTAATGCCCTCTAATTCCTCGAACAACACCTCGAGACTTGCTTCGCTAGATAAGGTTCGCACGTTAAGCGTTGCCAGGTTCAGATTCCATTGGCGGCCTGTCCGAATCCAGTGATTCTTAGCACCCCCTGCTGCGTCACAGGTCTGACCGCCGCCGTGGTCAGTTGCTTCGCAGCCGCTGGGGACTGAGGGCCGAGGGTTAGTTGGCGTATTCATGGGAGGTTGTGGCCGGTTCTACACCAGGGTGGCCAATCCTGCTCTGGTGAGGGAGTGCATTACCGGCAATGGTCGCCGGGGTCAGGCCGCACCCCAAGCCCCTTTGTGCAATTCCATCAATACGCGGATTTTTTTTTTAATCCGGTGGGAATTGTCCGGCACCGGGATTCGAACCACGGTCCTTCTTCACGCGAGGCGGGTGTTCTACCTCTACGCCATCGCTGCATAGCACACAGTCTTACGTCTTCCTTAATGATGTAATGGGCGAACTTTCACGGGAGAGTTACGGTTACCGATGATCTCCCCCTCCCGAGCTTCGCCCCACTTATCATCATTCATTCCGTGGATATGGCGTGATTTTTTAAGGTGTTGCGAGCGGCAGCTTGGGCAGTCGACTGGAGATTTTTCAACGTGTAAGACGCTGGGGAGGGTCCGTGGGTGACGCGGTGGAACGACCAATGCCTCGTCTTCGGGATCGAGCTCCCCTCGTTGTCGCGTGTCCCAAGGCTGCCCGTATTCCGCACCCCGGAACTCCGAAAGCGTTAGCGGCTGCCCGGCGAAGCCTACTCGACTTCGCCGTGACTTTCCGTCATTGAACACGCAGTTACTCATAGCCACGCCTACGGTAAGGTGTATGCCTCATCCTAGAGTGTTTATGTCGCTTACAGCGTTTGTACTTGATTTTTTTTATTGATTGATTGTAGGTTTAACACGCCGACGCAGCGCAGGCGATGAGGCGCGCCGAAGTGGAGGGCTCCGGATTAATTTTTGACCGCCTGGGGATCTTTAACGTGCGCCGAAATCTCGTACACACGGGCGTTTTTGCTTTTCGCCTCCATCAGAAAAGCGGCCCTCGCGGTCGGGAATCGAACTCGCGACCTCGTGCTCAGCAGCGCAACGCCTTAGCCACTGAGCCACCGTGGCGGGCTACTTGATTTTTGTTGTTGTTGTTGTTGTTGTTGTTGTTGTTGTTGTCTATAGGGTAAAGATGTAAGCCTCCCCAGAGAGTGTGTCGGTGTGTTCCCCGCATTGTGTATTTCGGGTTTTTTTTTTTAAGTGCGAATGCACTTCTTAAGCGAGCCTGAAGCGTCCGCCGCCGTCCGCATAGCAACAGCTGCGGGTGCGCGCGCTCCTCGTCTTCCTTGGCAACGGGGGGAGATGGGCGCGCGCTGCCTGGCCGCTGACATGGCACATACCCACGTGGGGGATTGGCCAGGAATCTCCTCGTCTTCCTTGGCAACGGGGGGAGATGGGCGTGCGCTGCCTGGCCGCTGACATGGCACATACCCACGTGGGGGATTGGCCAGGAATCGGGCGTGAGAAGGGCTAATGCACCCGCTTAAAGGAGTACTGACACGAAATTTCAAAGCTGAGATCCGCTCTAGCAATCAAGTACAACGACAACACAAATAGGTGTCTGTGAATAAATGCATCTTTCTTTCTTTGTAGTTGTGTGTGTGTGTGTGATCTCTCTTTCGCGAACATTACCGAACCACGCAAATTCAACTCCTGCATTCGCACTTTCACATTCTTCCCCTCGGGGAAATGCGGGGAATTTTTTGGTTGTCGCTTGTCAAGTTAACGGAGTGCGTTATCCTCCCTGCGTGCACGTGCGGAGATTGTAGTGACTGCTTAGTGTCCGTAATAATGCCACGCTTAGTGCCGGCGCGCGCAAAGCCGATATCCACGTGAAGGGTTTTTTTCTCGTCTTCGTTGTCTGTCCCCATGTAATCTCGTCTTGTGCATGCAGTAAAAGTATTTTGTCTCAAACGTACCCCTGCACCCGTGTGAAGTTTCAGTAACTCCAGCAACTTCGGTACACGTGCACACACACGGGCCGGTCATCCTGCAAGTATAAATAACTGTTGTCGCGTCTGGTTCTTTCGCGAGTGGAAAAGGGGGATTGTGACATTTCTCATCCCGCTCTACTTGAACCTAGGAAGCGAGATGCCTTTTTATGACCAGACCGCGGTCAGAGTTCTCGTATAAGACGAATCGTATTTCGGAAGACGAATCGTATTTAGCCTACATCTGGTTAAGGCTTACCAAAGCGTACTGTTTTGTGATTTTGTAGGTCGTATCAAAATTGTGACCGTGCTCAAAAAACTGAGATAAGAAACAGGACGAGACCAGAGCAGCCTTCTCATTTTTCAGCGTTTTCGTCCTTTTCTCGTGGCAGGTATTTCGGTTGGGTTATAATTGAGATAGGCGACTACGTCGATGCATTCTACGGAATAGCGCGAACAGGGCGCTATTCCGTAGGACTTACGTATCCGCAAGGTGGAGTCCGATTCCGTTCGTGCATGGTTGAGCGTTATCTCGTCTTTGCAATTGTATGGGTGTCGCTGCGGCCGATTTATGCGTCGTCGTGTGGTACTGTCTACCCTCCGTCCGCTTCCTTGTTCGTTGTATATATGTCATGAAACCCGAAACCATGGAAATGTGTTGGGAAACGAGTAGGGGCACAACGCAGGAGAATATGAGTCAAAGGCGGGTTTCCAAACCACCAAGAGTCTAAGTTGCCCACTCGAAATACTAGAGATTTATGTTACCGTTACACACATCGTCTTGACTTAGGCTATGGCCTCTTTGGCGGATAGGTTACTAGAGCTTAATTTCTAAAGCTGCCATATTTTCCCGTTTATAAACCACTTGCGCAAAAGATAACCTGTAATACAGGGAAGGTGCGACGTGTGTAATCAACGACTTGACGTTGAGCCTAATGGCAAGCCTCAAGGTCTACCGTATCCTACTCGTACGCGCTTCTCGGCGTGCAGTGAGTTAAAAGTTACCAGGCCTACGATTTGTCCAATGCTGGAAAGAAAGTCCTTAAGCCTAAACAAACCCAGTATCCACAGGAAAAAGCCCTTGCTCTCTGTAATTCAAAGTGTGGTACGGATCGACTTCGTAATACATATAACGCCACTTTAATCCTAAACCGCTGAGCGCGCCCGGAGATTACGGCTGTAATTCTAGGAAAGTGCGGAACCCACACACATGCATATTCCGGCATTAGTGTTATGAAACCCTTTTTAAGAACTAAGGTGGGTTTTTTTTTCTTCGCACGATATCCTTGGGAAGGTATAGTCAAACCATCTGTACTGTTGTTGCGCAACGGCGAAGTGGACCATAGCCACAGATCCCGGATAAGATTTCATATCTCGTAGCCACAATATTTCTAACGCTTACGTTTGTGCACAGGAAACGCAACTTCATTTTAGGCTTAAAAACACCCAATACGCCGGATGTTCTCACACGTTTTACTACTGTGCCAGTTATTCTCGCAAGAAGTATGGCACGTGGACGACCTTTCCGAACAGCACAGATGTGACAGACAGCCTACTCAGAAGCAAGCTAAAGCCTGAAGCTTTCACTTGTCGTGGGGGTGAAGAAGACTTTGAAAGGCTTCATGAGATAAAAGGGACACGTTTTCGGTTCAACTGCAAAAGAAATGTTACCTACTCTGTCATTGAGGTAACACTTCGAAGTCTTCGAGGTCTTCGAGGTCTTATATCGCCACCCAGATCACACAGGTTGATTGAGATTAAGCTTTACGTTTGTGGCACGTTAATGGCCATGTTTAGGCTTCCCTTGAAGCCTATCATGGGCAATTCGGTATAAAGCCACGCTCTTTAAGGAATAACGTCGTAAACAGCTTTTCATTGTTAAGAAAAAGCAGGTACTTGTACGTAAAAGTTTCACGACGTTTGATGTCGTGAGTATTCGTAACGTTAGGCCTAAACTGTTGGCTGCATAGACTGTTCCCACTGTTTGTCAAAAAGCTATCATATGCCAATAGAGTAGCGCGTACACGCAATGGTGGGTCGAACAACGCCGAACAAGAAATCTGTATCCATACATCGGTTCTGCGTGTTCGCTCCCTGAGCTGGCAAAGCGTGCCATTCCCGTACAGTAGCGCGTACCCACGGTGGGCTAACAGGCAACGGGATATATAAGAAGAAATGAATACTGCTTGCGGGCGATATAATGCAGATGGCGCTCCACAACTGTGTCTATGTAGGTGCTTGTCAATATTACCGCTGAACCGGCTTTCTTGGCTGACATTGAGGTGGTCATAAAGACAATATAAAAGTGTAGTTCATTATAAGGCTGGTTTGTCTCAATAGCATGATACAATTTCGTCGTGATTTTCTAACAATTATTGGAAATTTAAAGGAAATACCTGATGCAGAAGCGACTACCCGGCCACTTTCCGCCGGTTTCTCGATCACGTCACCCAATTTTGTTTGTGCGGTTGGCGGTCGCAGGCCTAAGACACTGCTCAGAAACACAATTCGGCGATTGTAGTCGCCTTTAGTTACGTTCGGATGCAAACTTTGATTGGAATATAAAGTTTAATGCTAACGTGGTGTTAACACACTCATGACTACGTTTTAATTTCTGGCCCAGGTTCCCTCACTCCTGACCATATAACGCAACTGTAGCGTGAAATTTTAATTCTCTTGAGCAGAATTAGCGCCTCGACTGGGGCCAGTTGGTTCATTCTGAACTTAAACAACAGCGCAAATGACAAGGACTAGGAAAGAAGCACAGACAAGCGCTGATTTGAGCCTTTCTTACGTTTCTGGTTGAATAGCGTTTTTCGTGGCTGCAATGAAGCCGGGTTAGTTGCGAATGGCTGGTTCTTTCAAACTGAACGAAGTTCCAATATTTCCTCACAGTTGTACTGCTCCAGAACTCGACCACTTTTCGGAAATACGAACGTTGACACAGTTATCTTTTTTCCTCTCAGGTCCATGCTACCGGCGGGTGCCTGGGTGGTCACAGTAGCACTGTGCCATGCCGTGACGCCAATTGCTGAAGAACGTAACCCTGGCCCCCAAAACAACTTTGTGAGCGCCCACCACTCAGCGGCGCCAGACGTCACCGCAGTCTTTGGGAGCGCCAACCACTCCACGAAGCGAAACGTCACGGACGATTTCATGGGCGTCAGCGACCCCACGGCGCCAAACATAACTGACGTCTTTGGGAGCGCCAACCCCACGGCGCCAAACGTCACGGACGATTTCCTGAGCGTCAGCGACCACGTGGCGCCAAACGTCACCGCGGTCTTTGGGAGCGCCAACCACTCCACGGCGCCAAGCGTCCCGTACGATTTCCGGACCGTCAGCGACCCCACGGCGCCAAACATCACTGACGTCTTTGCGAGCGCCAACCACCCCATGGCGCCAAACGTCACGGACGATTTCCTGAGCGTCAGCGACCACGCGGCGCCAAACGTCACCGACGTCTTTGGGAGCGCCAACCACTCCACGGCTCCAAGCGTCCCGGACGATTTCCCGAGCGTCAACGATCCCGCGGCACCAAACATCACCGACGACTTAGTGAGCGTCAGTGACCGCGCGGGGCCAAACTTCAACGACGACTTCGTGAGCGTCAGCGACCCCGCGGTGCCAGGCGTCACCGACGTCGAAACCACCGAGGTGGGTTAGCGGAACTAGCATTGGCTATTTATGAATTCACGGCTATGGTTAACGGAACGCAGCCGAAGCCGCACTCGAAAGCTACGAATCGAAATACGAAATGTTCTGTTTTTTCAAAATTCTGTTTGGCAAATTATCTCAATAACGCTATTATAACGATTACAGATCGTACTTCCGCCAAATATGCATTTTTGTGCAAATGCAAGATGTTCTACGGTTCGAAACTTTTTGCTTTTTTTTCATGTTTCTTATTTACTGTTTTTTCAAAATTCTGTTTGGCCAGTTATCTTCATAGTATAACGATTACATGCGAAATTCCTGCCAACTCTGCACTTTTCGTGGAAACGCAGCGCGTTACACGGTTCGCACAACTACGACTATTTTTATTTTTCTATTTTTTTGGTTTTTTAATGTTCTCTTCCCCTACTTATCTCCACTTACGCTACCATGCAGGTAAAACTTCCGCAAAATTTGCATTTTTGTGGAAATGCAGGGCATTACACTGTTTCCCTCCTTTCAATATTCTGCCTATTTTTCCTGTTTTTTCGTTTTTCAGAATTATGTTCAACCAAACGTCTCTATTTACGATATTAGAACGATTACAGGTGGAACTTTCACCAAATCTGCATTTTTGTGAAAAATGCAGGTTCAGCACTTTTGCTTTTCTTTTTTTGTTATTTCTTGGTTTTGAAACATTCGGTTTGACCAGTTTCACTTTGCTTACGCTATAAAGCGAGTACAGGCGGAAATTCCGCCAAATCTGCATTTTTGTCCAAATGCAAGGTGTTCCACGAGTCAATATTTTTCGCTATTTTTTCTTTTTTTTTCTAAAATTCCGTGTGACCAATTACCTTCATTTAGGCTATTATAGCGATTACACGTAGCACTTCTACCAAATCTCAATTTTTGTGGATATGCAGAGACTTACACGGTACTCCACCTTTCGCCAATTTTTTTTTCTTTTCGTATTATTTTTGGTTCTCAAGGTTCCGTTCGACTAATTATTTTCACTTACCATATTACAGTGATTGCACGTGAAACTTCCGCCATATTTACACTTTTGTTGAAATGCAGGTAGTTACACGGTTGTCCACTTTTGGCTATTTTTTTATTTTTCCTATTGTTTGGTTTTTAAAAATTCTGTTCGACCAATTATTTCAAATTACGCTGTTATCGAGATTACACGGGGAACATCTGCGAAATTTGTATTTTTGCGAAAAAGTGAGGTGGTAGATGGTCCTGGCTGTGGCAGTACTCGGCAAAGAATGCTACGGTATTAAAAAACGCCAAAAAAATGGAAGCAGCATAATCTGTGTGAGGAGGAGGGGGGGGTGATATTCCTTCTGTGGGGGACTGCTATGCTGACCATATCGATAGAGGAGCTCGGGCTTCTAGCGCTGGAGGAACACGGATTGGCGGCTTAGTACGAACCGATGGGCTCGACTACCGCCCATGGAATCCATATATTTCTCGCACACGCGCACGTGCTTCGACTCGAAACTAAAATCGTCCGTCTCCCGAAGGACGGTGTTAATGCGGGCTTGTTGGTATATACCTAACCTTCGATAAAACTGCTAAGACGGGGCAAAGAAAAGACGACGCTGGGCGCCGACTAAATAACAACGCTGACACCAACATTCTTTGTCAGCCAGCGCTTGGTGTCGTCTCGCCTTTTTTTTTTTTCGTCTTAGCCCTATTATCAAACTTTAGAGGGGCGATGCAGGGAAAACACTATTTTGGATCATTTGAGAGATTGCCTCCTTATAATCATACTGACATCACTTTTAACGCAACTTCGCTCAAATAAGCTACATAATTAGGAAAAATTCAATGGCCATGCGACCCAATAGCTCATTTCCAACAGCAGAATTTATGATGTCATTTGTGCCCAGCTGTGAGATTGGCTGAGGCCGGAAAAAGGAAACGCAAGTTAGGCAGCGCTTATAAGCTTGCCGAGCGGGCTATTTTCGCTTAAATGTATTGCATATTCCTTTTACACCAGTAAAACTAGTGCGGTAAACAATGAAAGTAGCGAACATACACGTAAGCATAGAAGTACCGATGCTCACTGCTGTTGGTACTGGGCGCACTATGCTTGTTTTAGCTGCACAGCTGTCCGCCGATTTGGAGTTGTCTTACACGACACTGGCCGATTAGCGTAAGGGACGTTTTCTGACGTGACCTTGTTTGTCGTGGATACTCCATGTTTCACGAAACGAATAATTTCTACAGTAACAAAAACAAGCCTGGTGCAAATACGGTCAGATACAAAGAAATGGCGGACAACGGTCCGTGGCTGAATATGGTAGCGCCATCCGGGAGGACTGACGGTAAGCAAGGCTGCACAGCCCAATGATGCAGTGGAAGTTCGTTTGAATGCGCGCACTTACGATTTCATGGCAGACGTCACGGATACACACGATTTAGCAGGCGAATCAAAATTTTAATCTAAATCGATTCTTTTTCTCAGTGAAAATTTGCTGCCGAAAAAACGCGGGGGGCGCTATAAAACACGAAATATTTCGAATAAAATAAACTTCTATTTTGTCTGCATGGCCCCTTTAGGTCAGTCTCCTGTCGTGGAATGACTCGCTTCCACCTGTCCCGCTCTTAACGGTCGCTGGGGAAGAAGAACAAAAAAAAAAGGCAGCATCTCCACTCCGTGGATGATGGTGAGGGGGGGGGGCCTCGAAATGACATCCAAGTTGCGCCCCGAGTGACATCCGATTTGCGCCCCGACGATTATTCGTTTTGAGCAGTGAGTGGCACCTTCATTATTTCCTAAATGAAACTGCAACTCACGGCTCAAATGGGGTTACTCTGGGTTTTCGCTTGATGGTGGTGTGCGCACGGATAGACGCGGACGGACATTGGGAGGTCCTAATTGGTACTCCGAACCATTGCAGGCGAGGGAGTAAGCCGTTTGACTCTCGGTAATAACTCACGATCGTAATCCAATGGGTAAGACGACTGTCGTAACTCTGTCAGGTCTACCAGGCACAGGCTGGAATTCTGCCGGTGCCTGTCTGAGTTTTTGCCATTGTAAATGCTATGCGCATGGACGCGGACGCACATTGTGCGGCCCTAAAGTACTCCGCACCTAAAACGTTTTCCTAAGCAACTCGATAGCCAAAGCGCCGACCAAGCACGCAGCTCATCCAAGGCATCGTTGTTGACATGGTTTGCCCTTGGCTATGAGTGAAAAAATGCACATGGCACATGAAACACCACAGAAAGAACACCACACCACAGAAAACACCACAGAAACACCCAACGCACTTCCAATGCGGCCGCAGCCGTCCAAGCCACTTGTAACGAACTGGCAGGGCCCCGCCCAAGCTTAGGTGAATATATAAAGCTTGCTCATACCATTACGCAGTAGTTTTGATACCATTACCAGAATAGCATAGCATCATACCAGAATAGAATAGCATCATACCATTACCAGAATAGCATTGACGAACTCTGGCCGAGGCACGGTTGAGCCGCGAAGGGCAGCTCTGCCGGCCCGAGTCCTGTCGACCAGGTCGCACTGGGACTGCACGTTCGAGCGCGCGAGGGCGGGTAGCCAGTAGTCGGGGCATTGGATAAGGGAAGAGGACGCTGGACGTGGCTCTGTGCTAGGCCACCGCCCTCCCGCCTTTTTCTCGGTATCCCATATGGGTAGCGCGGTCGGACAGCGCCTGACCGACACAAGGGTGGCGGCAACACATTTTGCTTTAGCCTATGGTAGACCGCAAAACTAGTGCTCCTGCTTAAGTTGCGACCGCCTTCGAAGCTCTCGTTTAGCTGCCATTTCATTCGTAAACCTCGGTCGATTCGTTGTCTTTGGTTCGCTTTTTGGCAAGAAATTTTAACATCACATTTAAAATTTCATTTCTGCAGGTGCGGGCCCCGTGGCAGCAGACAATACCACAGCAAGAACCACCTCCACTTGAGATAGAGGTATGTACAGGTTATTTAATTAAGTGGCTCCACAGCTTGCATTGGTAAGACAGTGGTGAGGCGTACACTTCAGAAGATAATCGCTGTATTGCACCCACATAACAATCAGCGTTACCGTTGGCCGCCAAAAAAATTACGTCTCCCAAACATCATATTAGTCTCAAATCAATTGTAGAGCTTCTAGCTATGGTTTGAAAAGACAACCAAATTTCCTTTGTTAGGGAACACGCACGATCTTGGTAGTGTTCTCTTACATCTGGTCTGCATCTGAGCACGCATGCAAATTTTCATGAGCCTCGCGTTTGCCTGACATGTTCGTTAAGTCGATATTTGGGCCAAGCCTATTTTCTTGTTCACGATTTTGCGCTAATCCTCATAGTTCGGCCATGGAGGCGATAACACCGTTTCAACTTTCGGATATGGCATTCAAATCGACTGCTTGCAAAGCATCGTCAGATCTCCCAACAGGTCTTGGCGTATTCGCTTGTCTGCGATGCCCAACAGTCTTCCAGCTCTTTCGGATTCCTTGAAATGCCGCATGACTTCAATACGGCCTTTTCCCAAGATGAAACGTTCCTGAGAGAGCGCTCATTTTGACGCTGCTTGCGGTTTTGGCGACATCCGTAAGTTTGATAACATACAAAACCGGGAGTGTTTGTGGTGAAAGAACTTCGCTATAGCCAATTTTATGACCCGTACGGCTTATTCCTATAGATTCACCTAAGGCAGCTGTTCTGGCCAGTGCTGAATACCTGCCGAAACCTATCTAGCACACGTGTGTCGGCTTCACCGCAAGCCTGCTGCGCGGCCAGTGTTCGCTATCGCCATTCATTTGATGCTTTAAAGACTTTGAAAAATAGTAAACAAGACGACTGCCCAAATAAATACACAGAGGGCATTTCATATTTCATTCACGAAATGTGCGTTCAGTTCCTTTTAAAAGTAATAATGACAATGGTGGAAACATTCCAACCCAAATTTATTTGACATTGCGGTGCTAAAGCGACTCTACCTGTACTCCGAGTTCCATTTACTTGTGTTTTAGTTCACAAGAAATTAGTTCGTACCTTTGTTCAAAAGTGCGCCTCAACTATGTGCCATGTGCTGAACAGCTTGCCTGGTCATCCGCCTCCGCAGAATAGAATAGGTCATGATTTTTTTTTTGTTTACCAATCACTAACGCACTCTCTTGACCATACCGCGTTCTATCTGTACCTCGCACACTTTAACTATATTTTCGCCCCTTCACACATCTACACTCAACCCTGCCCTGTTCCAAACCACTGCTCCCCTTACACTATTCTCCTCTTAATTTCTCCCCATTCGGCAACCTTTCAAAACCCTTTCGGCAATTGTTTTTTTTCTTCTGACATCACCTCTCACTCATACTCTCCCTCCGCTAGCACTCCTCCCCAGTATTTCACCATTTTATTATGACTCCTCCCTTGATGGTGATTTCTTGAGTTTACTGGCTCAAGCTAAGCACGGGCGAAGAGCGCGAAATAAGAGACGTTATTTAATAAAAGTGATGAGAAACATAACTAAAAAATGGCTGATCATTACGATACTCCCTAATAATAAATTTGTGCGCAGCGTGAACTGCGGTCTTCTCAGTCAAAGCGCGTAGCTGCTGTGTCTCAGGAAGTGATCGCGTTATCAGCGAACGCCCGGGGCCGCACGCTACTCTACCGTTTTGTCGCAGCGCGTCAGCGCACCCGAGCATGTGGTTGTAAATCGTGTTTGAACCTCCCGCGCAAATGTCACGTGGTTCAGATGAGCAACGCAACGAGGAGGATGGTTAGGGTCCAGAGGACCGATGTACGAGCAGTACGCAGCGCGTGCCGGGCTTCTCTGCTTTTTGTTAACTTGAAAGAACTAAGACGCTTGCTTACATGGATGCCTGCTTTTCCGTTTTCTTTCTCGAGCGCTACTAGCCGCTGAGGCCGGTTTTCTCACACCTGCCTGGCGCCGCCTCGCCATTCCGCCCTCCCCTTACACTTAAGCCACACTTTCCCCGCTCCGTTTTATTTCTTTCTTCGGTGTTCCCTTCCTTTGCTCCGTAACGAGGGCAACGGCGGCGTCAAAACACAGCAGCGGCCGCCGAAGTGCTCCACACTAAAACATACAGTTGAAAGGAAAATTAAATTGGTATGAAGGTCAAAAAGGATGGCTTATATAGGGTCCTCCCTTCGCCGTCCTCTTCCCACCACACTCTTCTTGGCATCCTCGATACTTGCACTCCTCTATTACCCTCGATTTTTATAATGCAATTCTTCTCTTCACCTTTTCTTTTCGATTCTCTCTCCCTTATCAATCACGAACCAATTCTCAGAGGTTCATTGCCCCAGTGGGAACTCTACCCTCACCAGTAACGTTTCTGGCTGATTGGAGTGACAGACGGGTACAAGGGCCGACAGACGGATTGTGCGCTGCAGACAGACCGACAGACAGACAGACAGACGGACAGACAGACAGACACACAGACAGACAGACACACAAACGGACAGACAGACAGACAGACAGACAGACAGACAGACAGACAGGCTTTCCCATTTTAGCAGCCAAAGATTATATCACCATCTTTAAAAGAAACAGCGTGTGCTTTATGACACATCACTCAAGTAAGAAGTAGTACAGGTGTTTTATGGGCCGAAAAAAGTACAGTTAAACCTGCATGGAACGAACCTCTATGTAACGACTACTTGGATTTAAAAACATTTTCCAATTCCTCATTCCTAGTCTTATTGCCAACCTCTTCGCCAGCCATGTGTTTGTGGCCTCCATGTAACGAAGACTTTGCCGTGGTCAAAATTGATGTAACGAATTGGCTACGCTGATGAGTCATTCCTTTTCGTACTTTTTTTTAAAAAGCTGGCTGATAAATGGACTGATTTAGGGAATTTCGTCCGCACCACAAGCTACTGTGCGTTTCCACCATGGAGTGCGGTGTCGGTTAGGTGCTATCCCCGCCTTTCGTCGTGTAGTCGCGCGTCTCCCCTCCTACCTGTGGTGTTGGTTCGTCGGTGATTAGTTCTACTGCCAGAAAACGCAATGTTTTGTATTGTCAAGAGGAGGTCGCAATTTTCTATGCGCCTCTACCGGCGAGAGTAAAGTACCTCACCACCCAGTGTAGTATTCATCTTGAGTGCAGGAAAGATCACCGAGTTTGCGAAAAGGCGCGCCGCTTTCAGCATAAGTTTGTTTCTTGAAACGCGTTAATTAAGGCACCTAAATTTGTCAAAAGGCAGATGTAATAGTTACGTTTGTGAATACGGGAGTAAGTGAGCCTGCTTCTTTGGAGTGCCGGGTAATGGCTAAGCTTGTGGGAAAGCAGGAGGCGCAAATCACGCAGGTTTTCACCGAGAAATAAATTCTGGAAGGGTGAGCTCACCGTTACTGATGTCCACAAGTTTGGTTTCGTTTCTGGGACATTCACTCGAGTTTTAACTCGAAACGTACATGTAACGAAAGCCTGCATGTAACAAAAAATTCCGATCTCTTGCCAACATCGTTATATCCATGTTTAATTGTATTAGAGAATGGTCACGTGGCCACGGACTTCTGAATATAATATTTACAAAAACTGAAAAAAATTCTGCACAAATTCAGAGGATTATCTACTAATGCGTAGTATTCTTAACTCGTTTGCCTTGAGTGTTAGTTTTTTACAGCCAAAGGTTTTGGTTGCAAGAGAAGCATGAGAAGCAATCAGGGCCCCAAGGCACAAATAAACGTTTTTTACAGGTAGTACACCCACATGCATTGTAAAGACAGACGATTTAACATAGCCAGGAGCTGGCATTCTTTTCACTCGCCGAAGAACATCTTGTCCCGGTGTCACACGTTATAAGGACCTGTACAGTGGGATCGATGAAACCGTATCCACGAGATCCTTATACAATTTCTTCCTCGGCACTTGAGATAAATATTCCGATTGGAAGCGGGCACAAAGAAACCTTGTGGCATTGACAACTTCACGTAGGTAGCCATGTATTATGCCACCATGACCCCAACAGGAAACAACCAATTCGGGCAATGGTGCACCCAAACGAACCTGACTTACTGTGAGCAAAAAAAGGTCGCGTACATCTCGCAGAAAAAGGAAGCGGTTTACTACTTGGCGCACGAATAAGTGCACCAAAGAAAGTACACAGGAGCGGACACGACCAGACAGGTTTGTTCGACTCGTTCACTCCCATGTGGAACCCCATAAAAAATTGCGCCCACCTTCCCGCGAGGGGAACCCTGTGTAGATGCGACGCATCGTGGAGTTCACTTGGTGTTTCCGTTGGATTGATTCTGAAATCGCGTGAAACGGGTCGGGAACGCGTATGATTATTATGTTTTATTATTATTATTATGTTTTATTGGCCAATCTTGGTCAATCTCTCTAAGTGGTATGCTTGGGGCTTCGCTGTCGCAACGACCTTTACTCCATCATTGTTGCTGTAAGTGGGAGCTTCTTTTCTTTTATTGCAAGTGTTAATCATTGCCCCATCATGCGTTGGATCAGTAGCTTCTTGACGTAGTTTGAATGAGTCAAGGATATCAGGCGCGTTCGTAGCATTTGATTCTGTCTCGGTTTTGTGGCGCAGTGGGAAGAGCACTATGTACCTCGCGTTCCGCCCACAGGGTCGTGGGATCGAAACCGGGCGCCGCTAACTATTATTTTTTTATAGTGTAGGGGGAGGGGTGTGGACAAAAAAGGGGCATCGGAGAGGAAAGGGGGTGAGCGGTGGAGAGCGCAGCTCGCGCGCCGAGGGAATGGGAGAGGGGCGGACGACAACAACGCCGACGCTGCATGGACAAGGCGAGTGAATGAGATGCAGTCGCATCAAAAACACGGCAAACACATGGTGTAACCGTGAGTTAGTACTCGAGAGTCAAACGGCTAACTCCCTCGCCTGTAACGGTGCGGAGTACCTTGGGACCTCCCAATGTCCGTCCGCGTCCGTCCGTGCGCACACCACCCGATTTGCTCCCGAACCGTCACTGGATTTGAGCCGTGAGTTGCAGTTTCATTTAGAGAATATTCAAGGTGCAACTCACGGCTCAAATCGAATGACGGTCGGGGCGCAAATCGGGTGTCACTCTGGGTGCAACTTGGATGTAATTTCGCGTCACCGTACTCCGCACCCTCGCCATCACCCACGGAGTGGAGATGCTGCCATTTTTTCCCGCTCCACTCTAGTTACACGGGCTGTTACATCGGTTTTGTTTTGTAGTGAGCTGTTTTATGCTTCGCCGTTCCACTGCTGGGCTCAACGACAGGTTGTCCTGGTGTCATGTCGGGCCCCCTCTGGAGCAGGTTTGTCCGCCCCACCCAACCAGTTCCCAGTATACACGGAAATTGTAAGAAAACCAACAAGGCCCAGGTCCTTCACATTTCGATATAAGGCAGCTTATATTGCAACTGCAAAGATGTATTCGGAGCAATGCGTTTGTGTTTCGAGTTTAGGCTGGCTTTCCTACCGTTCCCCCTGTGCTGTGAAGCATGACCATCTACGGAGTGAGTATAGTCATAGAAAACGGCTCCAACTCTTGTGTTATCAAAAATATCCAGGAAGGAATTACATGACAATTAGCCGCTGAGGTTACTCTGCTAGTACGCCGAATTTCAGTTACTGGTATTAAATAGTTCACTGTCAACTTGTAAACGTTACAGGGGTATACTGTCTCCTTTCAATACATGACCATTTTCTGAGAGGGTATGGTTACAGCAAACGTTTGTAAGAGTTCGTTTAACCAAAACGGTTGCTAAAGAGGTTCTAGTCAAACTATCCGGAAATAAATTGCGTGACAAATATAATGTTGGGCTAAAGGAAGAAGACGAAGTTTAAAGAAATGTTAGTAGGAACAACCGAAAGCTCAGCGGTTTCACCTGATTTCACACTGTGTGCACTTGGATTTAATTTTTGTTTCACATCACCCACTAGCGACCGGCCACTATAACTCAGGAGCTTCGAAGTTGCTGCTCAGGCGAGGCTTCATTACCCGCCGAAACGGCCGTTGATTTCCACTGAGGCCATACACAAAAACACTAAGCTGCCGAAATTTCGTTTCATGTAAAAATTCTCCGAGGCTGAACACTTTTTTCGCTGCCTCAAGGCGTAAGAAAACCGTGGGCTCCCTAAATCCCCGTAATATGAATTTCACGCAGTAAGACACTCACATAAAGTTCACCCGACTTATTCACCCATGCTGAATCGCTTACTAGGCAACGCGTGCACTCTACTTAAAACCCTAAGTGAAACTTCAGCTGACGAGACTCCCAAGTAAAGCTGGTCCCTGACGAACACTACGACACTGGTCGCTCTGTGCAGGTTTCGCCGACCCCCAGTAAGCCCATTCCAGGAATGACCCTTGACGACGTCGCTGGCACTCAGCAACGACGCTTTGTGGACCCCGTGGTTCTGCTTCGGCAACAGAACCCATGCGCCGGAAACATTTCTGTGAGCGGATTCATGGCGGACCCCACCGTTACCAAGTACTCCGACGCGGTGTTGAGCGCTGCCATCAATATGGGCAGGTGCAGGATTTTGAAGGCCAATGTCTTCGCCCTCATCACGAAGAAAAACAGCCCTGGACAAAACGCGAAACTTCGCCTCTACGACAATGGCATAGGTAGGTCAAGGCTGCAATTTTCTTCTCGCTTCCTTACTTGGCGCAGAAGTCCATTCCGCTCATGCTTGCCACGATGGCGCAGCGTTTAATTCGGTGTGCTGTCGAGCCAAGGACGTGGATTCGATCCCGGCCGCGGTGCCTGCTTCTCATGTGGATGCCAAAAACGAAAACGCCCCTGTTTTGAGATTTCGCTGCAAGCAAAGATCCCCTCGTTGTCGAAATTATTACAGAGCCCTTTACTACGGCGCGCCCCATATCCGTGGTGTCGCTTTGGTGGGTTTAACCGCCATTTTTTATATTCCGTTCATGAGCTGTAAATTTTCACACAACCACAACCGAAAATCTTGCGGATAAGCCTCGCTCTTCCGCCGCGCTTAAATTTCAAAGGTTTTCCCTAGAGCATGTTTGTGGCCGGAAGTACGATCTTCTTTTTTTCCAGAATAAACTGATGGTATTTTTATTATGAGTGTTTTTTAATCAAGCAGTGATGCTGGGTTGTTAATTTTTACGTGAAGACGGAGGCATTTCACCAATCTATACACACAACACATACCCTACATCTTGCTCCTTTCTCTCGTATGAAGAACTAGCCAATCACAAAAACGTTTTCGACTACCTCGCTGAGGTCCATTTTTAACAAAAAATTTTTTATCGCACATAACCACAGCCTTTCACTCAGGAATTAGGACAGTGCTGAGACATTTTTTCGTGACACTCAACGACCTCATTTCTTTGGCTTGTCCGAAGACTTTCTTCCTTAGGCACTTTGATTTTACGCCGAAATTTTTTTGTGCGTGTCGAACTCTTCAATTCGTTCTTTTTACTAACTAATAATTGGCCCTGTAACCCACCTTTAAATAACCAACTTTTAACCAAAGCACGGCGCATACAACTAGCCTGAGGCACAACACACGCTTGTCTGGCGTTTTTTGGCCAGTAGCCCATGTCCCATTAAACACAATCATCATCATCATCATTTTTTGTGAAGCAACTCTTCTCTCTCTCCTTGCAGACGTCAGATAAGTCATTCAATGCCTTTTAAGGAGCACAATATGCGACCAGAAGCCCTGCTCGGCACAGTGAATCAAGTACCACATATGTAGCTATAATATGTAGCTATACACGTTATACTTTCGTCTTATTTGTATAGCTGTCCCCATTGTCATGGGGACAGCTATACGGGCAGCAGCATGGGGTAGCAATGGCTTGATAACGGCGGAACAGCCAATTATGGCGAATCATGCCCTGCACTTCCGACACCTTGCACATTGAGTTGAACGGCTTTTTTAGTTTAGGTCAGTTGGAAATGAGCGCGGCTTTTCAGCACAGCGGAGCGGTCTGGTGCTACCTCCGACACAGCGGTGGCGCTTCGGTAGCGTTGAGATCGGTCTCGGCGCGCCGTCTGCTACTCCTTTCATGAAACGGCGCCGGCGAATGTCCGCAGTTCTTTTAGTTCTTCGAAACTCCATCGCTAGCATTCTTCTTTGAATTGTAAAAAATCAACTTAGCTCTAATCTGAAATTTTAGTGACAAAAGCTTGTCATTTTTCTCGTCATTACTGGATACAAGCCGTACTGCCACCAGAAAAACATAAAGCCGCTCCACTCAATGTGAAAGCTGTCGGAAGTGCAGAGCAGTGATTCGCCATAACGCGCAGTACCGCCGTTATCCGCTTAGTGCTACCACTCCATGCAATTCAAATTTCCCGCCTTCGCAGTGCTCGCCCGCCCCCTCCCTGAAACTGCGCCAGAGGGAGTTCTGTTCTTTTCGTGCTTGTTTTTCCTCCTGCGCGTACCGTCATTGCACTGCCACTTTTTTTCGCTTACTACCGTAAAAGCCAACCCAACGAGCGCTCCTAACAAAATAAACGCGGGTGCTGCAGGTCAATTACGTATATTTTTCCTCAAGTGTGCCTATAGTTTTCTTTGTGCCAAACAATGGGAAGATGTATGACAAGCTCCACCGTTTAACGAGTTTGGAACGCTTATGACTATATAAACCGCTTGGCTTTCGAAGCCTCTGGGGTACGGCGCGGACAACAGCGTTACCCCGGGACGCCGCCTTGGTGCTCTATATACTTGGGTCGAGCGAGCCAGCTAGGACAAGGCAAGCGCCTAAAGCGCTCTGCACTTAAAAAGCCAGGCAAACACTGTGTCCTTGCCTTTAGCTACTTCCTGTTCCAACGGGCGTTTATTTTGTAGCATAAGCTACACTAGCCGAGGTTTAGGAGTTTCGCGTGGACCTTACTGTGCTGCGCAAGCGCGATAAGCATTGGATTGTAGTGGACTGGATTTGGATTGGATTGGAGTAAATTGGATTCTATTGAAGTGGATTGGAAATCCAATCTAACTGGAGTAAAGGTGTGTAGAGAATTGGGTCTGCACATTCACCGGTCTGCGCATTCCAGAGTAGTGACGTCATAGCCGTGCTCAGACGCACTGACCGCGCGTGTCCAGCTATGCGCCTCCGTTGCGCAGTAACCCAGTCTGATGCTGCGCCTGAGTCGCTTGATAGCCGTTTCGCGTGGCTCGTGGAGAGCCGTGCAGCCAAATCGCGAGAAGCTTTGACTGGACTTTACTGGACCGGACCGGACTGGACTGGACTGGACTGGACTAGACTGGACTGGACTGGATTGGATTGAATTCGATTGAAATAGAAATCGTTTTAGCAGCAGTAAGCGAGATAATCAGCTAATCCTATACAACCCGGAAACCGAAGAATAACCAGCTGCGCCTTAGCTCACGCTACGTATAGACCGTTCCAACGAGGGCGCCGCCATCTTGCGTGCGCAGCGCCCTCTAGTAGCAGGCCTATTTGCGGGCTGGGGCGTTTGCTCTGCGGCGCATGGGCGCCAGCGGCGGCTCGGTGAATTTGTTGTTGTAGCACGTTGTACGTTCTTTTCCGTAATATGCTTTAAATGGAAAATTTGTTGCGTAGGATTAGTTTAAGCGATCTGGTTTAAATTGGCGGCTTTTCGGGCCGCGGTGGAGCTGAAATTCGCCTCGAGGTAGCGTTGTCCAAGGTGGGTAAGTGATGCCGTGTCAAACATAGGTTTGCAACATTTCGTCACAACTTTTTTTGTTTGCGCGTGTGGGTCCGGGGTAGCGTATAGCCGGTATTTTGATCGATTTACTGCAAAAACTGATGTTTGTTCAAATGAGCTAACCGTGATACGCTCGGAGCCCATGGACAACAAGCAGAAGCGCGTGTCAGAGTAACAGATTTCTGGCTTCATACCCCTGCAGGGTTTAATACAGGTAGTTTTGGGTGAACTTGTTTTTGGCATATTTGGCATTAGCATATTAAGTATTTGGCATATTACATAGTTTATAATAACTCTTATCGATATATCAACACCTCACCCTCAGCCACCACTGCCACCATCTATAAACAAAACTTCCTCTCTCTGTAATTTTAAGCTGCTCTGCAGCACAATTTAGCCGTGCAACTAATGTACAAAATAAATAAACTAAATAAAACAGCTCCAGTTGGCAACCAGAGAAGCGTTGGCTTTTGCGTTGGTTAGATTGATGTTGCCGACAAAGAGCCATCACATTTGGGTAATAGACTGAACTCTTGGCTGGAGTGAGTGGGTGAACAACTTTATTTTGTCCGAGTCGGGGATGGGGGAAGAAGGGAGGTAAAACCGCCTTCAGTAGCCCACCCTCCCTCGTTCCCCTCAAATTGGCTGGGGAAAGGGACAACTTGGGGAGGTATTAGTCACTGTGAAAATCGTCAGGGCCAGCCCACGTAATACTTCGAGCTGGGTATGCCGCAATGCGACCGCAGCAACGGTTGAGGTCGAACGAATAACATCCGCGGCACAGCCAAGTTCTAGTGACCCATTTTAGTTTTGAAAGAAGGTACAAGAATTTTCTGCCTCTACTCGAAAGTAGGTGTACGGAAAGAGGTCAGCAGTACAAAATTGACAAACATTTTGTGTGCTTGAAAGTGCGCAACTCACAAGCTGCTGGTCTGGCTCATTTATTAGCAGCATTTCGTTAAAATATTGCGCGAATTAGTGGTAAACCCACACGTACATTGCCTACAAAGAGTAGCGAAGGAAAAGGAGCAGTCGCGGCAGGCCCGCCGCGATCGGCGCGCACACTCCAGAGAGGGGGAAAGGCGGCCCGCGCACCACGGCCGCTGAGTCCGAGAGTACGTTTCCCCTTAGCCCGATGGAATGGTCTATATCTTGGCATAGCCGAGCTAAGCCACTGCTAATTTTTTCCCCAGTACGGGGTTCCTTAGAGCGCAATCATATATAAAGCATAGTCGAACATGTCTGACGTGTCGAAAATCTGTGGGAAAGCCTACAAAATTTCGACCGACCAATTATCTCAATTTACGTTATTATCACGATTAAGTTTCAAATTTTCTCGAAATTCGCATTATTGGAAAAATGCAGGGCATTACACGGTTCGCCAGTTCTCGTAATTATTTTACATTTCTCTGTTTTTATTTTTCAAAAGATAGTTCGACCAATTATCTCCATTTACGCTATTGTAACGATTACAGGTTGAACTTTCGCGATATCGCATTATTGCGTAAATGCCGTGTGTTATACGTTCTGACATTTTTCGTATTTTTTAAATATTTTTTTTATTTATTAGTTATGTCCATTTACGTTATCATAATGATTGAATTTCGAACTTTCCCGAAATCTCCAGTATTGTGGAAATGGCGGGAATTACACAGTTCACAAGTTGTAGTAAATATTTTATTTTTCTTATTTTTCTAGTTTTTCAAAGCTTCTTTTCACCAATTATCTCCATTTACCCTATTATAACGATGACCGGTGGAACTCTGGCGATATCTGCATTAATGTAGAAATGCCACGCATCATACGTTTTGGCATTTTCCGTAATTATTTTGTTTTTCTTATTTTTTAGTTTTTCAAAATTCGGCGGCCGCTTTTCTGACGGAAGCGAAAAGCAAAAACGCCCGTGTGTACGATATTGCGGCGCAAGTTAAAGATCCCCAGGTGGTCAAAAGTAATCCGGAGCCCTCCCCTACGGCGCGCCTCATCGCCTGCGTGAGGCGCGCCGTAGGGGAGGGCTCCGGCTCCGCCGTTGCGACCACTGTCGGCATCCGCAGGCGCCAACAGCGGGCTCGCCGAATCACGCGATGCGCTTCGAGGGGTGCGTCACCGGGGGTGTCTCCAGTCAAAAGGTCATTTGTGCATACTCCACGAAGTCGCTGAACGAAAGTAGTAAAGCTTTGCTTTAAAATGAGGAGATAGAGCGGCGGAAAAGGAGGGAGCAGTTAGCGCTACCTTTGTAATTTTAGGGGCCTTAGCGTGGAGTATCGCGGTGGTACGGTGTGTGGATGCACGTGGTCCTACGTCGTACTTCGGCGCCCGCAAAAAGGCTCCCAGCGTGGAGGGATCGAACGCGATGAATTTATATTCACTTGAGCGAACCTCTAGCGTATTTATCTTAGGAGGAGCGAGATGGGAGAGGAACAGAATGAGATGTGAGCGGGAAAAAAGGGAGGCAATCACTTTGCAGGTAGCCCAGACGACTTTAGTCTTTCCGTGACATTTGCAAAGAAGTGAGCGGATACGTGGCCAATTTTGTGCGTGCCGCGCTGGCTATCTAATTGTATAGTGAGAGCGTTTCTCCCTGTCGTCGCTGAACCAGAATAATCCCATGCGTTCCCGATCTAGTTTCACGCTTCTAGAATGTACACGAAAAAAGATAGTTGCTCGCAGGGCAAATGCAGCGGCATTCAATTCACCGGCACTCGCTAGCGCACGTCACTTTGTTGACTGCTCCTTCACCGCTTGTTCATTTCTTCAGTTCTTAGCGGAACAAAAGTTTAATTAAAAAAACTTCGGATATTTGAAGAAAGCTGTGTAGTGCATGGCTACGCGACTATATATTTTGAAAATATCAGTGCTCCATTTGAAAAAAGCAATAAAAGAGTAGTGACCCGAAATTTTAAAGCTGAGATAACTATGTAAAGTGCTTCGTTTTTATCAGGAGATATCTCCCAGGAATTTTCAACAGTAAGCGTTCAGTATAAGAAATTTTCAATCAACATTAATCTTTGTCCGCACGAGAAAGCCGTGAGCGGGCCAGCACGACATCATCTGCTCCTTGCCCCAAGTGCCGACGTCGATGCTCCGTTGACGACGCCGACGCGCTGGCTGCGGTTCGCGAGCTCTGCTACGCCGTGTGTGTCACACGTCATGGTTTTAGGACTAATGTCATGCTACCCGGGCGCGTGGGGTTGGTGAAGACCTCGGCTGGTTGGGGCGTGCGCGTGCGCTACAAGAATGGTGACGTCGGAGGCGCCCTCCTATCATGGCAGCCGCTCGCGTTCGTTCTGTCGAAACCCAAACTGTCACGAATAAACCACGCCGTAAATGATTGTTTATGGTGCCATCCACCGTCCAATATGTCATTCCATGATTAGTGGGCCAGTAGGCACCCATAGCGGAGAAAAAAAGGCAACGCGAAAATTTCGTCTCGGTACTCCTTTAAATACTATTAAAGACTTTATTTTTAAAAATTTAGTAGTGTATAAGTGCAAACGTAGGCCCGTAAGACAAGGAGTTTCGTCAAAGGCCAATTCTTAGCAGGTGTGCCGAACCAAAAAAAGCTTCGATGCCGGTCTATGCGCCCTGTTTCTGTTTCGGTTGAGTTCATGTTCTACTAAATGATCACGTACCGAACCAGCTCGTAAACCGGTTGTCAATCTTTGCACTCCGTAAGCTCAATTATTAGCCAGGAAAGGGAAGCAACTGTGCGGGAGGAGAATGGTCCCAGGAGAGCTCTAAGAAAGAACGACGCAGCGCACGCCTTGAAAGGGCAACGGAGATAACGGTATACAGTGGTCACACGTTCCGCAACAGGACCCACCTTGGCAGGTGAAACTACCTGCGGGTACGAACAGGGGTCCTCTGGCGAACGCTAGGGAGCGGAAGGAGCTTCGCAGAGGCTGGTGAAGTGGCGACGGGCGCGGCTGCAGACTTCAACAGAAACTTGTACAGGTGATCAACAGATTGTCAAACCACGCTTTTGCGTCCGCATTTTCGGAAAGCTCTATGCATCCAGCGTAATTTTGGCGAATGCGAACTTTACGTAGTCTACCGCAGCGGCATCGCAGCAACAATGATATCGGCTTGATCGAGAAGTGTGCTTCTGCAAATACGTTGAGAACCCAGCGCACTACTTTTGGGGCGTAATTCTTTTGACACAGAAAGGCTATGAGGGAGCGGAAGGAAGGAAGGAATACGTTTTTTTTTTCGTCCATCGGGATCAGGTATTGGGGGTGGAGGAGGCCCACAGGGCCACCGCGACCGCCAGGACCCGGAAGGTGGTCAGGACTTGGGCTGACTCCCCCGGATCACGCAACATCTGCTCCCAGTGGTGAGGGGAGGGAACGGGGGGGTACGGGTCTGCGTGGCATTCGAAGAGGGAATGGTAGTCAGTGTCGAGTGCCCCGCAGGCTGGACAGGTAGGGTCAGTAAAGAGGTGTGGATGACTGTGTGGGAGCGGTGCAGTGCTGGCTTGGGGTCAGGCCAATTAGCTCATACTTGTTTGCGGTAGGGGCATGCCGGTGGTCCGAGACAGCTCAGAGAAAATATTTTGCTGAGAGACGACAACGAGACAGGAAAAAAATTTGCAGTAGCTTAGCTCGGCCACACCAAGATATACCTAGCGTGAGCTAACTCAGCTGGTTATTCTTAGGTTTCCTGGTTGTCTAGGATTTGCTTATTATTATGCTTACAGCTCCTAAAACAATTTCCAATCCAATTCAATTCAGTCCAGTTCAGTCACTGTTCGTCGCGCAAGCGCAGCACGGCTCTCCAGGAGCAACGCGAAACGACTATCAAGAGGCTCCGGCGCAGCATCAGACTTGGCTACTGCGCAACGGAGGCGCACAGCTGGACACGCACCGCCGCCAGTGCGTCTGCCATGGCTATGACGTCAGTACTCTGGAATGCGCAGACAGGCGAATGTGCAGACCCAATTCTCTACACACCCGCACTCCAATTGGATTAGACTTGCAATCCACACCAATAAACTCCAATTTAATTCAAACCAATTCAAATCTAATACAAATGCAATCCAAATGAAATCCAATCCAATCTAATCCAATGCAATCCTCCTCGCGCTTGCGCGGCACGGCCCTTCAAGGTCAACGCGAAACTGCTCATCCTCGGCCAGTGTAGCTTACGCTACAAAAATGTAAGCAGTATCGAGGCTTGGCTGAACAAATTTGACGCCGCTTGTAGTAGAGGTTCAAGGCTGGAAAAGCAGTAGAGCTGGCGGCCCCTCTCCCTACGGCGAAGACCCGGCCGTGGCCTCCGCGATTTGCTGGCGGCGGCGCGCCGTTGCTCCGGCCGTCCCATTCGGCGCGGAAGCAAGGGGAGCGGTGTAATTTTGCTAACTCCGACACACGCCACGAGGCGGCGCCGTTAGCCTAAGATTAAAGCGAGGCTCGTCTGGCCGACGCTGCCTGCGCTTTGAGTTGTAAATCAGCCTTCGTTGTCGCGTCTTCGGGATAGAAAACTCTCAATATATGGTCTATGAATTTTGACTCGATCCTACAAGTACAAAGTTGTTTAACGTACGTTGTTTAACACCCACGATTGCATTTGCACGCAGCTTTAGTGGTCGTTTGCTTGAAAGGCGAATGCCATAGCCCAGGGTTCTGTCATCTTGGGCAGAGTGAATGCCAGCGTGCTGAATTCTTTTTTCGCTGTTACATCATTTTCGCGCGATGTCGCTGCGCGAAAATATGCTTTTTTGCCTTTTAAGTTGTTTCGAACGCTCTGGGTATCCGTTGTGTGTGTGTGTGTGTGTGTGTGTGTGTGTGTGTGTGTGTGTGTGTGTGTGTGTGTGTGTGTGTGTGTGTGTGTGCGTGTACGTGTGCGTGTGCGTGTGTGTGTGTGTGTGTGCGTGTGCGTGTGCGTGCGTGCGTGCGTGCGTGTGTGCGTGTGCGTGTGTGTGTGTGTGTGTGCGTGTGTGTGTGTGTGCGTGTGTGCGTGTGCGCGTGTGCGCGTGTGCGTGTGTGCGTGTGTGTGCGTGTGTGCGTGTGTGTGTGTGCGTGTGCGTGTGCGCGTGCGTGCGTGCGTGTGTGCGTGTGTGTGTGTGCACGTGCGTGTGTGCATGCGTGCGCGCTTGTATGTGCGAGTGTGTGTGCGCGAGTGCACGTGCGCTAAAACAGCGTAATACCGATATGCTCTCGTGTATTGTTTATAGGCAGGCGACTACGACAGTCAAATAATCTGTTAGGCTTCCACAGGTACGAATCAATAATATTTTTGTGTTTTATTTAATATGCTTTGGGGTTTCAAGTACCTGCTGCAATCATGCTACCAAATTATTTTCCGTGAGTGAAAAAGTCATGGTATTCCGCAATGCCTTTCATATCGCTATCGACTCTACATATGTATTTTTTCGAAAGACTGTTTCTGAATTTCTAGATTTGCTGGGGTAATATATTCTGCACATAATTTGTTGTCATGACATATTAAGGGCGTTATTTTTTTCGGTGAGCAGATAAGCTGATCACTAATATCTGCATGCGCAACATCGGCTGTAAGTAAGTTGTTCGGATAAACATATCAAGTGGAGAACTATAGCAATCGTAACTCGGGTAAAGATTTTTATTACATTACTTATACCACGTCCATTTATGGTAGACTGGAAGTCTCTCTGTACGTTTGTATATACAAGCATGCATGCCAATAAACGGCACCAGCACGTTTACACTGCCTATTGCGGATGAAATACCGATAGCCATTTGGACAGTATACACTTCAGATGCTGACGTATACGACGTCTCTGTTAATAGTATCGCGGTAAAAGTTACGCCACACGTTTCAAGCAGTGTTGCCATGTCATCTACTCTATCTGTCAAAGACCGCACGTTTAAAGGAGAAAAAAGAAAATGACATAGGGGGTATTTTCGTGTTTACTAATGGTTGGATTTCGGTCGGTTGAATTCCCATAATTTGGTTCTTGCTCGGAACTTCCAAACAACATGTACGAGATTTTCAGAAATAAAACCGGAAAACGTGTTGTGTTTTGGAACCATGCGTCACTACAAAAAAGAATACTGCTGTGCCATGAATTCACTTATGCATCACCCCGGGCATAGTCTACGTCAAAAATTCAAAGCACCAGTAACAACCCTAATGGCACCAGTAGCTACTTCTACCTTTCAACTGCATTATTGAGCGGTAACTTTTTTTATTAAACGTCGCGCACAGGCTGCCAAAGCCGAGTTTTCGTCCTCTGCACCCGCCCGCGCCAGGGAAAACGACCTTAGGCTGCGCGCGCCGCGGTGCGGCGAAAACCGCGACCACGCCCCCTTTTCAACTTACGCTCTTTCCGGGCGATTGGAACGGCCGGAGCAACGGCGCGCCGCCGGTAGCTGATCGCGGAGGCCACGACCCGGCTTTTGCACCTCACAGGAACGCCACCAGAGGGCCGAGCTGATCGAATGTCCTCCACATGAGTGAGTGAGTGAGTGAGTGAGTGAGTGAGTGAGTGAGTGAGTGAGTGAGTGAGTGAGTGAGTGAGTGAGTGAGTGAGTGAAAGAACTTTATTGAGGGTCCGGCGATGACGCGAGCTCGTCGCGCACCCGGCTAGTCCCACGTCGGGATCGGCAGGTCTAGCCCACCGGTCCGGTCGCGGGCACGCTGGACTGCCAGGATTTGCTTGTCTAGAGCGGGGCTACGCAGAAGAGAGTCCCACTCCTCCTTGCTGAACTTGGGGTGTGCGGACCCGCACTCCCAGAGCATGTGAGCTAGAGTAGAGGTCTGTCCGCAGGACGGGCAGGCGTCGTCGCGATATACGTCGGGGTAAACTTCGTGTAGAACTGCCAAACACGGATATGTGCAGGTCTGTAATAGTCTAAGGGAAACGGCTTGCGCCCTATTCAACTTGGGGTGAGGGGGTGGAAAGACCCTTCTAGACATGTAGAAAAATTTCGTGACCTCGTTATAAGTAGCGGAAGCATCCCTGTGGCCGTAAGGGGGAGGCGAGTCAGCTCTCCTTACAGAGGAAGCGCGGTCAGTGAGGTCGCGCGCAGCCTCGTTAGCAGACTCATTGAGGTTCGGGGGAGCACCCGCGAGAGATCCTACATGAGCGGGGAACCAGTGAATTGAATGATGCGTGAGAGCATCTGTACGCCAAACGCTAAGAAGGTGAGCAGCTTGCTCAGATATGCGGCCATTCTGAAAAGCCCTCACTGCCGTTTTGGAGTCACTGTAGATCTCTGACCCACGACCGTCTAGCAGGGCGAGGGCGATGGCGACTTGCTCAGCGACTTGGGGGTCTGATGTGCGAATGGAAGCGCAGTTAGAAATATTTCCGCTGGAGTCGAGCACAGCGACGGCAAAGGTCTTCCCATTGCTGTACTCCGCAGCGTCAACGAAGCTTGCTATAATGTTTTTTTGCTTGATCTGTTTGAGGATCGCTGCTGCTCTTGCCTTGCGTCTGCCCTCGTTGTTGACAGGATGCACGTTTCGGGGCACGGGGGCCACTATGAACTCCTCTCGAATGCACCTAGGGATCGGGGTACTGCTCCTCGAGGATCCTACTAAAGGGTAGCCTAGCTCTTCGAGGATGCGTTTGCCTGCTGCTGTGGTGTTCAGGCGAGCGAGTTGTGCGCGTTCTTGGGCTTCGGCAATCTCCTCGGCGGTGTTGTGTAACCCCAGCTTAAGGAGATCCTCTGTATGAGTCCTGATGGGCAATCCGAGAGCCCTTTTGACTACTTTACGGATGAGAGCGTTGAGCTTGTCTCGTTCCGCTCTGAGCCAGTTGTGCATGGAAATCGTGTACGTGAAGTGGCACAGTACGAAGGCATTGATCAGCCTGAGGAGATTGTCCTCCTTCATGCCCCGGTGTCGGTTTGCAATTCTTCGAACGAGCTGGAAAGCGTTTTCCGTCTTTGCAATGATTTTGCGGAGAGCCGTTCCATTCCCGCCATGGAATTCGACAAACATGCCCAGGACCCGAATGACGTCGACCCTGGGTATCAGCCCCCCGTCACTGGTGCGAAGAGTGATGTTGCTTTCGGAGACTGGCTTCCAGTCTTTGGGTCTGCCTCCCTTCTCCTTTCTGTAAAGCAGAAGCTCCGACTTCGCGGGGGAGCAACGAAGTCCGGTGGGGCGGAGGTACTGCTCGGTCACATCGATCGCCTCCTGCATAGCTTCTTCAACTCTTCCCTCGCAGCCGCCGGAGCACCAGATGGTGATGTCGTCGGCGTAGATGGTATGCTTGACGCCCTCGACTCGTACCAACCTCTCCGAAAGGCCAATCATACAGATGTTAAATAGCATGGGGGAGATTACGGCGCCCTGGGGAGTTCCCCGTCCTCCGAGGGGCACTTCGTCGGAGCGGAAGTCTCCAATGCGAAGCGTGGCCTTCCGGTCAGTTAGAAAAGAGATAACGTACCTGTGGAATCTGGAACCGAGACCCAGGTCCGAAATTGTTTTGGCGATGAAGGTGTGGAGCACGTTATCAAAAGCCTTCTCGAGGTCCAGGCCGAGCAGGGCCTTTACGTCCCTGGAACGGCCATCCACGATCTGATGCTTGATTAGTTTCATGGCATCCTGCGTCGAGAGTCCGACTCGGAAGCCAATCATGTTGAACGGGTAAATCCCGTTGTCTTCGAGGTACCTGTTAATCCTATTAAGGACGACGTGCTCCATCACCTTGCCGACGCAAAACGTTAGAGAAATCGGCCTGAGGTTCTCGATGTTCGGGGCCTTGCCGGGTTTTGGGATGAGCACCGTGCAGGCCATTTTCCATTCTGCAGGAACAACGCCATTCTTCCAGACCTCGTTGATCTTGTCGGTCAGAAAGGCAATCGATGGGGCGTCAAGGTTTCGCAGCATTCTGTTAGTGACCCCATCGGGACCCGGCGCAGACTTGCGATTGAGCGCGAAGATGGCCTGTCTGACCTCGGCAACGGAGAAGTCTTCATCCAGTACGGGGCGAGGACGGCCTCGGTAGTCCGGGAGTTGCGTCACCACATCCCCGTTGTGCCGGATGGGCAGGTACTTCTGAAAGAGTTTGGAGACTAGTTCGTCGCCCGTGTGAGTCCATGTGGCCTCGTGAAGGGCCCGGGCCAATGTGTGCTTCTGGTTTGACTTGGGGCCGCTTACGTCGAGAAGGTGCTTCAGCATGCCCCAGGACTTGCCGTTACGTATCTGTCCGTCGATGGATTCGCAGAGCTCGTCCCACTGCTGCTTGCACAGCCCTTTGCAGTAGCTTGTTGAGCTCCGAAATCTTCTTTCGAAGTCTGCGATTGAGTCTTTGACCTTTCCATCGGCGGAGCAGAGCATTTTTGGCCGCGATCAGGTGGGCAAACCTACTATCCATTTGCTCGACGTCGAGATCGGTTACCACTTTCTTGGTGGCCGCGGAAGCGTCGTTGCGGATGCCTTCACACCATTCCTCGAGGCTGGCAGGTGCACTCGCTCTCCCGGGTTCTTCCCGAATCTTGCGAAAATGGTCCCAATCGACGAACGTGAATTCCCTGACCCTACTCCGAGCGACCTTGAAATGCGTCTCGAGAATGTAGTGGTCGCTGCCGAACTCCATGGCGGTGTTCTCCCATCCCACGTCCTCCACGTTCTTGACGAAGGCGAGGTCGGGTGTAGTGTCTCGGGTTGCGGAGTTGCCGATGCGTGTGGGAAAAGCCTTGTCTGTTACCAGAGTAAGGTCCATCTCGTTGGCGTCTTGCCACAAGTTGCGCCCCTTGGTAGTGTCATAGACATAACACCAGAGGCCGTACGGGGCGTTGAAATCACCTACGACGACCAAGGGTCGAGGGCCGGCCAGGTCGGTCGCTTTTTTAAGGATGGTCTTGAACTGTTGGCGCGAGTCTCTAGGGTTGCTATAGATATTGAGGACGAAGACGCTATTTTTTCGCTGATTCCGCTGTGGCGCGTCGAGCAGTACCTCCACCATGACGTATTCGAGTCTACCGCTCGCCAGCTTGAGGTCGTGGGTGAGATGAGTTAGCCTTTTATCGATCAAAGTACAAATACCACGGCCACCAGGCTGGCCCGATACGGCTCTGTAGCCTTGAAGCGATGCGGCGGAGACTAATGTTTCTTGGAGTGCGACGACCTGAGGTTTAACCGCCAAAGACCTGAAAAACTGCTGCAGAGGGGCTTTCTTGGTAGAATACCCCCTGCAGTTCCATTGCCAAATGCGAAAACTTTCTTTGGACCTATCCATTATGGGGCTGATCGAACTGACTACCGCCTAGCGGGGCAGTTAAGGTTGCGCTAAAAATGGGACATTCTGTCACCGCGTTGGTGGGATACTTAAGCGTAGCTTCCCTCAGTACGGTGGGAACGGTTAGAGGATGTACGACAGTGGCAGGTGAAGCCATTCGCGCCTCATTGGCGTCGATGCGATCTGCGAGAGCTCCGAGGCCCCTGTTGGGATCCCCGAGCGCAACCTGAATTTGCCGAACGCTGTCGCTAAGAAGGCTGACGTTAGCGGTGACCTGTTTGAGGCCGTCTGCGAGCGCAGTGAGCGTTTGCTTAATCTCGCCAACTTCTGCGGTCAACACTCCCGACTCGCATGTGTGATCGACCACTGCCCTGCGTTTGGAGGATGTTGCAGTACCGTCTACCGGAGCCGCGACTGGAGTCTCGGTGGCCCTGACTGCCTCACCGTTACCCGACGTATTCGAAACGAGTTTTCTGATTTCTGCCATTTCATTAACTAGCCTGTTGATCATTTTCTTATGGTCGTCGTTCTCTTTGCGTAAACGAATGACTTCCGCGTCCCTAGCTTGCTCTGGGAGCGGGTTGTTACGAGCGCCCGGAGCGGCCCCAGTATTGGCGCTGGGGTTGGGACGCACCAAATCGGCCCAAGCGAGGAACGGTTGCCTCCCGCCACGTGTAGAGACGGGCTGATGTCCGGATGCTGGCTGGGTTCTGGAAACCGAACGGCCCCTGGATCCGGATGGGGACCTGGGACTGGATCGGATTCGGGATCTCGACCTGGACCGGATCCTGGAGATGGAACGGCTCCTGCTACGGCCCCGGGAGCGGCTACGAGATCTGGATCTCCCCTTGGACCAGGAGCGGCTGCGGGCGGATGGGCGTTGAGACAGTGATTGCTGAGCTTGATTCGAGGTCTCCATGGACGGAAAATCGTCGTCGTTGAAGGTGACGGTCTGTCTCGAACTTTCCGCGGCGCGGGTGCGTTCCCCCCGTCTGCGCCTGACCAGGTACGGTGTCTGGAATCTTCGCTTGCACTCCTTGGCGGCCGTAAGGTGACCGCCACCGCACAGCTTGCATTTGGGGTAGCATCTGTGCTGAGCGTCGGGGTTTGCTTCTCCACATCCCCTGCAGACGGCATCGTTAGGCGAAGGGCAGACATCGGAGCGGTGCCCGAGGCGGCCGCAGCTGTAGCACACGTCCATTTGCTTGCGAAATAAAGTGCACCTGATCATTGTGCCGCCGTAGGAGACGAAATTAGGCACCCTGTACCCGTCGAACAGGACTACTACGGTGGTAGTTTTCTTGATTCGTTTGGCGCCGAGCGCCGCGGGGTTTCTTGAATTGACCAGCTTTTTTCGATCTCCGCGGGTCCGTCGCTAAGAAGAACGCCTCGAATGACGCCCTTGCACGTGGAGTGGGGTGCTGCCTCGTAAGCGCTCACCTCGAAGCGTTGACCGGTGACGGTGATGCCCTCGATGCCGACGTAGCATGCAGCGTTGTCCCTGCTGGGTGTGCTTATCACCATGATATTTTGTTGAAAGTTGGGATACATCGTGTCGGTTTCCCGCGTCGCCAGACCGAGCCCGGCAGCTTGCCATATGGCGTCGGCGACGACAGTAGGTCCAACCTTGCTGATACACAGGCCTCCCCGGGGCCGCACGACGATCTTCGCTTCTTCTTTGGGCAGCGGAGGCATCCTGCCCCCTCGAATGATCTTGCTTTTAAGGCCGGCGCGGTCGGCGCGGCCCACAGCGTTCGAATTGGCGTTAGGCTTAAGCCCGCTCGCATTGCCGCCAATCTGGTTGATGGCCGAGTTTCGCACTGAAGATCGTCGGGAGACAACGTGCTGCCACCCGAAGTCTTCAGTAAAGTTCTCGGGGGCTAAGGGCTCCCCTTCCACCTCGCACTCCATCACAAAGTACGTGAAAAAAGCTCCCGGCGAGAAAAGGCAGGCGAGCGATGCCTCGCCGCACGAGCGCGGTTAGCGTTTCCACAGTCACGGCGTGGTCGCTAGAAAAGCGGCCATAAAAGTCACAAACGTCCACCCACCCATAAAAGTCGGGTATCAGCGTGTTCCTCTTGACTTCACGAATCCAAAAATGCAGAAAGTTCAGGGGAACACTATCGAAAAATCTCCGGAAACTTTGCAAAAAAGCAGGAGCCGAACGAGCCACGTCCGAACCCGTCACGTCCGAGCACGTGCCCCCCCCCCCCCCCCCCCCCACATGAGCCCCGTGAATTTTCCATTCCTGTAGCCAACATTCAACACGTGGACCCACGAAAAGTATTCCACTGTATTCCTCAAGGTCAACGTTCCCAGAGGACATCAAATCCTCGGCGGACGGACCATCGCCCTTTATTTGCAGCCGGCCGGGCGAGGCCTGCTAACCTCAACGAGGCCTACAACGGCCACTGCTGGCACGCTGAGGCGAATGCTCTGTTCTTGCACGCTCTGGCACGTGCCGTGACCCGCGCTCTTGCATGCTCGGGTGTACTGGCGTGCACTCTGGATGCGCGCTGGAACGAACCGCTGGGGACTTTTCCAACCCGGAAGTGTAGTCTCAGCCCCCGCCTAATCGACACCCAGCGAGGCATTATGGAAGTCGTGGAAGTGAATGGTGAGCCAATCTCACCCGAAGACTACGAAAACGACGCGGGCTGGATTACCAGCCATCAGCAACGAAGCAGCCGATCCAAGCCTAGGCTCACTGATCGAGACTCCCGAAACATAGTTTCATACTAATATATACTAGAGGGAAATCTGTCGCTGCAGTCACTGGCCGCCGTGGGCGGCGCCAGTGCTGCTAGCGATGTTCCTCGCCAACTTGGCTTTGCTAGCCATATGGCTTCTTTTTTGTCTCGAAACCAAAATCAACAAAACAGGGTAACATTTTTGTCTTGTTCATTGTGCATGAACCTTGTACATATTCACTGACAAATTAACTTTTTTGGGGTTCGATTTTTATGATAACAAAACAAATTTGATGAACCTTCTAGTGTAATATTGTTGCTTTTTTTGCAGCCAGAGCCAACTTTTCAGCTTGCTCTTGAGCCATGGCAAGGATAAGTGGAACGTGCCTACCCGCACATGACGGAACGCTCGCGGAAGCGCGGCTCCCCTAGACAGTGGCGCCAGATTTCCCTCTAGTATATATTAGTAGGAAACTCTGTCCCAAAACCAAGAAGGTGCCCGCCGAGAGCAGGCGCACAAGATCCAAAACTACCTGGGCGTGCACCGGCCGCGTCTGCCGCCTCTTCCAAGAGAAGATATCACGATAATTGTTCGACCGGGCGACGGCTTGAACACGTCGCGTGTGAGTTACGCACAGCTCCGTGCAGTGTTACGCGCCGCCGCAGTGTCGACCAAGAGGGCAAGTGACGACATCTTTCGCCTTCACCCCGGACAGAACATCATGGTCGTGAGTACGCCAACGAGAGAAAATGCCTAGAAGTATTGCAGCATCAAAGAAATTAGAGTCTGGAACCACACCTACGCTACGACGAAGTAACGACCAAAGTTCCGCACTACGTGTACTACCACGGTGCGGAATATCGATGCGTCTTGCACAAGAAGAAGGTGTGGAAGTCTGCAACACCTGCAGTCGTGTCGGGCATCGCACGGACGTCTGCCCCAGCCCAAACGAAACATACTGCCAGGGCTGCAGGATTAAAGACCCACCGGCAGATCACAATTGCCATCCAACATGCGCCATTTGCGGCAAAGCGCTCGTCACAGGCGACAAAAAATGGCGCAACCATTTCAAGGCACCGTACTTGCTCAAGCAACGCGGCAATGGGAGCAACAGCAGCGCTCGAGACAAGAAGACGGCGAGAGAACCAGCTCCCGAATTCTCCGCGGGGAAAATCACCTGCGCAGAGCTACGAGCAAGGAAGATCTCACCAAAGATACCGGATACAACCGAAGAGAGCGCTCTCCAGCTCCTTTCCCCGACTCGCTACCCCAGAAGAAGCGGAAAAGCAGAACTCCAAGCGTCATCGATCTCGGTCGAATTCAAAGACCAGGAGGGATTCAAGGCGGGCCCAATCGCGGTCCTGCTCTAGCTCCAGGCCCCAGACCAGGAAGGGTCGCTCGCACTCCTCGGAAAGAAACAAAGACAATGCAAATCAGTTGAGCTGGGCAGATGCGGTCTTTCATAATGCTCCTAGCAGAGACAAGAAAAAGTCAGGGCTTTTTCCCCTAGAACAGGAACTGGTGGGGATCAGGCAAATTCTTGAGCAAGTAACCAAGGAAAACAGAATCTTAAAGGAAGAAATAGTAAGGCTAAAAGCGGATAAGCAAACTCATGAAATGGGAGAAAAAGAAACGGAAACCGTGCCGGTCGCAGTTGCGATGCAGAGTAATGCGGATTCTTCACCTTTAAAAAGAAAGGCGGGTGAGCAACCCAAAGAACATAACGACTCCGAAGAACTAAAACAATTAAACCAGAGTATTGACTGCAGGTTTGAAGCTATGGACCGAAGGATCGAGGCTGCGATCTCTCAGCTAACCGACGCCATTAAAGATAAATTTGACAAGTTGGTAACCCGGCTTTCAGCCTTAGAGGCTACCCATAGGCACTCCCGCACGGCTGGCGTTGGGCCGATCAAATCAAAACCTTTCAGTAAACCCGCGTCGGCGGACATGACCAAACTTCACAAGGAAGAATCAAACTCGAACAATGGCCCGGAGTAACAAGAAATACGTGATTTGGCAATGGAACTGCCGTGGGCTTCGCCGGAAACGAGGGAACCCGCAGCAGTTCATAGACACCAATGTGCAAGAAGCGCCGGACGTTATAGCGCTGCAGGAGACAGGGGCACACGCAAAATTATCCGGGTATAAAACTTACGCTAAAGCCTCGGACGATAAGACGCCCGTCACTACTCTAGTAAGATGAAGTTTACCGGTTATGTAACACGAGACTGGCGTATCAACCATGGACTGCGTCCACATCGAACTTATTCCGACTAAAAAGGGAAGCGAAGGCAGCGTTTTCGTTCTAAACGTATACAGTAGTCCAAGGAAAAGGCGCAGGTTCGGAACCCTATTCCGTAAGGTCTTATACATAGTCAAAAGATAACCACTCGTCGTAGTAGGCGACTTTAACGCGCCTCACCCAGCCTGGGGGTACGGTATGGAGGTCGCCAAAGGACGAAACCTCTGGATGGACGCACAGCAGCAGAATCTCACTCTGGTAACCGATCCCGCTCATCCCACTAGGGTGGGTAACAGCGTATGCCGCGACACCACTCCCGACTTAACCTTCGTCAAGAACATGCCGGATCCCGATTGGCTAAACACTCAAGAAAATTTGGGAAGCGATCCCTTCATTGTAGCCACTGCTGTGAAGGCCGGTCCTTTCAAATTAAAGGGTAGCAAGATCAAAATAACAGAATGGGATTCTTTTTGTGATATCAGAAGAGCAGAGAACTTGAGTAGCGAAATTGATGACACCGCATCTTGGACTAAAAATAAACACAAATGCGTAAAAAAAGCTACTAAAACCACCCCGAGGAAGCCGCACTGAAAGTGGCTGACAGCAGGCTCCTGCACATGTGGGAAGCCAAGAACGGCCTGCAGAGACGGCTCAGTAAGCAGAAACATAATCGTAGCCTGCCCAGAAAAATAGCAGTTTTCAACAAAGAAATTGAAGACTACGCGAATCAGCTCATCCGCCTGAACTGGCACAGCATGTGCAACGGCATGGAGCATCAGACGGGGCTCGCTAAAACATGGCATATTCTAAGATACATAATCGATCCCGAACTACCCAGAAACACAACCTGAGTAAGATTGTGACCCCGAACTACCCAGAAACCCAACCTGGGTAGGACTGTTAGCACTTACCAAGGAACGAAGCAGGACTTGCTCAAAGAAACTAAAGACGGTATATTGGATCTACCCAAAAAAGGCGCTAAAACCGTGCACCGGTAAAGAAAACGCAGACCTTGACCGACCCGTTACGATATTAGGGATTCGGGCAGCTTTGGACAATCTCCAGACAATGTCCCGACGGTATATCGAACTAAATTTTAAGATATCGAGATGACGAATCTATAGAAGCCTTGACGAAGTACATTAATGTATGCTGGGAAAGGGGTAGCCTCCCGCGGCAATGGAAGACTGCCCAAGTAGTTATGATTCCAAAGCCTGGAAAGAAATTACAATTGGAAAACCTGAGACCCATCTCACTGACATCGTGCGTCGGCAAGCTGATGGAGCTTGTCATCCTCAATAGACTGAACGCCTACTTGGAGGACAGAGGGCTCTTCCCTCACACCATGATAGGTTTTAGATTCAAATTGTCTACCCAGTACGTAATCGTACGCCTCAAACATAAGATCCTAGATTGAGACGAGAGCTGGTCCCTAGACACCAAAGCAATTTTGGGATTGGACTTAACAAAGGCCCTTGATAACATCGCTCACGAGGCCGTCCTAGAAAACTTACAAAAACTGGAAGTTGGTCGTAGAACTTACGATTACATAAAAGACTTTCTCTCCGACCCGAGAGCTCATGTAACTATCGGAGGGGTCAGAGCAGAGGACATAGAATTGGGTAGCCGGGGAACACCGCAAGGATTCGTCCTGTCGCCGTTTCTTTTTAAGGTCGCCATGATTGGGCTTCCTGAAATACTAGATCGGGTAGAAGGCTTGAATCACAGTCTCTACGCTGATGACATCACCCTCTGGGTAACCGGAGGTAGTGATGCTCAAATTTCGGATATTCTCCAGACAGCGATCGAGGCAATCGAAACATACGTGAAGCCGAGTGGTCTAGCGTGCTCTCCGCAGAAATACGAGTTTTTGCTTTACCAACCCACGATGAGAGGACGCAACCGTGCAGTGGAAGTCCCTAAAATCGAGTTTTTCGCGGATGGTAGTCTCATTCCAGTTGTGACGAGTATCAGGATTCTCGGTTTGAGAATTCAGGCCAACGGACAAAATACTGAAATCGTTAAAGCTTTGGAAAAAAGCGTCCATCAAACCTCCAGACTTATTTCCAGGATAGCAAGCAGGCATCATGGAATGAAGGAGGGCAATTTGATCAGGCTAGTACAAGCGTTCGTCCTGAGTCGCATAGCGTACGTAACACCTTTCCTGAGACTAATGGCGGACGAAAAAATCAAAATTAATACCATGATCAGTAAATCATACGAACAAGCTCTCGGGATACCAGCTACCACGTCCAACGAACGTTTGGAGGCGTTAGGAATTCATAACACATTGGAGGAACTAATAGAGGCGCAGAGAGTTGCCCAGCTCGAGAGACTCACAAAGACCTCGACTGGCCGTCATATTTTAATGACTCTAGGCATCCGGTAGAAATCTCAATTCGGTGCCAAACGCGAGATTCCGTGTGAAGTATGGGAATGCATACACGTCCCTCCTATACCGAGGAATATGCATCCCGAACACAAGAAATAAAGAAGACGCGAAAGAGCGAAGGCTTTACAAAAGGGATTCAAAAACACCGAGAACGTGGTCTACGTGGACGCCGCGGAATACGCAGCCCGCGATGTCATGACCGTGCTAACTACTGATTGCAACGACAATTCCGTAACTAGCGCGGCACGATACTGACGTCGTCGCCGGATGCGGCAGAAGAGGCGGCCATAGCGATGGCGATGGCCTCCACGAAAGCTAAATTTATTGTCAGCGACTCTAAAACTGCAATTCGGAATTTCGCAAAGGGACGGATCTCGTCCGAGGCACTGAGAATTCTGGTCGGCTTCAAAGACCAGAGTAAGGTCCAAATCGTATGAACTCCGGTACACTCTTGTCTTCCCGGTAACGAGAACGCTCACCACGCGGGTAGAGGTTTGGCTAACCAAACCGATCACATCGAGGAAACATCTGAGCACTTCTAGTACGCTGGGATGGGGAGGGACCGCACGGTCTCGTACAGAGACATAATTAATCATTGCAGATTGAAACAGGTTAAGCATCCTTACCCTCACTATACTCTTAACAAATGGCAGTCTGTAGCATGGCGCCTCTTACAAATACATTCCCCAATCCGGTCCTGTACAGCCATTGTTACCCGGGGCTCTCTACACGAGCGAATGTAAGCTATGTACGGGCAGGCAGACCTGCGCCTTATTATTTAGGAATGTCCTCAGAAGAAGAATTCGTTACGTGATTCGCTATTAGGACCGCAGAGCAATGGGAGACCGTTCTGCGCACCTCCGATCCGGTCGTACAGATCCGGGCTGTCCAAATGGCCGACGACACCGCCTAAACACAAGGACTCCTAGCCGCTGTCTGAGGGAGCCTCCTTTGCTTCGAAACCATGTTGGACAAATAAATGTTGTTTCTCTCTCTTGTTGTTGCAATATATATATTTATTAATCCTATATACACTCCGTGCCTTGACCTTTGTCATCGTCGGAGGGAGAGATGGGGGAAGAGAGTTAGAGGAAGGGGGTTGAGTGTCCCGACTAAATGTGGTCCTCTACGGCGGCTTCACGAATACATACGAGAAGAGAGTCGAGGACCATCTTCCTGTGTTCCGTAGACCCTTCGGGATGGGTCCACTCCCGCAGCGTTTGTGGCCTGACTTGAGGAGGAATGAGCGCGTGTGCGCGTTTTCTCTGGTCCTTCAAAAAAGGGCAGCTCCATAGCAGATGGTCAAGGTCAGCGACGTGTTGGCTGTCAGGTGATTCGCAGAGTTTGCAGGTACCATCGCCGGGGTGTAGGCGAAAGCGTGCCATGATGTGCGGCGTTACAGCAGTGTTCGTCCGAATGCGTCGGAATGTGACCGTTGGCCACCAGTTGTAGCCGGATGGGATAGGGTCATCCTCTTCGGGTAGACGAAGTCGAAGCGCTGCACGTCACTCAGCACGTGCTTTGGCAACGGCTTCCTCGTAGTCATACCCTTCCTCTTCCGACTCGACGGGCAGCAGCTCCAAAGATGGAGGTGTCGACGCTTGGAGAGAGGGGAAGACGTTCGTCGGTCGCGACGGAGGTTTCTGGCAGTTATCGGGGTTGGAAAGCACCTCCCGTGCTACCTTGTGTGCCTCCTAGTTGCCCGGTATCCCGTTATGGCCAGGGACCCAGCGAATTGTAAGTGTGCGGCGGAGTTGTTGAAGGTCTCTTGCGACTGCACGAATTCTTGCGACCGTCCGACTGCGCGTGCTATTTTTTCCGCATTCTCTCACGGCTTCCATGGAGTCCATGTAGAGAAGGAAAGTGGTTCGTGCCTCAGTCGGTCTTGTGGCGGCAATTCTGTGCGCTTCTCCGGTCGCTAGTAGTAAGGCCCTCAGTTCCGCTTCCTTCACAGATGGGGCACCACAGAGAGCCTTGGCTCCTTTAGTTTTGGTCTTGTCGCAGTACCACGCTATGGCGACCTGATCATCTTGAAGAGCTGCGTCAGTGTAAATCCTGCGCGCCCCTTCATTGTCGTAGGTACGCTGGAGCTTTTTCAGGTGTGTCGTTGCTGCTCGCTGGCGACGTGTCGGATGTCCTGCGCTTGTGTTTTTGGGCATGGGCCGGTGATCAACGTTGGCTATTTGTTTCCATGGTTCAGGCGGTTGGTAGATCGGAGGCTTCTTGTCCAGCGAGTGACCAAGTTGACGAAGAATAGCCCTGCCGGCTTGAGTGCTTTTGAGGCGTAGTAGTTGTGAAACTCTTAAGCTTTCAGCTCTGTCTTCAATGGTGTTCATCCCTGAGTGAAGGTGGAGGTTACAAACCATTGCAAAGTGAGGAAGATCAGAGACAACTCGCATGGCTTCGCGGTTAAGGTATTCTACAAACTCTCATTGTTTTTTTTGTGAGTCTATAGAAGTTATACCCGTACGTCACTTTTGGAACCAACAGGCCATTTACCAAAATGCGAAGAACGCGTTCATTGGCGCCCCACTTCTTCGAAGTAATCCGACGGATAAGGGAAAGGGTGCTTTTCCACGTAGCGGTCACTTTCTTGAGCCACATGGTGGCGTCCATCCTCGTCCATGTCAAGACCGAGAATGCGGACAGTAGGTCGTTCTTGGATTTGCACTCCATTCATGGTGAGCTTAAACTGGCTCTTTATGTTTTGTTTGTGTAGCCGTTTGTTTGCCACTACTACAAAAACAGTCTTTTCAGGAGATGGAGTGAGTCCTACCTGTGTAAGAAAAAAAAGATTGTGTTCAGACCTTGCTGCATTGCTTGTTCTTGTCCGCCTATGGAGCCTCCCTTTGTCTAAAGCGTAATGTCATCTGCATAGATCGTGAAACGCAAGCCTCCAATCTCATCCAGGAGTGGGGGAAGGTCCGCCATGACGATATTAAATAGCGTTGGCGATAAGACTGAACCTTGAGGTACTCCGATGCAGTGTGCTGTTTTGGGGCCGAGTGTGTCACCAACTCGTACTCGATAGTGGCGGTCTGGCAGGAAATCTTGTACAAAGGTGAGTGGCTTTCCGTCCAGTCCACGGTTGCGTGCACCTTGGATAACTGCCTCATGAAGTACCGAGCCGAATGTTTTTTTTACGTCGACGGCTACCACTAGACGGAAATCACATGATGAGGTGTTAGCTATAACATCTTCTGACAGCAATTTTAAGCTGTCTAGAGTACAAAGGTGCCTCCGGAACCCCCTTTGTCGTGGGTGAAGTTGGCCTGTTGTTTCTAAATGCCACTGAATTCTTGCGAGAACCATCCTCTCCATAAGTTTCATACTATTAGAAATCAAAGGAATGGGTCTCAGATTCCCTGTTTGCCTGAGAGGCTTGCCAGGCTTTTGAATGGGTACCACCCGCCATTCCTTCCACTCATTAGGCAGCACAGAAGATTCCCAGATAGCATTGAGCCAGGCAAGGAGTTGCTCCTTGTGCACGTAAGGTAATTTGCGAAGAGCCGCGTAAGTGATCCTATCTGGACCAGGTGCGCTCGTTATTTAGGTTTCCTGAAGAGCTGATAGAAGTTCGGCCATTGTGAACGGGTCATTTATACTGGCGTTCATTTCGGGAGGCGTCGTGCGTGGGAGAAACGGCGCTCTTGGCTTCACCCCAAGCGGGGGTTGTGGGAAGAAAAGCTGTCCTGCCTGGATTGCAAGATCGGTCTCTGTGATGCCCAGTCGAATAGCTATGTTCCGGCCCGCCATTTTGCTCTTTCTTTTGTCCTGCATGCCACGAAATCTTCTCCAGACTTTGCTGAGCCTGGTCTGCGCATTGAAGGACGCAGTGCCGATGCCAGTTATCCCGGGAGAGCTGCAAGGAGTACTGGCGTGCCTTCGCAGTTGTTTGGTTAAGGCGCGATCGAAGCGGAGGTGTCCCCCCTCCTTTGCGAAATTGCTGGAACGCTTGCACACGGCTGGCCCATAGATTTAGAAAATGTAGTTCGGGGGTGGGTGCACCGTCTTTGACTAGAACCGATGTTGTGGCTTCCCACAGAGCAGTACCAATGCGTGTGTAGATAGGATCTGCAGGATCGGTTTCATTTAGAATGGGGCGAAATGTATCCCATTTTACGAAATTTTCTGTCGTTTCTCTGGTATCGCTTGCAATGCTTGAAGTGTTATCCATATCGGCAGGTGGTCACTTCCGAGTGTGTCTGGTCTGGTCTGCCAAATGCCTCGAAGCTTGGGAGAAGCCCAAGTAAGGTCCGGTGTCGTGTCTCGCTGCGACGCAAACGCTGCTATGCGCGTAGGGACTTCAGGGACGTTGAGGAGTTCTAAGCGTGTATGCCGTACAGCAGCAAGCAGCTGGGTTCCTCTGATGTTGTTGATGTTGATGCTGGGTTCCTCTTAAGTACTGAGTGACCATGTAGGGTCTACATGAGGGAGTTCATCCATGTAGCGTCTTGGCTGCTGCGCCCCATGGGTCTGCAGTGTACCGAAACAAATGTAACCGTCTGCCCCCGGAGCTGAGTCTTCGCCGCTGTGACTTCCCGATTCTGGTGACACAGATGGATGGTGCCAAGCTGAGTTAGCGGCACGGACTTGGCGACAAGAACGGCAGATTGACCGTTGCAGACATCTGGCTGCGATGTGTCACCGTTGTTTCGCCCTCTGTAACTTTGTCGAATAACAGCGGTTGTATACATATTGAATCCTCTCAGCTGAATATTAGGAGTGTTTGTTTCCTGTAGAAGCAGGATTGTTGGCCTCTTGTTTCTTGCGAAGCGTTGGTTTACGTCAGCGGATCGTGTGGTCAGCCCGCGGCAGTTCCACTGCATCACTGTCACAGGGTGACCCTACCCGTGGCGCTTACTTGTCGGACGCAGCATCACGGTGCACAGCACTGGCGCCTTCGAGGACCTCAGTGGTCATCGTTTGGCTTGCGAAAGCAGCCTGGGAATCGGGACACATGCCCGCGACAAGGTGGGATTGGCCTGATAGGGCTTCGCGGAGGAGTTGAGGCAAACGTTCCACAAAAGCCTTCTGTATTCCTTCCGCAATAATGATTTGATGGAGGTTTGTACGTCGAAAGAGATTATGGCTCTAACATCTTTCAGTATTGATTGGCGTAAGAGCGATTGTTGGTGAGAGAAGTCCACCAGCAGCTGTTGAATCTCACGGTGAGGTTCGGCCTGTGAGATCTGTGCAACCGGTGAAGGCGCCGAAGAAATTCTAGTTGAATGTGATCCTTGTGGTGATGAGTGCGGTTCTTGGGCCTGACGTGTGCCCTTTGCGTTGCGATGGTCATTTACCAACTGTTGCGCCGAAGTAAGCGCAGGATCCTGAGCTGTAACGCCGGATGGTTGGGGGGGGGCGCTGGTGCTTCTGGCGGTGACACTGACGCCGAAGGGTTTGGTGGTAATGGCGGATAGTGAACCGATGAGTCTCGTGGTGGCGGTTCATGACGCCCCTTTCAGCGGGAAGTGACGTTCGACGGTTGTGTTAGTGCCGGAGGTGGATCTGTGCTTTGTAGTTGTGACGACTCGGGTGGTATGACGCCGACAGGTTTGTGGACGATGCCGAGTGGTGTTTCGTGCTGTTCTGAGGGGTTGAATTTCACCGTTCTTTTTAGCACATGGTATTGTTCGGAGGTATTCGTGATTCATCACTGTGCGTAGAACCGCTAAACGGTCGGCGACGTGCCTGCCTGGCTCTGATGCCTTTGTTTGCTTCAATGCGCTTTTTGCAACGGGGATCTGTTGCTATGTGGGAGCCACCGCAGTTTTTGCACTGTGGCGAACTACCCGTGAAGTCCGAGATGCCATCGGTGTGTTCCTTGCCGCACTTGGCACAACGAGGGTGTTGAGAATTGGGGCAGATGTCTGCCTTATTCCCAATGTCATGACACAGGTTACATATGACTGAATTTGGCGTGTGCGTAGCAACTGCCATAATGCAGTTGTAATAGAGGACATAACGTGGCGGTCTCTTACCTTCAAATTAATGTGGGCTGTTTTTTTACCCATCCGTCGTGCAGCCACGATCCAGTGGGTACGGAACGAAAGGTTGTGCAGGAGTTCCTCTTCAGGATCGTTTGGGTCTATTCCGTATATTACGCCGCGAACGTGGCCCCCAGAAAGGGTCTCATAGGTTTTCAGAGTGATTGCTGACGTTGAGATGCCGATCTGCGTAATTCCAAGGAAGATGTCTATCACATGTAGTTGCCAAATTTCGATGGCTAACGTGTTAGATGCCTTTAGAATACGAATTCGGTGGGCTCCAGGAGAAATGCTAGCGGTAAAGCCTTGGGGAGGCCAAGGTGAATGTCTCGTGGCGAATACTCCGAGAGGCAGTGGCGTTCTCGTGGCCTGAGAATCACAGTGTGCTGCGGCGTCGCAGGGAGCGTGCTCTTCGCCGTAGCAGCACGCGGAGTGGTTGGCGCGACTGCTCTTTTTTGGCTGGTGTTGAGTGACGTCTGTCCACGCGCCAACCTCAAGCAGGTCTTCGTCGGTTGGCGCACGTGAGCTCCGCAGCCGTGGCAATATGGCGGCGCCCAGCTGTCCGGAATTAGGCTTAGCATAAAACGTGGTCTTGTGGTGATGAGACCTTAAAGGCGTGGAAGGACAAAATAACTTAGGCGGTTGAGTGGGTCCGGTAAAGAAATCACTTGCCTGGACCGTTGTTTGATGCTGGAAGCCAACGACGGTGTGGTTTGTTGGGGTGGTGGTGATGGCGGCAGCGGTTGCCGTCGTTGTAGCGGAAGTGATTTCAGCACTGGGTGCCGCCGAAGTTTCCATTTCGTTGGCTTCTCCGGGTGGAAAATGCACCATTGGTAATGGTGATGGCATGGCAGAATTCCGAGGGCCCTTACCACATGACGCGGTAGTCACATTCACATTCATTGTGTTGTCGGCCGCACAGCCCACACAGAACCGTGGCGGCGAAGTTGACGTGGTCGGTAAAAAGTCCTTGGTTTTGGTGAAACCTTGCTACCCGGTGGAGTAGGGCAACTTCCGTGAACTGAATAGTAGTTTCTGGGGGGACTAAGCCCCCCCAAAAAGCACGCAGAGTCTAAAATGCAGAGCTTGATGCAAGCGCACCTTGCTCTTTCATGCGCAACCTGGCGGATCGGACTCGTTTCTCTCTCTCTCTCTCTCTCTCTCTCTCTCTCTCTTGCACCTCACATGGATTACCGAACTTGCCGCTGAAAGCTCTCTATCCGTGGCAGGCCCGGATCGTTTTATTCCCCGTCTTTCACTTCTCTCCCAAAGTGAACCGCGTTTGCACGCGCTAGAAACAGCGGCAACCGGCTTCGCGGACCTCGTAGCGCGTTCGTTGCGCAAACTAGGCGTCTACGCTCCCCACTTCCGGCGCCAATGCACGTGACTTGTCAAGCAGAACATCCCGCGAGAGATCATGCCACGAATGCAATCGCACAAAAGCCGGTTTTATAACTCGAGGAGCCCAGGTTACATTCCTACCACGGAAAGCGTTTCTCCCTTTGTTTTAAAGGGACACTGAAGTGAATTTGTCAAGCTCCCGTTCTTGCTTGCACTGCGTAGACCGGCTCAAATTAGCACACTTTTCATCGTTTATCCGGTTGACAAGCCGGTAATTATTTTACAAAGCGCAAAAGAAGAAAAACTACGATGCGCGGTTTGCGGCGGCCGCACCAACTAAAGGCTGTGATGACGGGAGGAGACGCACCGTGATTGGACGATGTCCATGGTTAGCATTCAAACAAGTTTCGGTTTTGGTTCTGTAAAATAACATGCTTGACATCCGACGGCATCGTTGGATGGGCATTCTCTATATCTCAGTAATCATCGTACCGCGCTTCTGCCATGTTGTCGGCTGTAAAATGCATAGGATAAGCCTCCCAGGACGGCTTGGAATTGTAGCAATGACTAGCCGCGGCTTACGCAGTGGATGAGCGCCCTCGGTTTCCCCGCAGACGCTCAAATTTCATGCGCTTTTCCCCCATATTTGGAGCTTGCCTCACTCATGCCTGTATTGTAAAAAGCCTGTTCGTACCAGGCCAAGGGTCCGTTGATCCTGGCCTGCGCCTACTGCCCGCAGGCAGTCGGTTCTTATGGCAACAGCATGCCAAGGAGAACTCGCTAGCATGCCAGTGTCAGCCTGCGCGCGTTCTGTGAACTAGTCCATGGAGCAGTGAACGTTAAGGCACAAAAAGTGAAATCAGTATGGAAAACGTCGGCCGAAAACGAAAAAGTCAACTTATAAAAAAACAATAAAAAGTGCACCATCTTCCCGTGGGGAACCCTGATGAGGATGCGAAGCATCGTGGCGGTTCCGTGTGCATGGTTCCATTGTGTTGCCGTTATGTTGAGTGATCTGGTTTTTACTAGCGCCAGAGGGAATTCCGCGTCCGGGTCCACACCGGTGGCAAAGGCACGCAAGTGCTATTGTGTTACGGTGAGTAGGCGGTGGTTTTTGAGGCGCCGAAACTCGTCCATCATGTTCTTGTCGATGTTGTCTCTGTGGTAGAATCGGTAGCCTCCGTCAGCTTTGGTGAGGTAAAGGTTGTTGACATTCGTGCACCGGCTGAGAGCAATGTACACGCCCTCCTCTTCGCAGCTTTGTCTTCTCGTTTTTCTTCTTCGGCGGTTCCCCTACGGGAATATGACGACCGTGGTTGAACGCGAACCTATCTCGTGATGGATTCTTTGGTTGGCCAATCCCTAGGGGCTTGCTGCCACAATCAGCATCAGAGGCGCTGCGGAAGGGGTGGTTGAGCTGCAAGGCGCGTGGCGCTTCCCGCCAGAGCTTTCCCACTGGAAATTCAGCATCCCCCTCTAAAGTTTTCAGTTCGTCGTTTCCGTTGACGTTCAGCTTCGCGTGCCTTCGTTTTATCAGTAGCTTCTTGACGTAGTTTGAACGAGTCAAGGACTTAAGGCGCGTTCGTAGCACTTGCTCCTGTCCCGGATTTGTAGCGTATTTGGAAGAGCACCGCGCACCTCCCGGTGCGGCCAGAGAGTCGTGGGATCGAAACCGGGCGCCGCTAACTATTCCTTTTTTTTTTATAGTGTATTATCGCAGAGCTGTGGGTGTAAGGAGGAGAGTTGCACATGCCCAGTGAGCGTGTGGACGGCGCCGCCATCGACGACGCAGGACAAGGCGAGCCTAAGAAATACTCCGCATTTAAAACCGGGTATTCGAACTCTTGACTTGCAAAACACTCGCAATAACATGCCTAGCGCTCCAGACCACTCAGCCACGAACGAGCGCTGCTGATAATGGAAATATAAGGTACATAATGTATCACCAGTTTACATTTTATTTAGTTTTAGCATTTCAAGCAGCTTATATGGGTGACTATTTGTAGTATTGCGCTCGTGCAGTAAGCCAAGTTTCCACAATATCTCACGTGTAGCAATTGCAGAAATAATATTTAGCGCAGCGAAAGACACGGACGGTGAGAAGGACGGGACCATCCGTGTCTTTCGCTGCGCTAAATCTTATTTCTGTAATATGAACCAACTCGCCCAGCAACACGCCTTACTGAACTAGCAATTGCATTTCTTAGATGGAAAAGCATTCGCCTATGCGTAGTCATGCTGCTGACCGCTGTGCTTGTTCGCCCAGCGTAAAAAGGGCTTCCTGCACCCTAGTTTTACGCTGTACGGTAGAAGTATCAGTTGATTTTATTTCCTTGGTACCTATATTGGCTTCGCTGACTTCTCCCGCCTTCAAGTGGCCTTATATTTTCCTACTGACGTACCAGTCAGCGAAGCGTCGCATGTGCACATTTGCAGCGCTTCTGTGAAGCGACCTTGACTTGGAG